>NC_136593.1:22342208-22974708 GCF_910589615.1 Taurulus bubalis | reverse complement strand
TTACTGCACCTTTCGTCGTATTTGTCATTCTTTCTCTTCGGGTCTGACCGCAAAATCAAATCCAACATCGACTGCTGCAACATTTTTCTTTGTGCGAAAGTTTCCAAGCATGGGATCACCACCCTCGCCCTAAGTCTGTTTGTTCATTCAAATGGCCGTCGGTCGATCATTGAAATGATGTGATCGTTGGCCGAAGAGTGTCAAAAGATCTTTGTATTGTTTGCTGAGAAGATGCCTCGCCTACACACAGATGTATGTTAAATAGCTTGCTCTAAAAATGTTGTGAAGGCCGACCTTATGGGACAACAGTTGGGTTAAACAGTTAATTGATGTAGAAGGAGGCTTGATTTGATTTGATTTTCAAAAGTGTATCTGCAAAGTTGGAACACAAAGCCAACGTTAACCATCCATTGCCTCAGCTTCCAGACGTCGTGATGGAAACACACCTAATTCACTTCATTATTGTCGCTTCATTTGTAACATTGGCTTTAGATTCCCTTGGTTGTGGAATACAACAATTATGTCAAATGTTTTGAGTGTGAGGCCGGGTGAATTGCGATAAGCCTAACAACATTTAGGTAGCTAATTATGTTTTCATTGTTCTATTGGCAGTAATGTGTAGTACACGAAGGATTTTACTGTGGTATCTAATTGGGTGTCGAAAGTTGTGACATTTTCCTGGTATTGGTATCAACCATAGATGTATAGGAAGTGGACGTAGTCACCATGACGTCACCCACTGGTTTTGTGAACTACAGTTTTAAAAACCTCAATTTCGTCATTTTGGCCGTCCCCATCTTGTGGAGAGGGCGGAGCTAATACTTTTTCAAGCGACCAAAACATTACAATTAACTTCCATGTACTGAAAATGCACTGTGAAAAGGTTCAAATGTAAGTTATACAGTGCAACAGATCTGCAAATTATAATTTTCATATGATAAACAAGTATCAAAAATATAATTTTGGCCACTATGAGGTGACCAAAATGCTGTGAGAATCCGACCAGTGAGATGACAGTGTTTTGGCAAACATGAAATAATGTGAACACTACAAAGAATAAAGTGTATTCCACTCTCCATTTATCCATCCATCCGTTCATCATCGATTAATCCATCCAGCCATCTATCCTCCTATTAATCCATATATCCATCCATCCATCTATCATCCAGTCATCCATCTATCCATGTATCCATCCATCATCCATCTCGCTCTCACGTTTGTACTAGTGCAGTCGGATGAAGGCCCTTCCAATCATAATCCATTAAAAACAAAACAAAATGTATTTGATCTTTTGTACTTGGGTCACTTATGGACAATTATCGCACGGAGCCTTGACAGTCTCTATATCCAGACGGTGTATAGGGATCATTATTTGCTTATGTCTCAGCCCCAATAGAATGTCTGCATGCTAACAAAGCTGATGGCAAAACAAGGGAAGCTGGCCTGATTTCAGTGGCAACAAGCCTGCCTCTGAAATCCAAATGTACTTTTTAAAAACGTGAATTCAGACATAATCCGACACCTGAACAAGTATGCCAAACACACACACACACACACACGACTTTCTGTACATTATTATATGTGCTCAGACTGCATGAAACTTTAATGATTCCCATGAGGAAATTAGATACACACGGCTAGTTTTACAGCGTCAAGTGTTGATATGTAAACAGCAATTATTCCAAATGGATTGGAGAGTTATATTTACTGAATGCTGGAATGTAGCACAAGTGTTACACAAGCCAAATGTCATCGTCGTGTCCTGCAAGAAGGTGCCAGGAGTCGTAAATTATCAATGAAGTCCTCAACTCTGGAAAGAGGATAACACCGAGGTAATGTGACCCCATTCACCTGACAGAAATCCGGGTAGAACTCGGCCCTATTTCTCGTACCTGGCTTATTGAGTTAGCGGGCTAATTGTCAGGATAAGATGACGTAGGTCAGGCTTTCTCGGTTTCTCGAAGCAAGCTTAGATAAATCACCATAGCAACACATGCAAAAATTTAAACCTGCTCCCGGGCAGGCTTACGGAAATTCACTGGATAAGCTGGACACTCCCACGAACAAAAAAGGCAGTTCACTTCCTCATTGATGAAGGAGCGATATTAGTTATATTAGTTTTATAGGGAGAGAGTTATTTCAGATCGCCAGGATCCATCCTTTACATCATCATGACTTCCTGTACGCGGCGATATAGATTTTGCCGGCAAGAAATAATTTATTTACGAAAGCTTCTCGAGACGCGGACATTGATCACTACAGGCGCAGCTGATCGGCCATCACAGACACAGACTATCAGCCGCTGCATGCCGCTGTTCTTAAGTTTATTTAGCTCTTAAGAAACTTATGGATGTGTTGAAAGCACTCATAATTATATGACAGTGCTATTAGTACACCATACATATCATTATTGTAGAACATGATTAAGGTGATCGTGATGAGAATACAGAGAATCACACACAATTTATTTTCACTGCTTCAATTGATTGAATTTCTGATTATGAATAATACATACATACTGATCCGCCCATACACATATTCAAACTCATATACACATATATAGTACATGATTCATACGCGCATACAGTACATATATCCTCATAAGTATATTTTTATTCGTAAATATAATCTGATTGATTTGGGTGATGAAGCACTTCAAATTAGCCGATACATTTTCTCAACACTGACGCATTTAACTTGATATATTTGCGACGCTTATGTCTCGCAGCGGGGGCTGTTAAAGTTGCGTTCACGGCAACAACGTTGCAAAAACTTTGGAATATTCGCAACGCGTTTGCTGTGAATGACTACGGTATTGACTTCCTCATATGCCTTGATGATCATCTCCTGCTTCTCATTAGAGAAATAAAAAGAGGTTCCTCTGAGTTTATTTGCCATTGTACTGTTAGAACATGGTGGTGTCAGTGCTCCATTATTATCCCTTCTGAAGAGGAGCGGGCGCATTTATCCAGATGACTGACGTCTGGCTAGAATTAACGAGACCGTTTCAGCGCGGATCAGCCGTGAAGAAACCCAGATAGGCTGATGTCAATCATCTCGCTAATTTAAGATGGAGATTAGGACATTTGCTTGACTTTGTTTAGCCAGGTACGAGAAACAGGGCCCTGGTCTGCGCCATCAGAACAGCTGTAAGGCACGGGAAACTCCTGGAACTACAGATGTCATGTAACCCACCAGTTCTGGCAAACAGGAGGCCCTGATTGGGGTGATGACACACTTAAAATTAGCCAATACATTTTCCCAACACTTACGCATTTAACTTGCCTGATATTTTGCCATATTTTGCACTCCAAAAGCATTGCAAAAGAGTTGCGAATATTTGCAACACTTTTGGTATGAACGCAGCTTTAGACATTGCCATGATTATCCTCTTGACTTCCTCATATGCGTTCATGATCATCTCCTGCTCGTCAGTGGAGAAAAAAAGTGGCTTGTCCTTTGAGTTTATTTGCCATTGTTGTGTTAGAAGATCATGGATTCAGTGCTCGACTATTTCCCCTTTTGAAGAGGAACGGGCACGCGCAATTATTCAGATGACTGACGTCTGGTTCGAATTAACAAGACTGATTGAGCGCGGATCAGCCTTTGAGAAATCAAGTTAGCCTGACGTCAATCATCGGGGTAATTTAAGATGGATAATAGGACATTTGATTGACTTAGTTGAACCAAGCACAAGGAATGGGGCCCAGGAGAGAGAATGCAAGTTTAAGCACTGCCACACTTCTCAGAAGTGGAGGTTGCTGCCTGGTATTGAACACTACATTTATTGTATCCTGATATCACGACAGAACACAACTGATTCTCTGTTGAGCTGAGAATGACATGCACAGCTCAAATCATACTTACGCCGCAGTGCATGTGGTATTGCAAGCTCTGCTATTAAAAACACATAACGGATCTCTCCGCATCAGGCTGGCATCAAAGAACTCTGACAAAGACCACCGGATCAAACACTTTACATCAACTCACGTCCTCTGTTCAAAATTGCATTTTAACGGAGTACAAAGGAGTACAGCCAACAGCCAACTGACTGCTATCATGCGTGTATGTTCAAGACAGTATGAGAAGTAACCAGTCTCAGTCTGTTTTTATACTCCTAAGCACATTATAGAAACACGATAAACAAACTAGGCCACTGTGGATCTGCTTAAACGTACATGCTTGGAATTCAAATAGAGAATATGGCTGATCTGAGTACTTTGTGTCATAACTAAAAAAGTAGCTCCTTATTGGGCAGGTAGGGCTTATTTCTGGACGTTTTGGTGCCCTAGTAAATGTAATATTTGAATAGAACTCCCTTCAGCTCCACTAATCCTGGTTTGTGTCATGTCATCAACATGATAATAACCCCTTGCATGCACACTAGGCTCACTTGTGGCTTTTCCAGTCCGTTCTCCCTCCCAAGTCGCCAAATACAGAAGCTTGGTCGGCGGCCCTTATGACACTTCTATGTCACTGCCCATTTTGTTCTCAAGTGGGCCGGACCAGTAAAATCATAGCATAATAATGCATACATAACGACACTATGTCTCTATGTTTAAATCATTGGTGAAGGTTTTTGGATGATGAACCCTATTTTAAGGTCTTTCTACAATAAACTAGAAATTTAAAGACCAAAAATGCAGACATCAGCCCACTGTTTATCTGCCTGGGCTCTCTTCTGCAGATTCCCTCGCTTTGTGACGTGTTTGTGAAGTGTTTGACATCAAACGCTTCAAAACGCATCACAAGCAGTTTGGACAACCACTTTCATCTTTAATGACTTGCAACACTTGCTTATTGGTGCAAGATACAGTGTCCAAAAACGTTATCCTCCATTTGCAGCTTGTACTTTCTCCCTGAATTTCGTCACAAAGCCTGTTTTTCTCCCGATCATTGATGGTGCACCGTCTGTAGCCCCACTGACAGCGCGGGTCCAGTCCACTCCAACCCGGTCCAGCGCTTCAACAAGAGCGCTAACAATGCAATTGGCTGTAGTGGTGTCTGTCATGGGTACCAACTCAAGGAACTCCTCAATGACTCCAAAATCTCATCAACACCACGAATGAATACGGCCAGTTGAGCAACATCTTTAGTAGTGTCAGTGCTCTCTTCGATTGCAACTGAAAATGCTACAAATGACTTTATGCTTCCTTTGGCTCCAAATCTGCTGAAAGATCAGAAATCCTATCCGTCACAGTATTCCTCGTTAGGCTAATGTTAGCAAAAGCCTGTCACTTCAAATAAAAAAAAGCAATGTACATTGTTTTTAATTAAAAAAAAAGATTCAGGGAGCCGAGCTGGACCCCCTGGATCCGGCCCGCAGGCCATATGTTTGACACCCCTGCTCTACGTGGTCGTAGTCGGGCGTCGGTAAAGAAGGAAGTCAGGTGATGGGGTATAAAGAGCAAGAAAGTCAGCATTGGAGAAGGTATGTGGATGGATGAAAAAAAAAGGAGTGTTGGTGTCCCATGTGAAACCCAAAAGTAGAATTCAAGTTACATACGCAAGTTAAGTTACATAACCCAAACCTCAATCTTCACCGAGTCAGTTCATTCCGACAGTGTTACAAAGCTGGCACTAAACTAAAGCCGACTGTGGCTCAGTGGTTAGCATGCCCGTCTTTCAATCAGAGGATCAGTGGTTTGAGCCCCGGCTCTTCTAGTCCATGGCGATGTGTTCTTGAGCAAGACACTTAACCCTGAATTGCTCCCCGTTGCTGTGTCTACGGTGTATAGAGCAAAACATTTAAGTCACTTTGGATAAATTCATGAGAACTTGGCTCACTGAAAAAATACACTTTTGGTTTTAGGTTAAATAAAATACATCTCAAGGTATATAGAAACATAATAATGTTCTCAATCAGGAAATTACAAACACTCATAATGGACTAATTAAGTTTTTTACAACACTTTACTTTAGCACAGGCGATAAGACACTTGTGGAAACTATGTTTAAGTGCAAGTAAACCCTGTCTCTCACTGAGTCAAATTCTAGGCTCACGGTATGCCAGTGTAACGGGGGTCCTAAACAGCTTTTCTCTCTCAGCTTAAAAACTTTCATGCATATGACAAGCTGTCCCATGACACAACAAGTCATGTGTAGTTCATTAAATATAATAATTTAGAGTTTGTTGTGTTTCCAATAAGTTTGTGGGAAGGAAGCGTGCAGTTCAAATTTTGGGTTACAGTGTTATTCCCCAGGAGCTGTCAGTGTTGCTACATGTGTCTGTGACGGGAGAATTGACAGGGAAGTCCCTCGTGAATACGAGAGCTCATGAGAATCTCCGTGTACAAGATGGAAGCAGAAAACGCTGTGTAGCGATTGTATACCGAAAGTGATATTTTTCTATTTTGCAGGTGAGCTGGTGATGTAATTTAGGCATGGAGGGCTAGGACAATGTTGCACTGTGGGTTTTGTAAAAGGTTATTTTAACTTAAGATTAACTGCGTCAGTTTAGCTCGTTAGTAGCTGGTGCTACGCCATTAGCAGTAGCATTAGCGCGCGGCGGTAGCCTTGGTAATGAGCCCCCATCGCTCATATTATGGTTTCGTTAGGATAGCTAAGTATTAAATATGGTGTTATGCTGAGCAACATTCATGTGTATGGAAATGTATGAGACAAAAAGTAAGACATATTACCCCTTAAGAGAGTTTACGAGGAGATGTAGTTGATCATTTTGTGCGTTTGTGCTATTTTGGAACCGTTTATGGTGAATAAGCGAGATGATCAGATGAGCATCTCTGAGCACAAGATTAAAACGCTGTGTAGCAATTGGAAGTCATATTTTTATATTGTGCAGAACACTTCAATTAAATTAAATGTGATTGAACCTGTGTGGCATGGTTCTGTGCACCGTCTGCACTTAATGAATGTGCAGCTGCATACAGTCCCTTTGCCAGACACTCATATTAAATGAACACAGAGGGGAAACCTTGCCCACTGTTCAGACCCAGGCGTACACATGGTTTTCAAAAGGAGCGGTTGTGAAAAAAAAAATCTGATTAATTTTTGATTGTTTGCCAATTTCACAGAGTGTATCTCTCTTTTGCAGTCCACACCAACAATCACTTGTAATAAATGGAATTGGAATTTCTAAACTAATTAGTTGCTTTAGTGAGCTCAATTTGCTTCTTTCTGATTACTCTTGTTTTGATGTTTTCTGTTCTATCGTCCTCAGTCTCTCTTTATTTTGTCATCGTGAGTGAAGCACTTTGGGAACTCGCCGTAGGTGAACGGTATTTTTCACTCCTGCTGAATTAATACCACTATGGCTGCTATTACTATCCAGTGTGACATAGTTGACTGTAGTCAGTCAAACTACCATGGTTCTTGTGATGTGCAGTTTCATCATGGGACACGCAATGGAAGGTTATGGCTCTGTGTGTCTGGTGCCACACACAGCAACATCCATTTGTAATATAATGGTATACTTTCAAATGGAATTATGAATTATGGCTATATTGAATTTAGGGACAGTGGTATCCACAAAGCTGAGCCAGTAAAAACATTAAAGCAAAAAAACCATCCAGCTCGAGACTGTCTTTTTCTTATGTAATAACCCCGTAAAACAAGACATTTGATTGCATCATCTTAAATTCCCCAAAAATTATGATGTGAATTTCTGCACATGGGAAAAAATATCTACAGATTATCTCCGTAAATATATATTATTATTCTCTTGTCTCATGGCTTTCTCCATATAACGAGTTCATTTATAAGTTTCACTAGTAAACAGCCACCTCAATCTTTGTGCATCTATACTTTTGTCTTTGAAACAAAGCATCCTGCTGTCTGCCGTGAAAAAGACAGAAGAACCACATCTTTCCAGAGGAGTTTAAAGCCCAGAATTCCATGTATTGTTGTGGATTGAACAACAGCTGAAAGACTAGATATCAAATGCTAACCCCCTACACCCTCCAAAAAAATATGAATGGGTCGTAAAAATTTCAGAGGTCGGCCAATGGGAACAATAAAACAGCCTCCTCTCCAGCAGTAACTTGGTGAGGAAAGGAAACGGTCCGCTGAGGTTCTGTGAAATAAAAAATAAAAAAAGGCCAGGAGAAAAGATAGCATCTCACGGCAGTCGAATTGAATCACAAGCCGTGTGCTGGGCGGCATTAAACAGGCACTCCCATGTGTGTTTTCCAATCCGCCACTTTTCCTTTTCTACGTCTGCGCCGGTGTGTGAGCGGAGCACACTTCAGTCTGTCTCTCTCTGCCTCTCTCATCTTGGGGGGAGACGTATAGGGTGTAGCGCTACAGCTGCTACTGCTGTCACCGTTACTGTAGCAACCTTTCATACGTTGGCCTTTTGTGAGATCAAACTGGAATTCTCACATAAAGCTGAGATCAACTGGAAACTACATGTGCACGCCCTTAGAGTCTAAATATAACTCCTGGAGAAAGAAGGGGGGGGAAATGTCAATTTACCTTGCCTCTACTCTCCTTTCCATGCTTTGGAGATTTCTACAAGGGAAGAAGGATCGCGTGGTCTTTCCGGTGAATTGTATGCGTAATCGATGCGTCCGAGTGGTTAAGCCGCACGCGTTGTGTCCGTCAATGGAGTGGCGAGCCTCCCGTTGGGAAACCCTGTCTTTGAGCGTACTTGACGGGAATAGCCGTGTGCCTCGATGTGGTGCACATCACCTCACGAGTCAGATATTCAGCTTCGAGAACCGGACCCCGGCAGCCACCTTCACTGTTTGACTGTGTGTGCCCTGACCGCGGTGGACCACTAGAGGGCGACGGCCTTGTGAAAGAACCGTCCGGCATGTGAGTGTGAGGGATAATGACAGGCTCTGTATGTGGTCTGCCTCGCCGCTGGTTCTTTTCCCTCTACGGGGAGTACACGTCTCCGTGTGCACAAAAAGAAAGGCGAGAGAACACAGAAACCTGGAGAAGTCATTCGCTGCAACTCAAACAGCATTCCTGCCTCTGTGGCACTTTTCGCTTTTCAGCGTCGTAAGACGAAGCATTTCAATGTCCGAAATGATGCTGTAAGCGGCAGTGCGCTTATTCAATGTGTCCAAGGGTTCAAAGGTCACATCTGAGCCCCTAAGCTCCACGCTCAAAGGGACTTTGAGCCGCAAATGTCCATGAGGGTTTAGGGCTGTCCCACCGAGTGCTTGGGGGCTCTCTCGCAGACATTTTGAGCCCTTTGTGAATGTTTTCTATTGCGTCCGCATTTCTACAAACTTTGCCCAGGGGGAATCACCCACAATTCATAGCGTTGTGACGTTAAAACACAGGGTTGCTGTCGTGGAAGCCGGAGATTTTAGGGGGAAAAAGTAAACAAAGAGGACGGAACATAGCAGGTGGATATAGGAGCAGATGGATTGTGATGCATCAGGATGTAACATGGAAGCTGTGTTCCAAATCAATGACTTCTTCTCTTTCCACTTTCAGTGCAGCTGGCCTTGCTCAGTGCGTACCGTTGCGTGCAGTACGCATTCAATCGGACACATTCCCCCCTCAACCAAATGGCACCTACATCTCCGAGTCTCTCAATGGCACCCCTGTTTCCCTCACTTGTGTCTCATCCTTGCGTTTTAGTCCCTCCCACCAGAGACGCATGGAGACCATGCGAGGAGAGAGGAAACAAGGAAATATGTTTGAAGAGAAATAAGAAGTCCTTTCCCCTGAAGCGTCACGTGAAGCCTCGTGTGTTTCTGATCCCAGCTGGACCAGCTGATCACATCTGGATCAGCTGTCTGTGGATTCTGTTTGTGTCACTGTACTAATACTAATAAAGACACAGTTATCATCACTGTACTAATACTAATAAATACACAGTTATCATCACTGTACTAATACTAATAAAGACACAGTTATCATCACTGTACTAATACTAATAAATACACAGTTATCACTGTACTTATACTATAAATAGTTATCATGACTGTACTAATACTAATAAATACAGCTATAATCACTGTACTAATACTAATAAATACAGTAATCATCCCTGTACTAATACTAATAAAGACAGTGTTATCATCCCTGTACTAATACTAATAAATACAGTTATAATCACTGTACTAATACTAATAAATACAGTGTTATCATCACTGTACTAATACTAATAAATACACAGTTATAATCACTGTACTAATACTAATAAATACAGTAATCATCACTGTACTAATACTAATAAAGACAGTGTTATCATCCCTGTACTAATACTAATAAATACAGTTATAATCACTGTACTAATACTAATAAATACAGTGTTATCATCCCTGTCAGAGTGGAGATGTTTTCTCTCTGTTGTCTATTACCGGTTTAACAAACTGCATTGAGTATTAATACACAGTGTGTTGTATTTATACTGTGTTCTGCGTCCTCCTTATAAGTGCAGGATCGATTTCTACAGGCAGAATGCGTTTGTCTTATTCATGAATTATTTGCGTCTGTATGTTTAGAAATTCTGATTTGTGACTTCATTATTAAATAACCCAGAATATGAGTATGGTTTCTCTTCAACACTGGAATGATTTTATTAGGCTCAATGTTTCGGAGGAAATTGAAAATATATAATTGATCAAACCCCCCACTGTCGTGGAAAAATCCTTTACCCGCTTCTGATGAGTCGTACTGAAATAAGGAATACCGGATCGGATGAGACCTGACAGAGAGTCTGTAAAGCATCACCTCACCTCAACATTCTGTCTTATCTGTTAGCAGGGAAATATGTCCTGTAACCATTCACCAAGGCACACTAATACATGTTATTTAGATCCTAGTATCCATTGTCTTGTTGTTGAGTAAGGCCTTGAAAGGTATAAGTCACATATAGAAAAGTAAAAACAGAACTGACGAACAATGTGTCGGCCATTAAAACGCTTCCTGGAAGGCTCCTCTCGTGCGTCCTCACGCTCCTCAGGAGAAATAGGAGCTTTGGGACGGCCACCGATGTGGCGCCGCAGAACAACTTCCTGTCCAAGCGAGGATCGAGGAGTGAGGAAATGACAAATAAGAGACTCAAATATGTGCTGCGCAAAGGATTGTGGGTCAGAATAGCCAGAAGAGCATGCTGGCTTGCATACGGCAAAACGCAACCGGATGCAGGAGAACATCCTGGTACTTTATGGCTTGCTATGTATTACGACGTGCTAATCTTTATGACTAAATAGTACGGTAGTGTGGGTACTGAAATCAATTCTAAATTATATGTAGATACACATGTCAGAATAATAATGGCCCCAACGTCACACCCACAGACCCACTCATACAATGCCCATGTGCTTGAAACGATCCCGGTCCCGACTCGGTGCTTTTGTTGCACGCAATCCCCCCCAACGACAAAATAAAAGCAGACATTAAATAAATGGATTAGTCCCGTCCTCAAAGGTGTATTTGTAGAGGGATAAAAATTATATGTTAATGCTGATACCAGCTTAATGTGCAAGCTGTAGCCTACTTTTAATAAAGTCTAATGGAGCGAGACACAGCGGTGCGGGAGGGTTCTTGGTTAGAGTGGCAATCTGGAAGACTCACATTTAAATAAATATCTGTTAAGTCACCGAATGATGTAACTCATTGGTGATTGAGTCTATGGCCCGCTGATGAAAAAAGTATTGCAATATTCATACATTAGCAGGATTACAAGCTGTGGAGACGATCCACGGGAGAAAAAACGAAACAAAAAACGCATTAGCTTTGCTCTATTGAACACACACACACAGAAATGGAGCTATGCACGCAATTCATAAACTTGACACTCAAGAAAAATATAAACTGTAAGCCCAATTCCTTTGTTTTTCACTGATATAGAAATTCTAGAACACGCAGAGCTGAAATCTTAAGGATTGGCACTTTGAGGTCTTACGACGTCTAATGGCATGATTAAGATGTTGATGATGAGTCCCAGTCAGCATATCAGCTAGTACCAATCAAACAATAAACAGAAGTTACCATAATTGGAATGCGGAGGAGTGATGTGGAGACTCCGTATACATCTCTGGTAAAGACCTGTCCATCACAGTAAGTCCTAATCATACTCTGCTTTATGGTCTATTTGACTTTAAATGGACCATAATTTACTATATGAACATCATGCTGTATTGGAGAAGACTTGAAACTAGAGATTGAGACGATAAACTCATGTTTACAATGTTTACTGAGGGAATAAATCAAGTGAGAAGTAGAGTCATTTTCTCATAGATTTCTATACAATCTGACTTCTTTTTGCAACCAGAGGAGTCGCCCCCTGCTGGTCAGTAGAGAGAATGCAAGTTTTAAGACACGTCCCCCATCGGCTTCACTTGGCAGAACCGGAGGTGGCCACCTGCTTACGCCACACCTACCTGGCCATAAAAGTACTCCTACAGTCACTCCTGCATTCACATTTGGCCCAGAGGCTCATGTTTACCATGCTTGGAGGGCTCTTGACAGCACCATGAAATAGATATAATTTTAACAAGGTTCATGATAAAACATACTCCTTTCTGTAATGATTAGTAAAAGCAGCTACCCCTACCAGGCGAATCCACCTGCCGGTTTGTGCACGCCGGTGTAGGGGAGGGGCGGGCCGGCATTACCTCGCACGAGTAAACATACACATCTGACCCCACGCGCCAGTGTGCACGGCCGTCGAGGTGAGCGCGCGCACCTGTGCTTTGGCGGGGGAAACCTGTTGAGGAGACGCCTCGACCACGCCCCCCTCCCTCCCCAGAGCACACGAAGCTCCTCTGCACGCTCACACACAGACCTCCTCGGCACGCGCAGCAGCCGGAGCGCTGAACCTCCAGCGCCGAAAGAGTTAACCCCGCCCCCCCTTACCCACCACCACCGCCGCCGCGTACTGAGCGGCTGGCTGGAGGTTAGTTTGGCTGTCGGAGCAGAGCGGAGTGTGGACGCGGCGGCGGCGGCGGGCGGCGTACAGCAGCGCACCGAACCCGGGACAACTTCACGGTTTAAAGCGGCCAGAACTAGAAACCAGCAGCCATGTCGGCGCGGAGGAGGATCTCTGGATTTGACAGCGCTCAGTCTCGCTACTACTGAGCGCGCGCGCGCGCGGGTAAACAGGGAGAGAGCGCGCTGCTTCTTTTTTCTTCTTGTTCTTGTTCTTGTTCTTCTTCTCCTTCTTCTTCTGGCTTGTGTGTGGATATGGACGGGCAACGGGGTTTTTACGAGATGGAGAACCCGGCGGAGAACCCCAGCAAGGCGGCGGAGTACCTCGCGGAGCTGAACAAGATCATCGAGACGCAGCAGGGGCTGCTGGAGAAGCAGCGCGTCCGGATCGAGGAGCTGGAGCTCCAGGTGACGGAGCTCTGCAAGGAGAACGTGTGCCTGAAGGACCAGCACCAGCGGCACCTGGCCACCTGCAGGCTCCAGCAGGGCAACCACTCCGCCCTGGTAGCCATCAAGGAGAACACGGCGCAGGAAAAGTAAGTTCCCAACAACGACCCCCCATAGTGTGCCCACATGTGCCCAAAACGCAGGGGCGCTGGCACCCTCGCGTGCGTTCTGGGTCACCAGAGACCACGCAAACCGCCGTCGAAAGCACACTTCTCTGCCACTTTGTCACGCACTCTTAATTATCCGTGTAATCCCTCATACATTGCCAGGGATCGCCCCCCCCCTCTCGCACACACACAGGGGTGCGCACGCTTTGCCCGCGTATTGCGTAATATGGATCCCCCCCAAGGCTGTATATTAACTGTGGTTTTGTCGTAGCTTTACGCATCTTTTTTTGGTGCCGCTGGATGAAGCAGAAGCTGGATGTTGTCTGAAGAGAAATGTGTTGACTTATTTTCCTTCCCGACCTTTATTTTTTATTTTTTAAACGTATTAATTTTCATTTGAGGCGACGTAGTTGCGTTGGAGAGCTGCAGCTATCACAATGCATCCAGAAGTGTTCCATGAAAGGCTGCACCACACAATGTGAGGTTAAATAATCAAATAAATAAACAAACGGAAGTTCCCGTGCGTGCTGTATCATTGATAAAACGCAGTTCTGTTTCACTGCATGTCAACAGAATATTCCAAAGCTCTTGGATCACGTGGGGTCCTGGTTGTTGTGTAATGTTCCTTTTAAGCCACAGCAAAACTGCGTGTTTTCAGAGGCAATACGCTCCACACATTCTGAGGTCACCTCCATGAGCACCTGTGATCATATTGCATGTTCGGATCGTGGTCAATTAATGTCATTTCAAAAAGGTTGTGTTGAACTTTTATCGTTAAGCAGCAGTCATGCCATGCAGGATGAAATCCCAATATGTGTATCACAGAATATATGGATTTGTTCCAAGCCCCCCAGGACTAGGGGTGTGGAGATATGCCGGTTATTGAACTACCGCGATGTTTCACGCTCGTTCTAATTAACCCCGGCGCCTCTTAAAGGTACAGTACAGATGGGACAATTCGAATGTTTTATGTTTCTTTTTTGGTTTGTTCTTTTGGTTATGATGTTATGATCACTAACGCGTTATAACCTGGTGTGAGTATCTATATATTTGAGAGAATGAAAAAAAAAACATCTACATTTAAAAACACCGGCAAGAGACGGATAAGCAACGCGGAAATGCGAAATACTCGCCTGCGGACGTTATGTGTTGAGGAGTTTAAGGAGTTTAATTAAAAGTGAAATATTTATATCATGTTAGTAATAATGTTGAGTTTTGTTGTTTTTAATCCTCACAAATATAGGCGTTACTCAACCGGTTCCGAGCAACGTGATTGGTTGATGCAAAAGCTCTGATAACTCAATGCTCATTTTTTCGCTGCTTAATATTTGCATTAAATGTAAAAGTATTCATGGGAAAATATATTAATGTACGTAATAATTGCAAGAAAAATCGATTTTATTATAAGCATTATTGTTGATTTTCTTCCAATTTTCCATAAAATATCAATGATATCGTTATCATGAATTAGTTTGGCCACCAAAAACGTGGAGTGAAAACTGATATTGTTATGATGTGTGATGTGGATGTCAGTTGAATCTCTGAATCTAGTCGTTGGTCTGAAGACATTATCAACTTCAACCAATACTATAAAACACAAATTTATATTCAGTTTACAAAGATAGACAACGAAGAAAAGCATAGAATGTTTACTGAATTACTTCAATAATAATCTACTAGCACACAAATATATATCAAATATATATTTAGTTTACAATGATAGACAACTAAGAAAAGCATATAATAATAATCTATTATCAACATTGTTGTAAACATCATTGCAATTAATTTGACAGCACAATATTAAATATCGTAGATTTTCTGGAAACTCAATAGGAACCTCTTTATAAATCACCATAAGTAAGTATAATTATATAAGTTTAATTTGATCAGGTCATCCACAAGCGGCATGATACACAGGACACAGTGGCGTCTGTACTTTCATGAGGTGATGAATTATTTTTTTTTATTCTCACAGAAAGATCCTGGAGATTCGATTTTTCTCATAACCGCACCACTTTAATCTCAGAGAATATTGTTATTTTTGGCTTGTAAATTTATGACTCCAATCTCGTAAACTCTGAGATTTCTCCTTCTCCCTGCCTTTTTTTCCTCCCCCCTACGATGGCCCAATAATAAGCCGTCGTACTCCAGAGCAAACTTCATGTATAAAATCAGTGCGCCTTGAAAAATGAAAGTACTTCATCATATTGTATCAAAAACATATAACGCTGCTATTGCCGC
The DNA here is from genome assembly GCF_910589615.1 of Taurulus bubalis. NCBI lineage: Eukaryota > Metazoa > Chordata > Actinopteri > Perciformes > Cottidae > Taurulus > Taurulus bubalis. The sequence continues at coordinate 22,959,055 of NC_136593.1, read as the reverse complement.
AAAACTGTCTTGCTCATCGATTTGTTACATCGCCATCGGTAGTCCGATACAGAGAGATATCTGAAGGGATAAAGAGATACCTGTGCAATAGTCCTCCCTCCCTGTCTGGCGATGGGACGTCACAACATCCGGTTGAAAGGCCAGACAAACCGTCAGTGGGAGGGATTTATGGTGCTGAAAGTCCATTCGTCTTTCTTTGGTCTATTCAGCAAGGCTCACTGATAAATTACCGCAACTTCGTCATCGTCATCACCATCACAGTGCACAGGTTTTGGTTGCTCGGTAACGGCAGGCACATTAGCAGCACGATCCCATCCGCGCAACTTGGATAAATTGTCGAACGCGGTACGGCAGACGCTTTGTCACTGGCCGTTTATTTTTTTCCATGAACCGCCCAAAACTCCGCCTTCACAGAAATGCCCTTCTTCTCACCTACAACCCGGATCTGTTTATTTTTCACTGTGAGGCCTTGAAAAAGGAAAAAAAAGAAAGAAAAACCCTCATGACATAATTATCATATTTGCTCACTCGTGGTAAATTAAGTAATTTAAACTATAAATAGCTATCCGTGCGGCGCTCGTCTCTCTCTGGAGGCCCCGCCCCTTTTGCGACCCTTCAACACCTGAGCGGACAGGTTTTGTTTTTAAATCCCCTTCCCGACGCAGTTCACGTCCGTGCTGCAAATATATATTTTGTTTAGCGGAGAGCACTTCCTCTGCATACACACACACACACACACACACACACACACACACACAAACACACACAGCTGAGAGGGAGTCCTGTCTCTTGTGTTCTGTCAACAGTTGGGCCACGTCAGCTGTTCTCTCCGTGTTGACCGCAGTCAGCAGCAGCACAGTCCCCGGCCTTGACTGGAGGGCCAATGGGGGAGCTCTGTTCCTCCCAGGCCCTCTGACACACACACACAGACACAGACACAGATGCACGCACACACACATTATAATGCAAGTTCATCACCGCCACACACTGAGACGGGTCACCCTCGAGGTAACGAGTGAGCGAGGCCTCTCAGAGATTTCTCAGCAGATTCCAGAGCAGAGTGTTTCCGCCTCGTTGGAGGTGGGAGCGCGTCGTTCCCAGCGCAGCGGCCTCCACCAGCTAATCCACTGTGGCGGGGCCGCCCGCTCTGTGTTTACTCTGCGCTTTTTATTTGGCTGGTAAAGTTCACACAACTCGCGCGGCTCTTATCGCAGTCACACGGCGTGTGTGCGGTGGGAGATACGAGGCCGGGAACAGCGGGACGTAGAAGACTGCTTTTGGCAGTTTGGTCTGAGAACATTTGCGTCATGAGCGTTCAGGATTACGGAGTTTCATAGCGGCACCGCTAAACAACCACACTGATTTACTGAGAAGGCTGGTCAGAGGTCAATGAAATCAAATCTCAGGCCCGGCTGAAGAACTTGACATCTCAGGCCTATTCATCATAGTTTATGTTGTATGATAGTGAGTGAAAACAATATTGTGGATATGTTTTAATCAAATTAGTGCAACCTAAATGAGTTAGTCATCAGTACTCCAACACAAGAGTACTGATGACCTTCTGCATGTCTGGGCTTCCATGAAAGTCAGTATTCAGGAATAATCTGTGTACATTATGCGGGCGAAGAAGGTGCATATTGCCTGCTAATGGTTACTTAACCCTTGTGTTGTCTTGGGGTCAAAATGACCCATCAACACACATACATTTACTGTACACTCGTAGACGGGTCATTTTGACCCCAAGGCAACGGGAGGGAAATACACTTCCGTACTTCTTTTAACCCAAGCGTTGACTTATTTGTTTTGTAACTTCCGTACTTATTCTCCCCAAACTTTGACGTATTTGCCGCATAACTTCCGTACTCCCTGAAGTACTTCCGTACTTATATACTTCTTCTAACCCAAACCATAATCTTTTTCTGAACCTAACTAAGTAGTCTTGTTGCCTCAACTCTGCAGACACTGATCGCTCATGTTGCTGGACATTCGTAGGAAAACACCAAAAAAAAAGAACATAATGAGGATACATTGATTTAAGTCTCACTGAGTAAGCTGCACGGTGCCCTCCTGGCTCAAGCAGCTGTCCATCACATCACACATACTGAAACACAGAGAATGAACAAACCACCATATGTCACACACCCACAGCAAGAGCTGCTGTTCTGAACATATTTATTTCAGACCTGTGCCCAGGGCTTCATCAGTTCTGTGTGTGTGTGTGTGTGTTTGTGTGTGTGTGTGTGTGTGTGTGTGTGTGTGTGTGTGTGTGTGTGTGTGTGCTGCAGGAAATAACAGTGCGCTGGTCAGCTGCTCAGAACATGCAGCGAATCAGGAGTCCAAAAAGTGAACGCTGCCAGAGGACGTATGAAAATCGGAATATAGCAAAGTTTCGACTCTCGCACACGCCACAGTTGCTGTGGGCAAACTGTGAAATATGCACTGTTTGTGATGCGTTTAAAGCCAAAGCTAGAAATACATTTCACACAAGAGAACACTGTATGTTTTGAAGCCTGAGGGTGGTCTTGACAGGCTGCCTTATAAATGCAGAAGATGAGAAGAATAAATAAACTTTCAAAAGGAGAACACATTTCGAAATAAAATATTCATGGGGGCTGTTGGAGGTAAAGTAAAAAAAAAAAACGTAGAGCGGGAGAGAGATCTGCTACGTTATCTGATTCTGTCGGTGTTTATTCTCGATGCGTAACGTCCTGTGTACTGTATGTTGCTGTATATTGTTCCGGTATTTTAAATGTGTAATGAGGTCAAACTTGCGAGGAAGTAACTTATAAGCTGCACACGGAAGGTGAAGAATGTGGTGATTTATCACACAGCGTTGCCAGGCGTTGGGAGGACCGGATGCTAATGAGAAATTGATGTATTGCCAAATCCAAAGTGATGACATAAACAACAACGCCAACTCCGTGGCTGCATCGAATGAAAGCGGAATAACACAGATCCTGTACGTGCATCTCCTTTCAAAGTTACCATGAGGAGCTTTTAACTGATTATAAAACAGTGCCAGTTTAATACTGAAGCCTCGAAATAACCATCAGTAAACAAGACCGTCCGGGAGAAGATTGGCTATTTCTGTGTGGTTATTCTTCATGCTTGTCGTCGGTGCCAGCGGGTTCGATTCCGACAGAATCGGACGGGATCGAGCAGGTTCACCAGAAACTACTCGGCTCAGACTCCATTGGAGACCCAGGCTGCATCGCTCGGCCCGCTGGAGGCAAGAACCAGAACCAGGGCTGTCAGTAAAATGAGAGCTTTTCCAAAAGGGGTGCTGGAAAAGCCTTTTGTCCACAGGGACCGCCTTCATCGGCGCAAAATGAAAGTTCCTCGTAGCAGCTTTGATTTTAGCACTCTTTGTTCCAAACGTGGCAAACTTTTCTCTTTCCGATTGCGTTGTTATCCGAATTTGCCCCCCGGTGTGAGATCATGATGGGAGATTGAAAGTTAATTATCCTCCTCACAAAAACATATTTTCCCCTCTCATAATTTCATCATTGTGGGTCTTGAAAAGCCAGTCGGATATGATTTCCAATTAAAAATGCTTGTTTTTCTATGATGACAATAACCACAAGCTGCGTCCTGTCACGTGTTCTTGCAGCAATGGTTGAACCAATCAGCATTCACTTTGACCATTTGTCAGCAATGCAGCGCACACGCATCTCTATCCGGTATTTACTGTGTAGATAAGTATTTTATTTGCATTCCTTGAAACCTGACTAGATGGAATTTCATCAGGCTTTCAACTGACTCCAATGTCGAGCCTTTTGCGTCATCTTGAGCTGAAGCGACTGAAGCGACACCTCAATAGGACACACAGGAAATAAATGATCTATTTGATTGATGAGTCCTGATGTTGGACAGAGGTCGCATCACTTTTTTGCTGACAGTTGTAGAATGCTGATAAAATAGATGTGTCGAGGTAGAAGTAAAATATCTGTAACATTTAGAAACAATGTTGCGAAACTGCCCACTGCATAAAGGAATGAACTTCCCCTGTCAGATTCTACAATCCAAAGTAGGATTTAAATACGTTTTTACTTGCAATATCATGTGAGATCCTCCTGAGAGCGGGCCACGGGCTCTGCGCTGAGTCATGCTTATTGATTATCTGGTGGCGGAGGGGGAGCATGGGATATTGTGTACTGGAGCAGAACGGTACAAATTAGAATTAATGTTCTTGGAACGCTTGCCAGGAAGTTGTTGATCTCTGAGGCAAGAGTTTAAAGGTACCCTGAGGTTTCATTGGAAACAGAGACAAACATATCCCACCATATATATGTTGTGCATCTTTAAAGGTTCTCAAAATGATATTCAGAGCATTAATATGGCAGCAAATAACTATTAGCTATGTGAAGATACAGAGGACTCATGTATATCTGAGCAGAGAATGAAGTCGTTATCAGAGTTTCTCTATGGTTTGTGGCATTTTAGAGCATGCTAGCGCAGCGTGCCACACATGGCTAGCTGTGTGTAGAGCCCATCCTCCGGTTCCCCCTCAAGTAAACACTGTTAGCTCTGTCAGCGCTGTTAGCACCGTTAGCCATGTCAGGGCTGCAAGCCGCTGGCTCAGCGTCGCCATGTTGAGAGCTGTGTAGAGGCAACAGGTATGTTCTGAGTGGATTTGGCACCTTTTTAAAGCACTGCAAACATTCTAGTCTGCAGATTTCATAATCTGCTATAAACTGCACTGAGCTTGTTGCAATGTTAGTGTTGTTGAGTGGTATTTGACAGGATGCGGCTGACTGTCGCCTTGACTGACACCGTGCTGTGATAGAAATACAACTGTACTGCAGGGCACTTCTTCTTGCTTTCCATTTAAAGTAGAATTGGACAATGCGGGGGCTGCAGCTAAGCGTCATTCTCTATAAATCTGCAGATCTTTTTTTTTATTAATCGCCTGAAACATCCCCGAAATTTCCTAACGTCAAGGGTGGCATTTCATCTGATCGTCAGTCCAAACCCCAAAGATATATAGTTTGCTTTGTGATAAAACATGACAAAGAAAAGTGCCATTTTTTGAGAAACCTGAACTTGAGAAAATGTGACATTTTTGCTTGAAAAACAAACAAAAAATGAATTGATATATTCAGTAATTTTCTGACTTCCAACTTCAAACATCAAACTTACTCTACTGCTTCTCTCTATTTTGGTAATATCCTTAAGGACATGCTGTGGCACTCAGTGTGAGCACCTGTGTTGCAGTAGGAGTTTTGGCGGCACAGGAAGGGGCATTACAATATGACGTCTGAGGTAATGTGACAGACAAGATCATTAAAACTGCACAATATCTTCCCAGCTGAATGAGGCATGTGAATATTAAACTGAAGATGTGCTACTCACAGTGACGGGACATGTGGATTTGTGGGTGTCAGTTAGGGCTGCAACTAACAATTATTTTAATAATGGATTAATCGGTTGATTATTTTTTCGATTGATCAATGAATCGGATAAAAAAAACAAAAAACATTAATTTCCCATCCTTTATTAAAAAACAGAAGTAACAGTGCAAATTCCCAGTGCAAAACATGTTCAGAAAGCACAAACAGGTTGCTCCTTGAACATCCCTGAGCTGTTAATTAAAAAAATAGAATAAAAATGGACTAACACAAAATGCATACACATGTATGCTTTACATCTGTCAAATATATAGGCATGTGAGCCCCTTTTACTGTAATCGATCTCCTTGGAGCAGAGGCTGCATTTAGCATACCCTGCTTTATCAATATGTATGAAACACTGGGACAGAGGGAAGCTGTACTGCTCCTCTCACGTCTGTTCTGACCTCCACCTGCATCGTTGTTGGCTAAGCCTAACTACGTGATTTGATTAATTCTACTTTGAGTAAAAAAAATAAAAAAACCTACAGCCAGATCCGCCGGTGTGCCGGTTTAACGTTATCAATATCTGGGTCTCTTCTGACCACGACATCACGTTGTTGGCTAAGCCCAACTCCGTGATTTGATTCTACTTTGAGTAAAAAACAACAACAACCTGCAGCCAGATCCTCCGGTGTGCCGGTTTAACGTTAACGAGTGACAGCGTGAACTGAACCAGACCGGGGGGTCACGGCATGTTTCATCACGTTACGGTTGTTTACAAGCAAGACTGAACTGTAACGGAACAAAACGTAACTTTAACGACAATACACAACCCCAAAACGTTAGCTAACGTGATAGCAAGCTGACTAGCTTCCATTAAAAACAAGTTTGAGGGAAATTAAGACGCTGTAGACATTTTAACGCTGATTGGCCAAGACTCGACACATCCAAGATGTTCTATTGAAGATCACAACCTCAGCTTTTCTCTGCATCTCACTCTCATCTCAGAAACGCTGGCAGGCCAGTTGCTCTGCTCTTTTTTTTTTTTTCTTCACCGCGACTTATTGCCTGGCGTAATAATCGCGCGACACAACGAATCGATAATGAAATTCGTTGCCAACTCTTTTGATAATCGATTTTTATCAATTCGTTGTTGCAGCCCTAGTGTCAGTATTATCTTTTATTATTATTTAGTAACCCATTCAGTCATGGACTTACCTGTTTATTGTTCTTCAGCGTCACTGGGGTTTAGAACAGTGTAAGCAATTGGAAGCATACAGACAATTTAAACAGTTAAATTGCAAAAAACTGGAAGTTGTGTATTTAGCCATACTGGCGAAAACAACAACAAAGGGAAAATCGACAAAAGGCAATTTGAAAAGAGAAATATATTATATATGTATTTTTTTTATCTCAGCCAGGTGTACCCTGGGGAGATTATGTGTTCGGTCATGTGTGCATATGTCTGTCTGTCCATGGCTTATCTCACATACTGCTGGACCCATCAGCCTAGTGTTTGTTGTGCTCATTTATGACGGTTGCAGTGATTTAACACTTTTTGAAAAACACATGTTACTAGCGTATTATACTGTTAATGATTGCTCACTCCCCTCCAGGCATGGGGCCCCAAGGAATCAATAACTGCTTCAGACGTCTGAGTGCCAAAACACGTATGATACGCTGGCAGTCTAGATGGGGGACAATTGTGGTTTGTATTATTCAAGCAAACATTACAGCAGCGGTCGTTGCAGACACACCTGCACTCTACTGAGAGCACTTTTCTAGTTAAATACTTATTTTGTTGTGAAACTGGGTCACGATTGGCATTCATTGCAACTGCTCCAAGCTGACGACAGTGTCCTCAAAGGAACAAACTTCTTTTCAGAGCCATTGCTACCGTTTGATAATAATAATAATTCTGTACTCCCATTCAAACTTGACACTGCCCGCTTCGTCTCAAATTGTTTATCACCAGCAGTTATCGATCGTTTAGGAACAATGGGCCTCATGTGAGATTTGTCGCCAGTGGTAGGTCCTCAGCTGTCAAAATTAAACTGGTCTTTGGGTCTGACTGGTTAAACTGCTCCCTTCACATTGTCAAATACCTTTTGTGAGGTCCCATCATCTTTGTGGATCTTGTCACATGAATGAGTCTCATTCTCCCAGTTGGACTTCCTTCATATTTAATCAATAATTCAATCAATCGTTAATAAAACCAGGGCTTTCGGTATTTGGATTGTGTGTGAAAAACAAGGTGTTTATATTAAGTTGGCTCCAGCTTTTTTTTTTTTTTCAGGAACCAGGTTTCTATTCAGTTGTCAAGCCAATTTAAGCCTATCCATCAACTGGTTTGGAGAGAATAAATTCAGCTACAGTGGTTAGAAGTTGGCCCTATCGGCTACACATGGCTGTAATCCGCCAGTAAACTGAGTAGAAGAAGTAGAGGTTGCGAACCGTAAACAAAAACATTATGGCTTGGCCATCCAACTCATGTACCAATTGATTTGGAAAGGTTTTAGTTAATGTCAGCTAATATTGGCCATGATTCGTGCTATACGGAGACAAAGACAATATAAATATACAACCGAGAAGACACAAACAGCAGATCAGTCACGTGAGTTAAAAGTTAAAAAGGTCGGCTAAAGACGTTTCTATGTCCTTTGGTGCATCAACTCTTTTTCGACAAAGACAAAAACCACAAAAGCCAGCGTGAAAACGTTTTATATATACTTCAAAATGTGCAAAAAACTTTCCTTAATGAAAATGGGGCTGTGTCAGATAGATATAAAGTTAAGATTTTAGCATCTGATCAAACACGGTATCGTCAGAGCCAATGTAAAAGGCCTTCATCGGTACGCCCTTAAATAGAGGATCAGAATAAGAACACAAATTCTTGCTTTATGCCGAATGTGCGTGGAAGTTAAAGAAAGGCTTGCCGGAGAATGGGAAACAATCAGAAGTGGGATAAATGCAATAACTTGTGGTTCTCTATCAGATGATAGATAGATAGCCATTCCTTTGCTGAAACCATAATCACCAACAGCATGTCTCAGCAATGAAATGCCATCACAAGAACCTCATCAGCATATTCCCTTTTCATTTAATTGAATATCCAAAAAGGTCAACTTTAAACTACCTTTTTTTTGCCTCCATAGTTTATTAAGCACCATCTGTATTTACTGCTGTTGGTGCACATTGTGCAGACCAGTGTTGGCATTCACCCTGGATGGACGAGATCAAACTATGACCCCCCCAGGCGCCGTCCACTTGAGAGCAGACAATCACCTTTTTCTCCAGGATCTGACCAAGTGTGTAGATGGAGGTCATCTATCATTCAGCTGAAGACATTTCTCTGCCAGCCCGCAGGACCTATCTTGCAGACCGGCTCCTCCGCTGCCAATCCATTTATGTCACGGTGGACCTCATTGTGGAACAGCCTGGAATTTCAATTTCATCCACTTTTCATGCATTTTTCCTCCCACTGAATGTGCGGGCAGGGATTTGTTTTCCACAGAATCGTGTGTTTAGTCATTAACATGATAACTGCTGCAGGGGTTATTTTGTGAAGGACATGATATACACAAAACGATAAACACAACAAATGAGGGAACCAATGTCGGCTCTACACGGTGATGAGTGCGTGTTGAGGCTTTTACACAGACGTATGCTGATGTTCCCCCCTCCCCTCCACCTCCTTCTCCCCCTCTCTTCTTCCTGTTCCTCACCTCTCCTGTGAGAGAAACTAGCTCTTTTTTTTTGTGCTCATGTTTTGAACTGCGATTAAATGGAGTCAGCGCTGCTGTCATCTGCTGAACAGTCGGCATGTTTAATGATCGTTTCTGTTGACTCCTCGTCTCACAGCACCACCAGCCCTCTGATGTCAATCTGCCAGAGGCCTGCAATTGTAGGGCTTTAGATTCATCACATTATACACACACACACACACACACACACACACACACACACACCCACACACACACACACACACACACACACATTCTTTAACAATACACTTTTGCAAAAGGCAGGTAGACAAGTGGGTGGTTTTGTGAATGTGCAACAAAGAAGATGGATTAGCTTTGTCATTAGCAAAGAATACCGTACAAAACTTCCAGATAGCAGCTTCTAATGTTCAGCAGGCACTGGCTGCCACTTTCACCACTTTAAATGGCAAACGTTGCAGGTGGTGGGTCGCATCGGCTGGTGGGTCGCATCGGCTGTTGCTAATTAACGATAATTCGGTGATTAATTGACGATGAAACTAAATTAAACATGGCTGCTGTTGGGGGTTGTCTGTCTGTTTTCTGCCTAATGTGTTTTGTAAGGGAAGAAGCTCCTGTCTGTAACACCACCGCACAACTGCGAGGGGCCGTCTGTAGTTCTTATCTCAAGCTGATTGTGTCGCATCGGCTTCAGGAGTCGCCGTATAAATATCAATAATTTAATCTAATAAACATACTTTTGAACCAGATTATTTTAGATCATGTATGTTGTGAAAACAAGTTAAACATTAGGGTTAATACAACCCAGATAGCAAACTGACTCCGTTCCGGATCCGCCCAGGAGGTATCATAGGCTCCGGAACGGATCCGCAAAACGGCTCCGGATCGGAGGCTAGATGCACAGCGGGACGGATCCGGAACCGATGCACGTCGAAGATCCGGACCAGATCAGGCACAGATCCGGCCAGATCCGGAATGGCTACGGGCCGAAGATCCGGACCAGATCCGGACCAGATCCGGCACAGATCCGGAACGGCTACGGGTCAAAGATCCGGCCCGTATCCGGAACGGCTCTGGGTCAAAGATTCAGACCAGATACGGCCCGTATCCGCTCATATTCAATTTGGACCCGTTCATAAAGCGGCTCATTTGGCCCGGATCCTCCATTACTCAAAATAACTACAGAAAAATCTCATAGCTAAGCAACATATATTTAAAATGCATCAATGGAAAAAAGAAATGCAACCATAAATGATATCAAAACAGTTTTTTATTAAAGGACAAACAATTATTTTTCGACGTGTACAGTTATCAACTAATAATGATTATGAGACAACTAGTTCTTGAAAGGTTTCATGTTTTATGTACAGTTATTACCCTTATAGAACAATTTGTACCTTTTAATATAACTATCCTAATAGAACTTAATAGAACCCAGTGGACGTGGTTAACAGCAATCGCTATTGGAGAACCAACAAGTCTCTGTGTAACTGGTTGAAGATTATTATTCCATTCACAACAGTGAAAAAAAAACAAGATTGGCATCTGCAACTCGAAGAGCAGCAAGAATTAGCGGAAAATAATATGGGGTTTAGTTTAAACTTCACACGATTAATTTTCAGCCCAAAATGTGCATATCTTTCATTCTGAAAATATTCAACCTGACTGCACATACACATTAGGTTTGTTCAGTGGGGGGATATTTCCAGCACGCCGGAGTCTTTGACACCATCTGGCTGAAGGACTTTTTCCCATTCACCCCTTTCCAATTGATGGTCTTCCCAACGCCGTCGCTGAACATGCGGCGAGGATGTTCCATGTCACCGTTTTGTATCATGTCCAATGGTTGCCAGGGAGGAAATCTAAAATGGATCAAAAAAGTGCTATTAATATCTGATACTTTACAGAATGTTTTCGAAAGCGAAAGTGTTAATGACAACAATAGTTCAAATAAAAGATACATTTTAATCAGATTTGCTTGAGATGCTTAAAACAAAAAAAACTCACCACATTCTTCTTTAGCTGAAAGTTGGAGGGATCTTTGAAAAGGTCCACTTCCTCCACTCATTCATTCATTTGAGCTATTGACAGATACAGTGTTAAAATATACTATTCTCAGAATATGTCTACTGCACTTCTTTGTACAAAAAAAAAAAACTACAGCAACCTGAAAAATATAAGCACCAACATTTTTAGGTCAACTAACAACTAACATTAAATCTAGGGCTGCAACTGACGATTATTTTCGATTAATCGATGAATCGGATAGAAAAATCAAAAAAGCATTAATTTCATTCACATTATCTGATCAATATCTGGGTCTCTTATAACCACGACATCACGTTGTTGGCTAAGCCCAACTCTGTGATTTGATTCTACTTTGAGTAAAAAACAACAACAACCTGCAGCCAGATCCTCCGGTGTGCCGGTTTAACGTTAATGAGTGACAGCGTGAACTGAACCAGACCGAGGGGTTACGGCATGTTTCATCACGTTACGGTTGTTTACAAGCAAGACTGAACTGTAACGGAACTTTAACGACAATACACAACCTAAACACGTTAGCTAACGTGATAGCAAGCTGACGAGCTTCCATTAAAAACACGTTTGAGGGAAATGAAGACGCTGGAGACATCTTAACGCTGATTGGCCAAGACTCGACACAGTGTCCTGCTTCATCCTCCACAGCTGGTCAAACAGCTTAGACACACCTTTATTGCTCCATGACATAAATTAAAGCTTGTGCAACGTGACGCTGAATCGTCATCACTGACGTCCTGCCGACTGAAAGCAGCTGCATCAGACGCAGCTCATGTCATGGAGAGGCTGAGCGGGCTACGGATATTATGGACCCAGATCCAGGGTGTTTGATGTTACGTTTGTGGGACTTCCACAACAGAAATAGCACTAGCCACGCCCCCTCTCCTCCGCATCTACAATAACCACAAATAGTCCAGCATAATTCGACAGTAGCAACCAATATAATATCGAACACTTACCTAAAACGTTATGAAAACGTGTGGTGCAGCTGGCGTCAGATTAGAAAAGACAGGTGTGAAATGAGACGTGAACGTCAGTTGGAAGTAGGGCGTAGACATACTTCATGATCATGATTGGTTGTTTGAGTTGTCATCTATCCTTTCTCCTTTTATGAATATATATTTAAATAAAAAATAAAATAGTTTGTTTGCTTATAAATTTTATATATATATATATATATATTACACAGACTTGTGCAATATAAATACACCAGCAGCTATTCTGCTTGTACTCAGTGAGAGGCGGCATCCGCCTGTTGTCCGCAGTTAATCGTACTCCGGGGCGTATCCGGTGCACATGGCCAAACTGAGTCTGACAGCAGGGCGGATCTGCCGACCTGAAGGCGGATCCGCCCCGGAGTCGACTGCTATCTGGGAAGCAGCAACCAGAAAAGTGTTAAGCTTGCATTATCTGTAATGGCCAGCAGGGGGCGACTCCTCCGGTTGCAAAAAGAAGTCTGGTTGTATAGAAGTCTATGAGAAAATGACTCTACTTCTGACTTGATTTATTCCCTTAGTAAACATTGTAAACATGAGTTTATGGTCTCAATCTAGTCTTCTTCAATACAGCATGATGTCCATTTCGTAAATGATGGTCCATTTAGAGTCAAATATACTAGTAAGAGAGAATAGTCTGTGTTTTTCGTCTTAGAATTTAATTCCTTTCATAGTGGGTTTTCAGTTCATGAATGTTAATTGTATCATTTTGGTCGCCTAAAAAAATGTCTTGTTCACTTCTGGTTGCAAAAAAACAAGATGGCAATGGCCAAAAACCAAGATGGCGAGGGCTAGGCTTCAAAATGGTGGTCCACAAACCAATGGGTGACGTCACTGGGACTACATCCACTTCTTGTTTAGTTACAATTTACAGATAACTATACGCATTGGACCAGACTTGGTATCAGCAGTTAATAAGGAACTCAGATCTGGATCAGGGCAGGAAAAACACTCTGAGATATATTGAGGCTTTCATCTTGACATTTTCAATCAGTGTGTTTTAAAAGCCTTAGTCTGATGGCGGTTTTGAAAATAATGTCTTTTGTCAAACACTGTTCTGATTTTCATGTCTTGACCACACTGGTGACATTCAAATTTGGCACAAACGTCCACCTGGACTCAAAGATGAACTTGTCAGAATTTGGCGGTCAAAAGTCACTGTGCCCTCATGCCCCTCCCATTCTCATGAAGACGATATCTCAGGACTGCCTTGTGCAAATTTCTTTCAAATTTGGCTCAAATGTCCTCTTGGACTAAAGTGACTGTGACCTCACAAACAACGTTCATATGAAAATGAATGACAACGTCACAGACATGTCTAATAAGATAAAACGATGAAGTGATGACATACCGGACAATTATAGATGTAACAACTGCAACTTGACTGGTTAGCGGAGGCATACAACCATGAGACGGTACTTCTGGTAAGATGTTAAACCTCAGTTTAAATGTCGCTATGCATCCATATAGTGACCGACTGACTTTTGAAATGTTTGTTTTACTCTTTCATTTCAGTTTATTCTGACTATCATGAATGTGTATCCCAAAGGTACATAGATGGGCGTTTGTTGGTTTACTGTTGTAATCAAGCATAACGTCAGCATCTTCGTGAAACCCAGCAGCCCAGGAGAGCTGTTATCTTGTGAAGCCAGATGGCTGAATTTTGAAGGGGGTTGATAAAAATAAATCTGCAAATATTCTCATGCCTTTTTTTCCTTTTTCTTCAAAGTGAAATATTGACTCTGTGGCCTCGGCATATATTCTTATTTTTGTAACCTATTGCCTGCTTATAATGAAAAAGTAAAAAGCTTGTCCAAATTTCTTTTGCAGCCAAAAATGCACACTTGGTCCCTCTGAAGTTTTTTTTTTGTTGCTGCACTTCTCTACAAAAGACTGCCCCAAAAGTTGTTCTTTTGGCTATATTAAAATAAAATATTTCTTTGGAGCCTAACAGTGTGCAGACCTCCTTTGAGCTAAAATGTTCCAAATATTTGTGATACCTACACAGTTTGTGCTTGGGGCCAAAAGCATCCCCAATGGCAATGGAGTCCATATGGATGCATTGAAAGCACAGACTGAAAACTAGAGCTGCTCTGGGGGCAAAGATTTTCCACAGCTTACACTGGGGTCCTGTGGGTTTTCTCAGGTTTTACCAGAGGTGGAGTATTTGGTAAAAGATGGTACAAATGACACCAGCTCCTTTCTCGCCTCGGAGCATCAAACACAAATACATATCATTTTTAGATATGTATAAGACTGGTAATTACTCGTCTAGGTATCAAACAGTCCGAGTCGTCCTCACGCCTGAATAGGTCGTCATTGCGAGCAGCTTATTACGACCCATTTTTAGGTTTGTTTTTAGGCAACAAAGCCTGTGTTGGGAGAGGGTCGGGCGGATGAATGAGTCAAACAATCACAAGACTTTCACCCAGGAGGCCGATGCTCGTGTCCCGTGTGATACCAAAAGTCAACAAATTGACTTATTTTAACCCCAAACCATCAGTTTTGTTGCTTGAACAAAACCCAGATGGTTCCGTTTTACAACGTTTTGAAAGTCTTGAAAACGTTTTCGAAAAATCATCTAGGCAAAAAGTCAAGGAGTAAGTATTTCCAGTTATTCATATCCTTGAGGAGACCATGAATGCCCGTATGCAATGTTGTCTGATAGGTATCAGGATATTTCACGGTGTAAGTGAAAACTTTGATCTGTTGGAGGAAAACATACATCAAGCAGATGTTGAGGTACATCAGTCCGGACCAAAGGGGCGGAGAGACTGATTGCGATCCCTGGCATTCTGCCAATAGTGTGGCTATAACCAAACTGCACTCGCTAAGATGATCAGCATGACGATACTGGAGATTCACACTCCATCAAACCTCTGATCTATTTTCAAGTCACCAAGGTCACGGCTCACATTTCTCCAACATCTTCATCGAGCGGAGGTGAGAAGAAACGTATCCAGACTGATGCTGTCTAACCTGACTGACCTCGCCTCCACTGCTTGTAGAGGATTTTCTTTCATTCTCTTGATACCCGCTTCATTGTACAGAAATGTTCACTTGTGGAATTGCAAGATATAAAATGTATTTATTTTTCTCACATGAAAACATATACCATTTCATCACATAACTCATCGGCTTTATGAATGCAAATGGATTACAGCTTCATGTCTGGTGTTCCTGGTCTTCACTTTGTCTTAGCGAAAGGTAACACCAATGACTGAAAAGTGCATTTAAAAGAATGGATGGCATCAAACCAAATGTTGTCGATCAAACTAAATTGTGTAATTTAATACATTTTATTCTATTTCTTTTACAATCCCCTCACAATAAAGTAAGTCATTCCAGTGACTTCAACTAGAAGCGTCATATGAAATCATGAGATTGAGAAAAATTCAGATAACTGAAAAGAGACAGTGGACTTTCTATTCTAGGTTGAGGTGAAAAGGAAGTCAAGCATCATCAGTGTTATATTTATTTCAAAATAAGATTTGTTTGTTATGCACTGTAACCCCAGTGACAACTACCAGGAACCCTGTTCTTTAATTTTATATTTTATAATTTGTTATTGCCGTTTTGGGTTTTAATGTAGTTACTTATACATTATTACATTTTAAACAGTATTAAAACACGTATATTACTTTGTATTTTGACAACTTCACTTGACTGTTGGAACGATCATTATGGTGGAATTCTATATAACTCATTTTAAAGCTAATTCAGCCAAAAGAAGGGATAATTGTTCATATTTAGACTTTGAAATAAATAGTTTTTCAAAGTGTATTATTTCTGTAAAAGCGAGGGACAGAGAAGTTGAAGTTTGCATAGAATGACCATGGAATGGGTAAGAGCTTTACTGAAGAGGGATTGCTAAATCCAGAGCTCTGTTTGGTCGCTCTCTTCACAGCCGCATTTAAATGCTGTGGTCACATAATTGCATACCGGTGACCTTGGGGTGCTCTGCTGTTGAGACTCAAGTGCGGTTGTGCGCCCAGGGGCCCGTGAGGTTTTTAAAACGCGAGTGACGCAACTGAGGAGATTTGCATTATTTTTCAGTAAAATCCAACAAGCAAACGAACAACCAGTTTAAATGAGCAGTAACAAAATGGTTTATTACCTCATTAAAACTCGGTGGTGTTTCGGTTGTTCAATGCTACCAGATATGGAGCCTTTTAGCTAGAAAGAGTCATTTTGGAATCACATTATGCCCCAAAGTCTGATCAAATTCTTTAATTGTTGGTATTTATGATCGTTGAGTGTTTTTTGTTACTATAACATTACAATTTGAAATACATTCTTGTATCATTGTCACTATTTCCCCCCCAAAAAATGTAATAGCATCTTTTTCACATTTCTTTCATTCATATTTCAAGGCTTTACTGTTTGAAATACAGAAATAAGTTCCTTTTGCTAAGTAGACATTTTCTTGATAAACACTCTTCTTTTTGATTCGGCTGTTTTGGTTCCACCATCCTATATAGATTGACACCTCATGCTCAGTGACATTCAAAATACAGGAACCGAAGGACAATAATGGAGCATGATCACATTTTGGATTCATGCGTTTTAATTTAACACGAGCTTCAGGATAGGTGTGGAGGTAGTTTGGATTGCTCCCCTTTAAAAACAATACAATGCCAGCGCATTTCCACAGCTAAATATGAGTTTTTTAGGACAACAGTGACGGAGATTCCAGTAAAAACTTAAACCCTTGCAAATGCCTGTAGGTGTTAGGCAGGTAGGTGTTTGAATAGGAAACAAACAGATATAACATTTCAGGCGAGATTCTATAAGCAAATACATCGTTGTTAATTTTACTACTTATTTGCGTCTGTAGACTATATATATATATATATATATATATATATATATATATATATATATATATATATATATATATATATTAAGGCTATGAATATATCATTCATAGCCTGAGTTATACAATATTTTAGTCCTAAAAACATGCAGGAATCTTTTATGACTGACAGTATTTCCTGATTCATGAAGTGATAAAGAGAGGTAACCAAAATCCCTTCTGTGAAATCCTCTGACTTTAATGTGTCAACAAAAGGAAACAAGAATTTAGACCCTGGCTTTATGCAACGATCACATTTATTTTCTGGAAATGTATGTAAATTAGCGCATATTTAATAATAATGTTGCCTTATTTGCGTATTTCAAAATTCATTTTCGAAAAACCTTAATAGAAAAAATAATTGTCATAATGTAGGTAATCAACTGGGGAAGTGTCATGCTGATATCTATTCGTTAATCATATTACCCTATTCTCCTGCAGCGTCTCCCCTTGAGACTAGAATGTTGTATGCGCCACTAAAAAACACTCCTAATGCGGGAAGAAGTTATTTCATGCTTGGTATCAAACACTCGGCAGCCTGTCAAAACACTGCACTCTGGTCTCACACTTACTCTGCTGTGACAGGAAAGGGAATGATATTTTGAATCAGTTATAAATGATCAGTTGTTAAGCTTATCATAGAATTACATTACAGTGAAGTATATACATGTATGCTCCCTCACTTAAACATCCCATACAATGTCAAAATGCAAAACGAATCGATTGCAATTGGTGTCTTTTACCGCGAGGCCCCCGGGCCCGAAGTGGGTCAGTAAACAGAACCCCTCTGCTGGTCCGGAGGAGGCGCAGACGTGTGGGAGGTGAAGAGGGCCGAGATCTCAGCTCCGATCTGTCCTCTTGCCTCCATGTCCGATGTTCTGCTCCACAGACGCAGCCAAAGGGGCTTTTAAGCAATGCATCACCTCTGTGAAGCGTGACGGGCGTCTTCTGTACTGTTGCGTAACCCCCAGGCCCAGGGAAACAGAATTTTGTATTATACGTTGCAGATTGATTGATAGACGGATGTCATGATATTATTGGTTGAAATTGGTTCGCACTAGCTTACATAAGCACACATTATGTATTTTCTTTTACAGGAAGAAAAGATGATTGGATTTTATCTTGAACGATATGACAAAGGACGTGATCTAAAAGGGTTAGGAACTTTGATGGAGCAAATAATCTCACTACCCAAATTACTTTTCTTGCTTTCGTAGCTGAGACGTCTTAGATGAGCTGATGAGTGGGTTGCGGGGGTTAATTCGTGAGTCGGCAGAATCTAACCATATCAACTCCCAACAGATGCATTGTGGTCATTCTGTGCTGTGGGTGCAGCAGAAATTGAATAGACATTGCTTTATGGATGTGGGTGGAACTTTCAGCACTTTTCTTGTCCAACATGTTTCAGTCGCAAAACTAATTTGGTGGGAATGAGGGATGGGGAAAGAAAGTTGGACTACTACTGGAGTGGGTGGACTATACATCGATAATCTTCCAAACCAGATATTTTTCTCTCACAGCAAAGTGCACTCATTCTGTCAAGTGGTATATAACTGGTGTCCTACAAGACACAAGTTACTTCATCTATTATTGAAGTTGTTTTGTCTTCTTCTGATCAATCTTCTGAAGTGTTTCCAACATTAGATTTCCTATAATTATCTCCCCTCTTTACCAAAGAGAGATGCTATTTTATAAAGTGACGATATCAGTTTGTGAAGGTTAAAAAAAGTCTCTATCTGGCTTTATGGCGAAGTCGTTACTATTGTTCTACAGCTCACTCTATGGCTCCAGCGTTTCCTCTGCTTGCGGCCATCGTTGCCGCTGTTCAGCAGAAGTTACGTCTCACGTAGAACTCAACACTTCTGCAGCAGTAAATTGTCCTACGTGAAGCCGCTTCGGGAAGGTTGTAGTCATACTCCGTAGTAGGAGTTTAGCATTCATTACTCAGTTGAGAAGTTAGTAAGATTTGGACTAGGGTTGGGCTGGTGTAAACATTATTTAAACCGGTTTGGTGTGGAATCAATCACTGGACACTGACCAGGAGCGGCTTGTGAGAAAAGCTGATACTTCAAACTCCACCGTCACACATGCTCAATGCATCTACCTCCGGCTTTTCAGATAATTTGCGTCGTACACCGGATTGGACGAACAAAAACCAGGAAGGGAGTAATCTGAAGATGTTGAAAAGTTTGGCAGATCTAAATCTCTGGGAGAGCGTTAATTAATAAGCTAATCAGAGATGTTAACTGGTTCGGCAAAGATCTGCAGGTCAAATCAAATAAGGGCGAAGATCAAACCCACATGAGTGGGTAACTAATGCATTTTTCCTGTTTTCGTCATAAACCCAATCTACATGTCTTTGTATGACCGCGCACTCCAAACGTGTGCGTCATCCAGGTATTAGGTTAGCCTTCCAGGATGTGTGGCACCACATCCATTATGAGTCACCGCTCGGCCTCAATATGCAGCATGTGGTAGTTAGGTTTAAAGGAAAAGCTTCTCTGCAAGCTAATTAGGTAGAATAGTGCCCCGGCTCTTGCCCTGTATGAAGGTGATAGACATCCATACCAGGGAAACATGCAGGCAGCCAGCGGAACATTTCAAACACTACGCCCGAGTCCAAGGACTCTCGCTCATTGATCAGCCATCTCTGGATTGTCTGCCTCTCTCTCAAGAATGCTGGAAAATATCTGAAATAGATCAAGCCGTATCTATTTTGCTTAACAAAGTAGGGGAGGCATTTATAGCCCTTTCCAAAAATTCTTCAGTCGAATGCTAAACAGCGAGTGTCGACAGAACGCTTGTTTTCATCCTCTAAAGAGTTATAATTGGCATCTCCTAGAGCAGTCAGTGACGGAGGCGTTATTTTAGCAAACATCTGCAGCTTGAACGTCGACCAATTCGCTCGCTTCCGGGGGTCCTGCCTCTGCCAGCTGCACCCTTACCTCCCAGAGTGAGAGAAGAGCCCGGATTTCTTCCCTCCCCGACTTCTTTGTAGGTGAAGAGGTCTTGAAGTGCGTTCTCGGGATAATGAATGCCACGTATTTGGCAACGGGCTCCTCGCATTTTTTTTCTTTTCTTCCGACGAACGGATGAACGCCATTGGGTGGCGGATTGCTGTGACTCATCGCCTCTTTTACTTTTCTCTGATGCTTCGCTCCCAATTAAATCTCAGTGACGTAAGAGCCCCGGTTAATACCTGTGAATATAATGGGCACACTTTGCTTTCTGATGATCTGCTTTTACATGGAAATGACTTATATATACACACGAGAAAAATGCGAGCTGATTACCATGACATCTAAACAAGTGAATGTAAATTTCATATTATGTCCCATCATTGAAGTCAGTTAGATAGAATATGTGTCTTGGGCAATGTGATTGAAATATCCAAATATTCACATATATCCATACAGTAGGTAGTACAATATGGATGGGATATTGTAACCCTTGGATTGGTTTAAATAAGGTCTCTGTCATTTGATGTGAATGTTCTTTTCATTGAGCTATCTCGGGACTCTCGGCAGATGACCTTTGATCCGCCGATGCTATGAGTGGTTTTGGTCTTGTGTGCACACACAGCTGATGTTCTCTGTTGCTGGCAGGCCGGGAATTTCATCATTTGAGGGGCAGGGCTCTTTAACCTTTGGTGTTCGCAATTTCTTTTAAGGGCACAAAGGGCCAAATGCCAGAGCAGCAAGGCCATCAAATAAGTCCATAGAAATAATGAATTTAACTTAAGGGTTAAAGATGATATTCTTTTCAATACATAGTACAACTTTCAGTCAAATACAAAATAAATACATAGAACAAAAGTACCAATTTATTTCAAAAGTCAAAAAGAGTGATCTCGGGCTGAGCAGGTATTAACTTTTCAATCAGATTCACTAGACTCGTTTTAAGATAGGGTCGACTGTGTCTCAGTGGCTAGCATGCCTGTCTTTCAATCAGAGGATCGGTGGTTCGAGCCCCGGCTCCGCTAGTCCACGTCAATGTGTCCTTGAGCAAGACACTTAACCCCGAATTGCTCCCCGTTGCTGTGTCTACGGTGTATAGAGCAAAAATGTAAGTCGCTTTGGTTAAAAAGCGTCAGCTAAATGTAATGTAAAAGATAAGGAGTCACAATTTGCTATGTCTTGCAGTTTTTAAGCTGCATCCCAAAAGAGCCAGCTGCCGGTGTTAGCCTACCTAACGTAAAAAATATAACACTGATTCGACAGCTAGACAGGAAGCGTTCGCTAACGTCACGTTAGTTCGCTTTGACGTTAGGCTATTATACTTGTTTGGCTCGTAACAAGGCCACTGGACCCGCTAGGTCAACGTGACCGTCTCTTCTCAGGAGTTCACTAAGTCACAGCCTTCACACATCAGGATGAGTCCCATTTAACTCTAGAATCTAAAGAAAAAGTGCTAGTGTCCATACTAAACTATATTGACAGGAAAATGCGGATTGAAAACGGCAAAATCAGCTGGGTCAGTGTGGGCGTCGCATCAAGGCCAACGTGGCCGCAGGGCATATCGTTTATTGAGGGGGCATAAGGCCAAACCGCGGCCATGGCCATCGTGGCCCCTGTGAAATTGAATAACTGCAGTGCCATGACTTTTGTCCAGGAAAAAGGTGGAAAGTAATGAAGATTTCTGGTTCTTCCCGACTGAAATGTGCTACAGAAATGTGTTCCTCAGCAAGCCATTGGGATATTGTAAAGCATTTGACTTCAACATTGTGGATATGGCCTTAAGCGAAATGGCATATTCTTCTCTTTTTTAAGTGGTTTGAAAAGCACCAATGGTCAACCCTAAAGAGTTGTCACGTTACTGATATTCAGTTATTCGGTCTGAAATATCGTGATTTTTTAAAAGCAATGTGTTTAATTTAAACACATTGCTTAGCTCTTTTTAGGGGATAATGTATGCTCCATGCTATTTGAACTTGGAATGCCAATACCTCAAACTCAATAGAAAACACCATAGAAAAATAAAGGCATGAATAAATCTAAAATATCCTGATGGCAATGCTCAGTCTTTATTCATTATTTTATGTATCTATTTTTTTTGTTTTTTGATACTGGCACGAATACCAGAGCATAAACAAAAAGGAAATATTTACAGAGCAACAAGGATTGAGTTCCCTTTTTGTTTTGTCTGTTCCCACCTCAGCTGGTTAACCCTTTGGAGTCGGGGGTCATTTTCTTGATTTGACATAATTTCTTAAATTCACTTTTTAAAGTCACTTGCATATGATAGATACCCATGTGCATCTAAAATTGCAGAACAATCTCAGCTCTCTATATAATGAGGCACAATTGTCATAAGGCAAAAGTGTAAAGAGAAATATTACTCTAAAGCTGAAAAATTTAATCTAGATTTTGGAAAATCTTCATATCTCTTGTGAAAACATAGCTTTACTCAGGAGGTCGAACTGTTTTGGTGCTTGAAATTAGTTTACCAAAGGTCTTAGGTTCACAAAAGCAGTGAAATATATGAATACAAAAATGGTAGAAACATGTAAATAAATATCTAAAATCAAATTTATTATTATATGGTGAGGTGATGAGCTGTGGCTGGCGTTGTGGCCTGCAGTGATGATTTGGCAGAGACGGACTGGAGGCTGCTAAAGCGATGCTGCATGTTGTCCTCTGGACCCTGGCAGCTGCAAATCCTCTAAAAAATACTAATAGTTAATATAAGTTCACTCAAAGAAAGTAACAGGATTGTGACAATATTTGATTACACCCCGTTCAGTCTCATAACTACCATGTACCCATTTAGCTACTGCACAGCTACTTCCGGTTAGCGCGCAGCTAGCCTAACAACATGGTCATTTCAGTCTCACAAACACATAACAGAGATCCCACACTACTAAGCGTACTACGTTCGCTGAACGAAAGTTAAAAGGGATCATGACAATATTTGAACACCCACCGTTCAGTTTTTTATCCCACCCTGTAGCCATATATAACTCCGTTAGCGATCGTTAGCTCGCTCGCTCCGTGGTAGGAGCTAACGTGAGGTAAACAATACAGCAGTAGCGATTAACAGAGCTATAACACTACTAAGCGTACTACATTCACTGAACGAAAGTTAACGGGGATCGTGACAATATTTGAACACCCACCGTTCAGTCTTTTATCCACCCTGTAGCCATATATAACCCTGTTAGCGACACTTACCCATCTTCCAATGGATCCCTTTGCTTGGCGTTGTCCTGTACATCTCAGGGATCGACTGGTTGAAGCTGCGCCGTTCTCCAGTATAGCTTCGCTCAGCCAGCCTGCCTGCTCTTTTTCTCTCTCTCCCGGTGAAGCTGTGTACGCATCATATGACACGTCTGGGTGTGTAGAATGCTCTATCTTGCTGTGTGAATCTCATATGATCTCGCGGACAAAAGGCAGAGGAAGCTGAAGTTTCACTAAATCTTGGAGACGTGGAACCATATTTCTGTGCAGAATTATCGTGACTGAGTGAATATTTTCAAAACGGCAGTATTGTATAGCGCGTGCGCGCGCTCGAAGATCTCAAAGGGTTAATTTCAGATCGCCGGCATGAGCTGCACCAGTGACAGCCTATTTAAGCCAAAGGTCAAGGAGCTATGTGATCAAAGCTTGTCCCTGGAGGCCGTCCAATGATGGATCTGAGCCCAGGACCAGTGGAATAGTGAGAAAGCCAGCCTCCTCAACATCCTGGACATTTCCTACACTGCTTTTTGTGCCATTGCGTAATTAGCCTTTGATTAATGAGTCTCAGGCTATCAAGGGAAATCTGACGACCCATATTGCTTGTTCACTATCAATTTGTTGTGAAAAAGAGAATTGTGTTCATGACATGAAGACCTAATTTCATTTTGATCAATTATTTGAAGGTGATTCAGGTCAGTTTTCTGCTCTTTGGTTAATCAGTTGCCTCCAAACTTTCTGTGGCTACTGTAACCTCTTGCTAGCTTGCTAGTTAGCATCAGACGCTGAAATATTAGCAAGCAGCTTACAGCATAATAAAATGATGCATTCATTATTTAACATCTGTCTTATTACAAAACGGTCATATACAAATGTAAGGCCACACAAAACCAGCACATTGAAGGCCCTGGTATGCTGTTTTAGATGTGTTGTTCTAATAGGAGAGTAGTGGACATTTTCAGGTGGTTGCATCATCAAATGTACCTTTTGCCAAGTCCCGCCCCTTGAACACATGGCCAGTTATGGCGTAGTATCTGATATACGTTTCTAAAACATTACGTTTCAACAGAAGAAACCTGTGGATCTAGCATTAGCAGAGTGTGTTCATTAACTAGCAATAGCAGTTATATGCTAGGCTAGCTACTGAAGGTACACTGAATGTAAACACATGCTACTTTTTCTTTTTAATGATTATGTTTGTTCGAGATGAGCCAGTCCTGCGCAGAATCGATCACCGGTGATTGGCGCACAATGCATGCTGGTTAGATTTGTGTCCGACTTGATCCCGACTTGACGCTCTGACGTCATGCACGTGTGGTCAACCATAACCTCACAAGAGCGAGCCGCAGTTATTCTAGCTAGGCGCTGCAGTAGCTCTCCATCGACTGCATGACCCAATGCATGATGGGAAACCCCTGGCTGTCGGCACATCAGAGACTCTGGGACAGATACCATACAGTTTGGCCCAAAGCAGTAAAGCTGCAGGCCATGAAACCAAAACAACGACCCCTTTCACATTACATGTAGCATTTAACCGATTGTTGAGAAGGAAAATAGGTAAGTGCAGCCTTAAACGTTCACAGTGCATAGTAAGCATACACGAGTTGTCGAGTTGATAATCCCAGCAGGTTTTGTGATTGGAAATAATCTTGTTGAAATGTGGCCGGGGAGCTCTGTGTAACAACATCTAAATCTTGTGACGCAAGTATTTACATTTCATTCCATAACTCTAAATGTCACAGTGCAGAGCCTGCACATCTTTTATATCACAGCCAGCTTGCGAAAGGATATCCTTGACACCGCAGAGGAAATGAAAGAACACTACAGCATTTCCTATGATCCGCTTGCCGCGCCCTGACGTCAGGATAAAGAGGCGTGTTATTCAATCCCCCGGCCGTCCTGTTGACCTTCGATCACAGATGTGCGGACTGGCCGCTGTAGCTTGAGTTATCTCTGCGGCTTCAACCGCACAGGTTCCCACGCCACACAGCGGGCGGCCTGCTGCTCTGAACTGCAGTGAACTTATAAATCCAGGCCGCTGCTCCAGATTTAGGCACTAGCTGTCAGAGGGTGGGGATTATGGCAGCACCTACGGCTCCAGTTGCATAATACAGTGTTGTTGTTGTTGTTAGAATGCCAAGGCCAGCTCAGGAATTACAATTTTCATTACTCTTATATTTTTATTCTTGGTTACTATATATATATATATATATATATATATATATATATATATATATATATATATATATATATATATATATATATATATATATATATATATATATATATATATATTGAGGTCCATTCCAAAGAAAATAATTAATAATGGAATAATTTACTTCATGAAAATGACAAAGGGAATGCTTGTAGTGATGAACCCACAGATAATTACGCTGCTTTTCTCAACATTTTCTTTCAGGTCATTGTTTTAGTTTTACAACCCGCGCAACTTTACTGTTTTGATTGACTCTCACCACTCTCATCGACCCACGGTGTTCCCGCTATCGCAGGCAGCTGTTGTCAATGTAAGAAGTCAGCTTGTGGGCCTAGTGAAACATCTCCACAAATTCAACATGAGGGAAAAACATTGTCCATCAACTTTGATATTTGAGCACCAAGCATCATCTTTTTTTGCCAACATGTCCGTCGTAATAACTTTATAAAAGATGAAACCAAGATCAATTGCATTAGCAAATATGAAAAGGACACTGTCGGAAAAAAGATTGCCTCAACAGAAGTATTTAAATCCAGTGCAACACAGAGGAGCGGATGTAACTCAGTATGACAGTCCTGGCTGTGATTGACAGGCGTGGGAGCCGGGAAATACAGATCGCTCCGGTGGAGGAAAATCTTCAGCCAGCTGTTCAAATATTGAAACAATGCGGACAGTCGGGCTGTCTCATGTAGACGCAAAGATAAGAGCAGACCGGATTGGACGAGCGTCTCCCTCTTGAAGCTTCTGCGCGGAGGAGAGAGAGAGATCAAGAAACGGCAGCATCACTCCTGCGTCCGCTTCGCTCTCTCTCGACTCTCGGGCTCTGTTGGAGGTCCACACAAAAAAATGAATAAAATCAAAAGTATCAAAGGAATGTGGAGGCATATTTTGATCCATTGTCCTGCTCACCCTTTGGTTATAAATAGACGGGTGTCTGTAAGATACTGCGTCTTGAAAAAGAAACATATGCCTAGTATTTTAGCGCTTTTTGTGGACCTCATTACATTTCAACCCTGCTTAGTTTCTCAATTGTGTTATTGGTCTTTTCCTACTTTTTTTTATTTAATCCTGGGCAAACACAGTATGGTTCACACCTGTCAGGGCGGCCATGAGCCGAAAAAAAGTGCTGCTTGGGTAAGGATCTCTGGGCACTGCTTCTCTCTCTCTGCAGCAAGCTGTGTGTATGTGTGTATATACATATATATATTTGTTTTTGTCAGAGATAGAGTGTATAGCAAATGTACACTGAAACAGCTGCCCCATTATTTGTGCCATTTCATCTGAAGCATCCAGGGAAAGCTTCGATCTGGGAATGGCCGTCTGCTTGGAATACCTGCTAATGACGGGGCAGTCTAGCCCCCCCCCCCCCCCCCCCTCCCACCAACGCTGGGCATCCACACAGCAGATCGGCAGCGAGCTCAACCCTCTGGCTTTGGTGGCGCTACATTAACATGCACAGATGCATTCAGGCACTCCCAACTCAAGCACATTCGCTTCCCTTTAAAAACACTGCGATTTTCTCTGAATGATTCCAATCAGAGAAGTGCAAGCATTAGGATTTCCTTCAGCCCTGCTGCTATTGTCCAGTAAGAAGTTAAAGCTGTGCTAATCGATTTGGTTTATTTTCACAACCGAGTGCTGCAGGGATGATGAGGGAGCATCGCACTTGTTCCCACCACAAACAGCCAATGGGATTTTGCCATTGGATTTTGGATTATTGCTCTGTGGCAAACAAACCTTCATGATACTTTCACGTTTTGTTCAGCAAGATTATCTTCATAAATGTAACTATTGTGATTTTTGAAGCAATGAATGTGGGTGAAACTTTTTTGGTGCCATCACCATTCATATCTATGCAACCAATGTGTTTATGATTAGCTTCAAATGTAGAGCACTACATAGATTTAGCCTCAATGTTGCTGTCAAAGTGCACCAGGTTGATGCATTTCAACTTAAAACCCAGCCTGAAATAGTTTGCAGCTCATTGTTTGCTTACCAGTTAGCACATTTATGAACCCAAAAAAAAGCCTGATATGTTAAGGAGAGGCAGTGGGGCAATTTTAATGATTTACATGAAATTGTAAGCATCCACCTTAAGGTCGCTTTGTAAAGAGATGGATGAGTTCAGAAGCTTCAAGCCTCACAAAACGAGCAGTTACAGTCAATAAGTGGGTTCGTTTAATTTTACATTTCATATGCACACTTTCAGTGTGGGCGTAATCAGTCATCAACATCTATTTAGCATCGCAATATATCCCGGCTTACTCCCCCACGATGTGCTAAGTTATAGTTCTCCAGTTCAGTTGTAACATAGTAACAGAATACCCCCACAAAGAGTTTACCCAGACAACATCCTATTAAGTGGAGTTTTCTGAACCATTGTGCCGTCTGTTTGTGAGTGTGACACAAAAACATTGGAGAACCTCAATATAACACAAGGCTAATACGAAGTTACACAGATGGCCATGGCCAGTGAACACATTTGTCAGAGTGTTTTCGTCGGGCTGTAACTCAGCTTTTGTACATTGATGTATTACAAGTTCATCACCTGTGCCGGCGCAGAGTCAGCTGGAGGTTCCAGCAGAAGGCCAGGAAATGGCCGAGGAAGTGAGGTCAGAGCGGCAGCGTGGCTCTGGAAGGCGTCTGAATGACAGGAAGGGAGAGGACATGGAGATAAGGCAAACAGGAAGAGACTGCTTTGAGGAAAATAAAAAACCTGCCTCAACTCTGACTCGTGACACCCGCTTAGGGGGAGAGAGTCGAGGGTCTCTGTCTGAATGACATTCTCCAAAGGAATCCGACCTTTCATACATTATTAAGCAGTCCTCTGGTTTCTAATAACAGGCCTGTATTTGCCGGAGGTCTCTCACACAGCCAGGCTACAGGATGCACATAACCAAACACACTCGCAGTATACTGAGGAGGTGTAGCTGCAAAAATACAAATCCTTCAGAGACATTTTTTTGGCAACTTTTCGGTATTCTAAATGCCCATCGCTTCTTTTTCCTCGACTTTGATTCTTTTGGACTGGCGTGTCTGGCATTGTGATGGAAAGATGATCAGAAATTCCCTCAGGTGGATGTGCTGCGTGAGCTCAGCTAGAAACCACAAAGCATCAGATGCAGCACCAGCGAGCATCCGCCTTTTAATAAATAGGTTTATTTGGACGGAGAGCCACGGAGCGGGAATTGAAATGAAGATAGCGGGCGAACTTGAAAGGGGGGGGCGGAGGCGTCGCTCCTCTCTTGGTTCGGTTTAGGCTTCAAAGTCCTACTTTCCTCATCCCTCACGTCCATAATTGCACTTATCTGAACACCAATAAGCGGGACGCTGCTGATTGTTTGTTTCATCCGTTGCTGTCAGATATCAAAGTTTCTTTGTTGTTTATATTAGCTCCCACATGGCCAGAGAACGAGAGAAATGAGCCCGGAGCTTTGGATCAGTCGAGCGTTGCTTTTGATGGCCAGTGGCAGAGGAAATGGAAGCGAGACCTCCGTGATGACGACTGCCAAAAACTTCTCAAGAGAGGTTTTCAGTGCTCTGCTGTTGCCAAGTGCTGTATTTCTAGATATTTGATCGACAACGTAAGTAATTAAGAAGTATTAACTTTACATATCTTCGTCCCTGAACATGTAGGCGTTGCTCCAGTGTGTATAAACAGGATACTCCCTCCCTACGATGCTCCTACACTGTTTAATCAGCTTTTCTGGGTTAGCGCTAACGAGATCCGTCACCTCCGTCACCGTGCGAGTTCATGGTGTGATTCCTATGTTTAGCTAATCGGAATGCACAACCCAATAGATCCAACATTACAGGCCAATGTTTCATTTAACATACCGGTGTCTCTACTGAAGAGGCCCGTGTAACCACTAGCTTATAGCGGCTATTGTTAGCTAATGTTAGCGGTTCAAAAAGTTCAAACTAAAAGTAAATTAATTCAATACAATTTAAAACAATGTATAAGGACCTTTGTTACCACACTCTTACTTGGTCTGATACGAGTAAGTCTGAGTATCAGAACGGTATCGAGAACCGATACAGTATCGACCAAATAACGGAGAAGTAGCAAAACATTTCCAGTAAAACGGTATTCATTCTTTTTGTTTTGCAGATTTAAAGGAAAAATTACTTTTTGGATGGTTTAGCTCGCAGCTAATCACCACAAGCGTTTTTCAATTTAATACGAAGTGGGTTAGCCCACTGCAGCAGTAGCTTCAACACATACTGTCTGTGGTGTGGTGAAGTCGAGTGTGATGTATTAGACAGAGTTGGCAGTCCAGCGTGCCAAGATGCCACCAAAAAGTATTGCTGTAGACCAGGGGTGTCAAACTCATTTTCACCTCGGGCCACATCAGCATCATGGTCTGGACATGCATGTGGTCTGGGGCAGTGGTTCAACTGGTCTGGGGCAGTGGTTCTGAACTGGTCAGGCTGCAGGACCCACCTTGACCCCTTAATGACAAGCTGAGATCCAATGCGAGGAACATTTTCAACTTCTCAAATTGATTTAATGATATGGTGCAGTTTAAACCTGAGAAAGTACACAATATCACAGTATGCCAACACAAAAAAAAAGTTTGAAATATTCCCTTTTGCACTCAATTAAGAACAAAAAGTGCATCTTAAGGACATGAGGTAATAAAACACACATAATATTTTTATAACTTCAGCCTTTTTTAACAGACTCAGTGTTTTCATGCACAAACATGGAATAAAAAAGTCGGTAATGAAGCTTAACTATCACAAATAGTCCAACGTGTAAACTCACGCAAGTAAAGCGTGTTGTGAACGCAGTGTGAATAGATGGCACTCCGCTGCATAAAAAATTTCCTTCAAAATAAAAGCACATACAAAATCCCCTTCAAAATAAAAGCCGTGAAGCCGTCGCGGGCCACATAAAATGACACGGCAGGCCGGATTCGGCCCGCGGGCCTTGAGTTTGACATATGTGCTGTAGACAAATCCCACTGCGATGGCAGTGACTCACCGTGTTAACTGGTGACTTTCAGCCGAATGCGTCCGTGGTTGCTCATAGCAACTTACGTGAATAATAAACGTAAATGGGTATTCAAAAGTAAAAATAAATGGTCTTTTCAACAGCTGCCATCACTACGAGCAACCACGATGTCACCAGTTGGCAAGGTTAGCAGAGATTTTGATGTTTACTTTGTTGTCATTAGTTTTCCCTAGTTAAAGTAACTAACCAGCGAGTTGATTGAGATCTTTTATTTTGTGGGACCATCATAGCTCCTAGACAGTTTTAAAGTCAAGGATACTTCCTTGGTAGGAAGGGTCCTTACAAGTCAGGTCCTACTGAGGCTAGACAGGAAGTACATTTTTTATACACTATTGCAAACAGACTCAAA
This sequence comes from Taurulus bubalis, assembly GCF_910589615.1. NCBI lineage: Eukaryota > Metazoa > Chordata > Actinopteri > Perciformes > Cottidae > Taurulus > Taurulus bubalis. The sequence goes on along the minus strand of NC_136593.1, from coordinate 22,928,359 downwards.
ACACGTGGGGCTATTAAGAATAAACAGCAGACGATTTAACAATCATTTTTAATTTATAAATGTACAACGCATACATTTAATGTCCTCTCTTCAGAGCCACGAAACGCCATTGGAAAAAACTGCAATTTCATCTCGGCAGTTGTGAAAGACATTTCATTCAAACTTGACTGCAGCAAAAAAAGAAAAACTCATCAAATCCGTTTTAGTTTCTCTCCACTCCAATCTTTCCACTGTTCCACAAATCACCAACTCTGGTTGGAGTTAAAACAGCCACTCACGAGTGAGATTGAAAAAGAAACTGTTATGCTACCAGACGAACACAATGCATTCAAACTTGACAGAAACAATATGAAACTCATCAAAACCGTCTTGGTGTATCCCTGCCTCCACTTCCACAAACTCTGATTTGGTTGAAATAAAGTGAGGCCTCGTAGATTACCAAAATCTGTTTCTGAACAAATTTGAAGCGAGAAATTGGCAAACTGCTGATATGAAATAACTGAAAAGTTTACAATTTTATTTCTCCCATTTCCAAATGCGCCGTGCTCGTAGGATCACGGGTGTTCTAGGATACACACTTCAGGAAAAAAGGGGCCGCGGTAGAATTCCAAGGATCCTTGAAGCATCCTGGAAATGTAGCCGTTGAAAGATCCTTCTTTGACATTGAGAAATACCCACAGGCGTTTTGAAGGGGACGGACACAGATATCCTCATGTTCTCATGTTTTACTTTTACAATAAAATAATAATAATAATCTGGTTATTTTTCTTCCAGATGACATTAATTACAAAACGACTAATGTTTTGAGAGATCATAACATTTCCAGGTTCTCACAGTAGTTTATTCTATAGTCCTTGTATGTTAAATATATCTGTAGAACGAGAGGGAGACCCCTGTTGCTCCCGCTCCCACTGGGGATGTTACCTCTCCAGTCAAAGGTCTTCCTCTGGCCTCACGGAAAGAGGGAAAACACATTGGAAGTCATTCTCCCCGTTCACCATCTGCCCCTGGCAGCTTTCGCTCCATCTGCACTGGCACTACGGCAGACCCACGTCCTGCTTCTGCGCTGTAAAGCAATCCAACAGATTTCCAGCCAAATTCCATGCGGTGGAACACAAAAGCAGAAAGGCAGTGGCTGAGAGGCTGCCAGGGTCTCTCTCTCTCTCTCTCTCTCTCTCTCTCTCTCTCTCTCTCTCTCTCTCTCTCTCTCTCTCTCTCTCTTTCTCTCTCTCTCTCTCTCTCTGTTGTGGTGTCATTTGTTTCTGCTAATTACACTAATTTCTCCAAGTGATTTATTGATGCCAGAATGCTCCACACATCCCTCTTTAAACAGTTTGTCTGAACTATTGTTCTATTTAAAAAAAAAAAAAGAGGAAGATTGAATTGATTACATACTGGCATAGAACATCCCACTATACTAATGTATAGCATTGTATTTGTCCATGTTGAACAAGAGTATGCAAAACAAAATCCAGGCAAATGTAATACCGCACTGTTGGGCGGTCCAATTAGTTAATGGAATATTTCCAGATGTATGGAAATTGTGTATTGACTTCACTCTCCGTTTCTGCCGGAAAGAATGCTGATTGCACAGATTTGATGAGCTCGTCTCATTTGAAGCGAGTCAGGGCCGTCCGAGGCTTCTGCAAAGTGACCCTCGGATTTTAAGCTGGCACTCGTATAACGTATTGTATGTTGTATTATAAGTATTCTCGCAGATGCATGAGCATTCCTGTTGTGAATATCTGCCACTGACATATTCAGATTGAGTGAAGGGGGGGGGGGGAGTCGTGGCAACGTGACGCACGGCAAAAAACACACACGCAAAAGTCAACAACGAAGATTCAGCCGATGCAAACACAGCATAACGTCACTGGCCTCTTTTCACAGAACACCTTAAAAATAGACCCAAAAGATAATTGATGTCTCGTGCGCATTCCTCTCTGCCGCCATTGCGCCGGCAGACTGATGCTGATACGTTTGATGCCGTCATCTGTGTGTGGGGCTCCGGTGATGATAGATTGAGATCAGCCGTCCTCTTTCATAATCCGTGTTCTTTAATGCAGCAGCCTTTAGCGCCGCACTTTTTTTTTTTTTTTTTTTTTTCTCCTTTCATGTGTTATGACTTCCCCGTGGTCACAGATGTAATGAGGAATAATATCTTTGCAGTATGCTGGCACATATTAAATACTCTGCCGAGGGCTCCGAGGCATTAGTGTTCACACCTCAAATCATGTACACAATGTAGCTGCCTCCAGGGTTTTATTATACCACAGAGAAAAAAAGCAATTGATATGCCATTAAGTGACTTATCACCTCCCATTGTGCTCAGAGGACAACATTATAGCTGGTCCTTGATCATTCTCAGGAACGTAGTATATACAGTATACATGTGTGTATAGTCTACAGACAATGGCCAGCTACCTCCAATGTATTTTTTCTTCCTGAGTAAATGGAAATAACAATCTGTATTTCTAACAAAAGAAAACCCCCAAAACTATCCTTTTTGAATAACCTTGTTTTATGCTTGATAAAAGTTGCAGCTGGAATTGTAAAGTTTTGGTTTGCACAGACTTTGTCAGCGTTAGCTTTGATTATGGGAGAAGAGAGGGAAGCAATGTGAAGGTGAAACATGAAGAAAAAGCTACACTGAAAGGTTGGAATTGCTGATTTTGCTCGGCTGAAAAGCCAGAAAGATCGGTGTCACAGGTTTCCTCCAGTGGCGACTCACAGTCCACATGCTGGTTTGGTTGAATGACCACTGGTGAGAGTTTATCGCCAGTGGTGCCAGACCCAAAAAACTACTAAAAATGGTGTTCCCATACGACTAATCTGCATTCTTATAAGTAGTTCTTAGTAGTTTTGTTGATTTCTGTTGACCAAACTGTTTAAAACTTTTAGTGATGTCCTCATGGTGTGACTTGAAGTAAAATTCAAGTAAAATCTCCAGTAATCCTGCAGAAAATGTATTTTTTTAATTTATTTTTATTCTTGAAATGTAATTTACAATGTGGTTTTGTTGTATGGAAATGTGATATCTGGAAGAGCAGGCTAATCAGAGACCCTCAACGCTAAGGTGGTGGTCCTCATGGTGACCAACAGTCAGCCAGCTCTGACTTCAACTTAGGGCATGTTACATAACTGGACAAGATTACTAATAAGTCGGACCTTCTTCCAGTTTGTCAATGGCAAAAGATAAGGAAAAAAATGTGACTTGCATATGTTGATTCAAATATTAAACCACCATAATCAAACCCAGTGTAATACTGAAAATGTATTGATTTTTGGGGACCTTACATTGATTTACATTCATTTCTTGGAGATTTACGATAATTTTAAACGCTTCCAGCCCAATCCTAATCCAACCCTTACCCTAACATCACCTTACCCTTACCTTAAACCACATCTTCACCCTAAAATGTAATGATTTATGTTATGGGGACGTGCAATTAATTAATAATAATAATTTCTCCATAAAGAGTCCCCACTATGTGAATGTTTCATCAGATTTATGTCCCCAGAAGACAAGTAAAAAACGCCACACACACACACACACACACACACACACACACACACACACACACACACACACACACACACACACATTAGTATTGTGAATATAACACCAAAGTGATTTTCACAGCTTTTTATTGATTCATCGCAGAAAATACTTTCATCCAAATCCATAAATAAAAATGCCCAAATCAGAGCAGTTATGGAAGTATCAGCTGGTTTCATTTGATTTAGCTCAATAAGAAAACACATTGAGTGCTTATTCTCTCCTGCTCCATGATTCACATCAATGAATGTTGACAATTTAAATATTGCAGCATTTTTTTGTTAAAGATGCTTTGTTTTCCTTTCTCTTGAAGTTATTGTGTGCTGCAGGATGACAGCCGACCATTTACTTATTATACTCTGTTGCTGATGATTAGAAAAAGACATGGTGGTTTCATAAAAACGAAGTTGTTTTATAATTTAACATTTTGCGTAAAACTCCTCTGTGGAGGGTGGATTAGTTGCAGACAATAAACCTAAGCCAGACCGTCTGCATTTTCCATCAGGTACATGAATAATAGACGATACATTATGAATTGCGTGTGAGGATGTGTGAGAGGCTTGTGATATGAAGTCATATTTTCCCTTTAAGATTTGATCACACCAGAAGGAGTCTCTATGTGGAATATGTGGTTCTAGAAGCTGTGTGACATCATTAACTGTGTCCAAAGCACGAAGCCGCCTGAGTATCTTTTATAAATTGATTCCCGTGTATTGGTGGTATTGCCCTAGAAATGTTTATTTTACACCAGGCGAGGATGAAAATATGTTTTCCCCCCTTTACTTTTTTTTGTGCTACTTATGATGGATTCATATTCCTTATGTTTCACATTTAGAAGGAGACTAGATATATGACACACTGGATGGTGCAGCGCAGTGAGCTACAATACCTTTCCCTATTTGGACTCTGTCTTTCCGTTCCCTCAAAGGTCAGACCTGTCAACACCTCTGTTGTTGGTAAACAGTGTGAATTCACGGGTCAAAGTTCAAAGTATTGTGTGAACTTTGAGTGGATTTGAGTGGCTGCGAATGTATTTCACTTATCACACGCCGAATCCATTGGATATCAAGAAATTAGCTTTTTAGTTTTTGTGGGTGTGAGCGGGCCTTTAAGTTGCTTTTCTTCTGTATAAATGTATTACCAACTGACCTAACCATCTAGGTTGATACATACCATGTTACACAGACAGCTACCCAGTTGGGTTTAAGGAGCATCTTAAGCAACAAGGAGAGCAGTTATCCTCCCAGCACTCAGCCCTAAGGGAGAATAACTGTATGGTTTTGCCCTAATGTACTCCTGTGCACGGCTGCTACTATCACATCCCACAATGCAAAGCATAGATGATGGACTAATATTCCTCCAGAAAAAACAGTTCACTGTGTGTAGCGATAAGGCAGTTATTAGCCACGTATTAGCGTGGCTGTGATAATACATTTCCCAGTGTAGTGCAGATTAGATAGGGCTCCTTGCACTCATTGTAACTAATGGCTTACTTGTACTGTACATTTAAAAGAACCATGTAAAATGGAATGAAAGTATTCAACTTTCTCACATTTGGTATGCAGATATTTCTTGAGCATGAAAGCATAATCTGGACCTTACTACCAAATAGTAGTTTGACAAAGAAACAAGCATCTTAACTCAATGTCCGGTGACGTGCATTTGTCCCAAGCTACACGGAGGAGTTTGGAAACGCTCACGAGGACGGATACGTTTGAAAACGATGACGTAGATTCCCACATTCGCTACTTGATTGGGTCTTAGCAGTCACGACGTGTCCTTCCCTGATTCGTCACGCCCCCATCACATGACTGAGCAGCAGTTCGACCTCGTCGCCGGTCCAAGCAAAGAAATCTCCGGTCCCTCTTTTCGCTATTGCTGTTCTTCCTCTGCAGTATTTTGTGAAGCTAAACCAACTGCAGTGTGTTGAAAGTCTGCTTCCTCTTTACACCATTATGCACACGCCCAGTGTACGTGGACGGTCATGTGATATGCGTTTTCAAAGGTTGTCGAAAACGATGCTGATACGCTGTCCGTGTGGACAGAGATCGTATTGGTGTGGATGTAGCCTAAGTTAGCTTACGCTAGTGCTTACAGTCTTTCACGTTGAACCAAGATATGTGAGTGAAAACTACGGACCTAAGTGGACCTTTAAAATTAGTTCTCTTTTACTTATGTGGTCAAAAAGTGCACATTATTTGATTTAATTTGTCCAGACTTTGAGTTTTCTGCCAACCCTGCAAGACATTGGCGGTGAATAGAACATGTGAAAGTTTTTGTTAACAGCTGCCTTGTTATTTATTCAGGAGTAACGAGGAAATAGATATTTCTGGGGAACTTTCCCTACATTTTCAAAGAGGTGAGCACCACCTTCCATTTACCTCCATTGTATATGTGTGGTGACAGAAATCTCACAGATGAGTACAGTACTTTAAGAAACCAAAAACGTCTGTGTGGATAGATCCTCTCAGAATAAGCCAGGACGTGTGAACAAATTCAAAGAAAAAAGGAAAAGTAAGGAAGTAGTAAGTAAAGAAATGAGGGAACGTGTGCAAATGAATGTGCCCCATGTGTCTTTCACTGAGTGTGTAGTATTTACTGTAAATGTAGATTGAATTTCTTCTCAGCTGCTGAGGTCATATGCCAAGGAATCAATATAAATCCACTAGATGACATTAGATAAAGGCTGCTGTGTAGAGGCGTCTCCCTTTGTGACACTTGCGGTGGGATCCATTCTGGCATTCTTAGAATTGAATCACGTCAGAATGGAATAATGCCATTCTGCAAATCTGATGCACGTATTTCCAGTAACTGCTGCCTGCATACACATTGGTATGCAATTTAGCTACTGTCAGAACCATCTGAGCTCCGGCTATACATAGATCACAAGGCTGGACTAAGAGGTTCAATCAGGCCTGCAGGAGCTATTCACACTCATTTCCAACTCGTCGCATATGGATGCTTGGTCAGGACTCATTGGCGTCACTTTGGTTCGGTATACCAATGCTAGAAAAGTATGAGTTGTGTCTATTCTTGTGAAGTAATACTATAATAACACGGGGGGCTGCGTCATATGAATCAAGGCAGTAAACTCTTTCATGCCCTCACCTGCAGTGACGGCACATTCCAGCTTCACTCCTTCCATTCTTAAATTTCACAGTAAAAGCCCTCGACATAAACACTGCATCACTGCATCTAAGAGGGCACTTTAATTCACTGAGAGCCTTTCGCTAAGAGGCAACTCAGCAAAATGGCTCGCAGTACTGCAAGCATTTATCCCGGCAAGGACTTGACCTGTAATAGCGGGACATGAAGGTGGCAGACAGTGCAGGTGATCCAAGTTAAAGGTTTCTTCAGTCCTTGTTTGTTTTCAAAATGTATGAACAAAGTATGGTAAATATAATTTAACCCTGTTGATGTGTGACTCCTTTTAAAATTGTAAGAATAAAAGTTCAAGATCCTGGGAGGTGGTGGGGAATAAGGTCCGGAATCCAAAAGAGTTGTAGTTAAAGTATATTTAATAAAAATGACAGACACCTTATGCTCTCGATCGGGCTCTTCAGATCCAGCTGAGCAGACGGAAAGAGGACGAGCGTTTGCATGCAAGTTAGTTTTCTACTCACTCGCGGGACTTAGGACCGTTCCTATTGGTTAATACTTATTTACCTCTGGGTATAACCATGTTATTGGACCTGCTGTTTCAGGGGCGGAACTATTCTTCTTCTTCTTCGTCTTCTTTGTCTTCTTCTTCTTCCCCAAAAAGGGTAGAGTCTATTGTCTCAAAAGTCAATGTTCGGCTTCGCCCCCTCAGGCGAGCAAGAGAACTACAATTCCTTAAAGCGGCAGTCCATATAACATGCAGCATGCAATATTCGTCTAACATTCATTCACACATCAATCATTCTACAGTAATAAAAGTGACCTTCATATGCATACAATTACAAATCCTTCATAATAATATCCCTTATTAATTATCATATTTCATGCATTGTAATGTACACATAAACAATTTATTTTACATAGATAGTCCAAATGTGACAAACTAAGCTTAAAAAACACTACAACATCCACCAAAATATGTTCAGATCCTGTCATCTATTTTTCCATCACCTGTTCTGTTCTGTCGTGTTCTTTTTGTGGTATGTTTTCAGTATTGGTATTGAGATATGGTATGGTATTATTAGACTAGGTTATGTTGAGTAAAATACTTTTGTTTGGGTTATATAAGTATTCATTACGTAGGCTAAGTACTTAGGCTACATAACTTGACGTGACTTAAGTTAAGTACTTAAAGTAACATACCTACTTAACTTAAGATAAGTCAGCAATGACTTTTGGTCTCATAAGGAACACAGACCCCTGGGTCAAAGTCCTGTGCTTTTATTTTACCCATCAATCCACAAATTGGATGATTTAGTCATCTCTGAGTCCTGGGTTAAGCAATCTGTTCCCAGCTCTGCTATGTCCCTCCCTGGTATACTATTTTCCGGCATGAGGGGTTGCTATGTACTGTAAAGACAGCTTGCAATATAAATATATCTCAATCTGTGGTCAAACAGTTTGCGTTGCTGCTTCTAAAGATGAATCCATCAAATGAAGCTCTCTTTCGCTGTTGCAGGCTGTTACAGACCACCTTCTGCTCCCGCCTGTGCCTCGCCTGCTCTCAGTGAACTAATTGGCCCTCACACTTCCTCCGAATTTTTGTTACTCGTTGACCTGAATTGGGATATGCTTAATCCTCCTCCTGTGCAACTTCAATTGGATGCTTTAAATCTCTCCCAGATTGTGCCGGTCTATGGAAAAAGGAACGCTGATTTATAGGGCGGGTAACGGGATGGAGAAAGACAGGGCAGGCAGACGGGCTGGGGAGCTGCAGGGGAGGATCCACTGTGGACACAGGGAGACAAGGTGAGGACAGGTAAATCAAAACGGTAGGATTAAACTCAGAATATATAATATCGAGCGTCCGAGAAAAACTAGATACCACCGAGGTTGCAACAACCATCCGGCGATGAGTGGATGGAAAGCCGGGGTCGATATACTGTAGAGTAGATGAGATGGAAGGCAGCTGGGTGGACTGGACAGGTGAGGTGAATGAGGAGCAACCAGGAGAGACCACGCACACGCACACACACACGCACACGCACACGCGGGGGAAAACAGGAAGCCGTGACAGAATTCCCGTTCTCCTAAACACGAACAAAACAGAACATGTTTTCAGAACATGCGCCTGCACTCTCCAAATCTGTTTTATATTCTTTTGTAACGACTTGCATCCTGTTGCTGCCATTTTGTCCATTTCGTCCTTGTAAATGAGAACTGGTATAAAGAAGCAGACAAAACATCAGTATCTGGCTCCCTGGGAATAAGACCCGGCTGGCCGGAAGCCTCAAGTAATCCAGAGTGTGAAAACTACACAGTTTGGCTGGAGTGCAACCTCCCCACATAACGTTCTCCTCATCCCTAGCTTTCATTCCCTCACCTCCACTGACACGCACACGCACACACACACGCACACACACACACACACACACACACTACCTGCTGCCCATATTGTTGTTTGCTCACAGGAGGAATGATAGTATCTTCCAATAAGACTGAAGGTTCATTTTCATTCCATCATGCGCATGGCCAATTGAGGCCAGTGTGGGACTAATATCGTACATTGCCCGTCATTAAATGCGCTATTTACTTCTGCTCCACAACAGTCTTCCTCCACCAGCAGTCATTGTCTTTCACAAGTAATTTAATTTCAGGTTAATTTCATGTTTCATTTTGGAAAAATTAATTTTTGTGGTTAAGAATCTGTCTCCTCTCTGTAGAATAGATGTTGTTGAATGATTGGCCGTGAAGAATTCACATCACGGAAAGAAGACTTGTGCTTTGTATTCATATCTTGTGCGGGAAAACAACAACAACACTAAAATTCGATGATGTGTGTGCGTATCCAGGTGTCTATGGCGTGTGCTGGTGTAAGTACACTACCGTATCACCGCGTCAGATCTCCTCTGTGCGGTGACAAGCTGACGGAGTTTGTCGTTTTTCATGCCGGAAAAATTACAAAAGCAGAACTGATGTTTCTTGTTTTCTTTCATGTTCTGCATTCACAATGTCGAAATGCCATGAAGGTTACATAAAAAAAACCTGGCCCATGAAAAATACATGCTATGCTTGAAGACGGGTTCGTAGCTTATATGAGCATGCATGCATTTTTCAAGACAAGCTCTCAGTGAAAAGAAGCTCTCGTGGTGCATGAGGCTCATTGCAGTTTTTAGCCATGCGTTTAAAAGCATCATCCACGGACTATAGAAGTAGCTTTAGTACATTCCCCATATAGGTATGAGCGCTATGTCGGTACTGATGGCACCACTGGAACTTTGCTTGCATGCTCCTCTAGCTTGGTCAAGGGCTCCATCAAGAACAATGAGCAAGTTGTACGTGAGTGAGAAGCCAGTGAGGGATCATCCTGGAGCTGTGTAACAACCAACCAATTAACGGTTCATTACATGGTTGTACAACAACGTAGCTTTCCCCTGACTTGCAGTTGAAAATCAGCGACTAGGGATCACAGTTTGAAACCATTCAAATGATCAAAAGGTCACAAACACATTTTCTGACAGACCGAAAATCCCACTATCAAAAATAAGTAGTCTAACTAGCATCACTTTCCTCTAACTAAGCTTCCATGTGAGAAGCTGGCTTTGTTGGAATATGCTTGCCCTATATAGCCACTGAGCTCCGGGAGAGTGTTTGTCTACCTAGCACATATCTTTGTGGAGCAAATTACTTTTATATTTCAAAATGTGTGGCACAGATTAATTAGTGCTCGCTTGTGGGGCAACATCATTTTCAAAAATCAATTTAACGACTTTAAATACAAGACTTCTGCAACTGTGACTCCCTCCTCTCTAGCATCAACCAGAAGTCACTACCTTGCCTCCAACTACTTCAGATCAGCTCAGCTTCTCCCCAATCCTGGCTTCTCTTCACTGGCTCCTTGTTCGTTTTAGAATAGATTTTAAGATTTTACTGATCACTTGTAACATACGTATGGGTCTGGCCCCAAAATATATAGAGGAAATGTTGAGCCAGCTTGCAGCCCTAGGCCCTCAGGTGGGGCTCTTTCCAAAGTCGAAGCTGAAAACTAAAGGTGTGCTTTTGCCTTGAGGACCCATCTCCTTGGCCTGAGGAGATGAGGCTCGAGCGATCTCTTTTAAATCACTCCTTAAAACCTATTTTTACAGACTGGCTTTTATGTGACGTTGTCGCTTTACTGCTTTATTTTATTGTTGAATTTACTACAACATTTTATTTACTAGTTTACTTTAATTGTATTGATTGGTTTTATTGTTTCATCTACTGTATTGTTTCATCAGGGTTTACCTCTTACCTTAATTTGTCTTGCTTTATTGGGCCTCGCTGTTCAGCTTTCTGTTGTTATTATTGCCTTGCTTTTGCTAGTATGTCTGTCAAAGCACTTTGTAAACTCGTTTTTTTTTAGGTCCGATATAAATAAAGTTATTATTCTTTAATATTTAAGCTAGGGCTGGGCGGTATGGCCAAAAACTCATATCACGGTATTTTGTAAGATTCTGGCGGTTTCACGGTATATCTCTGTATTTTTTTTCCAAATAAACAAATTAATTTATTGACGCCGAAAAGGACCGCCGCCGCTATCGTTATTCACCACTCGCTCGCAACTGGCCATCAGCTGTTTTGATTGGTACATAAGGAGCTAAACTGGAGGGATTTAGGACCCAGGGGAATCCCTTGATACTAGTGGCGCATGCGCGGCCGTTACGTCTTTGGGAGGCAGCAGCATTTAATGTTTACAGTCACAGATACGTGTACATCGGTCTGAGCTACTTATGTCTCACGGATAGAAGTTGACTCATGGTGTGCAAGAAATGACATCGCCAAAATGCATGATGGGTAAAGCCTGCCCACTTTGCTGCACAGGAAAAGACTTCTTCCTGCACAAGAAAAGTCTTCCTGTGTGGGCGGTGTCATTTACCCAGCATGCCTTTTGGCGATATCATTTCTTGCACACCATGAGTCAAGTGAGTTAACATGAGACATAAGTAGCTCGGTCTGCTGCTCCTTCAGTTTCAAGCTGTGAACATTAAATGTTGTTCCCTGCCAAACAGCGGCGACCGGTATGACGGTATGTGAGAAATTCAGTTTTCCGTACAGCCCTAATTTAAGCTTCTTAAGGCTAATATATTTAATCAACATACTCTACTTGAGGCTACAGGGATTCTTCCAGTAAGTAATATAGAACCAGTAAATTCAGTACTCAATCAGTTCGTCAGTTGATGGACATTTTTGGTGGAAGTAAAACTAATTGCTTGCTGGCTGAATGGTGCAGTAGCTTGGCCCAGTTGATTATCAGAGGACATCTTTTCCAATTAAAATGTCAATCAAGTTTTTGAAAATAATTACTAATTCATACATTTCACCACTTCTATTATGCATTTTCATCACTTATTGTTTTTCAATTATTTGTTGTTACAGCCATCATTGAGGCCACTTTCTATAAATGATTAATGGCAGTTTTGTTGTTGAGAATTATGAATGGGGCACATTTTCTTCTTTTCAAATTTGAAATAGGCTTTAAATCAATTAAATGACTTTCACACATGCACACACATGTGTGTTGCTTCCACCCCTTATACATATGTAATTTAATTACTGCACTTTTAAATGACTACTTCAATTGGCCCTTCCCTAAAAAAGGCCGACCAATCATAGCATGGCTTCGGCCAGCTCCGGCCAAGGGCTGAAATCCTCTCTGCTCAATAGACACTCACTACGTTAGTTTTGTGGATTTGGAGCTTGTCGTGGTTTAACTTTTTGTAATATTAATACTTGTTACCCGGAGCGGTTAGAAGGAGATATATGTTTCTAGAACCTGTGGAGCTAAAATTAGCAGAGTATATGAGCACATTAATAACTAGCGTTATCACTTCTAAGCTACGCAAGCTAGCGGAGGTGTACTGATTATAACCCCGCTTTATCATCACCATGTTTGGCCATAGGACAAGGCCTCTCAGCCTTTGCAGCCAAAACGTCTTGTAAAGCTGTCTGCAGTGGCAGGTAATGCCATTAAGTTAGTTTTAGAACTCCAATAGGTGTTTGTTCCAAAACAGTGCATGGTGCAAAGTGAGTTTCAAAAGCTGGAACTGTCAGTAACCCTGCCTGCCAAGCACTTGAATAATTGGTATTGATCGGCTGTCTTTTCAATTCCAGCAAGAAGTATCATGGTCACTTTATTAAACCTTTATCTTTGCATCTTAAAGACCATTTTCACAGCTAGATGTCATCTTGGTTTCTTATGTACTCTGTGTATTTGTCTGTTTAATTTCACAAAAATGAACTTTTGATTGAACCAATTCATATGATCTGAACAGAACATGGAATTTGTTCTATTAAGCTCCTCTCCTATTAAGTGATTTTTAAGTTGTGTTCGGAACACAATATCTCAGAAATGCCTGGAGGAAATTTCTTCAAATGTGGAGCAAACCTCCACTTGGACTCCACATCTAGATTTGAATGGTCTAAGGTCACTGTCAAAGGTCACTGTGACCTCACATCTATCCCTGAATGTGATATCTCAGCAACTAGAGGGAATTTAATTACATGTCGCACAAACATCCACTTGGACTCAAGGATAAACTAATTAGAATATGGTTGTCAATGGTCAAGAACACTGCGACCTCACAAAACACACTTTTGGCCATAACTCAAGAATTCAAGGATGACAAAGGCATAACCTATTAATGGCAATTCTAGTTAGGATTTCGACATAGTAATATAATTTGTGTAAAAACGTACATTCCTAATCAAATCAACATCTGCGTTTTTACCATTGCCATTGGTCAAGTGCTCCATCAACAACAGTTAGCAGTTTGTGAGTGGGAAGACTGTGCGGGATCATCCTTATAGCTGTGCAACAACCAACCAACTCATGGTTGATGGCAGGGTTGCAAAATGTATTGACAAGCACCTCAAGATATGATACGCATCACGATACACGAGTCATGATACGATACATATGGCAGTATATTGCTGCATACCACCTGGATAGTCTAATATGTACAGTGCATCCCATATTGATAACGCATCAATACTTTTTTATTCAACTTAATTTGAAAATAAAATACATTCTGTATTTTCTTCACGTGTTACTGAAAACTCTGAACTTACATGTAGATGCCATAAACATGTGAAATAAAGTGCATTAAGGAAAGTTGTCTGTCCCTATGTCTGGGTTCGCAATTGTACTGCCAGTTCGTGCTGCGGTGTTGTGATGTGGTGTGACATCATCGTAACAGGGCTACTCCCTCCTGAGATGTTTTGGCGTGTTTTGTCACCTCTTCATAAATCCCGGGCACTACACGGCTACATTCTTCATGTGTCGGCAGATCGGGATCACATAGCGCCGCTCTACAGTATACGGCCGCTTACTTGTGAGACGCCATGTTGTGATTTTGGCCGGTGACAGGAGTGGAGGAGGAGGTTGTTTAACACACACACACACGGTCATTTAAAGGACATTTTAAAACAGTATTTAAAAAAAGAAAATACACTATTGCTAAAAAATAACTTGCGATAGTAAGCTATATCGAGATTTTTGCACAGCCCTACTGTTGCTGCTGTGTGTCTCTTATTGTGAACATAGCATAACACAACAGCATTGGCGTGTGTGTGTGTGTGTGTGTGTGTGCAGGCCTGTCATGCCGGATATACACAGATGTTGATTCTTCTCTGTGACTACGTGACTGCAATGTGCTACACACTTTACGCCCCTCACTGATGTGTTTTATCATCTTGGCAACTATCAACATTTATGCAATTTTTTAAATTATTCAAATGACCACGGCAAACAGTTTAATTTGCTCCTCTCATTTAATTCCTATGTTTTCTTTTACCATAATTGGATCTACGTGTTCATATTCATTTAAAGTTAGAAAGACCAGGGAATTTCATATTCATTCACATGGGGTATTTTCTCTGTAAATGCAGTGTGGGTGCAGCCATGCCTCAGTTTCATACCGTCGTATCATCCATGGCTGCTGCAGAGAGCTGACGCTCTCAATTATGCTTGTCTCCTTTGGCTGTGATGTATTGCCCAGTATGTGAAAAAGGTTAATTTCATTACCTCGTTTGGTCGAACAACTACAAATGTAATAGACGCAGGAAGAGAAGAAGATGAAATACTTGGCTGCAAGACAACCTGCCGTACTGCGGCCAGTGAAAGCTTCTTTTCACTCCTCCCGGAGCAACTTGCAACAGAACAGAGCGACAGTACTTTAACAGCGATGAAATATGAGAGCAATCACATTTATTGGCTTTTCACACTTTTCAAGAAAAACTACATTCTCCTAGTCCCATCTTTGCGCACACAAGGACTTGAGACGGCACTTGAGTTCTCACACCTTAAGAAATTGCAAGTTGAAACTCGCTTTTTATTTTATAAGTGTCAAAGCATGAAGGTTTCTTAGAACCAGTGCATTGTGAGATGATTAAATTTGGTTGCAGTGAATTTCTGGAGGTCATGTAATGAAACCCACTTACTGTCAGGCTCGTATCATTTAATTGGCTTGGCTGCAGCCCCCTGCCAGTTCATTACAGCGTGCCTGGCTTGCGTTTGCCCACATTGCTATCCAAGATTCTTGCCGTTCCCGATGCAGCGACTGGGAAATCTCCACGCGTGTGTGACTTTGTTGTTTTTTTGGTTTGAATTCCATTTTTTTTTATTGTAGCTTGAAATCAACAGAGAATAGACTGGAGGTAATGTTCACCCGGATGAAGTGTGTTTCCAGATGGAAGGTTGAGGCGCCGGGGAGAAGCGCTTGAACAAGTGCGACGCATAATTCCCCTGCAGCCCCATTCATCTGTGATTATTAAAACTTTACACTTGATTGAAAAGCTCTGGGGGTCTAGAAAAATGTTAATTATACTAATCCCTACTATGATTGGACTGACAGCTGCTGGAGCCCAGTTGATTGTCAGGGAGGCACAATAATACTGTAGCTGCAGCTTTTCTACAAGCATTTATTCATTACCACCAGATGTATTGATTTGTGGGTTGAAGTAGGCAGAAACTCAACACAGATCAGTTATATTTCTGTCATTGTGGGAGAATCTCTTCAGTGATTTATCCATCTGGTTGGTCCTGCTAATATTCCTATATGTACCATTTATTATTTTATCGGACCAGGGACGAGAAGCATATTTGATCAAAATTGGTGGTTTGTCGCAACTGAGGTCTTATTTTTGTAGTTTTGATCAGCTTTTTTATTGATATTTGCTACTTTTAATAACTAAGATCTGGGAATACATTGGCATCATTAAAAAGAAGCTTGACTGGGCAAGAAACACAAGCAGTTTTACCAATCAGACAGGTGTTTTTAATCAAACCCAGCCGTGCTTATTAGAAAGATGAATGGTCAAATTATTGCCTTTGGCCACGGTGAACATCCATTGTAGTTTGCATACGCTTTGACTAGTTACTGCAGGAAGTGAAGTTGAGGGATTATTATTACCAAAACCTTGGGTTTTTGTGTGTCTACCTCCCACAAAAACTTGTGGGAGGTAGACACAATTTTGGCATTGTTTTTCATTGTGCAGAGGATTTCTTCTTATTATCCCAAGTGGCATAAAATGATCTCAAAATTACAAGTATATATATTTCTTCGACGATATAGACCATTTCACAGTTACACATTTCACAGTGTTATTGGTTGACAGGAAGTAAACGTGGACCCAAGCTGTTGCCTTGCAATGCAATTCCGTTGAAACTGTCTATATCGGGTTTTGTCAAACATACGGCCAGGGTGATTACTGTTAAAATGAAGATGTTGCTCAACTGGCCGTATTCATTCGTGGTGTTGATGAGATTTTGCTGGTCACCGAGGAGTTCCTTGAGTTGATACCCATGACAGACACCACTACAGCCAATTACATCTTTAGCGCTGTCGTTGAAGCGCTGGACCGGGTCGGAGTGGACTGGACCCGTGCTGTCAGTGGGGCTACAGACGGTGCACCATCAGTGATCGGGAGAAAAACAGGCGTTGTGACGAAATTCAGGGAGAAAGTACAAGTTGCAAATGAAGAACGTTTTGGGACATTTCACTATATTTTTTACCGCGAGGCATTGTGTCACAAAGCGAGGGAATCTGCAGAGGAGAGCCCAGGCAGGTAAACAGTGGGCTGATGTCAGAATTTTTGGTCTTTATGTTTCTAGTTTATTGTAGAAAGACCTTAAAATAGAGTTTATCATCCAAAAACCTTCACCAATGATTTAAACATAGAGAAATATTGTTATGTATGTGTTATTATGCTGTGATTTTACTGGTCTGGCCCACTTGAGATCAAAATGGGCAGCATGTGGCCCCTTAATTAAAATGAGTTTGACACCCCTGGTCTATATCATCCAACCAATAAAGTATTTATTGTAACAGGCTTTGACCTTGTGCGCTAATCTCTCGTATTAGTATTCTGTTGCTGTTCAGCCACATTATACAATACACCTAAACCCACACCGGCAGCTGATTTATTAGCTGCTCACATATACTCACTTTGTTAATATACCATATCAAACAACTCTTCAACACTGTTTAATTTTCTCCCATTAAAAAACATCTGCTCTGGCAACGTGGCTTGATCCCTCATTTTCCCTTCAATTAGTCCGACGTTGTGGGCGTTGCCCGTGTCACATCCTGCGCTTTCATACCAGTCGCCCTTTCTGCATGCTCCTTCTTTCAGCTTGAACAAAAAGGGTGAGGGGATGAGGATCCATCCATTAGGAAGGAGGATACAGCAGGAATGTAGCATGTTGGTGACGCAGTGTTGATTTATGCTCAGGAGAACCGGCTGAATTTCCTGTTTAGTCACATAACCTGAACCGTTGCGGTTTTGGCAGCAATTGTCTCAGGAATAACCTTCTCTGGGACCTTCAACCTTATATTTGGCTCACCTAAATAAAAAAATACTATTTTATTTGTCCAGGTTTTGAGATATCTGTCTCTGATTTGTGCCTCAATCCTACTACAACAAAGATGGATACATACCATTTCTGGTGATTGAAAAATTAAATTATAAAAATGCAACAACCTCTGTTCCCAACCTCTTGTTCCTGTTACTGTCTACCAAACAAATAATCCATGTGACAACTTATTGGACATCTTTTGCAAATGTGTTTCAATCAACGGATTTGTCAATGTAAATTTCTGAAATATTGCAAACAAATAGCCAAAAAATGAAATCAAAATGTGACAGAGTGCAATGGAAACTGTTTTAAATGTAACTCAAGCTTCTCCTCTGCTGAATAGTCAAGAAATAGCTAAAATGAATAGTGACTTAAATAGCAAATGAAAGACGCAATTCAGAGTGGTCTGAAGACCATAAAGGCCTTATATAAATGCAATTCCATTTACCATTATTAATAATGTGAACCTTGGCCTTATATATTATCAGTATATGTATTACTGGATGTACTATAATAGAAGGACAATAGGTGTAATACCCCCACCACTGAGGAGGAAAATGCAAAGCAGTCCCTACTTATACCAGGACACTTCAAGGATCGCCCCCTTGTATTAAAATGCCACGTCGGGCGAGTAAATCCAGCAACTCACTCGCCCTATGGGGCAATCGTGAGATTATGAAAGCAAAGTATATGAGCTTGAGAGGATGCTGACAATTAAATGATCCTGGAAACAGGAATTTAGTTGGGAGTTTCAAAAAAGATGAAACATTACAATTAACTTCTGTCTTTTTTGTTATTTCATGACCAATAAATCAACAAATAAAACTTGCCCGACCAGGCAAGTGAAACAAAACATTGAAACCTTTTATATTGATGAATTCACAACTATACAGCAACTCTCTAGAGAGGGCAGCATAATGCACCTGGAGCTGCTACTGCCGCCATTGTCCAGCGCTGATAAGCCCTAACGTGGCCTGTTTTGCAACTAGAGCCAAATTGTGGAGAAAGCTCAACTATCTCGCTTCCTCAGATGATATCATTAACCGGCTTTTATCGGCCCACCGATTGTAATCTCCCGTTGTCAGTTTGTTTTCTCGGGGAGTCTCGCGCTTCCACTATTGCCGTTGCTGCTGACAGGACCGGAGACTTCCAGTCAGGGCCCCCTCCCCCACTGCCGTCTCCTGGTTTACGATCCGCCATTGATTTTGCTTTTGACAAAAGGACAGGTTAATCTTTTTGTCGGTCTCGCCCATGACGGCTTATGATTTCCTTCGAGCACCTCGCCTGGTTTTTCAATCAGTTCTTGCTTACCTTGCCCCTCTTGATAACCTACCCTACCCATTCCTCCCCAGCAGCTGTCAGCGGAAAACGACAGTGACAAAGTAGAACATCTGAAGTTCAGAAGTGTCTCATCAAAGCAGCTCTGTACAGGCGGGGTAGCGTTATGCCATTTAGTGCATGATTTGTCACGCCTCGCCGGCTTTTGTCTGGACAAACAGGGCATGGATGAAGGTGTCAAAGCGCGGCTGATTCGCTCACCTCTGTGGAAATCAACACAGCTGATAGAACGCTCTGATTTATGGAGGATTTAGCGCCCGGAGCAAAGAAAGCTGAAACTTTCTGCTAAAGCGGGGAAAGACGAGAGCCCTATTAGCTGGATGTGCCGGGTTATGAAAGACCTGGGCATAATGAGGGAGCCTGTCAAACCGAGGAGGGCTGGCTGGTTATTCGACTGGTGGACCGGCTGAGAGAGTGTTGAGTCGCTTACTTCACGCCCTCCCCTCCCCCGAGTAAATTTGACAGCCGTCGCAGACAGTTTGCCCTGAGTGCGTCCTGCCCTTTTCAAGGATGACATTTTTCACCTTTTCCCAGCGAATTGAGAGGATCTGTCCGGCTATGAGACCACTGGGCCTTGGACATGACATTCCTTAGGAACTGCAATGACCCACAGTCATGCTGGCATCGGTCATTACACGCACGTCTGGCCGCACATCTGCCCAAGGTCAAAGAACCAAATGGTTCATTTTGCTTCGTTCGGCTTGCAATTTCCTTTTTGCTTCAAGCTGGGGTTTATATGCAAGCTTCTCACAAAATGAGATGCACTGAGACAACAATAAAAAGGCCAACTTTTGTTGATACCATCTCAAAAAAATTGTGGTGCTGAGGGAAACGGGTTCCCCTTAAAACAGCTCGAAGGTATCACAAGCGTATCTTGACTTGAAGTGCATAATTCAGTCGGCTTGTAAATGAGCAGACTTCTGGACTAAATGTGTGAATGGAGGAGCTTGTGTGTTGACTGGTGGTTTGCTTCTGATGGGTCTGGCTTCTCCGTCTGCCGGCTACTGGGACTTAACTGTCTTAGACCTGCTGGTCTGGAAAAGCAAAGAAGGCAGATTCACTAGTTTAATTGGCAGCTTAGCTTTGAACTGCCTCCACTTCTGCATGAGACAGTTATTTTGCAAAATGTAATTTTGTGCTGTCGGTGCAGTTTCATGTCTCATTTTGACCCTCTCAGAAGTGCAGCTTTGTGATTTTCACTTTCGGATATAACTGGACTTAAGTTCCTATCATCAAGGCAAGAAAATATTCCTTTTTTTATTTTTTATTTTTATGTAGGTCACTCTTAGTTCCCTGCCTCTCTTGACAGATCTGAAAGCGAATTTTGAGAAGTATCAGGTATGTGAAAATTCTCCACAAACATTCTCATTGTTTTTTTTTACTCTATTCTTTGTCACATGTCCATCCAACAAAAAGCCAATCTGCTTTTCTCTGAACCTGTGGGGGCACTGTTGCTGCTGTGCACCCTCACCCATCAGTTCCACCCTGTCCAGATAAGAGTTTTCCTCCAGGAAGCAGCGAGATCTTTCAGTGCTCCCTTGCAGCATCTCCTCCGTGATTCTCATCTTTGCTTGACAGATTTTCTCTGGGTATTTCAACCAGGGAGTTGTGTCTTGTTTCAAGGTGACACTACACAGACTATGCACAGTCATCGGACATATCTTCTTATCCTATCTTGTTGCTATCAAATTGTTGGCTCCAAAGTTGAGCTTAAACGGCGGGCAACATTAACATATGTTATGCACTGTTGACTGTATATCATATTGGCTATGTTTAGATAAGATACACACGCACTATGGCCAAACTATGCACACACCACTACATTCATATTTGATTGACTTCGTATAAGGAGTGAATGTACTAGGCATTAAGCCACCCATTGGTTTGTAGACTACGGTTTTGAAGCCTCAAATTAGGCAGTTAGGCTGTCGCCATCTATTTTTTTGCAACCATTATACGGAAGTGACTTTATTTGGAATGCGGAGGAGTGATGAGATGATGTATACGGCTCTGGTAGCGACCTGTCAATCACAGTAGCCCCGCACTAAAGCATACCCTGCTTTATGGTCAATGACTCTAAATGGACTACAATTTACGAAATAAACATCATGTTGTATTGAAGAAGACATAAAAATAGCAATTGAGACCATAAATGTATGTTTACAATGTTTACTGGGGGAATAAATCAAGTGAGAAGTAAAGTCATTTTCTCATTGACTTCTATGCAATAGAGTTTTTTTTACAACAAGAATGCAAGTTTGGGACACTTCCACATTGGCTTCACTATTCCTAACCGAAGGTTGCCACTTGTATTAAACATCTCATTCCAAAACAATGGATATCAATATGACACTGGAATTTAATGAGAAGTTTTTCCTGGCCACAGGGATTTGCTGCCAATCAGCTACAAGAGCATTATTGTAGTCGGCCACTGATGTTGGGCGATAAGGCCTGGCTTGCAGTCTGTGTTTCAATTCATCCAAGGTATTGGATATAGGGTTGAGCTGAGGATCATATGGATGCCAGTAAAGGTATCCAACACCAAGAGAGAGAGAGAGAGAGAGAGATGACTGGTTGCTTTGTTTAAACGTAGATTAAAAATGTGTTGAATGTGTTGGAAAACAACAGGATGAAGGCAATCCAGACACTACAAAACATAAGAACCAGTAACAAGAAGGAAAACATTTAGTGTCGTGGCTAAATCATAAAAAATTCCAACACGATTTGACAATTTGAGGTCTCCATTAGGGCTTTTCACATAAAGAAACTCCCCACACCAAAATGGGAAAACCATTTGAATGGACTTGGCTTTGTTATGCACCCGTGCATTGTCATGTTGAAACCGGAAAAGGCCACATCACAAACAGTTGCCACAAAATTGGAAGCACATTTCTGTCTAAAATATCATTGAATACTGGACATTGAGATTTCCCTGAAGTGGAACTAAGAAGCCCAGACCTAAGAACAGACCAAAACAGACGTATGGATGTAGGAATGTACAGGTGATGCACTACATATTCATACATCTACAGAACATGTACGCATAGTACATAGTACTAGTTACTAGTCACAAAGCACACACGCAGAGATTTTGCGGCCAAACTAGCAACCATGTATTGGATCATCTTGTGAGATGATCACATAGAAACTTGACACTTTGAACAAATTTATTGGAGATACTTAATAAAAAGAGAAAACAGAAGTGAATCAAAAGGAGAACTTTGATGCACACCTTTTGGCTCTGTTAAAAAAAAATAACACATTGCTTTCTGTTGAAGACACAAATGAACCAGAACATGTTGGAAAAGGTCAAAAGCATGGGGCTCTGTCGAAGAGAATGATCCACTAGATCAAAAGCTTTAGTGAGCAATATTGCTCCTGTGAGATTACTTCTATCAGTAAAAGAGATAGATGGATTTGTGTTTATGTGGGAATATGTGTGTCTATGTAGGATGCATTGGATGAGTATTATCCCAGAGTCTGATTTGTGAATGGCTCTGAATTAGTTAAAACTTGTAGTAGTGTTTAAAGTCTGTTCTGCTATCAGTCTTTGAAGAAACTAACTAATGAGATTTGCAGAGCAGAAAACATCATCATGCATGCCTCTCTATCACACCTGTTCTAAAAGTTATAAAAAGATCAAAGAAAGACACAATTAATCTATTGTCTTTGCACGAGAGCTTCATGCTATGCAGCAAAACCCGCCAGTAAGGTTGACCGTACAATAACTACACAAGCATCGTGTACATTTGCAGGTTCATAAGTAAGCCCCGGTCCCATTTACTTTCACAGCCGGTATGGTTTTAAGTGTACAGAACTCATAGGGCTAATAGTCTTAATAGCTCTCAAATAGCCTTCAATCAGATGGCTATTTCATGGTGAACTTCTAAAAGCATAGACAGTACTTGTCCATTTTAAGACAGCCTCCTTTCTTTTTTGAACTTCTGTTCTCCCTTCCAAAGAGCATCACTTGTTAGAACTTCTTAGCACGCCGTACGCTTCTTCTTTTTGAAGGTAGAAGGCTTTGTAGAAAAGACAGATCTTAAATCTGGATTTAAAGACAGAAACAGATCCAATGTCATGACACAAGCTGCTCCATTTGGTACATCTGCACCTGTTTTTGATGGGTTTTTGCTTCGCATGATTACAATCCAATCATCCAGGTGTTGATACCAGGTGGACAGGAAGTCTTCATATTAGTTATGAACACGGGCGCCTGGTTATGTTTTAAAATGGAGGAGCAAACTTGCAAAGAGGCATAAATAGGGCAGGGGGCAGGATGGGGGTCCTCACCCAGAAAACCAAATTGTATGTTATATATAATATCCTGCATTTCGGCACTACCCAGTTGAATTAAGTCAAGAAACATCCACATACACTAGTCTAGATTAGCTAGATTCAGGGTGTTATGAAACTCATAAAAGGTGAGTAAACCCGGTGTAAAACCCAGTAATAAAACCAACAGGGCTATTGCCAAATATTCATTGACACGTAACACTCAAAGGTGAATGACAAACGTCCAATCTCCACAGCCGAATTGTGTCCGATCAGCGAGCTAATTTCAGGTGAGCTGGCTGCAAAGTTAACAGGTGCAGATGTACGTTAACTTGCAAATCAGTTTGGCATTTCAGCGACAATTTTATTTAAAGTTTAAATTAAACTTTCGTATTTTTAAACCTATTTTCCCATGTTTGTGTCCAAGTGACTAATGGAGACAACGAGTTATACAATTGGTCCAGTATTGATGGAGAACGCTGCAAAGGGAAGCTGCTAAACAGAAGCCGCTAAACGGGCTGTGATGTAATCACTCAGGACTTTACCGTCAATGTACGTTCAATAAAAGTGACGCTAACCTTTCGCTTTCTGATAGTGTCATGTGACTTGTTGGAAGAAGACGACGGTGGAAACACGTGAAAGAGGAAAATTTTGTCTGACTCTGAGTGCTTCTTGCCACCGTGTGTGTCTGGAACGCTGCACAGTGTCCTGAGACAAAGTGAGACGTCAGAGTAGAGATGGATTGAAAAGACCCGTCCCTGGGAGATGCTGGAGTTAGAAACTGTGGACACCTTGTTCTTTCCAAGTCAATCACAGGGCAGCACAGCGCTTTCATCACAGTGATGAATGCTTCAGCTGGACAGGGCTGCGGCGGTGTGTGGCTGCAGGTCTGATAGCAGATAAAAAAAGTGGACTTATCAGTGATGAATGAAAAACCGAGGATAGGCCAGTCTGACAACATATCAGCCAGATAGCTGGCTACGCACAGGGTTCTTGTGTGTTGAATTTATCTGAATTTCTATCTAGAAAAGTAGTTTTTTCTTGCCTGCCTTCACAGTGAACTTTTTTTTTTTTTACAAAAAGTGTTGATGAATGGAAGTAAATAGGGACCGCATTTTTCGAACAGCAAAACTGTTCTAAATCATCCGTTTACAAAACCTCCCACAACTCCTGCTGTCCACAATCCAACTTTAATTCATCCAGTCGTGAGCTCACTACTTCACAAGCACACGCATCTTCACTAAAACTGTACTATTTCAACTTTTTCCCTGTCCATTCAAAAGAGTGACCTTTCATTTTGAGTGCATGATTTATTGATTTCCCTTCAGATTGTGTAGTACTTTCTCTCAAACCCCTGCCCTCACACTCAAATAGCAGCTGCTTGCGCTTGGATTTCTGCTCCAACTGTATGCTTGCACTCGGATATATTATTGCTTGCACAGATTTCCTGCTCTCAGCCCTTTCCCTCGCACTCAAGCTGCCTCTGTGTGGTCGTGGTTTTCCCCAGACCTTCACTCACAAAAACATAGCAGAGTGCTGTAGCTAACTTTGAATGTGCATCAATCTAACGTGAGCATAGACCAAAAACACACTTTCAACATGAGTATGTTCAGTTTAAGCGAGGTAGATAGCTTAACATGGGCAAGGCCATGGATGTGTTAAGTCAGGGGTCGGCAACCCGCGGCTGCGCATGCGGCTCTTTAGCCCGTCTGTTGCGGCTCCCTGAGGCTTTGACAAAAAAACAAAAAAAAGACGTTTTTATTTTATTCTTTTTGTTTTTGCCCAGTGGAAACACTTTCAAAGGGAATTCCTCTTATCTTGGAGTTTTAGGTAATATTGGGTCACTAAAAATCAAAATAAATGTTTAAATATTTCTTTAACTAAAATGTGCGTCACATCCTGTCACGTAGCTGTCAAGCCTCTTTCCCTGCAAGTGGCTACTCGGGATTCAGAGCCCCGCCCTCACTAAACTATCAACGCATAAATAAATAAAAAAGAAAAGTCACGGAGGAAAGTGGAGCGTTTAATTCTGCGTGGACGTATTCATTTGCTTTCACTGCCAACGATGCTGCTGACCTGTCTGCTTGATATGTGGCGAGAAATTAGCAAAAAACTAAAAATGTAATGTTGAAAGACTCTTCCAGAACAAGCATCTGCTGAAAGGTGTCGAGCTGCAGAAGAGCGATTCCTCAACTGCTGCAGTAAACTGAGCAAAGTAAATATACTTTCAGGAAGCTAATCAAGTCTCCAGACTCAACTACTGCTGCTGGTTCTGTGGCAGCTCATGAGACCCTGAGGCGTCCGCTATAAAGATGGATCCTCCTCCTCCGTTTGCGGAGCTCACGTAGCAAAAGATATGTGTTTAAAATGTAAAACTCTACGTGAAGACAGGGATCGAACCTGCTACCTTGTGGTTACAGGGCGAACACTCGACCACATAAGCCACATTTATAGACAGTATTAAAGGTTTGCATAGTTGTGCTTTTAATTGATCTCAATGTAGCCGACACATGACTATTTTTTGTCTCCCCTTCATAAGAATTTGATTGTTATAAACAGGTAAAATAGCAATACAATGTAAAAAATTGTCTTTATTCGTGTTCTATAATTTCATAAATACAACAAACTATAGTTTTTTGTATATACAATATGACTATATATAAAACTTCAGAAGCTGTGATATCAAATAGCTTTTGTGGCTCCAGACACATTTTTTTGTGTGGAAAAAAGGGCAAAATGGCTCTTTGGATAGGAAAGGTTGCTGACCCCTGTGTTAAGTAAAAGAGAAACACCACGGTGGTTACCACCTCACTTCTAGCTCGCGTTAGAAGGCTAAATCCACGCGCGAGCAGTGGCTATTTGAGTGTAAGGACTTGGTTTTGAGTGGGAGCATTACTAAATCTGAAGTGAATTAAATAAATAATGCTCTCAGTTTGAAAGAACACACACTTGAACAAAGACAGGGGGAAAAAGCTCCATACTCGTGTGTTAAACTGTTTATTTCACACACATGTATGTGTTTTAAATAGTGTTTTGATTCTCGGTTCACCGTGGAGGCATGCGAGAAAAAACATTTTCTTCAATAACTCAAGGTAACACATACGAGTAACTGACATATAACTGGTAATTGTGTGGGTGAAGTATTTCTTTAAGGCCTCGTGCAGAGAGCATCATTCTGTGCCGACGCAGGCACTGTGAGACCACAGTCAAAGAAGATTTCATCAGCCTCTGAAATGGGAAGGAATTACAGGATTGAATTGTTGACAGAGTAAAGCCTCGCTCTCTTTATCGGGTCAAGGATAAACTCTCATGAGATTATGCTTGGGAAAGATATTAAGCTGCTGTGTAACGGCTTTCCGTGCAATAAAGGACAGAACTTCATAGCGCTGGAGAAATGGAATTACCTCTGATCTAAACAGTAGACCCACTTTAGCAGTGGACAATGTCGTATATTCAGGAGGGTTGGGCTTCTGTGGTTGGTAGATGGTAGTAATCACCCCTCGCTCCAGAGAGATAACTTTGAGCTGTACTGTCCCACTTCACATGCCATTTGCTAACCCCTGTGTGAGACTTCCAGACTCAATTGTGTCAGCAATGTCTTCCTGAGAGCTCCTGAACGAGACCAGTTTTTATTGTGGCTATGTTTTGATGAAACTGTATAGCAGCATACTGATGACTCCAGTGTGGAGCTTCACACTCAGTGTGGGGTAAGTCACTGTGTCACACAATTACGTATTTATCCATTGGCCATAGAAGTTAACCAATTACAAAATCTAGCTGCCACTTTCACCAGCCAACTAGCTGTTTAATACATTAGACTGGCACACTGGTGGCACAGCATGTGTCCTGCCGAAGGGCGTAACATGTACTGCTGCATTCAAATATTTAGCAGCAGGTGGGTGGAGGTAATTTCCCACCACATTAAGAAGTAAATCATTTACCACAACCCTCTGGGTTACACTTTTTACACATTTATGTCAAGTAATGGACCGTGTTAAGCGAATATTTACACAGCTAGATTTGGCGAATAAGAGTCTACAAGTGTGTATATATATATATATGCGCTTCACATGACACATGGTGGGGGACTGTGGCTCAGTGGTCAGCAGGGTCATCCTTCAATCAGAGGATCGATTCCCGGCTCCGCTAGTCCATGCCAATGTGGCCTTGGGCAAGACACTTAACCCCAAATTGCTCCCGTAGCTGTGCCTACGGTGTGTGAATGTTAGTTACTCCTGATGGGCAGGTGACACCTCAGCCACTGCCATCAGTGTATGAATGGGTGAATGATGACAAGTAGTGTGAAAACACGTTGAGTGGTTCATTACAGGTTCATTACCATGTACTGTAATCTGACAGTAAAGAGAGTAGAAGAGCTAGAGGTTGCAAACCAGTGACAAAACAAGTTGGCTTGGCCATCAAAGAAACAATTGAGAGGTCTTCAGGAATTTGTTTCAATTAGGCACATTTTGATTGTTTTTTCAATCCACGTTTCAATCCACGTTTTTTCAAATCACGTCAAGATAACGTTACAAATGTTTTTGCAATGAAGAAGTGGAATCAAATTTTGTCATTTCCATACAGCTTTTCTTATACAATGCTTCAAAATGCCCTGATAATATGTGAACTATAACACAGCTTCTGATTGAGCCTCTACATGGCTCTCAACATGGAGATTGGGTGAGTCGGCCCTAAGCAATAAATAGTAAGTGTCATATCCTTCCAGCGAACTTAATTTTAGTTTAAGTTAACATTTTTCACAACTTAAAAATTAAAATAAAAGACATAGTTGAAGTATCATTTTTAATGTATATGTTGCTTTATTACTTACACAATAAGTGCATCAGTCCCATCTGAGCTTGTTATAATTGTTGTATTGCTATTTTCATTGGATGTAGCTAGCTAGCTACACTGTGCAGTGGTATGATTTGTGGTAAACTTCATAACTATGCAGCAAATCCCTTAATCCAAGATGTTCTCCTACTGGGGACGATAACGGTAACCTTGACTTGAATGGATTGACTAATGGATTGATAACTTCCTGTAAGCTAAATCTTGGATTTTGGTATATCTAACAACTAGCAACACAATCATACCCTTTAAGGTTCTTAACACTGCTAGCTGTATTTTCACTACACGGCTAGACTTTTACTCTCCGTGCATAGTTTCTCGTCTGTATACCAGGTTTTTATTCTGACATAACCTCTGTAATACACTATATGGAAATTAGGCTGCTCCTTATTCCATTTTGATGTTGAGTTTTTTTAAATGTATTTCTCATTGCTTTTACAAAAGGCTCTCCAAAACTGCCGCTACCTCTTCATGGCAATTTAATGAGAGCCCCGAGTAACAAACTCTAATTTTGTTTGCTGCCTTTGTTGGGAAGGTAAAATGGCAGCACTCACTAATAATGCATGTGAATATGACCTGCAGTCAAATTGTTTAGTATTCCAAAACCTTCAATGTTTTTAAAAGCTGAGGTTGAGGAACATATTTATATTCAAGGTTATCTTGGAGTTTTCTGCAACAACAACATTACACTTTGTTCAGCCTTAACATGCTGCTCTTTAATTGTTTGACCACACTGTCAGAGAAGCATTGTTGTCTTTTGTTTGGAATTCAAGCTACCCAGATGGGGCTCACTGTGAAACCCTGCTCTACACAGCCTTCTATCCTCTTTTACCTCATTGTTTTAGTTTAACAGTCCACAACTTTACAAGCTCTAATCAATTTGTTTCCAGCCATAGCAACAAACAAGGTCTGTTATGAAAAAAACATTGTCTACCGTGTGGTGCTGGATAACATACAAAGGTCGTGAACAAAGTCAAACATTTAGCAGCAAAATAACCATTTATTTCCCTGAGGAGCTGATAGATACCAAAACATGTTGGACCTGCATTCATTGATTCAGCTAAAACAGGACTCCAAATGAATGCAAATGTTGCTCTGAGTATAAATGAATAATAATTTTGCTTTGTGTCTTCTGGATCCGTTTAAACTAATTGATCCGCACCCAAACCTTTGTCTGCAAAAACTCACGAGTGACGTTTTAGGTTTACTTATTTTATGCAGATCGTGGTTGTGCTTAAGTAGCGTTTTGTTACAGAACATAAGTGCCCTTGTTACGGAACTGGCCTTAGTTAAGTACTTCATTTGCATAACAAAAATAGGATAGACTAAATTACGGTTGACTTGGTTTCACATGGGAGGCAAACTGCGGTGTCCTGGGTGAAAGTCCTATGTTTATTTATTTTTTGTGCAACCATTTTCTAGCCAAAATGCTTCAAATATTCCATTTGCCATTGAATTTTAAGGCAGAAATGCCTACATGCACTACTCACACAGTATCAGTGGTGCATGCCAGCAACATCTCCACCCTTGTATCTATGTCTTGGTCCACAGCCCACAACCCACTGGACCTTCTGGTGTCCCGGGTGTATCATTTAGCAGGTGAGGAGGGCTGTCAGCAGCTTGCCCTTAACCTCCCCCTCCTCTCTGGCTCTCCTGCTGTATCCTGGTCCCATGGGTGCGAATTGAGCCAGGCATGGTGGCTGCTTTAACACATCAACCCTCACTTGGGTTGCATCCCGTTTTAAACCATTCCAGCTGTAATGTAACACCGCTGGGAGAGGTGAGGTGTTCTGTATTCCGACCTGACCCATTCTCTGAGAAGGAGCATGCCAAGGTTAACTGGGTTGTAGCGGCCAGTGGCTATGTGCCTTCACATGGAATACCGAGAATAAGGGGCATTTAACTCTACAACTGTTTCAGCGCCCATCAGGCTAATGCAGTCGAGAACAATTCACGATAAATACGTTGTACATATTACATTCTTGAGCTGCCACATTTGCATAGCAATAAGGAAATGTAGATTTTCTTTTGGTGAATCCACATTAACTCCTGAAAGCTTAAATATTTATATAAACGTTCATGTGATGCATGATTTAAATGTTTGTTGTTTAGTTTAATGTTCACCAGAATGAAGTCATTGCTGTTTATGTTAATCATTGTGACGATGGAATGCATTTCCGTTCTTATTTAATATTTGAAATGCAGATTATTTAAAATATTTAAATTTGTGCATTTTTTTACACCCTTGAATGCTAGCTAGCAGTCGTCTTCCTCCTTGTCTTTGTTGGCAT
The DNA here is from genome assembly GCF_910589615.1 of Taurulus bubalis. NCBI lineage: Eukaryota > Metazoa > Chordata > Actinopteri > Perciformes > Cottidae > Taurulus > Taurulus bubalis. Next base: position 22,898,052 of record NC_136593.1, on the reverse strand, counting down.
ATTTCCAACTTTCTCTGTGCATTTCCATCAATGCCCCATAGCAGTACTAGTGTAAATCTCCACAGAGTACTTTAAGCTGAGCTCAAGCTACGGGGGTTCTAAAATTCGATCTGACTTTAAAAGCCGGTTGCATAACGCACATAAGGAGAAACATTACAGAAGTTCTTCTTTCTAATCTCAAACATGCACACACTATAGATTTTAACAAATATTGACACATCGCACACTATAGGATATCATACGATTATTGTGCCAGTGGGAGCACTGCCCAAAACTCACGTGATTTCAGGGGGAAGCATTGTAAAGAAATCCTAGACCGACGTGGTGCAACAACTGGCTGTAGAAATGCTTGGCAGTGACAAAAACACAAAAGCAGAAGGCTAAATTAATGAGAAAATGGTGGCGGAGATTTTAACTATAGGTTAAACAATCTGTCAGCAGTAGTATGCTAGCTAACGTTTGCCTCAAGGGCTAAACTGTTTAGGTTTGCTTTGGAACATTGTCACCTGCTCCTGTTTGTTTCCATCTTGCCCTGTTATGGTCATTTACTGACATAATCATCCAGATGTTAGCCTCTATGAGTCTGAGAGGGGTTTAAGACTGGATCTGTAAACCCGTCACATAACCAGATAATATGGTCTGACTATCTGAACCAATCAAGGTCCCAGACCAATATTTGTTCTCCAATTGTTGGGAGGGGTCGGGCGCCAACCTCCAGTTCTGAAGAGTGAAGCCAAGTCTCTTAAAACTTGTATTATCTCTCCTGACCATAAAGCAGCTTTAGGGTGGGGCTACTGTGATTGACAGGTTGCTGCCGCTACCAGAGACCGATACGGCATCTCTACGTTACTCATCCGCATTCCAAATATGGTTAGCTGCAAAAAAAGCAACATGCAACGGACGTAATCCAAGATGGCAACTGCAAAATTGCCTGAATGGCCTAAAGCTTACACTTCAGTAAGCCTGGCTTGATTTGCACCGTCCACTCCTGTCTCATGGCTGACTGCAAACCACCATGTTTTGATCTCTTTTGTGAGCAGTTTATAGTATAGTAGTTTAGAGAGCAGGATTTTATGAACTTGCCTTGCAACCCTTTCAACAGAGTTTGCAAGTTGTCAGCAGCACAAATATCACCAAAGCTAACTCACTCATCTTGAATCCACCCTTACATAAAATGTAAGGTTTAGAATGCCAGTTATAAACAATGCCATTACTAAACCCAAATGATGTCACTCTTCCTAGATTGGAAATCATGTTGCCAGTGATTGTAATCCATGCAGCAATTTACGTTCCCTTCGGAAGCAAATTAACGAGAGAAGAACAGGTCGGTTTAGACTTTTCCACATACTGTTTTGTTCAGCGCACCGTTCCAGTATGTTAGCCTATCCTTCAGGAATTGTGGAGCCAGACGGGCCCACGTTCCTGATTATGCTGATGTGTTACAAGGCCTGTGTGTTTGTTTTTTTCCATTCCTTGATCTGCTCCCGGGAGATAAGGAGATATATAGGCCACGAACGCACTGTTGAAGTGGTTCGTTCAGCCTATCGGCACAAAGCCTGCGGCGGTGGTGGTGGCGCCAATGCACAACGAAACGAAGTGGCCCAATTGAGCACCAAACCATCAATGTAACACAAAGCCCAGCACTCGCCACTCAATAGTGTGATAAACTGCAATAATTCTTATTTACATAGCCTCCACGTTTTTTTTAAAGCAAGCCTCATTACATGTATGAGCTGTGCAGTGGGATCCATCGATAATGAAATCTTTGTATTTACTACTGGAGCTTATGAATATATCTCTCCCTCTAGACTTCATTTATGTGATGCTGATGAGGGAAATGAGATGGAGAGAATGATAGAGGGCAGGGAGCTACAAAAGCTGATTTCCAAAGGCCTTGCGCTGGAGCAGCAAAGGTTAATTGGATTCTGTCAACATGATATTGTCAGACAATGTTCAAAACTCTCAGATCACCACTTGTACGTCATTGTTCCACTTTCTACTTCGGAGAAAATAATGGTTTGATCTTGTCTTAAGCAGTGCACGGTTACTCTCAGGACTCAATAATGCCCTACTACTGTTTAGTGCAAGAGCAAGGGCTTGTTGTTCCTGGATTCCACACGGAGTAGTTGAAGGAAATAGACTAATACGGAAACGAACAGCTTAGGATACCCAACATTAGACAAATATGCCCTCTCTCTTTGTTAAGTTATAACATGAGCAGGCATGCTTACAGATTTCTGGGACACGATGCAGCCTATCTGGCAAAAAAAAGAGAGAAAGATTTGGATTTTACACATTATATAAAGCAAAACCACTTAAACACGCTTTCTTTTCATTTAGAAGCACAGTACACAGCAGACTTTGTGTTACATAACTGGCGGAAGTACATGCAACTCATCCATCAGGAGGAAGTCAAGAGGTGAAAAAATAAAATAAATAAATAAAAAATAGTTCTCATGCTCGCTAGCATAGTGCTGTGTGTTGCAGCGAGGCTCAGACACTCCCAGCGTTTCTCTCTCCCTCGTCTGGAAGCTGCTTTTGGTTTTGCACTAAGCCCTGGCTGATGGTGTTGGAGTGGCTGACGGTTCAGCAGTGGAGGTCTGTGATCTCAGATGAACTGACCTCGTTGCACTGTGCTGAGTGTGGGTGTATACAGTATTGACTCCTCACTAGCTCAGTTACACTCGCTCACTAACACAACCAGTATTCACCGCTCCTGAGGCTGCAGTTTGAGACCACAGACTGTAAATGAGAAGTGAACGTTGACACAGTGATGTTTGTGCGCACTACGGTTTGGAAGCCTCGAGTGTGGCATTTTTGCCATCGCCATCTTGTTTATTTTGGAGCCAGAAGTAACCATATTTCGAAGCGCGAGGCCCGAAGAGGCCAGTTACCGCTGGTTGTATATCTATTTGCCTCAACAAACGCTAAGTTACCAGCTCGCGCTAGCAAGGTGCATCTGTAATTCACATTATATTAGTTGGGATGCTAATTTTTGTTCCGAAAAAAGAGCCTATTTGGCATTTCACTTCCTGGAAAAAATGTAAAGCTGAGTTCAGCTAACAAGCCAGACAGGCTAAAAAAAAATTCAAACGTAGATGATGTAGATGTTTGATTACTTCAACAAGCTGTTTGTCTCAATGTTTGCGTGAAACATTCCCCAAAAAGATATCAACACCACACACTTCACACTGGGCGACTGTGGCTCAGTGGTGAGCAGAGTCGTCCTTCAATCAGATAATCGTCCGTTCGATCCCCGCCCTCGCTAGCCCTCGTCAATGGGTCCTTAGTTAAGACCCTTAACCACAAATTGCTCCCGTAGCTGTGCCTATGGTGTATGAATGTTAGTTATTACTGATTGGCATTTACTTAGCTACTGCCATCAGTGTATGAATGGGTGTGAATGATTACAAGTAGTGTTAAAGAGCTTTGAGTGGTCAGAAGACTAGAAAAGCGCTATTAAATGGACTGGCAAGTACAGTCCATTTACCATACTTGGCCATGCTAGCGACTAGCATGTGATGGCACTCACACTCACATATGCATTACTTTAAGCCAATTTAGACTGTTTAGTTATATAGCTTTAGAGGCCATTCCTCATTGGCTTAATCTTTCAGAGGTTACCGCTTGTGTGAGGCATGCTAAATTCAAAATGCGTCGACTGTACTCCAATGTGTAGGCTAAGCTAGAAAAACAAGTACAGAGACAGCAGCATGTTTGACTGACTCCAGCAGTCACATTTTAGAGGAATGGAATTGTATTATAATGCTAAGTATTGATCCATAACATTTTCAAGTGAATGCCCGTTGTGCCATTCCCTTGCAGACTGATAAGTGAACAGAGAGCGCCACTTATACAGACTCATACTGAATCTGCCTGTCACTGTTTGATTGACAGGTTGGAAGGGCAGCGCAGGAACCCCAGCAATGTGTGCTTAGCACCCCAAAGAAATTGTACTTTACAAGGACAAAGATAGGATTTAATCGAACATGAAAATGTTCATTATTAAACGGGACTTTTAAAAAAGATATAATATAAATAGTCACGTGAATGAAAATGATTTAGCAGTTGTTGTTTTATGACAGCATTCGCTACAGTAGATAGTCGATTCTGAATGAATTTGACATTGTTGTTCCTTTAGCTAACAGGAGGTAACGGTCTTCATACATCTGGCAGTGGTTGTTGAGCTTGCTCGCTCAATAGCGGGCATGCGATTGGCATGAAAAGGGACACTATGGAACAAAAGGTGGCATGAAATAAATGTGTCATTGCGAAAATGTCATCAAATAAAAAGCAATAACAATATTGAAACAATAATGAACTTGTGAAAATAAAAATAAAATGACACAATATTTAGTAGAGTTTCAGTCATTGTGATTGTTGTATATCTATTTATTTAATATTAAACATTGGATATTCCCCAAACTATACTCCATTGAAATAGATTAAATCAAATGCTATTCTGCTAATAAAAGCTTCACTAATCAATTCATATTATGTTAACAATTGACCATATGTAATGTGAAAAGTATTACTGGTCCAGGTATCACAAAGCGCCAGAGAAAAATCACCCAAGTGGATATTTATTGAGCTTCCTTGGCCTGTTTTAACCAGAATAGTTTTCTCTATTGTTTTACAATGCATTTACTAATTAGTTGAGTCTCATGGCACAATAGGCAGCTGTTTCCTCTGTATACTACCTTCCTCGGTAAAGGGCAGCCAGACAAATTTCAACTTCTACTTTAGCAGTTAAATAGACAGATGCTTATTTTTTCTCAGGAGTTGGTGGAGACCCTAAACAGAGCTAAAAGAGAGGGAATAATGACTGACATCCATTAGAGCAACAGAAACACAAGTGTACATTAATATCAAAGCAACGGCAACATTGCTGGATGAGCTAACAGTTGTTATCTGCTGTATCAATACTTTGAATATCATATAGAGGACCTGTAACTAAATTAAAATACATGTATTAGTTATTAAATAGATTTGTCATGTACTTCAAGGTATGCTAAAATCAGCAACACTTTTAAAATCAAAATTGTACTCAAACAGGTAGACATTACAAAATGGCATACAGCTTGTGTATTATGTATTACATTGAAACTAGACATGAACACAGTCCCTGTCTGAGTTTAAGAAAATGGCGTGACCGCTTTTGGAGACCTACACTGATCTGAAAAGATCATGTGGTAAAGGATACACATAAAGAAGTTGTTTCATTCAGAGCACTAATATTCAAGTTACTGTTACAAGGAGCCACTAAAAGTTTTATTGATGCAGTTTTCAGTAAGTGATGAATACTTTATAAGTCAATGGCAATATACTAACACTACATCTGCTTTACTTAACACTAAACTTAAGCTCACTGTTATTTTGAGAACTAATAAAAAGCCGACACAGTTTGTCTGTAATGACTTTGACTCTGTGTGTGTGTTTTTCCAGCGTAAGCACCATTATTAAGCCCAATTAGTCCTTGAAACCACTTTGCCAGCCCTCTGACAGTTTAGAAGTTTTGGGAGCCAGAGTGTTTAGAGATTGGCTTTATGTAAGCAGAGAACCTGCACTCCAGTGATAACAGGAAGCTTATATGGCAGGCAGTGGGAAATCTCCATCCAGGACTTAACCTCCATGGATGGGAGATTAATACAGGCAGCTCAGGGTCGCAAAAGAGCACAACCCATTTGTCCTTGGGGCAAGTTTATCCATATGGCATGCGTCTGTTGGAGCTACAGCCTTCCCATCGCAAGCAGCATCAAATTGCAATGAGTTTAAGGGTTTTCGATAGACGTTTTAGAGGGCAACTACTTGGTTGTTAGATCATGTTTTATGTTTGTGACATTAAATCATTTCAAACACATTAATATTGTTGGGGACAGAGTGCCTACCCCAAGGAGTTCAAGTATCTCGGGATCTTGTTCACGAGTGAGGGTAAGATGGAGCGGGAGATCGACAGGCGGATCGATGCGGCTGCAGCAGCAAAACACGCGCTGCACCGGACTGTCTTGGTGAAGAGTTCGGTCTACGTTATCGAGCACACATTTGGATGTTGAGCACTGCTTATAGTTTTCATATTTTAAAGTGACACCATGAAGCTCACAAAATATAAGTTATTATCGATCAAATTAAAAATGATCATTCCAAAGGCACATACTTGTGTGCCCTTTCTGTCTTGGCCTGTTCCTGTTGGTGTGTCTCTTGATGGTCCCTGATTACTGCAATTATGTAAATGTAGCTGTAATTTGAATGCTCTGTAATTTAATGAGTAGTTAATTAAAGTTTAACTGTTGTGGTTGACACCGCCGCTGAAAGTTCATTTCAGGAGATTTGTGATGTTTCATTTCATGCCACTCTGGCACAGCCTTATCCTTTTTAAATTGAAAAATTGTCAAAAGTAATGTAAGTCAAAAGTAAAAGGGAAGAAAAGTTTGCGATCTTGCAAAAGCTTCCATTAAAATGTACTCCTAAATTTCTCAAAGCTGTACTAAAAACTAAAACAAATGAAGCAACTACAAATATAATCCCATGGAACCGTCCAAGACATTCCCACTCTCAACTTGTTAAACACAGCATCTTGCTCAGTGTCGGTTTTGCACATGTTCTTTACATACACACACCATCATAACATTGTTAAGTAGGATACGTTAAGTACGCGACACAGTAACTTTACGTCTGTGAAATAGGGCTGTGGGGTATACCGGTTCAACCGGTACACCGGTTTCAGTTTTTTTTTACGGTATGAATTTTTCATATACTGTCATACCGGTCGCCGCTGTTTGGCAGGCAACAACATTTAATGTTGTTAATGTTAACACAGTTAATGTTCAAATGAATGTGTTTATTTGGAAAAAAATACCGTGATATACTGTGAAACCGCCAGAATCTTACAAAATACCGTGATATGAATTTTTGGCCATACCGCCCAGCCCTACTGTGAAGTAACATTGTTAAGTAGGATACGTTTAGTACGTGACATAGTAACCTCATGTCCGTGACGTAGCATTGTTAAGTAGGATACGTTAATTACGCAACATAGTAACCTCACGTCCGTGACGTAACATTTTTTAAGTAGGATACGTTTAGTACGTGACATAGTAACCTCATGTCCGTGACTAACATTGTTAAGTAGGATACGTTTAGTACGTGACATAGTAACCCTACGTCCGTTACATCACTTTGTTAATTAGGATGCGTTCAGTATGTGACATAGTAACCTCATGTCCGTGACGTAACATTGTTAAGTAGGATACGTTAAGTACGTGACATAGTAACCGTACGTCCGTGAAGTAACATTGTTAAGTAGGATACGTTAAGTACGTGACATAGTAACCGTACGTCCGTAAAGTAACATTGTTAAGTAGGAAACGTTATGTACGCAACAGTAATATTTTGTAAGTTAGGTAACATAGCTAAGTAGGCTACATAGTAAGGTTATGTACTTGACGTAGCATTATTGAGTAGGCCTTGTTACACACGCAATGTAGTAACCATGCATAATGTACAAGATGCTACTTTAAGTAAGTCAATGTTGAGCATTTTGTAATGACACTACTTCTGTTTTTAAGGATTCACTATATACTGCGTTTATATTGCAGCTAAAATGCTTGTACGACTTATTGGGGTGTCAAATCCTGTTTTTAAATTCAAATTAAAGTGTTTGATTATGAAAGTAACCAAGGAAAACTGCAAATTATTCATGATTATGTCGTGCCGGTTATTACTTTAAAGTAGTTCACTAGGGAGCACTTCTTTCATGAAACATGTCCGCAGTATAATACTCCTTTTAATCCAACACAATATGATGTGGTAGTAAAAAACAAAACCAACACAAAACAGTGCCGTGCCTGTTGGCGAGAGTGTGTGATCACGCTAAACCGAGTATTCCTCTCCAAAATCATCATCCCTTGAAGGCTGAACCGTCGTTGTTATTCCTCACATACAGTCCTGTCTTGTTCTTTTTATCTCTGGCTGATCAGAGCGAGCTCTTCAATGCTCGTTCACTATATCAGCCTTGACCAATCCTCATTAAACTAAAGCTCCCTTGGATGTCTACCTTGAAGGTTTATGAGTTTGTCAAGACCAAATTAAACGCTCTTTGATTCCCAGATGACAAGCGGTAAAGTCCCGGACAGATGTGAGCATCTGGGTTTCGGTTCTGCACTGGCGATGCTGCCGACAGAGCTCTTTGGAGAATTGCAGAACTTCCTCCTTGTGTGACTGCTGTTGCTGAATAGTTTTGTTTGAAAAAGAAAATCAATTTGAGAAGAATGATTTTAGCAAGGTCTTCTTTTTCCCAGGAAAGAACACAGAGCACTTCACTGTGTGAATAGGAATGTTGGGAAAGAGACTTTGCAAGGAGGCTAAAGTCGTCCCCAGGCATTATGTAGTGCACCAGTGCATCAGTCCTCACTAAGAGGATCACTCCATGACAAGGGGACTCTCCCATGACTCAGCCACCTGCAGCACTTATACACCAAGAGGAGATATATAGGTGGTTTATTTATGGTCTCCTTAAACTATGCTCCTTGCCCATGGAATGGTTCTGAAGTTGCTTGTGTCCTAACATCTGTCTCAAGCACAGTTGACTCTACTTGGCAGAAACTCGCAGCAGTGGTCATTTGTTCGAAGGCTTAAATTGAAAGTTTGTGTTTTTCTTTTGATAATGACTGCATATTCACTGGAGCAAAGACAAAAGTAGTGTGATGTTGTTTTATGGCCACAAGGCTCTTGGGGTGGATGGTTGGATGTGCAAATTGTCTGACTTGAAGACCAGAGATAGCAGTTTGCATCCTGTTAAGTACCAACAGTAAATGTTTCCTTCTTTCACCCATGAGCACACTCTTTCTCTTTAGCCTTTAGCAACTCATTTTATTTGGCTAAACTTAAGAAAACCTGAACCATAGAGGTTGCAAATCAGAAAATCTGTTTGTAATGGTCATTTCTAACAATTTTGGAAGGTACTGACGGACATTGTTGTCCTGTCAATAATTGAACCACATCAGAAAACGGTTCTATCCATTTTGTTGGAAGATTTGACATCAGTTCATGCTGCTGTAAAGCGTTTGTTCTGTTAAGATCGGCGAAATACATATTCTTCTTTGCTGAAATGATACTCAGTAGTAGTTCAAAGTAGAGCTGCTCAATTGTACCGAAAATCATCAAAATGTTGGTAAATATTGAGATTTTTTTTAACAGGATTACTTTCCTCATTGGCTTTGGAAACATTTAGAAATAACATGTTAGATGCATCAGTCTGGTGCACCGACAGTGCAAAATTAAGAGACTATGAAAAACTGTTCTTCATTAAACAATTTAATCATATGTATAGATAAGAAGTTAGACTGAATGTGGAAAGTGGACGTAGTCATCGTGATGTCACCCATTGGTTTCGCCCAATCGCGTTGGCCGATTTTGCCGTCGCCATCTTGGATTATGGCCGTCGCCGCATTTTCTTTTCTTCTCACAACCAATGAACGGCACTTTTCATTGTGTTGTAAATTTTCATTGAATTCAGATGTATTCCAAAGCATCCAAACAGGAATAGGAAAGCAAATTGCTATGGCAACTCCTTTACAGTTTCAAAAAAACTTGAGATCAAGTGCATAGCAGTTACCAGCTGCTTGTAGATTTCTATACATGAGTTCAAAAGACCTAAGAGAACTTTCAAAGAGGGGCGCGATGGCAAATTCACAACTCCTTCATACGGGTTTCAAAGTGAATATTTGAAATAAATGTGCAAGAAGTGTCGAGAAATAAGTGTTATCTAATGAGTTCAAATCAACAATGTGTCGACTGCTTCTCAAATCTGCCTTGTTACAAAAGTGTGACAAGAGGTTTTCAGACACACAAATTCCTTTTGATCAAGCAATAAAAAGATGAGGCCAGGGGTCTGTTTGTGTCAGACTTTGTGTAGTTTATACACTTTACAAAAGATTTTTAAATATTTGATCAGATCGGTACTAAAATATCTGCACACTGGAGCTTTTCGCAGTTTGTTTCTACGTGACGTGACGTGCAGTTATCTACCTGTTATCTACCTGTTACTATGATTCCAGGTGTGTTTTGCAATTCCTGCACTGGAACGTCAGAGATGTGAAGCGGGAAGGTCATAATGCTAACAAGAGAAATAACAGAAAATAATGTATTTTCCGCTTCCTCTTGTCTGGTACTTCCTTCCTGTTCCTATCTGTTCTCCACAGCCTCCGTCGGCGTCTCACATTACACTCAGCCCGGTACATTCTGATCATGTCTCATCTCCTGCATCTCTCTCCCTCCCCACCCTCCTCCTCCTTCCCCCCTCTACATTGCGCTGAGCTGTTTGCTGATTCAGCCCATTGTGATGATGCATGTATGAGAGTTCCCCGGCCCTGATTTGAATGCATTAAAATGCTTCGGGCGGTGGACAAAAGTAATCTCTCTTTCTCGCTCTGCCAAATGCTATGCTTGGCTCGGGGGAGGGGGGAGTCGGTGTGCCGATGGACCCCCATCGCTGGCATACAGCACGCCGCCGTTCACGCTGCGACAGGAACACGCCATCGTCAATGCATCCCTTGCCGTTTGATTGTGTGATGGAAAAGCACTGCTGTGTTTTTTTTTGTTGTTTTTTTTGTTGAACTTGATGAGATTGTGAACCGTGCATTGTGAACTGCTTCAATGTGCCTCTGTCTTTTTGTGTTGCAGGCGACACGTCTCATTGCCCGTAGAAGTCTCAGAGATCCCTCTAAACCTTAATGACCCACCGTCTAGAAGAAGTTACCCCTGTCGCAAATGGAAGTCTGCATCTTTCGGGTAAATCAAAGTTTTTATCAACTTTTCTCCAACGAGACCACAACTTTCTAAGTCCATATCCTCACAGTCTCTGGCCGTGGTTACACTTGTCTTTTCAAACTGTCAAGTCTTTACTCTCCGAGAACGGATCTCGCTTGCATTAGGTTTCGATCAGCCAGACCACATGCTGAGGTGGCGAGTTGGGGACAACATGTGGGCACAATCCGGACAATTTATCAAACGTAGATCCACTTCATCTTCCAACCCCCCAAGTGGGAGTTCCTGTCCCGAGAAGAGCAAAGAGAAAAGACAAGGAAAACCGGGGCTTACTGCTTATGAAAACTCAACATTTCCTGAAAGCTTTTTAAATAACAGGATAACAGGTGACTTTTAATGTGAAGGATTTACAGTAAAAAATGTGTTCATCGCCGATTTGGCGGAACATTGTTAGCAGCTATTCCTCAATAAAACAAAACTGATACTGCAGGGAGGATGAGTAAGCAGCAGACATATCGCATGCTTTTATTGTGAAGAGTTTATAGAGAAATTAAATGTTTATCCACCGTTTTTGTAGCTGCTCTTTTGACCATAAAATATTACACGACCACTAGGCAGGTGCCACATATGCTGACACAGCTTAGTTCCAATCTGGTGCATCTGATCACAAAAGTGTAACCACAGCCTGTCTCTTCCCAACAGCTTCTGTCCTGATGCTGGTTTACAGTCTCTCTCTGTTGATTATCACCTATCCAACGCTGCCATTCCCCACACTTCTGTTTAGGCTTTCTGTTGTTTGTCAGCCTTTTTTTCTTCTTTTCCTCCCTAATACTCGTGAAGACTTCACCACCTGCTGCGCGCAAGCTGGTAGGTTGGCCTCCTCAGTCCTCCGAAAATCCACTCAGATGGAAAATGAACAACACTCATCACAACCACAGACATGAATGACACATCTCTTCCCTCCGTCTTACGGTTTTACTTCCCCGAGCGGTGAAATAGTTGCACGATATCACAGAAAATGTGTGGATCGTTCCGAGCCGGGTGTTTGCATGAAGCATCTTGCGGGCACACACACACACACACACACATACGCACACGCACACGGCACTGTAATTCCCCGCCTGGCTGTCCGTGTCCTTTTTCCTCGGCGTTCATTACAGCTGCTCAGCGAGGCCCTGAGAGCTCCTCGGCAAATGAGGAGAGATGGTTGGAAGAGATGAAAACCCTGAGAGCGTTGAGCAGTGGGACACAGGCTTCAAAAGCTTCGTGGCAATTTCATGGGGTTTTTCTTTTTTTTTATTCTTGACGCTGTACTTATCGAGCATTCAGCACTAAGCAATTCGAAAAGCAGGTTTTTCAATGCGCGGGCCGAAAAAGAGATGTCACTTTGGAGGCTTTTTGCCAGGGGAGGAAGGAGATGGTGAAAGCCCTAATGAGCCATGTTTGTTCACCATGTTTATTGATTCTAATTAGCCGTGGCGATGAAGAGAGTACCAAAGAACGAGGGCTGAACACTTTGTGATTACAGTGAGGTCTTGAGCTGTCCCACTCTATTAAGAAGTATTTTGCAGCGGAAACATCAGGTGCACATCAATTACAAATGCCCGGGGGGAGTTGCGTCCCGAATGACGTTTGGGGTCACGCCGGAAATTTACAATAGGAGGTAGGTGTGGAGATTGGATAATGAATGCAATTATGTTAAATCCCCGAGAGGCGCGGAGGAAGTGACACGCTGCCGCAGGTGAAATCCCACTGCGAAGCAACGCGCCGCTGTAAGGCCGGGCAGCTTCACAGGCAGTTGGGCTTTTATATTTGGCGGATATGAGATTAAATGTGTCAGTAGAGGGGAAAAAAGGTAAAAGATAAGAACACTCTTTCTCTTTTGGACTTTTCTGGTCTTGTTCGTGTATATTCCTGGTGATCCTGCTCTTTACGAAACATTATTACATGGCTCAGTTCCCTATTATCAAAGGAACTTTTATTAGAGGATTCATGGAGAGTCAAACTGTGAGGTCACACAAAGCATTGGTTTAATTTTGCCAGGGCACCTCAGTGGAAGGGGCTTGTATTAAAGAGATAGTTCGCCTCGAAATCAACAATACATATTGTTCCTCTTACCTGTAGTGCTGCAATCTAGATTGATTTTGGTGTGACCTTTACCGAGTGTTGGAGAGATCTGTGCCTTCTCTCCAAGATAATGGAAATAGAATGGCACTTGGCTTGCGGCGCACTAAAAAAGCGGTCTCTTTCCAGAAATCTTCACGCGGTTACTCTCGATTATTCACAAACCTTGTTGTGAGCGGTTTCATGTCAACATGCCAACCGTATCAGTGTGCAGTCATTTTAAGTTTGGGGGAAAAAAGTGACAATTACAATATGTTTGTGGTCTGCTTCTCCTTTTGATCTGGTGTTTTGTTTAGTTTTTTAAATGAAAGTTCAGTGAGTGTAACATCTGTGGTTATCTTTGGCCTTTGTATTTGCCGATACGTTCTCTCCCAAGTGGTGTGATGTCCAGTTTGTGCTCCATTAGAAGGTGTGGAGTGGTGTGAATAAGAAAGCAGGCAGTGATCTGTGTAAAAGGCTTTTCTGTAAACCTCAATATCAAGTTCATCCCTTTCTTTTTTTAGTTTGCAGTCCAGGAAGACTATACGCAGACAGTTTGTAACTGATGTTACCATCTCCCTCTCATCAGAGTCTCATCCACTTACACCCTGTCTACAAAGGTGGACACCACAATGAGTCCGGGGTGAATTCACTTTCACACCTTGTACTTGAAATGTCTAGCCTTCAAGAACAGATCTAACAAAGAGCACACCTGGTCAGGGTTAAGTTTCATTCTGTTTGGTCTCTCTTACTGTCTGCACTGCCGTTGCCACCGGCACATATGCTGTCATCGGCCTCCATTTTCATGCATTGAAACTTTTCTATTTGATGTGTGGCATGAAAACACAGAGTAACAATGATACGAGTCAGATATTTGTAGATGGTATACAGTCGGTAGCCAAAATGTGTTATTATTATAGCTTTTAAAGGCATTGAGTTGATTCCCTAACATTGATGGTTGTCCATTGGCTCTTTGGCATTCTGTGGTAGTTGTATAGGCTCCAAGCGAGGGTGTGCTCGAAAATGTTTATACCCAATCTGAATGCCAACACTCAAAGTGGTCAAAAAGCCTGCCATCGCAGAGGAAGTTGAGATGCGAGGAAACACATGAATTGGGATAACGACGTACACTTTTGGATAGTCTCTTCGCAAATGCCTTCATATTCCACCCGTGCAGACAAAAAGTGATTCGGGTAGAATCAAACTAAAAGTAGCTTAAGAAGACAACCGGCAAATCAAAGCGCTTTGTGCGAATGTTTGTTTGCTTCTGAATTCCGAAATTCCGAAATTGTGATGTCAGAAAAGTGTGGATTCAATAAAGCACATTGACGCCTCTCGCAGCACTAAGAAGGGCAGATATCTGGGATTGAAGATCCTCGATAAACGTCTCTCCAACACCTCCCATTGGCTGCTGGCATGATGGTCCCAATTGCATTTTAACCAAGATGCCACGGGTTGCATGGTCAAATAGATGTTGAGAGTGGCTTGCGATGGACCAAATGGACCGGTGAAGACCTCTAGATGAAATGTTCCTTGGCCGACAGCTTCTTTAGCCATGTGATCGTGTTAACCGTGTGTCGGACCATATCCCTCCCACCAACAGCCGCCTCTCTGCCTCTCAGTACTGTTAGGAAAGCAGCTAATTTCTTCTTTTGTTTCTCTTTGCTCTTGACTTGAGGAGTAAGCTGTGCATGACTAATGGAGTCTGAAATGCCTCTGTGGTGTTGCCCCAGGTAGTCACAACACCAACCTCTAATGCAGTTGTTTGTCTTTTACAATGAGGACATTGGGGGTGAAATTAAACTGGCTCATCTGTTTATTCTGCTGTTGTTCTTTGGCCCACTGCAAAAGGTTTGGCTGCTCATTGTTTTCCAGTATGCGTGATTAGTCATGCCTTTTTGCATATTGACAATGCATATTGCTGTGTTTCCAATAAATCTGCATTCCTAACCAGGTCTAAGATATCTCTTGTAAGAATCTAAAACGCTAGACAAGGGACGGAATAACGCCGTGGTATGAACCTTTCAACCCCAAGGTACCATGCCTTAAAGCATACCCTGCTTTATGGTCTATTTGACTCTAAATGGACCATCATTTACCAAATGAACATCATACGGTATTGAAGAATACCATACTAATACTAATCTAAACAATCAGACTTATTTCTGCAACCAGAGGAGTTGTCCCTGATGGCCATTAGGAAGAACTCAAGTTTAAGGCACTTGCACATTGGCTTCACTTTTCAAACCCTGAGGCTGCCGTCTGGCAGAATAATTTGAATGACTTAAACGTCTTTTAAATTCAAGGTGAAAAAACAAAACAAAAGTGCACATTCAGTTTCTGACTTTGTCAGGATGAACTAAGAATTAATGAGCAGTTTCACCTTGCCTCTCAGGGCTTTACTGTGTGTCTGTTTTGGGACAAAAATATTGCTCTTAGTCCAAAGTTGTTTAATTCATTCCACGGACTGCCTGATGCAACAAAATATTGCCCCTGACTTACGTTGGTATTATTTTGTGCTGCGATGGTGATGGTGAGCGGCTGGTTTACTCAACCCACAATGGTGTGTGTGTGTGTGTGTGTGTATGTGTATGTGTGTGTATAAAGTTAGCCTCACAAGCCACACTTCAATGTCGACTGGCTCACTGACGTGTTCGTCCCCTCCCAAATCGTAGCCCTACATCATTAAACGGTGGCTTATGTTTCCATTCCGTACTCTGCCTATCTCTCTGTTGCACCAACACCTGTCATCCAAGCATTAAAAAAGACAAAAACCCTTGTCATTACCTGCTCTGAGATTTTATTGCAGTCATTCACAATACCAGTGTGTGACTCTGGATTTAGTTGTCTCTCGCCCACAGCGCCTGATTATGAAGCCACCGCCTCCTTTCTCCATCTTGAAAGCAGCTATTGTTTTATTTGTAATTTAAAAAATCGTGTTGAATTTTCTACATGGTGCCGGAGCTGAGCAACAAATAAATACATTAAAAGTTGCTGATCGTTCCTTGCATCCTTGTGATTGTTTGGGATTGTGACGCAGCATTCGGCAAATTCAGCTGGATGGGATTTATAAATAACCACAATGCCTGTCACTGGAGCTGGGGGAATATTTATAGATTTCCGTGAATACTCTGCCCCAGTTGCATTCATTTGAACACAAGCAGAAGTATTCTATCCGGATTGGGTGGCCTACACTGAGAACAGTAAAATACATCAAATGTGTTTTCTTTCCCACAGTTATACTCTTGTTACTCCCAACAGTACTTATGGGTTTTTATAATGCTGTTCTCTTGTCTGAACAATGTGAAGATGACAAATAGCTTTACAGAGGCAGTCCAGTGATTCTATAAGTCAATGTCAGTTTGTTTCTTAAATCGTGAGGAGTTCTCAACCTGTGAAAACAGTTTCATAAAGCTGTCTGTGGATCTGGGGTTGCTTTCTAAAAGGTGAGAAAATGACTCAAGTGACACCGGAGTGCTTCTACTTGTTCTGAGAGACTTTCAAATGTTTAAAGGTCTGTGACCGAACGTTGCTTTTCCAAGAGAATGTGATGACAGTGCATAGGAGTTTGAAAGGCATTTTCCATGTGAAACGTGCATTGGAGATTTTGGAGTTTGAAAGGCAGGGGTGGACTTGCCAACTGGAACTCGGTTGGTTCAAACTGGAATGACCGATCCATTTTATTTTGAATCGACCAATGTGGTTATATGAGGTAATTATCCACAGTCAGTGTAGCTTGTGGAGACGACAGTCCTTTTCAAAGGGGAACTTAATAAGCTATATATCACATTGACAAAAACAGTAATATTACCTTGCAGAAAGGTGTTCTTGGTGTTTTAAAGCAGTGGTACCGGTCCGTGAGTCTTTTCGTACTGGGCCGTACAGAAGGAATGAATGAAAAACATATTTGATTGATTATCAAGGTCTGAAAGATTTTTTTAAATGTCCGGACACATCCGTCTGTGTGTCTGTATCTCTTGACACATGTCAAGACTCGTCTCAGTTACGTGATACGTTACCCCAAAAATTAAGTAAAAAACAGACGTCTTTGGAGAGCTTCTTTTGAAAGGGGAAAAGGCCCAATGAGGAGACAGAAGAAGAAGAGCATACGACTTCCAAGAAAAAGAAAGCTGCATTTAAAAGACAATATCAGAGTACTTAAAATACGGGTTTATCTCTACAGCTGATTCTCACGTGCCCGCTCTGCACAATATATGTGTCGATATTTCAGCGTTATGGTGATTTATATTTTTTATTTACTTTATATTGAATTTCATGCCGGTTGTATCATTTTTATTTTGTCATACCTTGAAAGCTGTGAAAATATTGTCTTACACGAAACCGGTCCGTGGCACAAAATAGGTTGGGGACCGCTGTTTGGATTCACCAAAGTCACAAAATAACACAAGCAAACTAAACGATCAAGGCAGCGGTAGAACTCCTCTGTTCGGGGAGGTGAAATTACTGTTTTTATCAATGTAGCCCCGTGGCTTCAAAGAGAGCATTGATGGATATATTTGCTTCAGTTCCAAATCATACAGGTCATAATTCCCTCTCTATTTTACATTTCATATTGCTGTGAAAACATCAAAGAACTGTATTCATTTGAGTTTCTCTCCAAAAATATATATTTTACAAGATCACATTTGAACATAGCATGATAACGTTAGAAACTAACTTTGCCCAATGCTCATTTTCACTGAATACAGCCTGAACGCATCATAATGTCATTTTAATGGCGCCTTCTGTTAACATTAGCTGTTAACTTCGGGCTTACCAGCTAACGTCAACCTGTTCTTGTCTGCCGGTTACAACACATCCTCATATAGTGACTTTACTTTCTGCCAAACACATTATCTATTGTCCTTGGGATGGCAGGGTGCCAGTAGTCTTGCGCTCTGACGGTACTGTAGAAAAACATGTTGTTCATATTTTCAGAACTTTGGTATTAACTTGTTGCCCAAAGTAACGGTTTGTGCGACAACAATTAGCTATTCAAGACAACACTGCAAGCAGCAATGGGGACTGCAATAAAGAAATAGAAAATCAGTATGTGGCAGTCCATGTTGATATCGTGGCAGGCCGCCACAAATTAGTCAATGTATGGGAATCTTCTTCCAAAAGCATGAAAATTTGATTTTGTGTACGTTTCATGCCTTTTATTTAAACAGTTATCTATGCCGACTAACAAAAGGACTCTTTTCAGTCAGCCAGGGGAGATAACGAGATGAAGATGGGCCCTAGCATTCACAGACCAGCTGCCGAGGCCTCGCTGCACGCTCAGCTGACTCTTCATCGAGACCACCCACTGAACTGACTGTCTCGGTTTCACCCTGTACATCACGCAGGGTTACTTTACTGCACAACAATATCTCTTGCATTTATTTTACTATGTTCTTCAGCTAGAATTCCCTTTTTTTAATAAAAAGGACGTAGAAGGATAACAGATTGAATTGCTCTGTTGCAGCTGCATCCTCATTATCTCCCCACATCCTAACCAGAACCCGGAAAAAAGGGCTGCTTTGATTGGGCTCTTAAAGTAACAGAAACTAACGAGCATCCTTGATTTCCACTAATGGCTGTGTTTGTTGTTATCTCAATTATTGGCTCCTTGTCTGTTAATTTCCCTCCTCGTCTCCCAAAACTGTAGTCTCCTGCCCGTATGGGAGTTAGTTAATGTACTGCCGTACAGGGGACTGAGCAGACTGCAGCGCTCCTTCCCCCTGAGCTAAAGCTGCCAGCGGTGGAAGGAAGGAGTGCTAATTCATCACCATCACGGGCCTGCCGCCTCCAAAAAGCCAGTTAATTAACTTTCCACGGGCCGTGAGATGATGCGTGTGTGTGTGTGTGCACGCGATCTCGGTCGACAGCCCCCATGATGCAGCCTGCAGAGCATGGATATGCAAGGTCCAATCCCCGGCCCTGCTGGGAGGCCGAGCTTACCGGCAGGAGCCACACTGGGAGTTTCTGGAGGACATATCGCCGCACCATCGGTTCAGAGCTGGATTCGCGCAGATAAACGCCCAGATTATTTACATAATGGCTCCTTCAGCCTCCCTCTGCGCCTACTTTTGGGACTCTGAAATATTTAGTTTAGCAGAGAATGAAAGCAATGTTTCTTTTAGTCTCACAGCCACACACTGCAGGCCTCTCCACTCAGCACCACCATTCAGGTTTTTTTTAGTGTACTTCAGTATTGTCCTCTGTCATCATATTGGCTATGTAGTGTTTGTCCATGTTCTATCCTTTATACCATACAATCCAAGGCCCTGTACTTTACAGGTAGAGAGAACTAGACCTAGTACTAGATGTACATTGTAGACAGGACTTCATCCTAATTTATCCTGTTCTAAATTTGTTTTGTCATATTTCCGTGAGCTCTCCTTGTCCTGATCTGCCCGTGTTTGAATATGCTGTTGATGCTGTTGGCTGTTACTTCCTTCGTGTTTACCACTTTTCTTGATGAATTCAGGATGATGTACGTTCCCACAACACACACTCCATCACCACCCCTCTACCGCTCTGAGCTCCTCTTTGTAACAGCAGTACTCACCCGATAATGAATTCCCGTCTGATCAGCTTTGCTGCAACTGTCCCTTGAAAATATTTTTGCATTAAAAAGGTAGCTTTACACAGATATGTTAGTGGATGAATGTTTGTAACAAAGACAATCTCAAAGGAGGGGGTGAGTTTGCCAAGATTGCTCTGTTGTGCTGATGTACAGGGGAGGGCAGGGTCGGCTGGTACACTTTTGTATCGTCACGACACGTATCGGCTACTTGAATGGTAATTAAGCTAATTTGACTAGCACTAGGACAGTGGGTAAGGCCGGTTGAGACAGTGGGTTGGTGTCGGTTGAGACAGTGGGTAGGCTTGGTTGGGACAGTGGGTAGATGTTGGATGGGACAGTGGGTAGATGTTGGTTGGGACAGTGGGTAGACTTGGTTGGGACAGTGGGTAGATGTTGGTTGGGACAGTGGGTAGACTTGGTTGGGACAGTGGGTAGACTTGGTTGGGACAGTGGGTAGGTGTTGGTTGGGACAGTGGGTAGACTTGGTTGGGACAGTGGGTAGGTGTTGGTTGGGACAGTGGGTAGACTCAGTTGGGACAGTGGGTAGATGTTGGTTGGGACAGTGGGTAGACTTGGTTGGGACAGTGGGTAGGCTCGGTTATAGTGTATCTTTTAATGGGACTAAAGTCCATTTCACAGTAAACCTAAGCATTTTAAATTTGTTTAAACCTTTTTAGACAGCAGAGATTACAACTAAGGTTTTGGAAAAATGATTTATGAAGAAAACGTTGAAACCAAGTTAGGTTAAGCAACGGCGCTGCCATGGTGGTACATTTTTACTGGGGCTCTATTTATTTTGTATACTCACACAGTAGTTGTTTTATAATCTCATTTAAATCATACAGTTTCAATATTATATAGCACCTGCTGTAATTGAGAAGATTTTTCTTAAACGTAAACACTTAATTTTTTTGGAGAGGGCGATGAAAGAAATGCTGGCTGAGAGATTGCAGTAAGTTATGGGATGTCATGGCTCTGGCTTTGGCTCTATTGTTGCTCATCAGGGAAAGTGTTCGCTGCATCACAGAGCTTTCACCTCCAGACATATCCTCCTGCAGAATTCTACAATTATCCATACATTAAAATACCAAAGTGCACAAATTCAAGAGAAAGAAAACAAATTTTTTTTTGAGATTGCCATTTTAAGCATCTGATGGCATATGTGGGACATTAGCCAAGAATCCAATTGGCGGTTAAGGCTGAATTAAAGCCATTTATAATGTAAAGCTGTGGGCGGCTCTTAAAAAAAAAAAAAACATGGTCCCTATTGCTTGCTGTGAGGCTGTTGTGCGCTGGCAGATGCTACTATTAACCTTTTTAACCTGCGTTAAGGTTACAAGGTGCTAGGTTTGGGCTCACTAATGCTAAGTCCTTGTCTTTTTTTTTTTACACTCGACCCAGCAGAGTCCAATTTCCTGTAGCGTACGGTATCACCGACTTAAGCATTGTTACACAGCTCAAATAACAACGCCTCCCGAGGGCCGACTGTGAATCAGTGGTAGAGCAGGGTCGTCCTTCAATCAGAGGAACGGCAGTTCGATCCCCAGCTCGACGTGTCCTTGGGCAAGACACTAAACCCCAAATTGCTCCCATAACTGTGCCTACAGTGTGTGAATGTTGTATGAATGTCCGTTAGTCCTGATGGGCAGGTGGCACCTTGCATGGTAGCTCCTGCCATCAGTGGGTGTGAATGGGCGAACGATGACAAGTAGTGTTAAAGAGCTTTGAGTGGTCGGAAGACTAGAAAAGCTCTAGACAAGTACAGTCCATTTACCAATGAATCAACTGATAGCCATCACTGTTAACTTCTCAAGTACACTCACAGGAGATGAAAGTGAGTGGAGAGATTAAATGACCCTCCTGTCTGCACAGACTTGTGCTAGATGGAATCTGTCTCTTTTCACGTCATCATTGTGTTTTTATTTCCAGTGAAGCAGCTCCCAGCTCGTCTGTCTTCTCTCTCTCTCTCTCTCTCTCTCTCTCTCTCTCTCTCTCTCTCTCTCTCTCTCTGATGGGCAGAAGCCAATCGATGCCGAATTTGGCTCCACCGGATAGTTTTTCCTGCGCTCCTCTTGGGAGTTCTCAGCGTTGAATTAGACTTTCTGGGCCAGGGCTTGGCACTGCTGGGAACTGTGAGGGTGTTCACAGAGTGAGCCGCACTGCTGGCCAGCAGCAGCAGCATTGATCCCCCCCTGCATTCTCTTCATTACTCTCGACCAGATGACACAGAAACTGCTCCACATCAAAAGAGCCCGATGAAATCAAACGCCGCAATGTGTTGCCCGCTAGACTTTTAAGGAATGCCCAGCTGGTGTTACTGACACAATATGTTCGCCACCCACGTCGAATTAGTTGCTACTAAATTGCATTAAAATGAGTAAATCACCAAATAATTGTTGTTTTTTCCCGTGCTACAGTTTTCACCACTTTAGTACAGTTATTCCCTGAACGCTGACAATGAGGGGAATTTGACCAAAGAGATTTAGTGAAGGCATTCACTTTCTTGTGAACGTTTAGTTTTCTGCTCTTTAGATGGGCGCAATAGAAAAAACAATTTTCCCTTTGCTGTCTGAAACTGAAACTGCTATCTAAAAAGTTTGAAAATCGATTCATTATTGTAGCAGTAGGAGCCTCTTTGACAACTATTATGTGCACAGTCTTATACTGATATGGTTTAAATTAGCTTTTAAATTCAATTTTGTTCTACTTTAAATGCTAACAATAGGGATGAAGGGCCACCCAAATGGGCTTGTGTCCATGTTGTAATTGATCTTCTTTTCATTTATGCATTAATGAGTGTTTTTTGGCAACGGTTATTCTTGAAGGTGTATGCGGAAGACTTTTTGTTTCTGTGGCTGTCTGGAGGCAGTTGGTAATTTGAGATTAGGGGCCATCTGGGAGGGTTGAGGGTGAAATGTAATCCCATCATATTCACTCACTCCGTTTCAGCACAGCTTTTGGAACAGGGCAACATATTGGATTTTTCTGCAGGCTGGTTGTGTTGTTTTCCTGCGATTGTTGAGGGATGGGATGGTAAGAGATTGTCCAAATGCATGGCGGCATTTGCTGTCGTTTGAACGTGGTTTGTGTTAACAGAGTCCCAGTCCGCACTAAACATAGTGTGGAAAATGTGTAGTGCCCAACAGCTCTTAATGAGTTCTATATACTGAGGCAACCCCCTCTCTAATGACTCCATTCTTCACACTGGCTACACCTACATTCAACCTGATTAGAAGCTTTGTTTTCCTGTATAGCCGTCATTAGCTGCATCCCTTCCCATGAGAGGGATTGACTGGGGATCAAGTGATCCCTAAACTCGTTTTAGGAGTTGATGAATGTGACTGAGTTTGCGTGACACAAGTCAGTTGCTGTATTTGGAATAATACCTGTCATGCACAAAATCGTATCTGTTCCAAAACCACAAACGATGAAGCAAGGAAGCCATTATCGGCGGCACCTGCTCGTAACTGTCAACACCAGCAGTGGCTGCTTCAATTTAAGACATTCATTAAGGTAACACATGTCGCGTTTCGGCATCAACAAATTACCATGTTAATTTGTACTCAATAGTTTAATTATTGTAAACAAGCCAGACTATTGATAAGAAGACAGTGTTCATGCCCACAATGACAATCCCAACATGCTGAGGTATAATGCTAATTAGTTAATTAGTACTGAACTTAAAGTACAGCTGAGGCTGATGTAAATGTGATTAGTTTAGTAGGTATTTGATGCAAGACCAAAAGTATCGGACAAACCACTACACGAGGGTTCACCAAAGTACAATTCATCCACTGGATAACTGTGTAACCATGTCATTGATGTTGAGATGTTTGACAAAATAGGTTCAAACTTTAACCCGCTGGCGGAGCTAGAGGAATTATCAGGGTTGGTCCAAAGTCATGAGGAGTTATCCTCTGGGCACCGTGAATATCTGTACTACATTGTCACTAAAAACCTCAATGTGGCACTACAAAAAAAGTCAGGGGATCAACAAAGTCTTCATCTGGCAACCATCTGTACAAAATAGCATACAGTAGCAATCCATCAAGTAGTTGTCAAAATATTTCAGTCAACCAACTAACGGTCATTGAAAATGAACCAATGTAACAACAACACACACAAATCAAAACCTTGAGAAGTATGTCATATTAGAAATATCAGTAAACCAGTGTGGTCCAGAGGGTGTTTTTTGTTTGTTCAATCATCAACAAGCAAACGTTGCGTGTCATTCAGAAATGTTGCAGCTGTGTGCACCAAACGGTCTGGGCTCCTAAAAAGTAAATTACATTTTGGCAGAAAAGGTATTTTCTTCTGGATTACGTTTGTTTTTGTCGTGTTATGTCTGTTTAGAGATTTCCACTCTGTTAAGTAACACACACATAGAGTTATGAACTGATGTAACCCATGTCTGTTGTTAAATAATTAACACACATAGTTATGAACTGATATAGTCCATGGTTGGAGCTTTATATTATTGTTTAGTTTACATAATAAATTATGTAAAAGGGGGGATTGATAATATAAATCCTTATATTCTGCAGATATTCTCCATTACTCTTCATGCCTATTAAAGTTCAGGTCAGCGAGGTCAGTATAACACAGCTATGCAGCTGGAGTTGGTTGTGTCTATGAAAGGTCCAGTTCTCAAGGGAAGTCAGTCACACGCCTGCGCACTTCAACACTCACAACTGTTTATCAGTATGTTGACATTAGTGAAGCAGACGGGTCGTTGCACGGTCCAGTCTTGTGAGAAAAGATGAGAACACGGGATTCTCCTCCTCTTGACAGGATAGAGCCAATCAGATGTTAGGACGAGGCGAGACGAACCTGTGACGATAACCTGTGTATGAAAGGCCCCACTTCCGTTTGGGGGTCAGTGGTTCTTGACCCAACCTGCGTGTTGGCTGTACCACTCACTGCTTTTGCAATTGCAGCGCTGAGTACTTTGCTTGTGATCATTTAGTAAATAAATATAGAGAACGAGAGAAGTTGTTGAACTGAGTTCTTCTGGAGGCTACACCAGGCATCCAATAATTAGCACGCATTAACAGTCGTATAGCAAATCTAATCAAAGTGTAGGGAGCAGGCACCACTGTTGGTGTCCCGTGTGAAAACCAAGATTCAATTTAATTTTCATACTTTGCTTACGTTAAGCCAAACCTGTTTATTTTACTGAATCTAACCACAATAAAAAAACTGCGACAGTTTTTTAGGGGACAGGGTTGGCACTAAAGAAAACAACTTAAAAAAAACTTACTGTGCAGACGCTTTTCTGCTTGCTCTCGTCTCTGTTTGCATTTTTATGCTAATACCTTCTGATATTCTTGTTTTTTCTTCTGTGAGAATCTTTGAGCAGCAGCTCCCGGACACTTGAAAACCACTGGGACTCTATTTTTCTATAGATTTGGCTGGCTATTGCCCTAATTCCGCTGGTTTAAAGATAAATTGCTATAGGCTACTTAGCAGCTAAGCTAAAGGCTACTTAGCAGCTAAGCTAAAGCTAAGGAGCAGCAAGATGCCATCCCTCTCCATGGACAACTACTACAAACTCCTGCAGAAGATTGCAGTTTTGGAAACAAAAATCTACCAAATAGAAGTGAACGTGGAGGTAAATGGACTGTGTCAGAATGATACCACTTTACCATGGACTCAAAATCCTGTACAAATGCAAGTTAAGACACAGCTAACTAGCACCACCAGGCCTACCAAGAAACAGGAGGGCTGTGTAGCTGTTAGCGAAACCTCAAATGGTAGTCCTCCCTGGAACTCTCTCGCTGCAAAGGCGAAGAGGCATTCACACCCTCGGGATGTGGGAGGACGACTAACAGGACGACTAACAGGCAGAGCCCAGCACCCTGAGATCTCTGATGCGACTGGCTGGCCTGCACTAAAACGCAGGCAAAATTCCTCCTCAACCCGGTTACGCAGCTGGACACAGCAGAAAACAGCTGAGAAAAGTAAAACCAGCAAAGAAACTCCACAACAACCAAGCCTACAACTTAAAAACAGATTCGCTCCACTGTCGCAGGATCCTAAATCTGATGATCTGGATAAGCAGCTGTCTTCACAAAGCAGGGTAAGAACCGAACATAAAAGGCCGTAGGAAAAGACTGGGCCTGAGACTCTGATTGTTGGAGACTATGCTGTAAAAGATGTCCGAACGATGTGCAGCAAGAATACCAAAATACTCTGCTTTCCGAAAGATATGGTGTCTAACATGAGAGATAAAATCCTGGACATCATGGCTGACCATCCCACGGTGAAAAACCTCATTGTGCATACGGGAAGCTGTGATATTGTGAAACAAGAGTCTGAAGTTCTGACTTTATTGACCTGTTAAACACAGTCAGCTCTGTCAATGCTGAGGTGTTTATCAGTGGCCCTCTTCCACCAGCCAGGAGAGGACATGAAAGATTCAGCAGGCTGTTTGAACTGAACAGATGGCTGTCAACTGCATGTACTGACCATACAGTACATTTTATCGACAATTTTTACATTTTCTGGGAGCGTATACATCTTTTTAAGGCAGATGGAGTTTGCCTGAACAAGTCAGGGGTAAAACTCTTCACCTCTAACTTATTTTTCTTCCTGCGTCACTCGTCTGTTCCCACTGCCAAGGACAGGAGACAAGAGGAATCTAAACAAGAGATAACCACACAGCATCGCCGTGGAGACCTCATGGGAAGGAAACCAAAGGAGAGCCAAGAGGAGGAGTCTCCACCCTCATCATCAAGGGTTGATACCCCTCTCGGAGAGGACGAGTCTTTACTTCCCTCACCAGCACCTACTTCCACCGCCCACACTTCATCCAGGTCCCTCTCCTCTCTACTCTCTCCCTCCTCCCCATCCTCCCCCCTCATGGAGTTCACTGACCGCATGAACAAGACGGTCATTGCTGGAACCAAATTCACTCCCCTCCGCACTCCCACTTCCCGTGTTGAAACCCCTTCAGCTAGACCTCCGACACTGGTTCTAAGTGCTTTGACGCAAACACCGAAGTTAAAGCGCCGTGCCCCTCTCCCGCCTCCACAACATCTCCACAACCATCCTCTATCTCCCCTACCTGATAAAGACATTGATTGATATCTTTTGGGTCCGGACTACAAGGTTAATGACACCACTGATTATCTCCAGGAACAGTCGGGGCCCTGTATGAAGTTAGCCTTCTTAATTCCTGTCCTGACTTATCGAAAAGGAAAGGTGAGGCTGCTAAGAAACATTAGTAAATCTGCAAACTTATCCAATTTAACATTCATTCCTCGTCAGCCTGTCCAAAGAAATAGGGCAAATATAGTTTTAAACACATTAAACGTAGCTTTATTAAATGTCAGGTCTCTGTCAGGAAAAACATTTTTAATCAATGATTTCATTATTAGGCACAAACTTGATTTTTTGTTTTTAACCGAAACTTGGTTAGACCGAGATAACAGTGCAGCTGTTCTTATTGAAGCAACACCTCCCAACTTCAATTTCATGAGTGAAACAAGAACGCATAAGAAAGGAGGTGGCGTTGCTATTTTATATAATGAGTCTCTTTAATGCAAGCAGATGTCTTTTGGTCATTTTACTTCCTTTGAATATGTGGCTCTCAATTCCACGCAAGTTTTATTCCTCAACATTTACAGACCACCTAAATACTGTGCAACCTTCTATGAGTTTACTGAACTGCTGTCTATAATCTGTATTGATTTTGATTGTGTTGTCATTGTTGGTGATTTTAATATCCATGTTGATAATCCCCAGGAGAGAGGGTCTATAGAGCTATGTGGTGTCCTCAGATTCAACTGAATTCTTTGGAGGATCATCTTAGCATCCGTAGCCAGTCCTTCAACACACTTTTTGGACCGGTAAAAACAACAGTTATAGAGCAAGCACCAACCTTGTTAATCATGTCCTTGTAATAATGCTTACACCAACATACTGTTCCAACAGCATTGCATTTTTTGTTCTGACCCTGACTCACTTTTACTTCCTGAGGATTCATAACCTTGACTGTGTCCTTTCACCACAGTATTCTCCTCTTTTGATCACTTCAATTGAGGAAACAATTTCAACTTGCTGATTTTTGATCCAAATTATTAATTCCGCCCCTTTCCTTCAAGTGAAAGTCCTGAAGTTAGTTCTTGAAATCTTACTTCTGTGTCTTACTACTTTGTCTCAATGATATATTGAGGTTCAGGCAATTTAGACCTTAATCTGTTAACTTCATCTGTGGGGCTGTTGTGTATTAAATGCTTATGGAACCTAAGCATACTCAGTGGGGAAGGGGAAAAAAGAAAACGTGTGTCATTCATGTAATGTGTCTTTGGGACAGGAAACATTAGAGTGTTTTGAATACTTGCTTTACATGAAGGGCCATAATGTTCTAAATGCATCCTTTTTAGCAACTGAAATGTGTGTGCTTAAGTTGTTTATACCTGATTCTCAGTTATGAATAGAGGAGAATATCTAATACTTCAAGGTACCTGAAAGTACAAGAGTGCTCTTATCCTGTTCCACATGTGCTTTGCTAAGATTTGAGCACCCATTTGTTTGTCTCAGAAAAAGTACAGCGACTATAGCTATTGATTGTGTTTTCAAGTGATTTTTATGTGTGAGTGTGTTTGCGGCTCTGCACCAATGTGTTTCAAGACACTCAATCTGATCACAAGGACCACAGGTCATTATTTCAGTCTGCACCAAGCCTACACATTATTTGATTGAGAAAGTTGCTGGGTATTTGTCTTCTGTGTAATCATGGGCCCCGGCGCCATGAAAGCACTGAGCTGTGAAGGAACGACATGGGTCTTATGAGTTTCTATTTTCCCTTCTGATCCTCACCAGTGTAAAGCTCTTATTATTATATTCAAACTATAATAACCTTGATATCGGCATTAGCATGGCCTTTACTTTGTCATTAAGGTAACTACGATATCATGTCGAAATGCTTCAGGACATTGTGAAGTATGTTGAAACTGGATTTTTTTCCCCATGTTCCCCCGACTGTCTGAGTAACTGATCAAGAGATTGAGATTTCGCCATACATTCATCATTGCTTTTAGCCTGAGGCAGGCTGGGTTTATTACACTGTAAGTTAAACTACAATCTTTTCTCCTCAGCAGCAGTAACAGCAGTTGGTTTCCACAACGTACAGTCATTTAATATTAGATATGACAAACATTTCCCACATGGAAATAGAACACAGTTGAATAGGTGTCATATCTGATTGAATGTAAAATGTCACCTTGCATTATTCACGAAAATTTGACCGCTCAAGTGTTTTTGCAGACTGTGCTTATTTGCACCAAACAGCAGCAAACAGCCAATAAACAGATATTGGGTGTGATCACAGACATTAGTGTAACTGTATCAACAATGTACAGATGTAAGCAGTAAGCTAACTATCAACAATGTACCAATCGTACAGATGTGAGCAGTAAGCTAACTATCAACAATGTACCAATCGTACATACGTGAGCAGTAAGCTATCAACAAATGTACCAATCGTACAGATGTGAGCAGTAAGCTAACTATCAACAATGTACCAATTGTACATACGTGAGCAGTAAGCTAACTATCAACAATGTACCAATCGTACAGATGTGAACAGTAAGCTAACTATCAACAATGTACCAATCGTACAGATGTGAGCAGTAAGCTAACTATCAACAATGTACCAATCGTACATACGTGAGCAGTAAGCTAACTATCAACAATGTACCAATCGTACAGATGTGAACAGTAAGCTAACTATCAACAATGTACCAATCGTACAGATGTGAACAGTAAGCTAACTATCAACAATGTACCAATCGTACAGATGTGAACAGTAAGCTAACTATCAACAATGTACCAATCGTACAGATGTGAACAGTAAGCTAACTATCAACAATGTACCAATCGTACAGATGTGAACAGTAAGCTAACTATCAACAATGTACCAATCGTACAGATGTGAACAGTAAGCTAACTATCAACAATGTACCAATCGTACAGATGTGAACAGTAAGCTAACTATCAACAATGTACCAATCGTACAGATGTGAACAGTAAGCTAACTATCAACAATGTACCAATCGTACAGACGTGAGCAGTAAGCTATCAACAAATGTACCAATCGTACATATGTGAGCAGTAAGCTAACTATCAACAATGTACCAATCGTACAGATGTGAGCAGTAAGCTAACTATCAACAATGTACCAATCGTACAGATGTGAGCAGTAAGCTAACTATCAACAATGTACCAATCGTACAGATGTGAACAGTAAGCTAACTATCAACAATGTACCAATCGTACAGATGTGAACAGTTACGGTTGCATCCCGTGACAAACTCGAAAGTCTTAATTTCACCTGTTTGGTCACAAAGGACATTGTCTTCAAAAGCCTGGCTTTGAAACGTCCATCAAACAAAAGAAAAGTACATTCGTAGAAGAGTTCATATGTTAGTTAGCTGGTTAGTTAGATCAGTTGTGTAATAATGGGGCTGTGGATGAGAAGTACATATGCTACTCCATGCTGCCAAGGAAAGGTAAAACTGCACATCCCACTCCACTCTTACCGTCCAGACACAGCAGGCTGTCTGCTCATCTGACGGCAGATGCCTGAGGTGGCAGCAGGTGTTGTCGAGGACGAGTATATGTGCAAATAAAAAGCTTGATTGGTGCCCTCGGAGCAGCCGAGGGAAACAGGTAAATCAATGTGGAGATGTTCATTAGTTAATCCAGGGTTAATGGTATAACTGTTGCCGCTCCGCTGTCTGCACTTTGTGAGAAAAGGTCGGTCTCCACTATTAAAACACTTGCGTTCTGCATGGCTGGCCACAGCGGCATATGCGGGCATCGCCACTGTAAGCCACACGAACAGAGTTCTACCTCAGCTGCTCGATCGTGTTGATGCCGTCTGCTTTGTGTCGAAAAGTAATTAGTGATGGATTCTTTATCAGAGGGTGGGAAGGTTGCAACAGTTACTGAAGCAGCTTTACTCCCGACCCCACCACTTCTCTCACACACACACACACACACACACACACACACACGCACACACACACTTCCTCCTCCTGGCGTAAAACAGCCAGGGTTGAGTGCGAGCCTCCCCTAATGACAAGGGCGTGTGTTGCAGTGTGAAGGGCTGCTATTTTTCTAACATGGGAGCAATTTAACACACCACGGCACATTGTGAATTAAAGCAAAGCAACCATTTCTTTCTCTTCTGTCCTCGAACACGATTCTGGATCTGACATCTGACATCAGACGAGAACCGTTTGACAAAATGACCTTTTGCTGCCAGGCCGAACAATTTCATCCACCTCTGTCTTTGGCTGTCGTTTTTGTCTCCCGGGTGTCGGAATGGTAGTATTCCTTACAAAGCTTCAGACCTTCTGTCCTTTTTCGGCTGTCACTGAAGCTACTCAACCCCCTCCATACAAACACACACACACACACACACACACACACACACACACACACACACACACACACACTCTCCCATTGCCTATAAAGTCACGTATGGTACACTGTGCATAAAGAAAACAGTTCAGAATCAGCTTTATTCACCATGTATGCATGGAATTTGACTCCAGATTTTGCGTTGCTCTCAACATACATGCACAGAAATAGACAAATAAACAAAACAAGGACGACAAAGTAGAACAGAGGTAAGCATAAAGATTTAGCAGTATGTCTAATTAAGTGTTTGCACGTCATGGCAACCTTTTAGGGACAAACCTTACACCAGATGATGGAAGAAGTAATTCCCTTGCAAATGTCCTTTTCTGCCTCGTTAGAATGAAAGTGATTACCACGAGCAGGGATTTTAACCATGACGTTGCACAATAGCAAAGTCCATTTCTCTGCACGTTGCGTAATTTTCCGCAGCTGGAGGGATGCCACCTCACCCCTTTCTCTCTCTCGCTCGCTCACTTCCACGATTGGATTTTTTAATGTATTTGTTTTACCCACGCTTCCTCCTAAGGGGCGAAGACTCTCGCAAAGCTTGGCGAAGGAACGGCGTGTCTTCCTCTGGCCACGTGGATGACGGGGTGATGAGTGACAGCTGGCGAGTGACTGGGAGGCGGCCAGCGCATCCCTCGGTATCAGTCACGGGGATGCCTAACTGGCCCTCAGGAGGAATGTTCCCTCAAAGTGGAGAAAAAAAAGACTCTTAGCTAAGAATTCAGATGCTTTGCTTCTGATTCTTCCACACTGTTTTGGGGAGAGAGAGAGAGAAAAGACATCACTGAGGTCCTATCTCGCATTGCAAGATTATGGAATGTTGTGTCGTTTCTTGTCGAAACAACATTTTGTTCCCCCAACAAAAGACGTGGGGGTAACTCAGAGGGAGGACGAATATCTCATTGTTTTGTGTAATAAGCAGCTACTCGGGTGAAGGGTGAAGGCACAATATAAAAGCCCTGCACCTCTATGGAAACAGCAGCAGTCATGTTTCACGGAATTTCTGTCACGTGACGTTGGTCTCAGGCAAGTCCGTCATGGCTTCCTAGTTGCGCTGGGGAGCGCAGAATGTTTTTCACAGGATCTGGTTGAAGCAAAAGATGTATTCGGGGTGAGATTTTAAATGAGACATGTAGATTCAAATATTTTTTTATGAATATCACAACTTCATTCTCCGTTTTGGTTGCTTTTTTTCTGACGGAAGCGCTCATCGCACATGATGTGTTCGAGGACCATCGCAATGATGAACATCTGATGATAATGCCGTTTTTTTTACAGCTTCTCGCTGTAATAAACAGCGTAATTTTGGCAATTGTTTAAAGAAAACGTCCTTTTCAATTGCGCCGCCGTGTTTTGGGGTTCAGAGAGTTCAAGATATTGTTGTGCCGTATAGCTGCGGCAATGGGCGCTCCACTGGGAGGCGTTTTTTTAAAGCAGGAACTCTGCAAGCCGTCTCCACCTCAGATCTCGTAGGAGGAGGGGGAGCTGATCTCCGTAAAGTGTGCCTCGCAGTGCCCTCCGGGGAGGAGAGAAAAGGGCTGCATCAAGCTGTAATTGATAGATTGATGGTTCACCCCTCCGGTGCCTGAGGGAAAACAACATCCACACACACAACCCCTCCCTCCCTCCCTCCTACTCACGCAGTAAGCATTTACAGCCATGTATACACACACACAGCAGGATGCCGAGGTCAGGTTGGCTTCAGCGATGCGTCTCGAAAACAGATTCGCCGTGTTTTTACTCAGGTGTGTCTTTTTACAGCGTTTCCCCGTTAATCGGTGCCATTGTATCTCGCGAGAACCAAATCGATCCGCCGCCTCTGCCACAACTCTGGAGGTTAGGTCAAGCCAAAGGGCGGGGGAGGCGGGCAGCATGGCATCAGATTATCTGGTGCAGTTGTAATCAGCTAATGACTGACCGCCACCAATGCAGCGTCACACGTCCTCTGCACTCACTGTCCACAGGCCTCTCGCTTGTCACGCTTTCCTTTCAGGAATTTGCATGTCATTGTTGATACTGAAAGGGGATTTTCAGTGAGGATCGAATGGACAATCTTCTGATTGAAAGACGACCCGGTCCACGCCTGGCGTGGTCTCATGCCAGGCATGTTAGCGGACTGTGAGGCCAAAATACCAGACTCGAGGGTTCAAAACCGCCATCCACAAACCAATCGGTGACGTCACAACGACTATGCCCACTTCTTATCTGCAGGCTATGGGTTAATCAGTAGGGGTGGGAATCACCAGAGGTCCCACGATTCGATTTTATCACGATACTTGGGTCCCGATTCGATACTATCACGATACTGCGATACTATCACGATTCTGCGATATATTGAATATTGAGATTTTATTTCCTTTTTTTCACTGCAAATTGTCCCCAAAGGAAAACTTTGTCAACATATTGTATCTAAGAAGATAATGTTTTCAGTCTGTTCTTCTCACTTCAATCATTTTTATTGCAGCAAAATGTGATTGTCAAGCAGACAAACTGACCAACACTTTCATAAATGTTGCACCTGACAAACTGAACTACTTGTGTTACAGTCTGCATAGTCGCGTCATTCGAGCTGGACGCGCCAGAGAGGGGGCGGGGCTTATCTCTGTGGTTTATCTCCGTGCAAAGAGTTTCCATTTCTGCCATCCACCATGAAAATAACTACTATTTCTGCTTCATACTTGTTGTGGAAATCCGTGTCTGGGTTCATAATATTACTTCTCCAGGAACTGCGTCGGGATGACAGTGTTACGGATTAACAGGCGGCCGTGTTAACTGGCGACCTTCGGCCGGAAGTCACCAGTTAACACGGCCGCTTGTTAATCCGTAACACCGGCCGCTTCAAGTGCTACGAGAGTACCAGCATCCAGTTTGATTCATGCTTGAGTTAACGTCTTTGACCAGCGCCATGTCGCGGACTTTGTCCTGTGTGTCGTGCAACAGCTGTGCAGCAGCGCCGCTACGAGTGACAGGAAGTCCAGACGTTTGATTTACACACGGACGGCGCATTTCTCATTTCTTTCTCCGATGCCTCCCATAATTGATTACATAAAAAAAAGATCGATACTTGGCTTCCCTGTATCCATGCAATATCGCCACGCAAACTATCGCGATACTATACTGAATCGATTTTTTCCCCGACCCCTATTAATCAGACGTCTGAAACCAAGCATCACTGCTGGTCAATATTGACAAAGAGGTGATCTGGCGACTGAGAATGGATTTTCTTTCCCGTTTGACACTGAACGTGCTCACTCATCTCGAGTCTCGAGAGCAGCTTGCAGCTGAGAGAGCTTCTGACTGTGTGTGGTTACAGCCTCCAGAAGCCGGACTCTTCTGACGGGGTGGTAATATTGTCCCCACACACACACACACAAACACACACACAGTACATTTACTGTACACACACACACACACACAGCTCCTCAGCCACACAGCGGTGCCTCTCAGCATGGACGCTTCACACTTACTGCTGCTGAACTAAGTCGGCTGCACTCAAGTTCACTGCAGCCGGTCAGGGAGACGGTGAGAGGAACTTGAAAAGTGTTGTTCCTTTTCAGAAGAAGATTATCTGAGCCCGCCTTCTCATGCACTATTGCGATGCCTGACAACATCTTAACGCTGACACTTTGTCCCTCTTTCATTTGGTAAATCCAAGACGGGATTACACATGTGGTTACTGAATTAGAGTGACACGGCAATCCAATTTTTGGTTGTGGTGATGAATGGATCTGCTTCATGCCGTCGCCCGTGCAAATGACTATCACGTCATGGCCCGCATCCAATGGATAAAAGTAGAGAAAATGAGAGCCTAGATGTTGGGGGGGGGGGGGGGGGGAGGAAGGAGGCAGATGAAGAGAACATTGCAGCACTTTCAGCAGCAGCAGTACAGCAGCAGCGGAGCAGAACTGATCACATCTCACTTTTAATTTGTAGGGAACATGGAAACCTGCTGTCAGACTGCCGGCAGGACTTTTTTTTGGCCTGAACTTGACACTATAGGATGTGACACCTCCACTTTAAACACCAGGTCGTATTCTAATTTTGCACTGAGCCTGTTAAAAGACAAATACATGCCTATATAAGGTAGGAATGTAAGAGTTAAGACTAGATTTAAGGGTGTTGGTTTGGATTTAAATCTTGATATAAACAGCTGTGTGTCCGTGCACTAGCTCTTTATGTCTTTTCTATGCCATACACACACATGTGCGTACACACATACATAGAAGTTGATTCTGCTGAGATTCAAATAATCTTAAATAATAGCTCCACATACATATTGTCCCTTTCATAATGGCCAGTACAATAGTAACTCCACTCATGATACTTGTGGAAAAAAAGGGGTTGCTGCCATTGGCTACTGGTTTAAATCGTCTTATGCATGACTATAGTTATTTCTTATCTTTAACATTAAACCCGCATTAACTCTTCCGAGAGAACGAGTCGCGCAAAGGACCTTTTTGACATTCACAGATTTTTGTTTTTTCTTCCTACTTTTTGAACTTGCTCTTAAAGTTAGAATACAATTCATGGTCATGTTTTTCGGTTTGTTCGTCAGCAGTAAAGCAGAAAAAATGACTGGCCCGATTTTTCATGAAACTTGGTGTAAGGATGTAATATGGGATGTAGCATGGGCCAGCGAGACAGGGGAACATTAGTCTTCATGTGGAGTCATGTCTCCGTCCTCCTGATGAATGTTAGTCCAACATCACTCTCTTTTTAGCTCTGTTTTTGGTCTCCACCAACTCCTGAGGTGCTAAATGTTCCACGATGTTCACCAGCTAGTCTCTAACTGTGTCGGTCTGCTGGTCGCTGCTAAGCACGTATAGCACACCATACATTTGTATTACAATACATACAAAAGTTTATTTTCTCTCAAAACAGCGGCCTGCCGCCGCTGGAAACGACGTTGATGAGAGCGGTAAGAGTGAACCAAATCAGCAAAAGTTGGCAGATATTTTCAGATATTTCAGCAGTTGGTGGAGACAGAAAACAAAATGTCAATGTTGTGCTCACAACTTGTTTACGCTGCCCCCAAGTGGCCAAAAAATACTGTTATTGCAGGTTCAATTCTGTGACGTTTGCCTGTCTTAATACCAGTTGCGTCAATTTCATGTATCTAACAGACATTGCTGCCTGTGTTGCAGCTACCAATGCGTACCATAGCCTTACGGTTGCAAATTTCAAATCTCACTTCCCAGTAAAATAACCCACTTTAATGACAAACACGGCAACTCAGCCTACATTACTGGTTTATCTTTTGTGTAATAAATAAAACAAGGTTGTTGGACTCAGATTAGAAGCACCCTGAAATTCATGAATCTACACCTATAATTGGGATTTATAAAGAAGGGAAAAACACAATTCCTGGATAATAGCAGAGAATAAAGCAAAGGGTAAGTAAAGCATGTCTTTAGAAAGAGAAACAAGTGAAAGAGAATCAAAGCTGCAGGCATGACACAAGATTATTGTCTGGGTCTGGAGAAGAATTGTGAAACAGAGATGAACATCCATTTCTTCAGTGTGGTTGGTCGACTGAAATTTAAAGAGCAGCCGCCGCTCCTCGGGGTCTGCCAGCCTGCCCGGTCTGAGCCGACCTCTGGCTGCATGTGGGAATGATCCACAGCAATAAGACTGTATTCTTTAGCTCATGAAGAATTCATTTTCTTGAAAACTACAGTCTCACTCGCACTTTTCGCTCACGCCTTACCGCACCCGTGTTTTTTTTCTTTTTCATTTTCTGCCTCTTTATTGAAGGACTTTCATCATTATCTCACTGCTTCCACTCGACTTTATTTTCTGTCTCCATCCTTGAGCTCTAAAAACTGCCTTAAACACGTCTCTACTGTAACCATGGCTACGACTGATCAAATATCCCAAAATGGCGGTGATGGGGTTTTTAAATCACCCTCAGCCTAGCGCTTCAGGCATTTGGAAGACAGCAAAGATTTTCCCATTTCATGTTTGAGCCCAGACTAAGGCTACATTTACATTTGAAGTCTTTTTGGTGTTTGTATTACACAGCTTGGATGCGGTGTGTGTTTACACGCCCATGCAGCTTATGCTTGAATGTGACAATTGTTAAAACTCAGTCCACATCACTGAAATATGCTTCATCTTCACAGCAACAACAACGTTAAGTCTCAGCAAAAGAGGTCATGCAAACAAGAAAAGCACAGCCTGTTTATTTGTCGGCTTATAATAGCCTACATTGCAATTCACTGCGTCTATACAGCACTTCAGTCTACACTGATCCATGGGGGGTCAGTACGTGAATGATTTAAACACAGACAAATATAGGAACACTACATAACAGCATGGACAGTGTGCAGTAACCTACACTATGCAAGACGGTCCTCAGCAGTGCAACAAAATCATGAGCTGCTTCTGTAACTACTGAAACTGACGTCTACAAGGGACCTCTAGCTGGTGACTACATTACCCACAATGCAACGACACTTGAGTCAGGCGTCTATCATGTTTTTCCAACCCACTTTCGATGAAATCTTAACTACTTGACGGTAGCCATAGGCTTGTTGCAGCGTCGACAAATGTTACTGTTTATCAGACCGCACAAATGAGACAAGCGTCCGCAGACGCTTCAGTTAGCACCTGTAGCAACTCAGAATTCAGTGAGCGCTGACCCCGGCGCCTGGGGATCACAGCGGGCGGGTGGCCGCTAGTCTCCTAGTGACGGGTAGTGAGCTGACTACCAGACCGCTGTTCGGCTAATTTTCTGCAACCCGCGTAGCATGAAATAATGGTGGAAGTAGCAAGCTAGCTAGCCAACTGGCCAGCTGCTAAATGAGTGAAATCTAACCAAACTGTAACATTCTTAATGCTCTTATTAATAAATGCATTCCTTGATTTTTCTTTTTAACAATCCCCAAGTTGTTGCTATTTAATGTTTCTGAGGCTATCGCCAAGATGCCGCTACAATGGTCACGAAAATTTGGTCCGTGATTTATTCACACACGAAGGAGATTAATTTGGTAGAAGATGAGTTATTTTCAAATTTGTATTAAACTGTATTATAAATAGCCTGTTTTTTTAAACCAAAATGTACTATATACCATGATCTATTGGGAGAAACCAAACAATTATATGTAATATGAATAAGGCTTAAACTTTAAACTGTAGCCACATTCCCTGTAAAAGTGAGCCAAATCAAGAAATTAAATTTCTGAGCCGTGGCAAAGGAACACGTCTTGGTAGTCACATGTTTCCGTATTGAGACTGCAGGTGATTAAAGCAACCGACAACTCTTTCAACAAACATATGGCATGTGAGCATTGTATCAAGATAGTCTTGAAAAACCAGAGAGGTGGCAGATCAGATGACATACAGTATAACGTCTTGCTATGAGGAACAATGCATTTTATCCAGTTAGTTGTCACGGAACTTATATCATCCCAGTTGAGGAAGCGAAAAGAGAAGATAAGCTTAAATACTCTGATTAAATCAAAGTCAGACTTCTGTGGAATTTGCTTTCAGCAGAAATCGTATACTGGCTTCAGCAAAAATAAACTCTGTGTTTTGTGGGCATCCCCAAATGGAAGCAATTATCAAATTATAACATTCATTTTCAGATCTTACAGCTTCAAAATCTAATCCGTTGCTTTGCCGGACTGTATCAGTAAGATGAATCGGCCCCATTTTTTTCTTATTGGTATCAAAATGACACTTTTCATCATATCTGCAAACAAGAAGAGTAGCAGTGAAATGGAGGATGGAGAAAAATGAATATGTTAAGAAAGGTTTGAGAGACAGAATGAAAACCACAGACGACCAAACAGCACAAGGAACATCTATTACCCACGCTACCCACTGTGGCCTCGCTGGGGCCCGCAGTCTCATTACCATGCTGGCCTTCTCACACAAGCCAACGCATGTATTGACAAAGAGGAGAATAAGAGCCGTCTGTCTCATATTGTATTGTATACTGTATATTGTATACATATTATATATGTGGCCTGCTCAAGCAGTGAAATTGACGAGGTTTATATATGGTTTAATATACGGCGACTTACAGAGACAGAGAGAGAGTTTGATTAGGGAGAATATATTATCTTAACCCTTTGACTTCAGCAGCATGTTAACAGGATGGATGAGTATTGCTGCTCATCTGATGGTAGCCACGGATCTCCTTCTCCCAAATTTCTCAACTGATGCACATGCATTTTGTTAAAGCTGTCAGTAGGGAAGTTCATAATTGACTGTCATCCGATGAATATTTTGACTGAGTAATGCTTTCAGTGAAACAGTTAAGAGAAATAGTAAAAAGAAAATGAAAAAAAAGAGCAAAACTCGAAGCTTGTCACTTAATATTGCTCTGAGGAACATTTGACTGGTTATAAGACGGCCTCAATTTAATACTGACGCCTTGATACGACCTCCTTAAGTAGACGAGACCATCAGAGAGAAGATTTCCTATTTCTATATAGTTATACTGAATGCTTGTCAGCAGAGCCAGCAGGTCAGATTCCGTGCAAATTCAGCAGAAATTTATGCAGGTTCACCAGAAACTCCTTCAGCTCAGTCTCCAGCAGAGACCGGCAGAGCAGAGCTTCGTCTCGCTGCCACGCCGGTCCCCGCTTGGGGCCAACAACCGGCACCGCGCTGCTGGAGACCATAGACTGTATATAAGAGGTGGACAGAGTCATTGTCATGACAACCATTGGTTTGAGGAATCTTTTTTGAAGACTCGAGTTCGGCAATTTCGGCGTCACCATCTTGGATTACGGCCTTTGACATGTTTTCTTTTTGCAATCGATGAACGGAATTGACCATAATGGAATACGGAGGAGTGACAGTGATATACCTCTCTGGTAGTAGCAGCGACCTGTAAATCACAGTAAGCTCGCCCTAAAGCTTACCCTGCTTTATGGTCTGTTTGACTCTAAATGGACCATCATTTGCTAAATAAACATCATGCTGTATTAAAGAAGACTTGAAACTAGAAATTCTGCCCCTTAACCACAGAGGTGTCATTCATTTCAACTTGCTTGTTGTCTTTGAAGCTGTCGATCACGTCATGTGACCTTCCTGAATGAATGGTGTTACTCAGTTGTCATGGACATGGGTTAGTTGTTATCAGGTTATTGGCTGTATTTTTGCATTGGATGTCAATGTCCTTGATGCTTCTCAGGCCATTCTGCGATTCCTGTTTAGCAACGTTTGAGCTCTTCCCAGTTGTTGCTGTGAGCAGGTTTGGTCTGGTGTTCACAGAGAGTTGCAAAGGTTTATAGGCACGTATTATATACCCTGTTTTGAATGGTCAGTCATATAAGAGAAGCAATTTGGTTATATTTTGTAAAATGTGCGTTTTACCGGTGCTACTTTGCATGATTCCTCAGAGCTGCAGAAGTGTCACACAAAGATTAACGTTGTTTATTGTCTTGTTCAGCAGTGCCTAAACTTAATGAGTCAGAGCAGATAAATCAATGGGTCTGTTTTGGTTCGAGCAGTGAGGACGAAACTACATTATTTTGTGTTTTGGTTCACTCCCAGCACAGCTCTGACATGCGTGCTATAGTAACGCTCTGAGAGGAAAAAGAGGAAACCGTTTCTCATGTTCTGCATTCATTAGCCTACTTCTAAATCACTTGTTTTGATCCACATTAGCTGAAATGTTATGCACACAGTGTGACCTCTTTTTGTTTGAGTTAAGATTCAGCCCACGTGGAATGGAAGCTGCAGGGGCTTCTACTGAATCCGTCTTCGGAAGAAAGATTTTTTTTAAGAAATATCCTTGAGTTCTTTTCTCACACTTTTACTTTCTACATCACATGACGGTTCCAAAGAAACACAGAAATGCTGTTAATATGCTTATAGTGAACGGATAACAAAGGACTAGCTTTGGCTTCTAGCACAGCATTAAGAGCTTTACAGTGATAACGGTGGCAGATTTACCACTCGAAATTTATTGTAATCTTTGAAACAATTAGTCCTTGATTTCCCATAGAAGTAAAAAAAAAGTAGGCTTCTCATTTCTCGCAAACAACAGTAGATTGTGTGCACTTAAATTAAGACCAACACTAGCAGATTGTATCACGTGTAGCTAGCTAAGGAGAGCTAATATTCTAGCTAAAACTCTGAGTTGGTTGAAAACTACAACTGAGTATTTCATATTTTTAGCTAACTACTTTTAACAAGGAGCTTGTAAAAATCTCTTAAACGCAAACACAATGACTACCCAAAATGTTCAAATGCTAACAGAGTGAGGTTAAAGCTACATGTCCCAAAAAAGTAAACATATTCACCAGCTGATAATATTTAGTTCTGAAGACATGAAAATAAAAGAGCATGTGTATCTTGATGCATTGCAGGGTATAGCTTGTAAGTATTTCATTTGAATCTGTAATAAAATGGATATTTGTTCTGGCATAGCTGAGGATGAGGGAATAATTTATGAGTTGGCAAATGTAACACTTTCTAACGCAAGTTAGGTGGAAGTTGCTGGACTTAATACTTCTCAAAACTAAAGAAAGAGAAGGTCAGAGCAGCTAACGTTAGCCTAAACTCTGATATACTAACACCGTGGCTAGAGCTTGGCGGTATGGCCAAAAATTCATATCACGGTATATCACGGTATTTTTTTCTCCAAATAAACACATTAATTTATTGACGCCGAAAAGGACCGCCATCGTTAGCAGCAGCTTTATTGATTGGTACATAGGGAGCTAAACATGGCGGGATTTAGGACCCATGGGAATCTCTCGATACTAGTGGCGCATGCACGGCGTAACGACTATTGTCATTCTTTGGCTGGCAGCAACATGTAATGTTTACAGCCACAGATACATGTACAGCGGTCTGAGCTACTTACGTCTCACGGATAGAAGTTGACTCATGGTTTGAAAACAATTACATCACCAAAATGCATGATGGGTAAAGCCCACCCACCTGACTTAATAGTTTAGTTGCCCAAACCTAAAAAAGTTGTTTTTATGTGAAGACAGAAGTTAATTTCAAAACGACTGAATGCATGTAACAAGCACAAACATAACAAGCATCCATAGGCCTAACCGCCGGTGATGTGGTTCGAAATGGAAATACAAATTTGCATTTTGTAGTGTCTTGTCTTGTTTACCTGGGCTCTCCTGGCTGTTGATGGGTTATTGTCAGATTCATCAGCAATAAAAGAGAAGACTACTCTTTGTTCTCTGAGCACTTCCACGGAAAGGCATGGCAGGGGGCAGTCCCCAGTCCGAGGCCGGATTGATAATTTGACATGATTACTGGGCGAATGGTGATGCCTCCCATCTCTCACCAAGGCTCCATGAAAGCCCGAGGACATGAGTCAAGGCCAAATTGAATTACATCCTCTCAAGATGAAGTCGTTTTTGCAGTTGACCTTGGAAATTGCTCAATTGTGATTAAATTCTAAAGCCCAAGCAATTTGTTGACCGATCACCGTGAACACGGCTACAAACACATTCCTTGTCTACTCTCATCGACACCAGTAATGGATATCTCTTCCTTGCGACGCCGCCTTCTGTTTTTTCCCTTCAATCTGAATCTAAAGCTGTTTTCATATTGCAAAATCTTGAATAATTCAATATTACTCCACTTTTAGTCAGATCAGCGTTGTATCACAATAAACGCCATGCTGTGTGTTATCAGAAGGAAATATTCAGAACCCCGCAAAGTCCCAGCCTCCATTCCTTTGACCCAGGTTATTGCTCCAGTCAATGTTCACTTGTCTGCGACATCTCCCTGTCACACTTTCTGCGCAGAGCGGAATGGGAGATAATTAACAGTAACGATAATGGCTGCCATTTGCTGTTTCGATTAGCTTGATTTTAATCCTCGTTACATTATTGTCTGGCTGTGACATGAATTAATAGGACGTGGTGATGATCGCGTTGTACAGCGGCTCGACAGGCCTGAGACCAGCCGCTCCTCGAGATGCCGCTCATCACTGAAATGTAACTGGAGTTACAAAAGACCTCGGACTGTTTCTCTAGAAAAGCAGGAAGTTGAGTTTGAATTAATTCCATCACCAAACAGAGCAGAAACGAGCACATGCCACTCAGTTGAGCCTTCACATTCAGTGACTTGGAGATCTCATTGAAAGCAGGCTCTTTCCAGTCTTCATTTATTCATAGTAATCCTGGCAATGACAAGCAAGTGTATTTTTAGCATGTCCAGATGTGTTGTTAAAAATCTTATATTGTAATAAACAAATCAAGAAGAATCACTCAGAAAGAATAACCTATAATGATAGGCCTACTATACAGCTTTGGCTCTTCGTGAAGAATGTAAATTCAGGTGTGACATCATGCAATCTATTGGTCTCCCAGTCAGTGAATTTAGCCCCTTTTCCCCCCTAGAAGAACTCTGAGAAGGATGGGGTGCAGAGTTCTTCCGGGGGCGGTTTAGTACCTGAGTTTCCTCGGTTCGATACCGGGCGTCAGCCTTCTGGTTCTGAAAGGAGAAGCCAAGGCTGCCTTAAACTTGCATTATCTCTACTGACCAGCAGGGGGCGACTCCTCTGGATACAAAAACAAGTCAGATTGTATAGAAGTCTATGAGAAAATAACTGTGTGTTTTCAGTCCATGCAAGTTAATTGTAACATCTTGGTCCCCTAGAAATGTCTAATTCAGCGTTCGGTTGTACTTAGCTCCGCCCTCTCGTATCGGCTAAATTAGCATCGGCTAAATAGTGGTGGAAAGGACAAAAACTGCGTGCTATACGTTGTTCAGTTGAAGTTGTGGATGCCTCTGGAAACATGGAAGCATGTGAAACCCTTTGTGACAGCATCCCCTGCATGCTTGTATGTAGGGTGTGAGCTACCTGCAGGTCTCCAGGAATTATCCTCTGTCACATACATATTGTATAGCCACTCTACTCACACATACATTATCATTCTCACATAAGCATACACATGTATTTTTCACTTTTGGTGTGCATTACTTTTATATTCGCTTCATGTATTTAAAATATATCGTATTCAAACTAATGCTCTCATCTTACATCAAAAGCCTTGATATAAAAGTGAAAGAACCCACACATGTGTGTAGGTATACGTCTCTAAGAGTGATATGACATGAATATCAGCCTTGAAAAAAAAGTTATTAAGGATTGCACGCCTTGTGGTGTGTCACCCCGGCATACATTACTGTTCATGTTCATTTGATCGTTCACGCTTCACTTAAGGCTTACTGGCAGTGATAATTTAATAAACTAGCAAGGGTGTTTCTCCCCAAGCATCCTAAAGCAGTAATTTACATCGCGGCGTGTGATTAGCAGCTTGGTAATTAACCGCCAACAGTTTTGACTTCAGCAGCTTTGTGTCGACAGAGAACTCGTCTCGTGTGGGAACAAGCTACTTCCTCGTTGTTTTGTTCCTCAATCAAACTGTTGCACCACTTTCCCCCCTCATTCTCATTCTCTCTCAGATATGTACAGTATATGGAGTCATATTATTAAAAACAGAATGAATCTGTAAAATAATAAGAACATAAATGTGGAGAGATAAGAGTATAAAGACTATTTCATTATGACATTTTAATTGTGGAATTAGAAGGAAGATAAATACATTGTATAATAAATAAATGTAAAATTAGCATTTGTACTGTATATACTTGTGAAATATTTCAAATTTTTCATACATACAGATATATTATTATTTATATATCATTTATATTTCCACATTATTTTCCGATTCTTTTCCAGATGTATTATTTTTATGTCACACCTATGACATAATACATAATATGTTACCATATCATGTATTATGTAATGATACATAATATCTACTTGTTA
This sequence comes from Taurulus bubalis, assembly GCF_910589615.1. Taxonomy (NCBI): domain Eukaryota; kingdom Metazoa; phylum Chordata; class Actinopteri; order Perciformes; family Cottidae; genus Taurulus; species Taurulus bubalis. The sequence continues at coordinate 22,853,410 of NC_136593.1, read as the reverse complement.
TTGTCTATGTCAATTGACTAATTAGATTACACCTTAACTCATAATTCACTCATAATAGGCACCAAGCAGTGGCCACTAAATCAAATTGCATAGTTACTAGTAGTGTAACGGACCACTGTTGATCCGTACAGATCCCCCCCTTCAGCACGCATGTGAACCGAGGATTAACTACACAGTTTAACGTTAAGCATCACAGTGTGAAATATAGTTTTACTGAAGTCCGTTATCAGTCAATTTTCATGCTTTCTCTGATAATGAATAACGCTGATCTCTGATAATGTTCCAATGTAAAAGAAAAAATATGTGTTTAAATTGACAGGCAAACTAAAGTTCTGTTCGGTTACATTATGATGCGTTCAGGCTCTGTTCAGTGAAAGGTAAATGATCACGTATCGTGATGTGTTTATACGTAATCTTGTAAAAGTGTTCTGTGAAGTGTGCTGTGAATCTTGAAATGCATCCAGTTGTTTGAAGGAAATGTTTTCACAACAACATGAGTAGATATTAGAGATGAATTATGAGCTGTTTACAATGAACTCTAATCAGCTTATAATATACAATATCATTAAAATTGCTAATGACAAGATTTGTTTTAATCCATAAAAATGCAATCTTTCATTTCCTCATCACTTGAATTGTGTGTTCCGTGATACAATCCGAAGCCCGAGCTTCATGATCCGCTGCACCACTAATAGTTTACATGTCCAGTCACTCACTGCCTGAGAGAAGGCTGAGCTGTTTCTGAGCTGGAGAATGTGACCAGAAATAACCTCAGTCTCACACATCACACACAGTCAGCGGCTTCCAATCAAACAACTGGCCTGGAGGTCAGAGGCCTAAGTCTGTGAGAACACAAGCTGCGGATGAAACGCAATAAAAAATACCACGTTTTGGATCTGTGGCGTGAGATCGGAGGAGAGCGCAGCCGTTTCGACACACCGTAGACGGGGTCGTCTCCATGCGTAGAGACCCGACAATGAATTATTCAGGTGTGCCTTTGGCCTGATGCGAACCTTGATGAGAGTCGATTTTAGATTAACAATATGTTGACACTGTCCTTTTGCTCTGAAGCAGACGTCCTGTGGGACGTGTGGGCCAGGCCTCTTTGGGTGAAAACACACTGCCCTCTGTTGGTCCAGAAACATTCACCGGCTCCAGAACACACACACACACACACACACACACACACACACACACACACACACACACACACACACACACACACACACACACACACACACACACACACACACACACACTATCTCTCTCTCTCTCTCTCTCTCTCTCTCTCTCTCTCTCTCCATGTCACACAAGTCTCAATCAAACCTGACAATCTTCCCATACCATTATTAAAAACTCATGTAGCCATTTACTGAAATGATGATATCTGTGACAAGGCCTGGTCAATTTACCCTGACTGGGCTTTCTGATGAAGTTAATGGGACATGTGTGCAAACTCATTTTGGGGACTTCACTCACCAAATGTCCTGTTACTTGAAGCACGGACTAAATGTCTGTCAGGCGGAGATGTTAGAATGATTGACAAATATGTATGTAATGACTTGCATATATATATATATATATATATATATATATATATATATATATATATATATATATATATATATATATATATATATATATATGGACAAGATCTTTAAAGCAACATTATTATAATTTAATAATATAATAATAAATATAATAAAAGAAATCATGAAAGGTACATAGAAAATGTGAAAACACAAAGAGAAATGAATAAAAGATAATGTAAAAATAAATGTAAAAACTATTATTGACATGTGATGACTGCACAGCTTTCTTTTTTTGGAAGCTCACCTGCTCATTTAACAGGACTGCTTTAAAAAACAATAATATATATTTTTTCTAGCCTCTCGAGGAAAACTGTAAACAAGCAGCAAACACGACATTGACATGTTATCAGGTAGGAAAAGATAGCGGTTGGAAGCTGAGCTCTAACGAGGTGAGCTCAACATGGAGGAGCTCCGTTGAGGCTCTGCAGCATGTGAGGCAGGACAGCCTGAGGAGGGAGACAGTGACCACCGAGAGGGGGAGTGGCTCTTTGACAACTTTCCCCTCCAATCACTCACACCCGCTGGCCCGCCAGCAGTCACACACAGTCAGTCCATTACTGCTGCTCACTCACTCCTGGCCTCGCTGCTGCTGCTGCTGCTGCTCCACACAAGTGATTAGCAAACCGATGAGACAATCTGCAAAATGGCTTTTGTCACACAGAACTCACGCTCCATAAGCGGCCGTATCATGTACCGCATTGGGCGATCTTGTGATTGAATTGCCACTTCATAGCCTCTTTTCCCATCCTGCTTCTTGACTGCAAGCAGGGTACTGCAGTTATTGGAGTGATGTGTTTGTGTGTTGTTTTGAGCCCGGGGCTTTTTTTTCTTTCTTTCTTTCTCTCTCTCTCTCTCTCTCTCTCTCTCTTTCTCTCTCTCTCTCTGATAAGGAAGAGCCTCCTTTTCTGGGCCCTAATGCCTGCCTTTCATCCGACACTGTAGCAATATGACTCCACAGAACCTATAACTAACTAACACCTCCTCCAACCCTATACCAGCTACCTCTCTGGCTAAGCAGATTGAATAATTGCTTAATTTAATGCGATTAGTGCTATTATGTTTTGTGATAGTGTCTCAATTCTCAAAAACACTATCGATTTTAAAATAATAGTTTACATGCAAAGATTAAGTCAGTCATACTTTTATGCATACGATGGTGTGTTCTTTACACTATGAACGTTTTCCTGAAGTTGGATGAAAGAAATCACAATATATTGACTAGTAACCTTTGTATCACGATACGATACTTATCACAATACTGATAATGTAAATAAATTCAGAGAACGAGATAAGTTGTTTGGCTAAGTTAGGAGGCTACACCAGGCATCCAATCATTATTACATGCTAACAATGTGTATCACGTATCGGCAGATTCTTGAGCCGTAGCCTCAATGTCCCATAGTTCTAATGTACCAAATGTCGTGTGGTAAACTAGGTCCAAAGTTCCTTCTGCTCAGAAAAAGTACAGGAAAATAAGAGACAATACACTCATTTAAAAGTATTTTGTGGATCTCTACTTCATCATTTTTAATCTGGAATTAGATTGCAATCATTCCGTTACAAACAACAGACAACTGCCTGGAAGCAGACCTGCTTGACATCATCCCAGCAGACATGTCCAGCTGTCCTCATGAACTTCGCTCCTCCGTTATAAGCCAGTTACATAACGGACCATGAGGCTCACTCGACCCGAGGATTAGAGGTGGTGGGGAAATCTCTCGGCAAGAGACGGCGTGTGCGGCCTAGTGACGTTGGGTCTCCTTGCTTAAGACCACAACCAGTGTCCTTGGGTTCGCTGGAACAAGCTGGTTTCCATATTTACGGTCTGTCTTCCTGTCCAGTCTCAGCTGTTGTTGCCGTGCCTTTGCGACTGGTTAGATCTCACGCTGCGAGGCTTCTGCTGGATTCCAGACTATTGATGATGTCCTCCCTTAGCACTGTCCCGAGGCACCTGTCGGTCGCAGCAGACAGCCATAGTCGCCTAATGCGCACTAAAGTCGCTAAATCTAGTCCGGTTCCCCAGAGATGAATTCCTAATGATGAATCAGACCAGAGATAGCCACTCTGCTCTGTATGTCTCTAAAGATGCATGCTGTTTGTACTGTAGAAGCAAGATGAAGGCCCCTTGGGGGTTTTACTCATCATGTCCAGAACAAATCAAAAGTTTGGCAAATCGAAATGTACACCATGCAGTGAGTACATGCAGCAACCGATCCAGCACTATTCATCAAACTGCCAAACTCGCCCCCCTGGACATTTTCTGCTTGGCTGTGAGCACACTGAAAACATATGGATCATTCGCTAAGATCACCAAGGGAAAGGGACTCGCAGACTTGCACCCGCGAGCGGTTATCTCTGCGGTTTGTGTTCGAGTGGAGTGGGACTGAATGTCATTAAGTCCCCAGAGAGGGGAAGGATTGGACGCTTTCAGCCATCGCTGTTGTCATGACTGCTGTAAAGGCCTCGACTGTGATTGATGTTACAGCACCTCCGTCCACCTCGCCTCTTGTCACGACGAAGAGGTTTCAGCCAGCGTGTATTCCCGTGAGGGACGCGCGGCCAAGCGCTATACATGCAAAGAATATTTGGCAGAACATGTTTTCTGCTGCTTTTTGATTTCGCTCTTAGGCAATGCTTAGGGGACTATATCTTCCAGGACTCTCCACAACTGTGTTGTTGTGCTGCAGGTGTGGTAGAAATGCTACCGGTGCATCCTTAAACAGCAGCTGCTCATCTGCTGGCTTGACACGTTTTTAACTCCAGAGAAAGAAAAGGTCATCTCACTGCAAACTAAGAAAATGCCCTCTTTTCTTGACTCTGTAGTGTCATTCAGCTGAATTGCTTCTCTTTGATAATGCTTTTTTACAAGTGACAAGGTAACAACAGTTTCTTTCTGCTGAGACAGGTCCATTAACCGACGCTGAGGCACTTTGCCACTTAAAATGGGACTGTTGGCCTGTGCGTTGCTGTTTAAGTTGATGGTTACCCTACTTTACAGGCAGGGGTTGGACTTTGCTCCTCAAACAACTGTGAAAGAAGACAACTGTCTGTCGCTAAAGAGCTGAATCCCTGCAGAAAACCCTCCATGCAATTGTAAACCTAATTTAGTAGCTGGACTGTTTTACTTCAGGGCCGATCAGTAATTAAATATACAATTAGGGGGTGTTCAGATTATATACATAAGGGTTCAGTTTTAGCCTAAAACATGGTTGCATTGTGTTCATGGGTGGGAAGTAGGTGAGGGGTCATATCTTCATTATGGTAATCCCAATAGTTAGCCTAAAGTTGTGCCCAAACTAGATGTTGCGACCACCGAAGACAGTTAAAGTGATGAGTAAGAATTAAGTTGAAGGGTATACAGCCGCACTAGAAGCTCTGTGAGGCTGTACTGAGGCCCAGTGGAGCTTTGAGATAGAAGTCAGCATGATAACATGCTCACAATGACAATGCTAACATAAAGATGTTTAGCTGATATCATGTTTATCATCCTCACCTTTAGCTTAGCATGTTAGCATGCTTACATTTGCAAACAAGTAATGGGAAGTTAAGTTTTGAATGGATTTGGTCATGAACTAAGATGTTGGACAAACCGGAAATGTTAAATTGATCATGGAGCTAGATGGAAAGTCTCTGGTTCCCCCAATGTTGTTATGCATCAAATAGATATTTCACTTAAAACTACAGATGTCAACCTCTTAGAGGTGCTAGAGGTAAAGTCAGGTCAAGTCATCCTCAGAGGACCATGAATGTCTGTACAAAGGTCATGTTAAGCCATTAAAGAGTTGTTGATATATATCAGTCTGGACCAAAGTGGTGGTCCAATAGAGCTGCTTTGCTACTAAGGCTTCTTGTATATATACTATCCATATTTAAAGCACAATATGAATCCTACTAAATGTCCTCATGCGTTGGTTTTCTGCTGGAAAAAATAAGTGGTTTTGAGGTTTGGTTGTTCTTTAATGTAGTCTCTGCTGACTGAAACTCTACTACCATGTGTGCCAGCATTAACTGTGATTAGGCCTGTACCTGCAGAGTCATTTGCACGGTGGTCCATTAGCTGCAGAGGGCTCATCTGCTCTGGATGAGAGGCGCGGAGCGGATTTGATTCCCTCACGCCTTTCCCTCCGTGGACCTGCCCTCAACACAGCCTGTGGTTTCCATAGAGACCATCGGGCCAATCCCCTCTCCCCCTCTCAGTACAGTAGTACAGCGAGCCGTTGCATGGCCCCTTTTTACAGAGAGATAATCCTTGTTTGGTCGACACCCTCTCCGTGCATGTGTGGGAGAAGGGAAAGATTTATTTTTATTTTTATGTTGTTTATTGTTGTTTTGTAGAGTGTGATGAAGAAAATACTTAATAGTGTAGTAGACATGCATTGTATCTTCAAATCTGGGTTTGTTTTGGATTGGATTCATAAAAAAATAATGCAATCAAACCACAAATAAAAGCTCCACCAAACAGCCAAAATTGTGTGAGTATTTTCACTCCCTTTTTTTATGCAAAACACCAATAGATATTGACCATATGATTAAGGATGAGACCATGTACATGGATATAGATTAAGTAGGTTAAATACAGTAGAGAGTTTGTGCTGCGGCTAATGAGATGTGTGGCTGGTGCCGGTTACATCATGAGACTGCTGTGTGTGAGCCCGTCATCTCCACTGTGACCAAGCTTGAACGAGCAGCACGCCAAGTCAGTGTGTGTGTGTGTGTGTGTGTGTGTGTGTGTGTGTGTGTGTTAGCAGGGTGACTGAGCTTTAACTGTATAACAGTCCGTGTTTGCCTCAGCTTTCTGCTCTCCTGCTCCCCACAGACCAAACACAGAAGTCCCCAGCTCTGCCATGACTCACAGACGCCACCATCACTTGTGAGTACTTGTGTAAATGTTGCATGCTGTGGGATTTCGAGGAATGAGGTGGTAGTCGAGGAAAATACGAGAGTTTTGCCAGCAAACAAGTGCTGTAACAGTGGGAAAATGCTCACTTGAGATATACAGTATATGTATACATACTGTGTATATATATATATATATATATATATATATATATATATATATATATATATATATATATATATATATATATATATATATAAGTATATATGAAATGTTTCTTATTTCCTAGCTATTTATGTGATTTTAAAAACAGAAAATAAAGGATTTGAGACATGTTTTGTTTGTGTGTGTGTGTGTGTGTGTGTGTGTGTGTGTGTGTGTGTGTGTGTGTGTGTGTGTGTGTGTGTGTTGCTATTGTATTGATGCTACCATAGACTCCGCACAGACCTTTTCTGCTGCACCAACAAGAAGTAAAAGGTGGACGGTGTTTGCGGAGCTCTGATGATGTCACGCCGGCTGAGTTATTTTTAGAAATGGGTCTGAAGAAGGCTCCCCCCCTTTCCTAGAGTGTTATTATTATTCAAAGCCTTTCATCGATGCGTCCTCTTCTCTCAGCCGGTTTAATCTCACTGTTTTGGTCAATTTGGATCCCTCCAATTGGAGCCTGTCACGGTAGTTGGGCCGCTACATGCATATACATAGTCACTCTAAGGATGTTTTCTCCTCAACACACAAATACAATCACATTTTGTGAAGCAGTAGATACATGACTCAGGGAGAAAGCAGTAAAAGACTCTCATAGAATATTTAACAATCTGTTTTTACAGAAAACATATAATTTCCTGGAGGATAACAACTCTTAAACATTTTTGCTCAGATTAATGACCATTGCTTCTAACGATACCAATATTAATGAAGGTGATCAATATTAATGAGGAATTTGCAAAAAAACTGTAAATATTCATGAATTCAAGACGGAGTGAACACTTACTGTACTGGAGGATTTATGCAGAGTTTTGTGCTTCAGGCGTTTATGCAACGCACCAGAACTGATGTTGGCATTGAACATTTCTGCAAACCTCGGGATACGTTGAATGTCGAAGTTTCTGAATGGAAAATAGGTTTCATAAACACGTTTGACATCAATAAATAAATTACAACAGCTGTAGCGAACTTGCTTACGTAACAAGCGCTCCGACATACTGCAACAACCGTAACAACGTGACTAGGTAAGTAACTAACGTAAATAAGTAACTAACTAACGTAAATAAGTAACTAACTAACGTAAATAAGCAACAACCGCCTTTAGCTGACTATGATGCAACAACTGTAACAACATAACTAGCGTGAACAAAGAACAACCGCCCTTGGGGGAATTTATTTCCTAACGTTATGTAACAAGTATAACGTAAAGCAACAACGTAACTAGAATAAATAAACAACAACCGCAGATTTTTACGTGACGTAACAACGCCGCACAACAAGCGTAAAAACCTCACGTAACAGGCGTAAAGTCAACGTTCTTTTTTTGTTTCACATGGGACACAACCAGCAGCCTCCCTGGTGAAATCCCTGTGTTTGTTTGACTCGTCCACCACTCGAGTGGAATTGTTGTACTCGTTATTTTTAGCACATCTTTTCAATAACGCCAGCTTGATATACTACCGCCTTTGATTGAATGTAAAAAACAGGTTGACAACTTTGACAATCAACGTGTCCATTAATTGCAAGAAGGTACAATGCAAACATCTTTTATTGTCGCCTAGGCTTCTTATACAATATTGTACTGCACATCCTTTAACAAGGACTGTGTTGGAAAGCCGACTAAAATGTGCTGCATCAGTCTCAGTGGTACCAGGCAGCAGGAGTCACATAAAAGTCACATAAAAGTAATACATTCTGCTTCACTGGCGCGGTATTGCATAAGAAAGAAGGAGCCTCCATCTGTTCCACCAAGGGCTTTTCATCATATTACCCAGCGCTGAGATTCCTGAAGCTCCCCGACAGATCACATGATCGCCCAAGAATCCGGCAGCATGAGAGTGGCTCATAATAAATGTTGATTTGACTTATTTATGGCATTTTCCTGTCTGGTTTGAAGCAATCTCGGGGGATAGAAAGGCCTTTCTTTTTTTGATACAAAGCTGATTGTCTCTTGTCCAACTAATGAGGGGCGGCAAGGGCAAGTGACTCCTTACTATTCTGCTGCTCCTAAGTAGATCATGACATGTGTGCTGCCGTCTTCCTCATGAGGACACATTTATGTGTAGCTGGCTGGATCCATTTCGGGCACCCATGGTGTATTTTTAAGTCAAGATTCAATCAAGAGTATCTTTGTCTTGTTTTTGAGACACTTGCTCCCCCAGTCTTTGACTGGCTGTAATCAGCTTCTCATCCATTTTGCTCTTGCTAGACAGAGCAGTCCAGAACTAATCCAATCTGTAGTGACACAAGGAAGTGTGGAAATCAGATTGGGGATATACTCTTCTCCTGTTAAGCTCGCAGAGTGTCCACACGCTGGTTGAGTGTCTGTGGTCGTCCATATCTGTTGCAGATAACTAGACCTGTCTTGACTTGTTGTGTTTCAGGCCCTTCATAGCAATACCACAATGGAATACTGTGTTGCAAGTGAATAGCCTTGTTTTTCACTGAAAGTCAAATTTATGTTTCAAACATACACATTTATTCTTTCAAATGATTCTTATTCTGACACAAATAAGGGTTTGGTGTATAGACTATCGCTGTTATGTTTGGACACGGGTTCATAGTCTCTAATGTTAAAGTACTGATTCAAACAAAAGATGAGTTTCACTGTTGGGTGAAAACCTTGCCTCTCCAGTTTTGAAGTTATTCACATTTTCAGACAAAAAGAAGAGATAAATATACTAAGGAGTTTTACCTGATGATGAATGTAATTTATTTGTTTGTCATTTTATTTTTCTGTTAGAGGTAGAGATGTGTCCTTAAAGTGAGATTCACTTTTGAAAGAGGAAACACGGTAACACATTCCTCATCTTCCACGTCTATAGTGGCTAAAGTTTGCTGATGGTTGCAACATTTATATAGATATTGCTCTGCTCTGACATCACTGAGTCAGTATATAATTGCTACTTGTGGCCAGACACTGAACAGCATTAGCATTTATTTGTAGTCGGTTTCAGGCCACCTAATAAAAAAAGTCCAAAGTTTTTTTCTCTGTTTTGATCTCACCAACTACTGGCAATAATCTGATTTTTTTCCTCAACTACTTGCCAACTTCTGTCGGCCTGTCAGCTGTTTGTTGCCCTGCAGGTTGTCTTCAGTGGGTTTATCAGAGTATTCTCACAAACAAATAGCTGCCTGCTGTAACAAATGTGCTGATTTTAAGCCAACCCACGCTGTTTTACCAAACCCAACCATGTAGTTGTGTTGTCTAAACATAACCAATAACCAGTAAAGTTGCGTTGCTGTTTTGCTTTGTTTCAATTCACGACGTTAACCACGTGTTTAAAGTTGTGAATATAATCCGTGAGTAAACGTATTTCTCTAGAAATGTATTTGAGAATGCAGTTTAATTGTGCGGGAACATAATTTAGTTGGAGACAGGGTTGCAAAAAGCAGATGAGAAGACTGGAAAGCCAATCTTAGAATTGGTCAATTGACTTATCTGGTTAAATAAAGGTAAAAAAAAAAAAAACAATAAAATTCAATGAACTATAATTTAGGGCTGCAACTAACGATTATTTTAATAATCGATTAATCGGTTGATTATTTTTTCGATTAATCGATGAATCGGATAAAAAAAAATCAAAAAAAAAATCAAAAAAGCGTTCATTTCCAACCCTTTATTCAAAAACAGAAGTGACAGTGCAAAACATCTTCAGAAAGTGCACAAACAGGTTGCTCCTTGAACATCCCTGAGCTGTTAATTAAAACAATAAAATGGACTAACACTAAAAACATACACATGTATGCTTTATATCTGCCAAATGTGAGCCCTTTTTACTGTAATTGATCCCTCCAGAGGCTGCATTTACATACCCTGCTTTATCAATATGTATGAAATACTGGGACAGAGGGAAGCTGTACTGCTCCATATAGAGCGTCCTCTTCCTTAAACTCTTTCATTCTGGGTCTCTTATGACCATGACGTCACGTTGTTGGCTAAGCCTAACTACGTGATTTGCTTCATTCTACTTTGAGTAAAAAAAACAAAAACCTGCAGCCAGATCCGCCGGTGAGCTGGTTTAACGTTAATGAGTGACAGCGTGAACTGAACCAGTTTTTTTTTTCTCCGCGACTTATTGCCCGGCGTGATAATCGCGCAACACAACAAATCGATAATGAAATTCGTTGCCAACGCTTTTGATAATCGATTTTTATCGATTTTATCGATTCGTTGTTGCAGCCCTACTATAATTTGCTAAAAGCGTAGCCGGTTAATAATTATCTGGTGGTTCGTCACGATGATTGTCTGCAATTTGAAAGGGGTCAGTCATTCGATCTATTGTTGATATTAAAATATTGAGCACAGCAGCTGTAACTAGACTCCTCGAAGAAATGGACTCTCTGATCTTAACGTTGTGAGTTTGCGATACAAAGTATCTACCGGCTACATTTCGTGGTGCAGTCGCATGGTTATTTCAGGCTGCAGGACGCCGTCGGAGCAAAGCAGAAATAATATGGCAACACGTTTCCCGACAAAGCGTTGAGGTAATTAATGTGTAAGTGCTCTTCAGAGGAGTACTTAACAATTAGACTCGAACGGCTGTTAATTATTGAGAAACTGCTGTCAGATAGTGAATGGCGTGGCTGCGGTTAATACGGGGGCGATGCCATTTATCTTCCTGTGTGTCTTAACTGTGCGTGTCTCCAGTGGCTTAATAGGGTCCACATACATCACTCACCGTGACAGCGATATCAAATAAAGCCGCTGGAGCTGCAGCCCCCGATTGATTGATTGGACTTTATTGGAAACTTTGGCGTCAGCATGTTCATACGGAGTGCATTGCAGGACCTTTTGTGATCAACATTGTTCCCAATCTACTGTTACTACAAATCCAGCCACCGACGTCGGCCCGCTTTTCAATAATGAATGGGGCCGCTGAAATATTAAAGGGAGACCTTCCTCGCTCGCTGTGAGGCATTCAATATCTTGAAAGACGACCGTGTCAAACAGCCTTTGTGCATTGCATTAAACTGTCGAGTGTCAGTGCAAATTGTAATTGCTGCTTTCTACCTCCACGGCCCATCCTCGCTGTTGATGTAACGCCACATGAACAAAAGCCAGAGGGCCAAAGAGAAACGGATCAAATTAGCCTCGCTGCTTTAGGAAGGAGATCTGCGTGCGTTTAGTATGCAGCGGTTGCAGTTGTTGTTGGTCGCGGGGATATAAGAGCACTGCACCATATGGTGTCCATAACGGCTGTTTCCAGCTGGTCGGCAATACAGTGATCACAGCTGGAAAGCGTCAGTACAAGTAGAGGTGTTACAGCTAATTAACAGTGACCTCACACGAGCATCGTCATATATGGGGGAGATATAAATAGATCGTTTTTTTTATTAATTTTTGTATTATTTCCTCTCTCCTGCCACCGCTGTCTGTGTTGAATTGATCTAATTGTAAAGTCTCTTTCATGGCAGCGCAGCCGAGAGTAGCGGAGATCAAAGCGACCTCGCTCTCCCATAAATCTGCACAGAGGTGAATTTCGGGTGGCTAAAGCTGTATACCTGCACACACACACACACACACACACACACACACACACACACACACACACACACACACACACACACACGTGATGGATCTCCTGTTGTGTGCTCTCTGCAGTCAGGCTGGAGCTGACGTTTATTGGCTGTGCTTGCATGTGGTTCGTTACAGCTCTCTGTCACAGAGCAGGCTGTCTGGTCCACATGGCAGTTAGCATCAGAAGCTATACACGTCCCCTGTTGTGCAGTTTCTCCGCTCCGCCCGTGCCTTTGTCCTTTATCTCTTAAAATCAGATTTACTTTTTTTTTACAGAGATCGACCTCTGCTTGATTAGGTTCTGCAGCTAATCTAGACGCAGGGCTTTTCCTATCGTCTGATGATTATCACCGGCTGTGATACTGCTCTCAGGTGCTCGTACAAAAAAAACTAAAAACAACCTGACATTTGGGACTTCCAAGTTGGCTGTCCACTTTGGCTCCGCAGGCTTGCGATCTCGAAAATGAAGCCAAATTTGATATTAATGTAAACATTGGTTGCTATCTAGCTTCCGATGTAATGGTAACCTCTGACTTTACACTTTTACATCATGTACCGTAATAAAATGTCATGAAAACCCAATAATAATGAATACAAATAATTCAACCAATAATAGTGCAACAGCTTTCAGGTGGAGATGAAGTCAGTGTTTGGAGCACAGGGCTTCTGCCTGCTGTTCAACATTGAAACACTTTTCCCAAAGAAGAAATCTTTAAGTTTTCAGTGTTTTCTGAGCTTTTTTTCACTGAAAACAGCTGTCTGCTGCAGACAAAAACAGCGCTATAAGAATGGCGAGATTAGAACTAGAACAGGAAAGTAAAAATAAACAATAAACTTAAATGAACTATAAAGCATGTAATAATTTACATTATGGCTGCTTTAAACTACCTGGGATAAAAACCGAGAAAGTGTTCAAATATCTGTCAAACGCAGCAGAGGTGATGAGACATCAATGAGCCCGACCCGAGGGTTTCGTCTCCAACAATTTGAGAACTTGACAACTATTAGGAAAACTCGAAAGTCAGATTTAGAGCATTTTTATTATAATGACATGTCCCTATCAAAGAAGCTCATATCAGTCATGTAATAAAATATAAAAAAAATTCAAAGTCATTAGGCAAATCATTTATCTCTTGCCTCTTTTAGCGATAACGTTGTGTATCCCAAAACATAAATAATGTGAATTGAACATGAGGTCAAACTAAAATGGAAAAACCAGTCAGCTCAGCTGGTGCATGGAGCCTTTTCTGAACTCTCCATTTTCTTTTTACTCAAGTATCTTTTTTGCCATGCAGGATTTCTTATAACTAGTCTATTATCTACTTTGCGTTTGACCTGACCTGACCTGCGCTGTCACGTGTGTGTGTGCGGTTTATGTAACTCAAATCCAGTCCTGCATTGGCCTTCACAAGTTGCCATATGTTTTTGTGAGTGCTCTAATGGCTGTCTTCTTGAAACAGAAGCCTTATGTTGTTATTTGGCCTTTCTGAGGCTGTTGCATATTCACGCTTGGCGTCGGGCCGGTACTTCTCTGAGAGTGTAGTATTGCTGTCAGGATGCAGTGTCATCCTGACAACATCACCCGCACGTCCAACAGCTCAGCACCAAATGGCCAAAGAAACATGTCATATTTAAACTGCCGCCCGACGCAGTTACCTGAAGCCTGATGTGTTTATTTTGTGTTTGCTCGCCAACATATGAAAAGTGTATTATATTTCACATGAGTCAGTCCTCTGTGTATTTGCTGTGATTTAGTTTATGCTTTATGGTCTGAGAGGCTTTTTGACTCTTACTACAGTGTTGTGTGCCTGCTGGGCTCAGCTGGGCTCACTGGGCAGTCTTCTCTCATTAAATGAGCTCAGAGGCATGATTGATAAAACATCATTTGAATGGACGGATAGATGATAGATTGATAATTGGATGAATGAAAGAATGAATGGATTAAAAGATAGATAGATAGATAGATGGATAGATAGATAACTTTATAATGGGATGAATGAATAGATGGATGGATGGTTTGATAGACATATAGATGGATGGATGGATGGATGTATAGATGTATGGATGCATATATGTAGAGGGATGGATGGATAGATTGATAACTTTATAATGGGATTAATGAATGGAAGGATAAAAGACGGATGGAAGAGTGAATGGATGGATGGATGGATACATTTCCAAGATGTAAAGATTGCCTCGGTCTGAGGGGTTAAACCAGGCCTCACAATATTGTTCATGTTTTGGAGCACGCTCTTGAAAGGCTGTTCTGTCAACAGACGAGAGGTTGGACAGTGTGTCTGCTCTGACATTCTGCTTCACCTTTCATCTTGTTTGTGGACTGTGGATAAGTGGTTAGCATGCCCGTCTTTCAATCAGAGGGTTGGTGGTACCCGCCCGAGGCGATGGAAGCTGACAAATATGCTAACGGTGGTCGTTTTCAGCCACTTGTCATTTTTGAAAATCAAGCTTCAACCAACTCCGGTTGTGTGCAGCAAGTAGCTGTCGGCGGCTGTACCTCAGGGGGATGAGTAGTCGTCCAGGAACCACAAGGTAGCCGGCTCGATTCCCAGTCTCCCCCCCGTTCACATGTCAAAGTTTCCCTGAGCAAGACACTGAACCCCTAGCTGCTCCCCGGGCGCCCCACAGGGCAGCCCACTGCTCCTCAACCAAGGATGGGCCAAATGCAGAGAAGAATTTCCCCAAGGGGATTAAGAAAGGATAATTTCTTCTTCTTCTTCTTCTTCTTCTTCTTCTTCTTCTAAAGTCTGCAGTGGTGGAATGTATTGTAAATGCAGCCATAGACAATATTTCAGAGGACTACATGAAGCTAACAGCTATAGTCACATGAGGGCATCATCCCCTGTTGCTTAGCCACATTTCAGCAGTCTGTATGCATCAATAATTGCTGTGATAAACATATTAAATGAATAATAATCTGCTTACAGCACGGTATATTGATAATACTTTAGAAGAATATTATAAAACCGTTTATGATGACTTTATTACGTTAAGTATCATCATACTTCATGACTGCCATTTTATTTTGCAAAGATCTTAGTGATTAGTGAAGCTGCTCAGGCGTCACATTTTTTCTCAAAAGCTAAGAAGATAGCAGCAGCGAACAGTAAACTTTAGCGGAAGTTACATTATGAAAAAAAGACAAAAAACAACCACTCAAATTAAAGGTCGAAAACTCACCTTCCAAAAGCTGCTCCATTGCTGAAATGTCTTCTTGTATATCTGCAAAAAAAATCTGCCCCAGTAATAATATCACTGTAACCACCTGCTCATACATCGACATGCTCGCACCATCAGTCGCACTCAGCGGTCACTGCGGTTGATAAATGCCATCTTTCATTTGAAGAGCAATCTATTTCTTCAAATGATCCTCAGCAGCGCCCGTGTTGGTGTTGGTCTTTAGGGCGGATGCCACCAGAGGGAGCAGAGCTCTCAGGGCTCCATGTGCTCCCCGGTCCAGATGATGCTGCGCTGGGTGATGGACATGAGCAGCGTGGGAGAATTATTAATAGTAGTGCATTTAATGTACTCAGCGCTTTTCATAGTACTCAAAGACACTTTAGAAAACATTTTAAAAACATCATAAAAGCTACACAATAACAACAAATAAACAACATTAAGAACAGAGAGCCCACAGTCACACATTAAAAGCAGTTCTGAAGAGGTGGGCTTTGATTTGAGTTCCAGAGGGAGGGGGCTGCTGTGGAGAAAACTCTGTCTCTCCATGTCCGGTCGCATCCTCAAACCTGTTTCCAAAGCTCTTCATCAAATCAAATACTACATCAAATCATCATGTATTTTGATAACTGATCATTTCAGTCTGGGGATGGACAAACTGCTGATAATTTATTAGAGATACAGTGACTTTTTTGAAGATAAAAAAAAAATATGGCTTCAGCACATTACAAAAAAACTGCACTCTATGTATATTGGGCATGGTTTAAACACTAGATGTCGACTACATTTAGTGAAATTATCTCTGTCTTGCCACAGACACCAATATTTTCTTATTTTTATTCTGCCTGTTCTCTATGTTATGTCTGAATATTGACATACAGATTTACATCTTACGTTTACATTTGCATCTTAATATCTTCAGACGGCCCTCAGGCCATAAACAGAAACCAATATTAGAACACTTCTGCCTGTTTTAACCTTCCTTATTAACATATTTACACATGACATAATAGTGTTTCAAGTAGGCTCTTATGTCATGCACTGTATGAGAGTTTAGAAGAATTCAATTCATTTAAATTACATTTAAGAGAGGCGTATGCAGAAATACTCTTTAGCTTTGCAGAGTTATTTTGACAGAACATTTATTTTCTGTGGTCCAATAAAAACATCGATTTTTTTTTTTAGACCATGACTCCTTGGAAACACTGATTTAAGTAATTTATCGAGGCAAAAAATACCAAAGTCTTTTGGTTCCAGCTTCCAAAATGTGAGTATTTACGGACCCTCTCTGGTTTGTATCATTGTGAATGTACCAGTCTGCGGCAGCTCTTCCTTGACTCCCAGGTGTCGAGTCAGGACCGGCTACAAAGAGCCGCGTTGAAAGCTTCCGTCTTCAGTCCGAAAGACCTTCGGGACAAGAGCTCGATCCCCGGCAGGGCGGAGCCTGAAGCTGAGGAAGATGGCCATCAATCAGTGTCCAACTCGAGCCATGTGAGGACGTAACGTACTCGTCACTCCTCATCAGACCTCAGCTGGCCTCACAATAGCTTCAATTACACGCTTTGGCGGTTCCCCCCGGGTGGCGGCAGGCTCATGGGGGCTGTTAGATCCGTGGGCAATATTCATCGATTCTCAGAGCGTGGAGAGGTGGCGATAAGGCCGGCCCTCGCCGTTTATCACTCCCCCGATACGTAGTGGGGAATATACGCAGCGTTCAGGCGCAGCAGGCGAGGGAGGCCTTTAATGAACCCTTTGGGGGGAGCGGGTCAAAGCGGGTGGGGGGAGGGGCATAACCCCCGAAGGAAGGAGGCATCAAACCCCTTATCTCGATCGCATCTCGAAATATTTCTCGACTTCCTTCTCAACTCGCAGAACAAGCGGTTTCCAATCAACGCCCATCTGAGACCTGAATCTGTTGAGTGAAAATGTAGGTCACATGGTAAACTGTTAAGTTTCCATGAGGATAAACAAGATAATGGGATCCGTTCTGCCGACTGAATCAGCAGAACATTGTGGCTGCCGGCAGAGTCTGTTGCCTCAGCTGTTTTTTTATTCTTTTTATTTTCAAGGAAATACAAACCGCTGTATTTTCCTAATAATCAGCTCGGGCTGATGCAGGGTTTTACAAACAGGACTAGCATGTGTGAGGAAGAATTACTTTATTCTTCTGGATGAAATTGGGAGAGGCTAAAAGGTTACAAAATCAAAGTAAATGCAAGAAATTATTTTCACAATTTTCAGACTTTGGCGTAGACCTCTCCCTAACGGCCATTTAATCGGCACAGCTGGTGTTTGGATGAAGGGTTGCCGTGGGACCCGTTTCTGGGCCTCGTGTGTGTGTATGGGGGTGGTAATCACTTTCAACTAATGCTGGGATGTTTTCCTCACACATACATGCAACAGGATGCATTTGTTGAGTGCAATATATCTTATATAATTATAAAGCAAGGACTTGATCCACACTTGGTGTATTGATAGGGACCCAAGGATATGCAGGGTTGAAGTTGGTGTGATTTGGATTGTTTTGCATTTGTTGTTGCATTCATTTCATTTGTATTCTAAGTGTGTGAGAGACTGACAGGAAAGGCAGGGCAAAGACTGGACTCAAAACAATCCGTCGATCACCGCTCTGAAGGCGTGGCGGTAGAAAGTCGCTTAGTTGGTCTGGAATGATTGGAGGACAATGGTTTACATTGTGAAGGGGACACGGTGTTTTATGTTTATTTTGCTGTTCTAAAATCCATTTGTGGATTTGAGCTGGCAGTCTGAACGAAGAGAGCGACCTCCCACAGGGCATTGTACAGTAAAAGCCAGATGGCAGAGTGAGTTCAGATGAAGGCAACCTTTCTAAATGTTCCCCCACTGGCGAACACGGTCTTCAAAAGATACCGAGCCACTGCTGATTTGCCCCAACTAAGATCTATTCTTCAGCAAGTCATATTTGCCACGTGTAAGTACTGTAGAAAATAATTTGTTTTTGAAACGTTGTCATTGAACGTTAGAGCGATTTTGCAATATCAACCAATATGGTTGACCTACGACTGTATCATTAGAACCCTCATTTTTATGAGAAAACCCACAGGAGCAAATGGAAAAATCTCGGGAAGAGATTCAGGCCCAATTATGTTTGGGGTGAAGAGGTCGAGCTGCTTCTAGTAAGTGGACTGTACTTGTATAGTCCTTTTCTCGTCTTCCAACCAGTCAAAGCTCTTTAGCACTGCTTGTCATCGTTCACCCATTCATACACTGATGGCACCATGCAAGGTGCCAATTTGCCCATCAGGACTAATTAACATTCATACAACATTCACACACCATAGGCACAGCTACAGGAGCAATTTGGGGTTAAGTGTCTTGCCCAAGGACACGTCGACATGGACTAGCGGAGCCGTGGATTGAACCGCCGATCCTCTTTATGAAGGACGACCCTGCTCACCACTGAGCCAGTCACTGCAGTGCTGCCAATGGTCCGACCACAGAACCTCTGAACCACGTAGACCTGGAAAGAAGAAACAGAAATGGCAAAACAGAAGGAAAAAAATCTGTTCAATGAACGTTTTTTGGAAAGCTATTGGAAGCTCGAGCCAACAAAAGTGTTTTTATCATAATAAATGCTAATTCTAAACACATTTTTAAGTTGGCGTATACTGGAATTTCCCATAAAATGAACAGAAATCTGACACCCTGCAATAACCGGCTGAACTACACATTAACACTGTGGGTCTTCTTAAATTTACAGTGCATCTTGGGAGTCGTTATCTTTATTACAAAATGAATAGGACGGCCATAGTGCTGGTAGTTAGTCCGTGGCCTCGCTGGAGGTAATGATTCGCTGACCTAAGACGGTCAAAACCTGTGAATTAAAGCCGAGCTCAGCTGGACTGAAGGGCTTGTCCTCCCCCAGGTGCCAAATGAATTCTGCAGTTATTAACATATCGTTTCCCTCCAGCTCATTTAGCCGCAGCCCACAGCTGGCTGCAGGAAGAGATGCACCTGGTCCAGCCAACAAAAACAGCTCCTTTACTGTCATGATATGTCAAGCAATGAAAAGGCGCGGATTTTATCATTGTCTTCTTTGACTGAATTAGTAAAGTAGCAGTTATTAATGCTCATTTAGAATGAGGTTTCCTTTGTCTACCCTTGTAAAAAAAAAAGAGGTGATCAGGCACGGTGGACGTCTCAATCCTCGGGCCCCAGAGAAAGCGCATGATGGATGGCCGACCATTTGGCTCCACCGTCTGCTCAATAATGTGCTGCCGGCCCCCCCTGAGCGCCTGGGACGCTCCCGTAATGGCTGTCAGCGAGACAAAGGAAAGTGTTTACACTGGTCCTTAATAAGGCGAGAGGAACATGTGTGGCCCAGTCCATAACCCGTCCTCTCGTGACGCTAAATGAACAAGAAGGAAATTACTTTTACTGCAGTGTAATTTCAACCGGTCAGTTTGGACGACAGATTTACAACATTAACTTATCCGTGTTGGGAAAGAAAAGCGCTCACTTTTTAAAGAGACATCATTAAGTTTAGTCAGAGTTCTATTCAGCCTATGAAAACAGTTGTATAGGCTGTGACTCAGAAGCAGCTTTCCAAAATTTGAAGAAAGAAATGTCATTGGGGTTATCTCAGTTTAGGCTTAGAGACTACACATTTTTATCAGATAGATATTTAGTGTTCTTTTTCCAGAGTCTTATTTTGTTGTTAGATGACAGAACAGCCCAACAAAATATGTCTTTAACGCAATACATTTTCTACGAGGTCTCTTTGACAGATCTTTTGGTAAAAGCACTTAAAGATGAAATCCATCACATACATTATAGTGTGACAGCGATGACAGCTTCCGCCTACAACCCAGATTAGTTTTTCTTAAATCCATCTCTTTGTAAATCCCTCAACTTTATGGAAGTGAGGCACTACATCACTGGAGAACCAATTTAACATTAAACCGAGCTGTGCGGCCCGTATTCGTTAATTGCAGGATCATAGCATTCAGTTGACTTTAATTAATGGAACGCTCCATTAGATACACAAGTGTAGGCCTTCAATACAACTGGTCCAGCCTTGTAGCATGCAGGATGAGATGGGATTGAGCATTTCTGTCTGCAGCAGTGTCCCACTGCGTTCTGTCAAACTTTCCTCTGGCGTTTTCATGACTCGCAGCCTTTTGACAAAACGTTGCTTGTTCTCAGTTCAAAGCCGCGCGTTGGGGCTGAATAATTGCCGTATCGCTGGGTCCGCTCCGTGGCACTGCGAGCGCCGGTATCGCGTCCAGCCTGCTCTTATATTTGTTTTTTAAACATCTCTGCCAGAGCCCAACCGCCAGCTGAATCATCACGGAGGAGCGACGCCCATCCAAACAGTGATATCTGTATTAAGCAGAGAGCGACCGTGGCACTCTGCTGCGATTGGGTTTGTTTGGCTTTTTAAAGCATCGCCGAAGTTGAAAATTGACTGACGCATTTCAGCTGAATGAATTTCACAAGCATTGTATCCCTTTGCAGAACAATACAAAGTCCCGAGGTGTCGTTTCTTTTCCTTTAAAAAATAAGTAAAACCTTTATGTGTAAAAGCTAGTATGATTTTTGTTCACACAGATTTGTGCTGAGGGGGAACATATGTAATCATCAAGTATTGATGACCTGTGTTTCTACTTTCATCATTAATTCATTCATCCATCTGTACTCATCTATTCCCCTTCATGCAGAATTATTTTGTACAAGTTTCACAATGAGTTTCTGTTGATGGGACATGCTTTTTTTTTATTCCTTGAAACCCAGACTGTCAAGAAAGTGTGAATTTGTTAAGGCTGGGTTGCATCGACAAGGATTCATTTAATCTAAGCTAAGTTGTAATCAGAGTTTAAATACCGTAGTCGTCTAGGGGTTGCATTGCTATCTTTGTATTGGTTGTACATGGTTTTGGTTGCCAGCCTTATGAACAAAATCTGCAGCTGCTGTGATGTTCTTAACAGACCTCAAAGACGACGTGATTCCGCTGAGACAGATGATTTTCCTCTCACATACAGCTAAAGAGACGTGGGTGCTTGCCTGCTGTTTTATTTTCGTCCTGTTTTTTACATTAAAAAAATGGTTTCCACTAATGGCAACCAAAGGCCAAGACTTGGTTGCCAATTAGAAACCTGGCAACCCTTACTGTCGAGCCCTGAAAACCAATCGCTGTTTAGTAAATCCAAGTTTATGGATGAAAACCGAAATTAAATAATTCAAATCAATATGGAAAAGCTAACTTACCTAAATTAAAATGAATACATTTGCATAGGTTGACTATAAAGGGAAGTGTGTAAAATGTTACATTGTTAGCTAAGTCATTAATTTAGTTAGCTGAACATTACTCATGGTGACTCGGCAGAGAAGATCTAATTTCTTCTCTTTTGAGAAAAACTTGTTGGCCGAATCAATGGAGCAATATGGCAAAATAAAAGAAGATCAAACGACAGACAACAGCACAGTGAGGAAAAAAAGAGACTTCTAATGGAAAAAATAGTCAACTGGGTTTAGTTTGTCCCATCCACCTGTGTTTTCACGAAAATTGCGATGGTTTTCATACCCATACTAAAACTGGGTTATCTCCTCAACCACAAGGGCTATTTGAATAATTTAAAGTGCTATAATAAAGAAACCCTTGTTAGGATATTTAATCTGTGTATATAGCAGTATATGTGTTACTGGTTAGAGAATCCTTCTCGAAAAAGGTAGCCATTTAAAAAGTTAAGCACAGGAAAAGCTTCCTCCCAAAAAAACTTTAATAGGGAGAAAAGGGAAGAACCCGTCGGGAGAGCAACAGAGGAGGATCCCTCTATCAGGATGGACAGAAGCGATAGATGTCATGACAGAAATTATTCATATAATGAGTAGTAGGCATGATGAAAAAAATACAACTACCAAAAATTACAGCAATCGTGGATGTAAATATATATATAAATATAACTCGCAAGGGATTGCTCTGCACCAACATTCGGGTCACAGTGCCGATTGCTTCCCCTCCCTCTGACCCTGAGCCCTCCCCCCACAACCAATCAGCTCGAGTCACATCAAGGGGCCCATCAGTGTCTGCTATCGCTTGTGTTCAAGGTTGTCCTGGCAACCAGCCACGGCTTTATGTGCACGTGTGAGGCTGGGCCCTCACGAGAGCCGGCTTCGCCCCTCTTCGCACAATGTGCTGCTGCTGATTAGCTGGCAAGAGGCTGCGCAGCATCTGATAAAGCCCTAATTGACGCGGCCATCGAGGGAGGCCTTTGTGTGCTTTTTGTTGGCCCCGGCGAGGCACCGCAGAGTTAGACCTTGCCACAGTGGCCGCTTAGACAATAGGAGCAGCTGTAACTCAACTCTGAGAAGCTGTGATGATTGGGGACGGGGACCTCCTCCGCTATTGACTGACTGGGGAAGAGGGGACGGGACACGGAGGGAGGGTTTTGTACAAGAAGAGGGTTGTTTTTGGGACAAACCTTTCTTTTTTTCTTCTTCTTTTTGACCCAACAACTACTGGAGAAGCCATGGTGTCCAGGTAGCTGACGTCTATATCAAGTCACTAGAGGAGCTTTTTTTTTGCGTGGACCCACGGACAGGACAGGACTGTTCTGCATTAACAAAGGGAGCAGAGGGATGCAGGTTCAACCCCCTCCATGTGGCCCAGATACACACAGGCAGATGCTGAGATGGGACTGTACCATGTGGGGTGTCAGTGTTGTTGCCTGACAGACTAAACTGTGCTTTGCTCTTCTGAATGTAACACATTATTCTTAAACAAGCTATCTATGGACCCTTGTGCCACGCAATGACATTTTTAATCTGAGCCTTTTGTTACTCGCAGACAAAATGCTGAAGTTCAAATCTTTTTGTTTGGATTACTGGCAGTTCCTCTGTCTCCAGCCTCTGCACGGCTTCTATAAAAGGTGAGATAATGTTTGTTGATTACAAAGTGTTATCTCTTTTGTAGTCGGAGACAAAAGACACACAGATGTTGTTGTGGCCCTCTCTCTGAACAAACTTCTGCTCTTCTTGTGTCGTAAAAGTGTCACGTTTGAACCAAGCATCCCCGTGCTTTTGTTTTGTTACTTGAGAGGGGCTGAAGCGAGGCACGCAGCCAACGCGTGTCTGCGAGGTCAACTGGTCTGAATGGAAGCTATTGTTGCGGTTTGCCCCCCCGACAAGCTCCAGCTAAGTACTCGGCCTATTGTGCGTGTGGTCCCGCTCATTGTTATTGGCTGGGCAGCACGAGGCGACGCGTGCTCTGTCGTCCACTGTTCCAGAGACGCAGCATCCACAGTCTGGGGTCAAGTGTCTGTGTCCTATTTCTTAAGTTTGCACGATGGATGCCAATGCTCGCTTCTTGTACGTGTGTTAGCGAATGTGAAAAATGGGATGCGTTTGTAACAATAGGATGACGATTACCTGCAATTTAAAAGGGGCCCTTCACAGAATGTTACATCAAAGACATGCAGGTTCAGCAGCTTTGTCAAGTCTGAAAAACAAAACCCCATCAGGGTTAGCCTGCATTACAAACCAGGGACATCAATTGAAACATATTGGTGTTTAACAGGCAGGCAGGGTCAAACAAAAGATGCAATTGAGCTGCATTATGGGAACGACGAGCCTAAATAGGTAACGGGCAGTTTTTTTTGGCGGTTCTGGTAAGAGTAGGCTTTTTTCTTCTATGGGCCGGTTGTTCACAATCAGATTAGCAACTCGAGACACAAGTAGACAGTTAAGAAGCTAAATTGGAAACATTGCCCCATTGCCTACAACAGTGTCTGTTTAGAGACATAAAGTCAGGATATTGCGGCCTTGGCTGCTCTGATTTTGAATGTTCTATCTTTATTTACCTGTGTCTCACAAACTACAACATGGATGTAGTAGAGTGCACCTTTTGGATCCATTATGATTCATTAAAATATTTTTCTTTTGCACAATATGTATATATGTGTATAATGCCCATATTATAGTCTCGCATCACAACACGTTTGTAAGCTGTGACATGTATAGTTACACTCTGAGCCTTGCGGGCTATCTTGTTGCAATAGCATTACAAGACTCAACAAGGACTTCTGCACTATTCTGCATCATTATTTTGTCAATGACAAATTATCTCTACGTACAAAAGGTGAAGCCATGTGAGTCGTCTGAACAGTGTGTGGATTTCTTTTTTTTCTTTTCTGTTTTGGTTCAGTCTGTTCCTACGTTGTCGCTAGGTAGCTTATGCTAGCTAGGTAGCCTATGCTAGCTAGGTAGCCTATGCTAGCTCGTCAGCGGCCCGGAGCAGGCGCGCAGGACAAAGGGGGGGAATTAATAAATATATGCACAACCACATTCTTTGCAAATGCACAGTTGTAGCCAACAGACAACAAAGCTCACGATATATTGCTCTGCTAATATCCACGACCCACAAGCTGACGGTCAAGTGGCAAAAGGGGTTAGCTAGCTGCAAGAATACATTTCAATGGTTACATTTACTGTATGTTTTACAGGAACAGAAAAGAGGGGGATTCCAATGCAAAACACACAACATAGGATAAGAGAAAGCTGCTTCAATACAGCTGGAAAACATCCACTTCCACATCAACAGAAAGCTATTTTTTATCTGACATTTAAATGGGTTTTGCAGTCAATGACTATAAAAGCCAGTAAGTAAGTGACACACTCAGCTTGAAAAGCTAATTTTAGCAGGTTTTTCCTGGCCTCGGTTGGGTCTCATTTTCTCTACGTAATGGGAAAGACACCCGTGGGGTCAGTTGAAGTGAACTTTTCGGTCTGGTTCAGAGAACGGTAATCAAAAAGGTGAATATGCGATGCGGAGAGGAGTGTTTCCTAGCGTGGATTGTCACACACCTCTAGGCCATATTTATTCATGAGTCCACCCATCCCCACCCCCACCACCCTCTCTTCCACGCAGCCTTGTCTCTAGAGAGGGGTGAAAACAAAAAAATATGCCCCCCACCCCACAGATACGGCTTAATGCTTGTGTGTTTTCCATTTAAATACCGGGCGGTGATTGGACGGTGGGGACCCGTTTCATTCAGCTTGAAGATGAGCCAAACCTTTGTGCTACTTTGGAGTGCGGCGGGACTGGAAAGTGTTCATTTTGCTGTTGGGGTTCCATGATTAGTTTTTCAGAGCCTGTAATCAGCTTCATCTCCGTACTTGAGTTAGTGTGAGGTTATGCGCCAAGGAAAGACCTGCTCATAATACCGTTTGGTCTCTTCATCTGTAAAATCAGCAGCAATCAACTTAATGTGTCTTGCTTTTTCTTTTCTTTTCAACACATATTTAAAGGGCCAGTTCACATAAATTACAAAAACAAGTGTCACTTTTCTCTCAGGTTGTCTTATGGGGATGGAGTAGCTTATTTAAATAAGAAGAGATGACGTGCACTGGACAAGTGTTTCTGTAATATTGAATTGCTGCCACTGATGGCGCCATGACCTGTGCATCATTTGTGAACGCTACTTGCCCTGTTTCAAGGTCCGATTCACAAAAGATATTGCGCAAAGATTTTTCAGCGCGAACACATACATAAACTTTGCCGATGACTGCGATTTGCCCTTTTTATTTACGTCTTATTGCCAATATCCATGTGGCTAAGTATGAATGCACTTTCCTTTCATTATGCTCTGCGCAGGGTGGGTGAAATAATACATGATTATTGGGGAAAATATGAATTACAATCTTTTATTTAAATGTTTTTTCGATAAATGCGTCTTCCGATCAAGAGAGACTCGGTGCGCATTTATGCACAGCAGCGTTGATTATTTAAATCTCTTCTCTTTTTTTTTACATATCTCATGTATTTTCAAAAAGTGCATTCAGGGGATCTTTATTCATTTGTTTTCCATGAGTCTTCACCTTCTGCACTGTGCCCAAGTCCAGCATCACAGATCCACTTGCATGGCTGTAGACTCTTAGTCCAGTTTCTTGTCGTTTCATCTGGGAGTCCTCCAATTGTCTGCACAGTTTTTTGCTTCAAATATTATTTGGTATACTTTATAATCATCTTAACTTGAAGACCACAAATGTCAAGAACACATCAGATTAAGCAGTCTCGAGGATTTTTACTTTTTAAACATACCACTGCTTCCACTTCTGATATAAATCCAAACGCAGATATTTTTGTGACATGAACAGATACATCCATAGTATCTAGCCATGCATTCAGATTACATTTTTCCAAGTTTAGATATAGAGGTGAATGGAGTTCTGTTCATTGGAAGTACTGCTAAATGGTCCTGAAAAAAACTGTTGAAGTCTGTGGATAATGAGTAATCAGTTTATGGAACAAGATGTTACTGTCAATGTAATTTCACAATATTAAGATCACCGGAAACTATTTTCCGTCCACCTCTCATTGTATTGAGGCAGACTTGAGACGGACTGTTATCTCAAAATTAAAGCAAATGAAGCCAAATCAATGTCTTAATGGCAGCTTTGTTTTGTTATATTAGTAATTTAAGTGAATCGACCCTGTAATAGCTTCTTTGTGATTTCCTTCGCAGTTGCATATCTCCTCCTCTCGCTTCCAGTAGATCAATGACCCCCTTGATAATGTGTCAACCCTCTCTGTTTGTCTGCTAATGGATTTACCTGTGTTAATGGCTGGGGTTGACAATAATGGCCGTTGTGTTTATGTGGTGTGAGGAGAACATGTGACTTTGCCATACGCAGAGCTGTGGTGAAGGTGGAGAGGTGAAACACTCTCCGTTAGAGATTGACCCCCTCTGCTGTTGTGGGTCACTAGCCCACATAAAACTGTCCAAACACGGTAGTTCATCAGCACTGAAGACACCCTCCCAACCCCCACTTCCCTACCCCATCATCATTCACACCCACTGACTCCGTTCTGCCTCACATTTCCTTTTCCCCAGTCCAGACGTGACCTGAGCCCCTTTGTGTACCGCCACTAACTCTTGACAGAATAATTGCACATAAAAGTGGCTCCCATTATGCATTCCAATTCCCTGCGCAAAGAGATGGGCTTTGCCCTTTTTTCCTCATGGATTCATCAGATTACGGCATTTTTATCACCACGTTAACAGACAGAGCCATGGCCTTTTAATATTCCACTGTCATTGTGGAGGGGGGTGAGCAGTCTCCGCTGAGGACCAAATTCAGGATATCAAAAGGCTTCTTAACATGTAGGTCCCTGGTCTTTCTCAGACTGATCCCGGCGGAGTCCTGAGTCTTTACAAATGCAGATGAATCTCAGATAAACCTCCAGAGACTTTCATGATTCACACCAGCTCACCCAAATAATGGGAATGATGTGTTGTTTCATGCTCTAAAGCCCACTGCGCACTCTCAAGAATAAAGATGTTAACTAGTACCATGGAGGGTTCTCCAGCTTGTCCTCATAGGAGAATGTTTTTAGTTCCTGGTTTAACCTTTTATAAATATAAAAGAACCTTTTATGAAGGAAAACCCTTTCAGTGGGTTTATCTAGAAACCAATATAAAAAGTTATACATCAAACCATCGGTCATAGAACTCCCTATGAAAGCCTTTCTGAAGGTTCTATCCGGAACCTTTCCACCTTCCAAGGGTGCAAATAAGATATCAACCCGAGGGCTCTACCGAGAACCTTTTTATATTCCAATGGTTTCATTTAAAACCCACCCAGAAGGTTCTATAGATACTAATTTGTATTCAAAGGGTGTGTTCTTAAACCCACCTAGGGGGTTGAGAACCCTTTTATATACCAAGGGTTTCATCTATCCAACCAAGGGGTTCTATACAGTACCTGTTTTTATTTCAAGGAGTTCATCGAGAACCCACCCAGGGGATTCTACTGAGAACTGTTTTGTATTCAAAGGATTTCATCTAGCACCAACCCAGCAATTCATCTGGGAATGTGTTTATATTCCAAGGGGAGTCATCTCAGACCCACCCAGGGATTCCCTGAAGGGCCGTGGCTAATATGGTGCAGCGCAACCCACAACAATCATGGTTCACAATCGTATTTTTATAGGGTGTGGGCTTGAAGGACCTATGCACTTAACAATCCTATAAGAACTATTATTCCTAAAACGGGTTCTTTGGATGAAGAAAGTTCTTCCCCCTAGTCTTGAAAAACCCATTCTTCAAAAAAAGGTTCTTCAGACGCAATGTAGAACCTCAGCCGAACAGGGAGAACCTTTGTGGGATCCTGATGAAGGGTATAATCATCTAAGAGGGACAAGTTAAAAAAAAAAGTTCCAAAAGTGGCTTTTTGACGAATGGTGAAATGAGAAATGTTGTCGTAAAAAGACTGCCATCTTTAATAGAGTGCTAATTGCATTCTTTTATGGCCAAACAGAGCGCAGGCCTGTGAGAGAGTTGGTCCTCGGAGCATGCACTGACACTGAGCTCTCTCACATTCTGCCAGCAGCTTGTTCACACCGAGTGCTGCAGAGTTTCTCAGCCTGCCAGCCCGTTCTCCGCTACACCCAGTGGCAGATATGCCTCGTAGCGGTCAGTTTGATACCAGCCGTCGGCGCTGCTCTCTGTGGTTTTCGCCACGCTATGAAATGGAAACATCTCATTCTAAAGCCGCCGCCAAATCGATCTGCTGCCAAAATGTGTACGAGTGTGGCGGCGCAACTTGGAGCTTGCAGTCGGAGCTTTGTAGTCGTGGTACAGAGTGACACTCATGCTCCCTTTTGTTGTTTAGTTCGTATTAAGTATTAAGGATGTCTGCTGTTTTTCCAGCTGCTTTTCATCTTGTTTCTTCACTGTGTTTGGGATATTCAGACAAGGGGCGCAATTAAGGCAGCAGAGAATTCAGTTATCTCGTATTTCCACCATATTAGTGATACTGTCTTCATGACTGCCACTAGCTGACCCTGCCCATGAGAGTGTGTAGGGGAGGGGGTGAGACAGACAGACTATGAATGGAGAGAAATGTAGAGCAGGTGCTCAGAGGAAGGCCACGGAGGCCGACGGGGAGGGAAAATACTCGGCTATTCTTGAACGTCTAAAATAACAAAGGCAAACTTCTTACGCAGTCGGTGTGAGGATTTGCAATACTGTGTATCAGCATGTCCTTTACATGCAGCAAAATTGTGTTCCACCCAACTACTACAAGGCCAATTACTCAGGGAAGCAGACTTGTGTTCGAGCCAAATATGACTAAATGTTTGATCACCACATGGACATCCACACTGAGCACACAACCAAACACAAAGACTAAACTACACGGTAAACTAAGAACATATTTTCATACACTATAATCTTGGTCAGTCCCTCCCTTTAAAGGTTTACTCAAGTTCTGTAAAGTTATTGTGTAACTAATTAGAATTTTCGTTTGAATTGTACTGTTTCACATTTTAAAGGGAGATATTGTTTTTCCTCCACTCCAGTTATTTTTACAGCTATAGTTACAAATTAGATTCAGATTTTAAATGCAAAACCTAATACAACTTGATATAGTGCAATACATCCTTACCAATTATTCCTGTATAAAGTAGTTAAAATGAGTTCCACCTTCAGCAGCTACAGCATTAAAAACCCAAATCTGCACATCATGGCATCAATGATAATAACTCAGCAATGTATTACTTTTAATAAAATGGGAGTCCTTTTGTTTAATACTGACATATTTATGTCTGTTTATTTTGCTGGTGATGTTTCTGTACTTTCATGCAAGGATTGTCATATTTTTTCTTTGTACATTTATATTGTGCTAACATTCCTATTAGTAAGTGAGACACAACTATAACATGCAAACCAATGAGCACTGCTGAGTTACAAGAAAGAAAGACAATCCATGGTAACAACAACACATATTATATCTATATTATTTATTCATTTCCTGGGCAAGAACCCACTATGCTCGGCACCACCCTTATTACCTGTTATAGGGATTCAACTGAATGGACTGATATCCAAGGATGGACCTCCCTAAAGGTCAACTCAAGCCACTTTCTTTTCCCATTTTTTTCAGAAGGAAACGCCCACTCATCTGCTCCTCATGACTTTAATCCTCTGTCTGCGATGTTATATTACTCCCAGACTCTGTTTTAAAATGGTTGATAAACGACACGTCAAAGACTTTGCAGCCTATCTGAAAAAAAACTACCGAGTCCATTCAGCAGCGGTGTGGTTCACACCCCCCGGGGCTATATGCCGTCTCTGGAGAGGTTGTGATGAAAAGATGAGGCCTGGCCCTGCACGTGAAACATCTACACCTCCTGTGCGGAGATCACGGAGATGATTCAGGGGGGAGTTGCGTGGCGTCGAGGAGGCTGCTGATGGAATGCAACATGCGCTAGCGCTACACACTGAAAGCAAGGAGGGCTCGTGCTCCCACGTCCGGTCTGCTCAGCAGCTGGCCTTACTTGGTAATGCGGGCCGGGTCTCTGCCCTGCTCTCAACAAGAGCAGCTCTGCCGTGTCTACTTTTACGAATGCCAAGGAAAAAGGGGAAGTGATAAAAAAGGAGCCGTGACTGAAGAAACCCAACCTCCAGGAGGGAGAATTAGTCATTTTTCCTCAGGAGCAAGGAAAAGACTAGTCTGTGTTTTGCGGTCATGGGAAGAGAGGGGGAAGGAGTGGCATGGGTGCGGATGCTGTTAGAGCTGCTCCTCTCTCTCTCGTGCAGACTGTCTTCAGTTGCTTCAAAAACATTTTCTCTTTTAACTTCTCTGCCGATTCCTAAATTTCAAGTTTCCAGCCTGATGATGTCAGGGACATGTGGGATCTAATGTGGAAGTACTGCATTTCAGTTCGGACGATAAGGTAGGGGGGGATCCTGTTACAGATTCCCAAAAGCATGATGGTGTACTACTGGAAGGGCCATCCGGCTTATGCTGGTCTGTGTGTGATTCTCAGTCTGTTTTTCATATATTTTGACATCCGTACTAGAACTGGAGGATTGGATGCTTTCAAAAGTTCAAAGCACAAGCTTTGTGGTTAGCCATCAGTGGCTATATTCAGGAATGAGTCCAAAGTTGTGGAAAGTTTGGCAGCTGTGAAGTGTAGAGCCTTCTTATGGGTCAAGATCATGAGCATGGTCATCAGCAAAAAGGTACTTTCAGTTTTTGACTGCAGCTGAAACTTCCGTCAGCAATTTGTCCGATAATCGTTCAGAATATTTAAATGTATTCAATCTCGAGAATTTAAGATATGGAATATTTCTAGCTGGACTCAGGTTGCATCCATCATTGTCATTGGTTGCATACATTGTGTCCACCAGTTGTGACCAGTTCAGCCAAATACCTTTTTTTTATTGGAATATCTTTCAGTGTCTTAAAGAAGAAAAAGTTTTGGTTTTCCGTAAGTCATCTCACGACCTCCCAAGGTTCCCAAATTCTGGCTCCAACGATTAATCGATTATTCAAATTGTTGCGTATTGCAGTTGAATTTTCTGCCGATCAGAACTATTTGATTATTTGACTGATTGTTGTCTAAGCACTAGTTTAGATGTAAATGTTTTATACTCCTGTGCTTAGGTTTATATTATTCTTAGAGTACAGCTGAAAAAACACATTAGCACACACACACATATCTATGCCCCGAACACGACCCGTCCACTGACAAACCGTTCTATCTGTGTTGTTGAGGAACAGTGTACCATTTGAAACGGAGCCGGGAGAGACGCAGTAGTAGGGGATGGGTTGTAGCATTAATGGTTGCACACAGTCATGTCACCACAGACAGGCTAAAATTAGTGGCCAGAGCAGCCTGAGTCAGCAGGAGCCAATCACCATTCATGAACTCCTCTGGTCTGTAATTTCAGTCTCTGTGGGTCGGACGTGCCGCAGCTCAGAGTTCATGCTTTAATTCGGAATATGTTCCTGCTTCTCAGCGAGTCCAGTCTTTTTATTGACTTTCTGATCCACGCCGTCTACTTGGCCATCAGACATTTTTTTTCTGTCTCTGCTCATTTCCCACAAAATGCAAAGTTAAATGTGTTTTCCTCTTGACTCGGGCGGGGAGGGGGACTTCTATCTACTTAAATAAAGATGACCACATAGTCGCTCACACATGCAGACAGGAGCTAGAGGTCTGGAATCCAGTGTGTGGTATTTTTAAATGATCCTTGTCCGTAAACTTAGTGTCGCCATGCGCACACGGTCCAAGTAGTTAAAACTGATTTCCATTAATTGCGGAACACCTCATAACGTTGTTTTGGCGAACATGTTTGCCTTCAGCCACCATGGAGACACGCTGGAAACAAGGTTGATGAGAATAAAGTTTGCAGGCCCAAAATAAAATATTGTGCTAAAAGAGGCGAAAACATTCCTGAGAGCTAAGTGGCGCTGCAGATCCATTGTTAATATACAGTAACTGATTATTGCAGCTTTAAAGGGACACATCATGCTCATTTTCAGGCTCATACTTTAATTTGTGGTTTCTAATAGAACATGCTACATATAGTATAGTTGTGACATCACAACTTTAACATCTAAAACATTCCGTTTTAGCTCCTATCTGCATATGACACAGGAAGGAGGGCGCTATCTGATTGGCTTGTTGAAACACATGTTTTTTCTGATTCAGCCCACAATAAACTGACTGGGTTTGCATCGCTAGATACCCAAATGTATGTGCACAAGCATCGACAAAAAGGGAGTATTTCATGATATGTCCATATTTCTTCAGTTGCAGTGAAAAGCACAAGCTGTACAGACGCTTTTCCTGGATGAAATTATTACCAACACATTCTTTATTCATCCGACAAAGTTCTGATCGGTCAACTTACTGCAACGATTTTCATTATTTTAGACCTATTCGAATAGCTGGACATATGAGACGCGGCCTGTGTGGTGATCGACGGCGGCAACAAGAGCAAACAACAACTGCCACCAGACTCTCACGTGAATGAACCCAAACTGTTTAAAACTTGTGGCGCGTTGGTGAAAACCAACGCTGCACGTGTAGCTCCAGGAAGCTGGGCTACTGTTCTCTGCCTGCTTTACACCTCTCACAGCGCTGCTGTTGTTGAGACTGACAGATTGACCCTGTGATAGCGAGAGAGAGAGAGAGAGAGAGAGAGAGAGAGAGAGAGAGACACAGAAGACGGCGGTGGCGGCGGCGGCGTCTGCCAGCAGTGCATTCCTAAAGACGGGAGTCATACCGCAATAACTCTCCTCTTCTCACATGGAGGTCCCGCTCTGCTCTGACCCCGCTACTCTGTTTTTTTCTCCCAGCTAATGCTTCAGTACATACCAGCCCCGTGTGTGTGTGTGTGTGTGTGTGTGTGTGTGTGTGTGTGTGTGTGTGTGTGTGTTTGTGTGCTCTGCACTTTATCGGTGGGAACTTTTTTTTTTCAACCTGCTTTACTGGAGCTGTTTTTGTAATAAATTCTCTTTAAAGAGCCCGGCCTTACAGCAGAGGCGGGTCGCTCTATTGTACGGTTCAACAGGCTGTGTGCATGCAGGCCCTTTTAAAAAGCGGTTTGCCAGTGAAACTGTAGAGGCAAGGGAACCTGATCGGGTCGTCTCTTCTGCAAACCCACAGGAGCACGGGGTATTATTTATTTAAGCCAGAGGCTCAGAGTTAAAGCTGCCAGTTTGAGGTGACCCACGCGTCTTGCTTTGTCCGCTTCCCGTGCTCCCGGGCCTCCCCGAGGAGAGAGGAAGCAAGTCGCCTCCGCTGAACACGTCGGAGAATCGCCCCGGTGTGTCTTTGGGCGATCATCCCGGACTACCATGCGGCTTCCTGGCACGCGAGCAACCGCTGGCAGATCGGAGCCGGCAGGTTTCGTCTCCGGGCAGATGTGTGGTGCAGCGTAGCCAGAGCCAGCCCTGGAAACATTTTCTGAACGGTCATTTCTGCTCGGCGCTCCAGTGGGGAAGTGGAATCGGAGGAGGGCTCCTCGCGTGAACGGAGCAGCGGTCGGTCAGCCCGTCGGCGGGACCTCCCTCCACACGGTAGCTGGTGAGGAGCGGAGAGGCTTTTTTTGTTTGACTGATTCACCGCTGGTCAGCCGCACAGATATTATGAGACGTTTACTGGCTCACGCTTTCTTAAACTTTCTTTCTTTAACTACTTTTGTCGCTTGCTGTCTCCTCTCATGCCCCAATTGTTGCGACCTGTGTGAGTGAACCTGGCGTTTGTGTCCAATTGATGACAAGGTCGCCTTATTTCATTTTTATTGGAGAATTCTTTTGGTCTTGGTTAAGGTTGTCAGATCCGGTCTTGTTATAAAAAGCAGATTTGCCTTGACTTAGTGTCTCGACACACACAGCAGGTCCGGCCACAGGATGCAACAGAAAAGGTTCCATCTATCTGTACACCTTTCGATGGGATTCGCCTTCTTTTGATGAATTTCATCACACAGAAAACAAGCTTTGCAGAAGATGGTGCTTCACTGTTGCTCGTATTGTGATCGGCTGTTATAAATATGTCAGTGTTGCAGTGTCCTGTTTCCACCTGTAATTTGATTTTTGTTTTGTTCATTTTTGCTCCAACCGAGTCGCCAGACTTTTTTTTTTTGCCGTTGTATGTTTCTGCAAACCACAGGATTCGTTGAATGATAACGTTTCATAACCCATTTCTATGAATGTGTTTCATATCAGCCACTTGGTAAAGCACAATGCTACATGGTTAACGCTATGAAGATAATAACAACATAACAATGTAGCTTAACAACTGTTACGAAATCACAAGCGCAAATAAATAGCAAGCCCCCATGGCAGACTTTCTTACGCAGAGTTACTTAACTAGCGTAACAACGTTCAATAACACAGCGTCGCCTAAAACAAAGTTGCGTAACACGGCATTTCATAAAAAGCATGACTAAGGTAAATATATTTTTTTAAACCTCAGTGAGCTTTCTTATGTAGCGTAACTTAACACATGTACCAATGGTATATAATAATGCGTAAAATCAATTATATATTTTTTCACATAGGTACCTCTATTGGCCTGTAATGCTTGTAATAGCCGTTATTATACCACATAATGTTCAATATAGCTGCTCAATGTACTGCATCACTTGCTCTGACCAAATGCAGAAAAGTCCATACCCCAAAAAAGTCTGTATATATAAACTCAGACATGCTGCCACTTGCCTGTTTTGTCCACAAATACAGCCCTCAAGTCCACGTTCTGCAGAGATTAAGCCATAATGTTTTCGGTTCGACAGAAACATCTCCGTTTATTGCTCTGGATACATGCTTGAATAGAATTGTAATGGATTCAAATTGCCATAACGATGCATAAATGTCGGCATAATAGCTTGGATGTCATTGTAGCTCAGGGAACTGCTTCCCTCTGCATCTCTTTTAATCGCTGTCAGGTGCTATAATTGTCCGGTCCCAGCATCAGCGGTGACCCGTGGCTCGGTCAATAATGACCGGACCGTGGCTGGGGGCGATCAGGGACGCAGTCGCCACCTGGGGTCCTCATTTATCTTTTATGCATTTCAATGAGGCCGAGCTCATCCAACATTAATGGCCACGGCGGCCCCTGGGCGCGGATCATTCTCTCAGTCGGCTATGGGCTCTGACCCCGGGCTGTCAGTGGCCCGGGGGGGGGGGGGTACCCCCGACCCGGCCCTAGCTGCCCTGTGAGGCCTGACTTCACTCTGACTCTGATAACGGCAATGTGCCACCTGCTAAAGGCACTCTGACGGATTAGAAACACAGCCGTGCTCCCACAGTATTCCGCAAACCACTTAACACGTAAAGCTATTGGCCACATTCTCCATGACCTTTCTTTTCCAAAGTGCCTCTCCCAGTATGGCATCAGAAAGTCCATTATTTTCTCCTCGGGAGAAGAGTTCCGCCTCCACCTTTGTAAATTCAGAAAGGATTGCTGAGTTCCACCAAACAGCTGGAGGTAGCGCTAGCCAGATTGTGGCCGTGTGCATGCATAACTAACCCCGGAACACAACATGTGTGGATTTCCGCTGAAATGCAGTGTGACGGAGGTTTTCCTCATTAGAACAGAGAGTCCCCGCTGCCAAACATCTGGCTGTGTGTGTACTTCCTAAAATCCTTATTGTTTGAGTCAAATCTTTGCCCTCAAACCACGGGCAAGTCAAGCGAATGGGGTTTAGAGAGGAAACTCAAGATGGCCTTTTTCTAATGCTCTGTCTTCAACTGTCTTCAACTCAAAAGCCTTCATAATGTGATTCTCTTGTTTACCAATCCATCCCAAGAAACGCCTCTTGACAAAAGTTTAGTTTACCAAACAACCAAATGAAAATTCATTTGTCGTAAAATGTTGTTTTTCATTACTGTAATAAATAGACAGACTCACTGTTTGCCAGCTATTTAAGACCGGTTCTGTCAATATCACAACAACGTTTGTTCATAATGTGCAGCCCCATGGCTAATCAATGGGGGGCTAATGGTTCCTGGAACACCTCCTGCTTCTCGCCCACGCCCTTTGGCCAAGCTTTCTGGGAAAGTATCCATCACTGGCAGTATTTATTCATGGAGGTTTGGTTGTCACTGTCTAATATATACGCCAGGAGCTGCAGTCATGGGCACTAGATGCTTCTGGATTTTAAAACAAAGGATGACGAGGCTGCTGGGATGTGTGTGGAGAAACGGCTTCTGCTTTGGTTTAGCTAATGTAGGCTATTCATTCAAATTCAACACTCAGATTCAGATTCCAGCACAGCGGTTCTTTTTTTTGTTGACTGCGCGAAATGGCCAGCAAGTTATTCACAGACCAGCCTTTAAACCCTCTCAACTTTAATTCTCCTCCCTCGCTCCACGGCCACTTTTATTATTTGCGGACCAAGTTCTGCAATCAATTAGTCATAGAGAAGGGCCCAATCAATCCTCGCCTATTTACAATTCCTCCACGTTAAACACTTTCCTTTATTACAAATGTCATAATTAATGTGACGGAGATTGAGAGGATGGGAGGGATGAGCAGTGCAGTACACACAATACCAGCACTCATCACACGTTTAATGGGCCATGCTCACGCATACATTGTGCATTAGTCTCTGCAGTGAGGGAATAAACGGTCACAGGGGCTTCGCCGTCATGTTCAGTGAATAAGACGTTGTGAATTATGTATATTTAAAATCTATAAAAGGGCCAATGTGTGAGATATGGCCAGAATTTCCTGATGTCCTCATGAAACACTTTGGGACGTGTAGACCTACGTCTTATTGGATCACTTTATTTAGAGTCAATGTAAACTGTCAACGTCTCCTCACACAGTATTTTGTAAGATATCTTCCAAAAAGTCACTCCTTAGTTGTTTTACAATAGCCAGGAAGAGGAGGAAAAGATTGTGAAATACCTAGTTAGGCAACAAAACTACTTACATCAGGAGATACAATTATTTTTCATTATTAACAGAAGATATGTGATGATAAAGTCTTGACAGTCTTTGGCGCTTGGACTCTACTGGGAGATTTGTAACGGAGAGATGTCTGCTCTGAGCAGCAGCAAGATAACCCCCCTTCTGTGGAGTCCAGACCCGGTGGTGGTGGTGGCTGCTGAGGGCTGATAGAATAACGAGGTGATGAAGCTGATGGATCTGCGAAGACTGGCGGGAGGTGAAGGGGTGCGTAACAGCAGCATGAATGAACTAAAGGCAGAGAGATAGTCACGTTTAAAAGAGACGGCAGCAAGATGATAGATAGGCTAACCACGCCCTTGCTTCAAGGCCAGGCTATGTCAACTGTTATTTTGTAAGCCTACCTCCGTCAAAACACATGAATCATCCACAATCTACCTAAAACAAAGGGTTAACAGGCAATCGGCCCCGCACCAAATGACTTCAAGAGGATGCAAGATACTGATAAAGAGGGGCTACTGACAGCCAGTAGATGTGATGCAAACAGATGCGTGTGGAAGCATGTTTTATGAGCCGTAGGATGAGATGGCCGTGCGATTGGGGGAGGTTAGCGCACCAGTGGTAATTACTGGGCAACGCCGCTGCACAGTCAGTGGTCGGCACACGCCAATCTGTCTTCCTTTGGCCCCAAATGAAAAAAAAGCCTTTTTAACATCCGAGCTTCTAACGTCACTTTAACTCGGGCAGATATCTGACGGGAGAGCTGAGTGATCCAGGTGTGGATTATGGCGCCAGGGGTCCGCAATGTTTGTATTTGCATGTTTATATGGGACACTTTGTGGGTGCATCTCATCTCCATTTCGCTACATCTGTTTGATGGAGTGTGCAGGTGGAGCGCTTGATGACATGCGAGACGATACCCATTAGCAATGCATCGCAAATTAGGCTCGCAACTGAAATGATAATGGCCGTCAGGGACATCACGGCTGCCATTTTCCCGCCAGTGAGTGTGATGTCTTTTTTTCTCCTTCTTTATCTCAACATAACTTCACCCTTGCTCGTTCTCTCTCTCTGGCTCTCTCTCTCTCCCCTCCTTCCTCTGGCTTGGAAAACAACAATTCCTCAAAGAGCTGCTAACAATCACATTGTTGTGTTTCCCCCGTTAAGCCGGCGGGTTTCATCTGATCCCCTCTATCAAGTCGCGGTGACAAGAGTTGTTCGGTAGAAATGAGCTCTCCATAGTGTATCAATAGGAGCTCCCTTTGAAGTGAGACTGTCTCCATCAAAACAATTCTTTGACTGTGTTCTTAGCACTGCAGTTCCTCCTAGTTTTTCCCACTGTTCGACAAGAAAGTTATCAGAAATGTCAGCGAGGCCTTTCATGTCGACTTTCACCCAAGACGGGACATTTTTGTACGATTTTGTTTTGACTAACTAATGACTAATGCCTCAAAAGTCCAAAAAGTTGTTGGTTTTCTCCGTGAAGTGGTCAAAGGCTGTCTTGTATTGTGTTTTTGTGCGACAAGACGTATAGTGACGTTGTCTAATATCTCACTGTGCAAGCTTACGGTTGTGCCAAGGCCTAACGGAAGTCACATTGGATGTCTTCAGAGTGTCTGCTGGTGGACTGCTATGTGACGCTGACATGTGCTGCTTGAAATGTGCTGTAAACACCATCTGCTGCGGTCGGTTACGGTTGGTTCTCTGTGTTTGTTAAGCGGAAATGGCAGCCGGTTGCACAGAAAGCTGTCGGGCGAGTGCTGAAGGAAAGCTGAAAGGAAAGCTCTCGCCAAAGCAAAGTTCTCCTCAGCGACGCGTCTATGTTTTTGATAAATAGATAGCCAACCGAACGTAGAAGCCCTGTTTGAAGGTGTTTACTGAATCCTGTATGAACTCCGTACGTTGCGTGATTTAAAAGGCCAGTATGCGGGCAGAAATGGTTTATGATATTCATAGTTGTTTTCATTAGGTTGTAATCACCAGAAACCGAAAATAATTTGCGTTTTTTGTTAGTTTAGAGTCGATATGCACTCTAGAGACCTGAAGGACACTTTAAATCTGTGACACGCTTGGAAAGAGATTACTTAATCAAACATAGATGGTGTCTGTAAATGACATGTCTCCTTGCTCAATTAATATGACTTCAACTGAAATGAAATTGGTCATTCAAAATAACACATTTATATCTTACTTTGTGTCATAAAACATGGCAAGGAAATGTTTTTTCAAGCTTCCAGGACAGGAATTATTTTTCCTCCACATGGGCAGAAGGATTCCAGATTAATTTCCCAAAGCCCAAGGTGATATTCAATTAACTTTAATTTAGTGAAATAATTAAAAACATGAATCTAGGTAACGCTTGGCCATTTTACTTTATAAAGCGATTAATAGATCAAAATAGTTTGCTTATCAGGACGTTTGTGGGAAACGATACATTTTTATGAATTGTATGCAAATTCTTTCAGATATTTTGTCAAACTGCTTAGAACTTTTCAGATGTTAAAATCACAATTTCATTTAATTTTCTTTACAGAAATAAATGAATGAAAGGACTGATTGTTTCAGTGTTTCTGAACAGCCTCCTGGGGTTTTCAAGCTTGTTAGCTCTCAGAAAAACAGATGCTGAGAGGCACTTACCGAAGCTGGTAACACAGCAACATTATGTGTATGTATGTATGTATATACTGTATATATACATACATATTAGATGTGTATGTAACATATAACAATGTGTTGGATTTTATAGTAGAATCAGTTCCTCAGGCTGTTGTATTGGGAAAGTAGAGACGTGAAAGAGAAAGCTATTAGGCCACTATATAGCGGATCATCTCGTCACATGATTGACTGGTAGACTTGACATTACACAACATTAACATACATATTACCTAGCAACCATCAATAAATATGTCATGTGTAAAAAAAAAAATATATATATATATGTAATCAAATAGTTTTTCCCATTGTGTATGTAGAATAAGCATCGTTTTGTTACTGATTGTTACAGACTACAAAAAAATAGGGAAAACCATGATAGAGATGGTTCTGCCTTTTCAAGGGTTTATATAGCAAATGGCACCACTCTCCTAACACAGGTGTAATGTGAAGGTGCTGTTTTGATTTGCTTTTAGTGACATGATCTTGCCGTAACAAATTGGAGGAGTCATTCTCTCTACGGGCCCCATGGCCACCACTCTGCCTGCACTGTCTATATGCACGCCTCTGGTTAAAGATGAGCCAGGAAGTCAGACGTTAACAAGAGACAGTTGGGGTAATAACTTCTCCATCGCCTTTGCGTCCTCTTTCAAATGCGTTTACTCAGCCTTGGGGGGTTTGATTCTGTCAGCTTGTGACTGCTTTGTACCAATCTCACCGTGGTCCCAACTTCTGGTCACTATTACTGATAGGAAAGATGGTGAAGACTAAGGCCCGGCTTTGCAACAAAACGGACTCGTCCTCCCGAGCGATGTCCGGTGTCGGGCCCCGTGAGGTGGCTCTAAGCAGCCCGACAGCGGGACACGGCCATCATCTCTCCACACAAGACAGTAAACACTCATTAGGTCCGTCCGTTGTGCACACAAACATCTGCTGCCGCCGAGAGTCGGTGGCCCCCATCCGCCGTCCCCTGTAGTCATCTCCCAAAGTCTGGTACGAAAACAAGCACACGGGGGGCTGCCATGTGATTGGGGTTTGAGCTCTGGGTCCAAACATATGAGAGAGCATACGCTTAAATGTTGTGACGAAAAAAAAAGGCCCCAGCCTCCAGCTGAGACGGGGCCTTCCTCTTCTCCCCGCGGACGCTTCCCAGCCTCACTTCAGAGGCTTTCGGGGAGGGCAGGATTTTCGCAGCCAAGGAGCCGCTTCAGATTCTCGCACACGGGAGGCGCACGGAAGTTTTTCTTCTGAGGAGGCAGCCTTTCATTCCTGTCAGTGCCGGAGGGATTGCATCAAGCCGCTGCGCGTGGAGCGTCTGCGGATGCCGAAGCAAGCCGTTCCCTGAGATTTGGGTATCGCCACAATAGGCCCCCGAGCTGCTTTATCCGTTAAGGGAAGAACCCTTGTTTCAATTAGCGGATTCGAGAGGCCGCGCGAAAGAGAGACGTTTCGTGAGACGTCTGGACACCTTCGTGTTGTGGCAGGCTGTCAGGAGAAGGAGCTGCTCGTCGGCGCTCATCTCGCAGTGGCGTCGGAGGCGATGGTGCCGACGCAGTCGTTAGAAGTAGTGCCAGCACAACACCAGGCCTCTGGGCTGCGGGCGGCTCTAATGAGCTCCCCTGAGTGGTTGGTGGGGCTGATGAAGATGGCCCGTCCTCTCCCCTCCCCCCACCGTCGCTCTAGGTTCTAATTGGTGGGAGAAGAAAGGGAAGACTTCGGAATTACAGGAGACAATGCTTTGGTCAAAAGAGAGAAGGAGAATCAGAGGAAGAAGAAAAAGGAAAAACTGTTTCCACCTCATCTGAATGCAAATCCTCTTCACCCCAATTATAATTTCTGGCGTAGGCCTGAGGATTACATCAGCCAATATGTCCGGAGCCCGAGGGGAAGGACATGTGTGAAGTGAGAGGTGTTAGGTGTTCTTCTTTGGAAGGTGTGAGAGTCAGATGTGCCAAATATCTGCTGGTTGCTTACCTAATTTTGATCATGTTGCTGGGGCTGAATATCAAGAGCGCCCTTCATGCTCATGAGCTCCAAAGACTGGAATAATGCCGCCCTCTACTGGCCAGAAGCCATCACAGCCAGAAAAAAAAGACAGCAACTAGCAAGTTATTTCATTAAAAAAAAAAAAAAATGATCACAGAACGAAGAAAATCTCTTAAGCATAAAAAAAAACATTGACTTCTCAAATCATTTCTGGGTTTTAGGACTCATTGCTGCAGCACTGTCGTGATGATGATGATGGCGCATTGAAAACCAACAATCCTATA
This sequence comes from Taurulus bubalis, assembly GCF_910589615.1. Classification (NCBI taxonomy): domain Eukaryota; kingdom Metazoa; phylum Chordata; class Actinopteri; order Perciformes; family Cottidae; genus Taurulus; species Taurulus bubalis. Next base: position 22,810,950 of record NC_136593.1, on the reverse strand, counting down.
ATGAGGAATGTTTTGCTGAGTCAAGTATTTTAAGTGCAAAAGTTTAGGAAATGTCTTTCGGGTGAAAAGTGATAACCGCCCAATCAAAAAATCTGAAGAGACACCTGTATATCCTATACACCTTTTAAAATATCCACATAAAAGAGTCAAATAACATGATTTGAACAAGTTTTCCGTAACTTTCCTCCGCTCTGGTTTAGTTTGTGTACGTCTTCCCGGCATCAGCACCCTCACGCGCTGCTTCCTGTCGCGAGGTGTGAAACCGTGCTGCTGATCCCTGCGATGTCACAAGCTGTCCTGCTTCCAGGGGCTTATGGGGAAAAGGTAGCAAGCTGCTTTATCCTCATTAGCATCATTACGTTATGACGCGCCTCCAGCTACTGTTGTCTTTCTGGTGATGCAGGAAGTGGTGGCGGACATGTCGCAGCCACTCATGAGGGGTTTCTCCCACTGTATCCTTGTCCTCCTGGAGGAAAGCCACCATTGAGATGCCGTTGAGCAAAAAGACTGAACCCCAATCAATCCGGGGAGGCCTGCAGTGGCTGCAGGGTTCAACTTGTATCTAAATATTAGTCCCTCTGCGGTTTCAGAGGGTTGAACTGGTTGTGTTATCCTGTTTGCTTCAATCAAATTATAATAAATCAAACGCTGATTTTCACATCGTAGTCCTCCTGTTTATACATCCTGGCTATACTGTACCTTGACTCAGCAGGGTAACATATCTGTGATTGGCCCTTGTGCATTTTTTCGCTCTAAAGGCATGCGTGGACGAGGCGGCAACCATTGGTAACCATTTTGAGAAATCAGCAACCATTTCTTGGCCTGTGGTTGCCATCAGATGCAACCACTGGCACTTGAATGTTGAATGTCATTGGTATGAGTGAAAATTTCTATTTTTCTGGGGTAGTGTGAGCTTTTTAATGTTAAAGGTTTAAAGGCATTCAAAATAGGGACAGCAAACAGCACCACATGCTGGGAAGGGGATTCAGCTGTCGAGGCAGAATCAAGACCGACTGGATGTCATCTCTGAGACTATAGATGATCAACCAGGTAATGTTGGTGTCATTGAGGGACCCATGATCCAAGACTTGCTTGAAGGGCCTGTGGATCTGTGGTGGGAATCAGCACGACTGTGAATTTTAGATACATGCATGAGGGTTCTGTGAAGAACATGACAACAGATGCACTACTGCTATTTTACATACGTTAGCTGATAACCCTTTAGATTCAAAATCCATATTTCCATCATTACGTTGGCACAGAACTGCATTTCATCTTTATTACTCATAGTATAAGTCGACTAAAGATGGCAGCCACATTGTTAGTTTTGGCAGCCAAAAGCTGATGCCTAGTTGCCAGCGTGGCAACCACTTTTTTGAAAATAGTGAAAATAGAAAATAGAGCCAGACAGATTGCTATGTCAACATGAAGAGGCTCGCCATGCGACTTCCATCCTGCAAACCCACCAGGGTTAGGGTTGGGGTTACCAAAGCTAATTTAACAGCCTGCCCTGGACACACCAACATTGCTATAGATTGAAATCCCTGATCTCAGTCCATGATAACAAAGAGAAACCTGAACGCATCCATTGGAAGTACATCAGCAAAGTCATCAACAACACTGCTCAAGGAGACTGTGTTCAGGCAGGAAAGGTCTAACAAAAGATTCTAAGGAATTACATTATGAGAGATGTAGGATCCAGTGTTTTGGGATCTTAACCCAGCTTATAGGGACTAAAGCTTATCTCCACCCCTGCTCTTTCAAATCAGACCATTCTTTGTCGAAGCTGTCTTTTGCGAGTCCCAAGTACAGCCCTAAGTCACTAATATGCGTGTAAACACAGGAGTTAAGGAGACCGACACTGCTTCTATGTCATTTTTGTGATAAAAAAACTGTCATCCAATCTTTTTTGTTGGTTTTTAAGCATTTTGGCGAAACTTAGGTTTTAATTACCTTATTTGATCTTAAATAAAAAGTAATGTCATTTCAAAAAATTGCCAAAATAATATTTGTTTTCTTGTTTACAACAGCTTTATTCATTAAAATGATCTTCGACTGAAGTAATCTGCCTTAATTCAAGGTGCTTGCAGAAAGTTGTACCTCCTGCAGAGATCGATATACTCAACACTGATACGAACAAGCTTGCTAAGATGGATATTTTTTCCGCAGCACGGGGACCGGCGAGGAAAGCTTTAAACCTCGGTGATGTTTTTAGAGCCATTGAGCTAAACGGGGACGCCACCTGTCAGGAGGAGCCATTAGTGGGAAATCCCATTACCAGTAATCCTATAGGCCCTGTGGTACGAGCACAGAGACTAGTCTCCACACTCTCCCTTTCTCTCCGCTTGGCACCGGCGACAGTCGCGCTTCCACATCAGTCGTCGTGGCGACAGGCCCGTTAGTGCCAGGGTCAGAAGGGGGCAGGACCCCTGGCAGGCTTCCTCCCAGGTGGATCGAGAGGCTCGATCGGGATATTAATGCCGCTCCGCGCCAGCTGCAGTTTACAGCCGCAACAGTAAGTCTTATCCTTGAGGCCCTGCTTTTTTCACTAAGAATGCTGCTGTCTGTGGGCTTGGTTGGTTGATCCTCTCCGCATTGTCAGATTCAGAGGAGCGTGCTTCATCATCAGCTTGTTTGCAGCTGGATTTGACCGTTTCAGCAATGTTTAAGATCACAAGATGACAAGAAGCTCAGACTGTGCTGCCGTGTTGTAGCAGTGGGCCTCAGCCGGTTACTATCAACATCACCTCAGTACTTGCATCTGTATGTAGCCAACAACTGACAAATCAAATAAAGAAAGTTCAGGTGAATAATATCTTAACAATATGTATTGTCAGATTTCAAATAAAACTGGATTTATTATTAATACTACATACAATAAATACATGTTCTTCTCTCATTTCAAGTAAAATAAGGGCTGGATTTAAAAAATCTAAATACATTGCAGAAAGCTTTTGAAAAATGTGACTCTTAAAAGAAAGTACTAAAATGAATTTAACTGAATGTTCCTTGCCCTGCAGCTTTTAATTAATTTCCTGCAGGTGTAAAGTGATGTCAACCAAAAAGGCCACGAGATGATATTCTTTTCATCTTCTAAAGAGAGTAATTTGTGTGCAGGGACTTTATCTGTGGTTATTGAAACCACTTGTTTCAGCTCTATTCCTCTCCGTTCACGTCATTGTTGAGCAGTGAATTCATGTAATAGAATTATGATCATTTTGGCTTCTTAGATTTATTTTTCTGTGCCTTCCCTAGAATGGGTACGATTTGTGATTTGTCTTGTAGTGGCACTTCATATTACCACTTTTAATAATCTTCTCTGACATGCTGGTTTTGAACTGCCTGTGGGAAGAATGAACATTCTTGGTTTAAGGCTCTGGTCTCGATTACCGCTCCGGCCATGTGAAATAACTTGCAGTGCTTATCAGAATACACATAATGTATTTGAATTGCATCACGTTAATGGTTTACAACGTACGCATACAAAGATGCACCGGTTGAAATAGTATCGCTCTGTCTAAATTTATAACTGTTCAGTTATCTATCGATTATAGGTCTAGCTCCGATACCATGGCATCTGGGTCCCGACCAGGACCGCGGTCCGCCTATTAGTGTGATTAGTGTATGAGATGTCCAAAACTGACACATGGAGGGAACCTGGAGCGTCTCAGATCCAAGCATAGTGCCACTCGGTTATACTTTCCGCAAGGATGGTCACATAGACATTAGTTGTCACCGAAAACTGACCCCTTCAAAGCTCCTCAGAGTTCTTCATTTTCTCGCTCATCTGCGTAAGCGGAGTGAGAAAACGTTGGACGTGCACGGACGGCGAGCATAAATCACGCTTTCGACAGCTTGGCTTGACAACAGCTCCTTTAGATTTAGATGACAACGTTTATTTTCAAGTCAGCTATCTTCTTGTTATAAGATATCTTCAAATGACAACCGCCACCATATGTGCTGAAATCTCTGAAACTCTGTAGAATCAATCTTCTGCCATCCGGCAACTGGAGCTTTTTTCGAGGAAGAAAAAGAGAAGCATGAAGTAGATATTTTCCTCAGAAGTCTGATTGATTTTTCTCTGGACTGGTGCTTGTTTGTCACAGTCAACCCTAACTTTTATTTTCCACTTTACGCCACACAAGTGTGCACATTTTCCCTGCAATCAAACTCAAAAGCGGCTCATCTTGTTAATTACCAGACCTTCACCCAGCGAGGGACCGGCCCAGCCTGTGCAATTAAAATAAAAAAACCTGCACACTCTGGGTGTTTCAGTGACTGTGACGGAAACAAACCTTGACCTTGCAGCGCTGCCGGCAGAGGCAAGGACTCGCTGGACACACAGCTCTGCTGGGAGGGGAGGGGAGAGAGAGAGCGGGAAGAGGGGAGGGGCCAAGGGAGTGACAGAGGGGTTGGAAGAGAGAGGCTCGGAGAGCACAGGAGGCAGATGGAGAGAGGGTGGCGAGGGCCCGAGCCGTCTCTCTCTCTCTCTCTCTCTCTCTCTCTCTCTCTCTCTCTCTCTCTCTCTCTCTCTCTCTCTCCCTGGAGCCGGAGGTGTGAGGATGGTCGCTCGCTTTCGTCCTGCCGGTGTCGACTCTGTCCCGGGCTGCTCTCCGTGTCTCTCTGCCGGTAGGGCTTCCGCTTTCACCTTCTCACGTCCCCTTGCTCATGTCATCCACCTACATCTTTTGGTGTGTGTGTGTGTGTGTGTGTGTGTGTGTGTGTGTGTGTAAATAGAAGAGTGCCACCGGCTGCACATGCTCTGTTTACACCCGCCGGCCCCGGCAGGTGTCTGGCAGAGACGACTGCAGCAGCTGCACTGGCGTGTCTCTCTCCCATCCACTCTCCCCATCGCTCTCCTGTAGTCTGATGTCATGGCAGCTGATGTTTGCTTGGAGGACACCCACGGCTCTGCCGCAAATGGGGGGGGACGTTCCAACTTCTCAGAGAGACTATTGTCCTTGTCCATTTGACATTTTTCTTTTCTTTCTTTAACCGCTTGCTGCATCCCGGTTCCTTTTGCTGAGCTGAGGGCCCGCGTGACCAATAGCTATTGATCCGGTAAACAGACCCAGGAATAGTTCATTACATCAGGCTGCTCTCCGCTGACCTCGACAACAACTCACCCGCGCCGCACTCCCCGAGTTGCCGCGGACGAGACGGAGGGAACTGGCAGTCACTGCTCCGCCCTCAAAAACATGACTCTCCATCGGCATATCTCACAGTACAGTTTAATAGCTTTTTAGCAAAGCACACATTAATTCATCGATAATGGGTTTGGGGGGCCCGCGGCACAGGATTATGCACGACTTGTGTGATCTCTGTGGATATAATTCCATCTCTGAGGCTTGTTTTTTTTGTTTTTTTTCCCCCGGTTCTTGGTTTATATCCTGAGGGGCAGGATTTTTTACGTCGGGCGAGATTATGCAGCATTAAGCTGCTTGGTATCAGATAATTCCACAATGATGAAATCCTTTGTGGTTATGAATTAAAATGGGCTGAGCTCTGTTGTTGTTCCACGCTCAGGAGAATCCACATGCGGCCCACTGAATTTACCTTTTCATTGGGGTTTTAGATTTCATACATCGCAGCCGTCGGGGACAGATGAAATTTGTTCTCTTGTCCAACATTTCTCAAAAACATCTCCTGCCCTCGTTCAAAACTATAACATCCCAGATCTCTGCTGGAGGAGCCTTCTCCTGTACTGCATGTGCACTGAAGCATTTAGGCTGTTTTAAATGCCAGATACATCAGCATGTGTTCAATAAATCATGGGCCCATCAGAGGAGTCCTCCGGAGCATCCGAGAGAGGAGCCAGGAAGCCGCGACGAGCATCTGATGAGTCATCCGGCGTTCTGTTCCAAAAGGGCGGGAGGTGAAGCTCTGCTCTGCTGGCCCTTCACTCAGTATCACGCTCCAGGATAATGATTCTGATTGGAGTGTGCTGAGGTTGAACCGATTCCACGTCTCAAACACTGACGCATCATTGCTGCGCGAGACGTTTGCTTTCATCTTCGAAGCGGAGTCGTTGTTGTCGTGTTTGGAGAGGTGGATTTTACGGGACAGGGAACAACCCGGTCTTAATTCACATTGTGCTCGCCGTAGGTGGATAATTCGGCTCTGATTGAAAAGGATGCATCGGTGCATGCTTCACTGCCATGTTAAAACGTTGTGTGCAAATGGCTGCAGTCCGATTGGAAACATCTACCACTGTCTCGGGCCTTGCATTTGTTTTAAGTGACTTTAAGTGGCTTTCACTGCACTTAAAGAGAAAGTAGCGTGCGGTTGTTGCTAAACAATGTCGACATGTGCTTTTTTTATTATCTTTATGAAAGCAGCTAGTAGTCAGGTGCACAGATGCAGCAGCTTCAATCCTCTGTTACTGCTTCCACAAGATGCGTTCATGCACATGTGTAGAGTGTAGGTCACCGGTGTTTTGGCAGATTTCAATGCCCACGAACAATGGCTGCATACACACCTAAAACAGAAGAAAATAGACTTGAAATACTGTTCAGGGTCTGGTTACACCATGTTGACTTTGTTGAGTTCACAATGTATTTTTACTTCATAAGAAAGCACCACACACATTTGCAGCAAGCAATCCGGCTCCTCAAGCAAATATGCGCATGTAGTGAGATCTATGAGAAGAAATGGACTATCATTGTTACATCTATGTTTGTGTGTAAATTGCGTTGTCTTTATTTTTGTTAGCTTAGCATGAGCCCTTCATATATATATATATATATATATATATATATATATATATATATATATATATATGTATACACTGGTATGGGGGAACGGAGTTAACCATGCTTTGGGAAAGGGAGGAGTGAGTGGAGGGGTGTTCAGTCAGACCCTATATGCCACCAAATCTCACACACTGTCCCTTTAACTATTCTATCTTTCGTCTTTTTGGACAAACTTGACACAATTATTTCTGTTTTAAGGCACAATTTTTGTTACGTTCGAAAAAATAAGCCGCACTTAAGGAACTGAACGTGAAGACGTGGCCGGTGTAGGACATTCCAGCGCCTCTCTCTTCCCTGGTTATAACATGCACGGTTCAGCCAGCGTGCATGCGGATTACAATCTGTTCGTGCAAGCATTGGGCGTCAACAGGTTGCCATAGTAAACATGTGGCAGGGAAAAGCTGCAGGGGATTATTCTGCTGGTGCTCCGTCTCTTCGATATTTTACCACCATTACTGTCGGCGGACATATCAGGCCGCTCTGGAGAAGATGTGCATTGTGAACGATGGCGCACTATATTGTTTTAGTTTCACTGCTACAACCACAGTTGTACAGTTGTACAGTTCCGATTGAACTATTGCCTCTAAGCATGACAGCAAAGACACTGTACAAGCAAATAATATATAATGTGTTAGTAGCGGTTGTGGCTGCAGTGAACTTTAGGCTTGAACATTGATGCTCTTTTCCTCTTGGATGAAATGAGGCTCATTATTGTGGGGCAATTCAACACGTTTTGGTTGTTTAATTTGTGTCTGTAGAGAGTAACTGACATATTTCCTTGTGAAGAAGGTTATTTTATTTTATTTAAAATGCTAAAATATACCAAACACAATGCACAAAAACATGGATTAACCTTCTGTTCGTGATGGGCATCTCGAAATGGGATGCCTGTAGATAAGCACACTGTTGACCTCACCTTAAAAGTTTACCCTGGCTCATTTGTGCACATAAATTGCACGAGCAGCGGCCATAAAAGCCAACCATTCGATAAACAGGTGCTTGAGTAGAGGTGCCCCGGTGGCCTAGGGCAGTGGTTCTCAAATGGGGGTACGTGAAGGCACTCCAGTGGGTACGTGAGATTCTTTTTAAAATTAGCATCCATTCAAAAAAATATTTCACAGGGGGTACATCACTGAAAAAAGGTTTAGAACTACTGGCCTAGAGGATACAAAGCGCTGAATGAGTTGCACCATCCCTGGCTCAAGTTTTTTCAAGCAACTCATTGCATGTCATTCCCATCTCTCTTCCCCTCATTTCCTGCTATCGCGCTACTGTTAGCCAAAGAAAATATATAGCTGTTCTATTGTATAATTGTTCAACAGTCAAATATTGCCCTTGCTACAGCTTTAGCTGTAACACATCAGAGGTGGCTAATTTAAACAGATTCTGCATATAAATACAGAATCTGTAAGCAACGGGACACGGTTGTGGTATCAGAAGCGTTTTAGTTTTACGTTTGTAGTCCAGGTGAACGGTCCGTGTGTAGAGCAAAAAAGGCTGAAATGCAATCAGAAAACCCATAAGTTATCGCTTGGCGATGATTTACAACAACATTTTCGCATCTTGTTGCTAATCAGACTGTAAACATTGACTGGCTACACCAGAGCATCAGAATGATCAGAATACCAACACTTGCCCAATTTCAATTAATCTTTAAATTGTGCTACAATTATTTTCAATAGATGCTATTTTGCTATTCCTTAATTTTATATTATTTTAAAATTTCAATTGGAATGTACAAGACACATTTAAATGGCTACATTTATCTTCCTTTAATAGACATTAAGAGTGGACGTAGTCACCCATTGGTTTGTGTATGGCAAGTTTGACGTCTCAAATGCTTGGTATTTCATCCATCACCATCTTTATTTTTGTCCGTCGGCATCTTTATCTTTTGCAACCAGAAGTGACACATGAGGATGGAGCTAATTACAACTGAACACCAGATAAGACAGTTTTAGGGCGACCAAGATGTTGAAATTAACTTTCATGAGACCATAAACTCACGTGTACAATGTTTACTGAGGTAATAAATCAAGTGAGAAGTCGTATGTTATACTTCTTTTTCCAACCAGAGGAGTCGCTTACTGATGCCCAAGTTTAAGGCACTTCCATATTGGCTTTCCTTTTCTTGACCCGGACCTTGCCGCCTCGTTCCACTTCATTCTGGTGATAATCTCTTTCCATGTGATGTTTTTAGGTTTATAGGTAACCTCAGGGAAGGGCGGGGAGACACGGCAGGGATGAGTGATCTACCTGGCGATTACATTCACACGACAGGCCCCGTCAGGCTGTTCAGTTGGCAGATATTCAGACGCTGCATTCATCCCCTCAGGACATAGTAACTACTGGAGAAAAACATTATTGTTTTAGGATAATAATCTCGCTGAGTCACCAACTAGAATCACCAACGTGTCCCAGTCCACCGTCTGCACCTCCCACAACTGAATCTGGTTGACAAACAGTCGGGGCGAGGGGGAGCTGGTGACAAATGGTTGACTGCAAACCCCCACAAAGGTCGTTTGTGGAAAATAATGCCTTAAATTGAGTATGAAAATGTTCCTTCCTGTTCATTTTTTGATATATTGTCCTGTTCTATCTTTAAAAAACAATTACCAATTCTTCCTCTTCCTCTTCATGACATTCATTATTTCTCTAACTTGGGGGAAATAACTTCTGCTGACTCCAAATCATATTTCACTGTAATGGAAAGTAGCTGAGATTGCTAGTGTTCTTTCTGGACATAAATAATACTGATCCATCCAACCGTGCTGAGACTGTAGATTAGACTTCCTCCGGGGGTTACTCCTCACTGACAGACGGATGAAGCAGGTTCGCACTGCCAACAGATAAGGCACATACGGTGCACATTCTGTCAGCCGTGCAACAATCGTGAGCGTCATTACTGAAATACAGCAGAAGCATCCAGCTTCCCTTTTCTCAGGGCCACGCCTTTCACACCCAGTTACATGAGATCATTGTTCCATGGTGAGCTTCAGTTTGTTCATGTCAGAACACCCCCTCTGTTGCCTGCTCAGATTTGTTTCGAAGGTTGAACGGAGGCATCTTTAAAGACGGCGAGAATGTCCTCGACAGCTACGAGCGCAACAAGCTGACACAAGTTGTCTGCGCGGTGGTACTGTAGAGCAGCAGGGCCTCTGTGTCTGGAGATATGTAGGAGGAAGTACCGGTTCAAAAGGTTAGCAGAGGTCCCATCTGAGGAGGAAGTGCTCAAGGGGAGGACAACGGATCTCCAGGGGCAGGAAGAGGCAACCGGAGGTCATTTCAAGACGAGGTCCAAGTACTACGGTTATATTAAAAGGCAGAATAAGCATTTTAGAGGGAAGCTTGGCCAAACCTGAGAGCAGCTAGTACAGGTTCCTCTTTAATCTTGTGTGCAAAAATAGATGCTTGCTTCTTTTGATTGTCCTGGCTTCCTTGTGGCTTCTAACGTTATAGCAGCCGGTCCAAAGCAAGAAAACACCGTGATAAAGGTTGTGTGAAACATCCAGTGTTTTCACTTTATTTCACCGGGAGATTGCAAACCAATAGCTGACAGAATTGCGTAGCGAAAGAGAGGTTTATAGTTGTATATCTCAACAGCAATGGTGTCATTATTCTAAAGCCATTACATTGTGCAATCTACTCTTGCTTCATAATTTTAACTTTAAAAAAAGAAAAACTTGTCTATTGCTATTTTAATATTAAAGGTTGTGATTAGTATTGTGATTCTTTGTCCTTCTCTCAAGATGGAGGAACAATGAAGTACTTTTGGTGCTCACTCCCGTTGGTTATCGATGCTTAAGTATTTGTAAATAGATTTAAAAATGGAAAACCCCATTCAGCCTCTCAGACCAAGTCTCTCATGCGCTGCCTCACGAACACTGAGCTATTTTTGTTCCCTCACTATTTAACTACATCTCAGTGGGAGTGTCCCGCGCTAAAACTACTTCCCTATTTCTTTAAGTTCACCCGAGGGTGTCAATTGACAGGAAGAGAAGAAGTCTGTGGGTGCCACGTTCTGCATTTTTTCCGACTGGGTATGTGATGGCATGTGTCATAAACCAAAAAATACTGAAGTGTTCGGTGTCAGATGAATGATAGTCGAACCGTTGTGACGCGTGTGAGAGAATTACTGAGAGAACAGAGCGCAGAGTTTCAGCTTTAGGAGGGTGCCAAAGATAATCAGCCAGGGTAATCAAGTGTGTCTCACCAAGCTGCCACTCCCTTTCCTTCTGACAGGCAGGCACACACGGCCGGCACAACGCCGTCACACAACCTGTGTTCCATTTCATCCTCACAGCTCTCTCGCAGAGGTGAAGAAAAACTCCAGCAGGAGGAAAGGGGGAAGGGGGGGGTGCAGGAGAGAGAGAAAAGGCGACTTTTATTCCAGCTGCCAACACCAACAGCACCCAGAGAGCAGACAGAGGTGCTGCCTGTCCTTCAATAGCCTCAGTGTGTGTGTGTTCTACACCACAGGAAAAATAAAAAAGGGAGGAGGGCAGAGTAAAGAGCAGGCAGGGTGGTGCCTACGACAGCCACAGTAACCAGATCCATGCTCCATCAGTGTGGAGGAGAGCAGTTCTGCTTGTCACTGCCTGTTTTTCTGACATCTTTCTGGAATTGAAACGCAGCAGCTGCAGTCGGGTTACGCAGGTTGAGAGTGACAGGCCTGGAGTCAGCTGTTCTGTACAATGAAGGTAGGTTCATATCCGTCAGACTCCCTGTTACCTGACTCTGGGTTGATTTAGATTTTAGACCTCGAGCATCCTTCGTTTCAGTGATTCAGTGACTTACCAGCTGCTGTGCTGCACAGAGAAACACTTTTCTGTCAGTTGTTTGACGTTTCATTTTCTGTTAGTCCTATTTGCGCTCCTTTTCCTATATTCGGGTTTCTATCCTGTTCGGCCTCGAGCAGATGGTGGTTCAGCTCTTCCTCTTGCGGTAGATAGTATTTTCGGTCCTGTGCCTCGCGGTGGATGATCTACAGCTGCTCCTCCTGTGCGCGCCGTATTCCTTTCCCTCGCTTGGATAACGTGCCCTTGAAAGCAGCAGGCGGATCCGTAGCCACTCCGATTGGATCCCAGACCGCATAATTTTTACCCCGATGGTCATGCTCAGAGCGGACAGCAATGGATGGAAGCAGGGAACTGACATAAAGGGGAACGGGGGGCGGAAGGGAGGGGGGGGGGTTCTGCAGAAGATTCAGCCTCCCTTCTTCCCCTGTGCACCTAGTCGGTCATCATACATTCGCAATGCTATTGATCAGACTGTTCTCATTGAGCATTCATAGCTATACCTACGGAAATGGAAATTTGTAGATTTCCCATTAAGTCCATGCCTATGTAATCCATGTCATCGGGAACAATGTTCAAATGTCCTGACTGAGTGGTTTTGTTACCTGAACCTACTCAAGCACTTTACCATCTTTTCCGAAACCTACTCAAGTGGTTTCGTTGCCTTAACCTCGCAATGTATTTCACGACTTTTTTCATTAACATAACTGAGTATTTCAAGATCTTTTCCGAAACCTTCCCGAGTATCTTTGTGGCCTGAACCTAACTATGTATTTCAAAAATAAGGCAGGCTTCACAAAAAGTGAAATGTAAGACCCACTTCAGTACCTTTGTGAAATGTTTAATTCAATATTGACTTGTATAAGCATTCGGTGTTTTCATTAAATGTGTTTTGCACACTGGAATTTAATTTCACCTTGAGAGAGTGTAAATGTGCAGCTGCAGGAGGAGCAGAGGTTGGAACAGAGAGACTCAGTTTCTGCAGAAGTGTGTGGAATATTCAGTGGGATTGAAAACTTGGCAGGGTCAGAGTTCTCCACTCCGCCTGGAATTAAATCCCATTTTTCCTCAATGTATGACGCAGCTGGTGCCAGGTTCAAACGCGTTCACATCCAGAGCTCACGACGGACCGAAGACGAGACGCTCAACCAGTCAGGTCTCTGGGTATTTGTGTAGCTGGTCGGCGCCGCTCCAGACACCACACAGCCTTGGACCCTGAATGAGAAACACGGAATGAATAAAAACCTCAAATCACATTCATAAACGTCTGCAAATGTGCAGCGTCTCAGTGATTATGTCAATCAGCAGTTTAAGTTGTTCGTCTAAGTTGTTCGTCTATTTTGTACCGAGCCTTTAAGGTTGGCATAACTCTTATAAACCCGAGGGTTCATTCTTGAACTTGTTGACGAAAACCTCAACACCAAGTCCATTGACTGGTTTATTCTGGAGCTTTCAACTGTGTCACAAATCTTCTTCATTTGCCCTGGTACTTTCAAACTTCCATAATCCTGAGCACCTCGTTTCATCCATGTTGGCTTGAAGGTTGAGCTAAAGGTCCAGTGTTCTGTTCTGCTCTTGTTCTGGAGTCAAGCAAGAAAGCAAGTAGTAACTAACCAAGTAGTTTTGTTCAACTCAATAACATGTTATTTGTATAGCCCTAAATCAGACATTTGCCTCAGAGGGCTCTACAATCTGTAGAACAGACGACATCCTCTGTCCCTGGGCCCCCGCATTGGAAAGCAACCTCCCCACCCCTATTTTTAGAAGAGAGTGTTTGGAATCTGAGGTTTGAATCATCGGGCCACTGACCATCCGTCTGTGTTCGACAACGAGGGGTTGAGCTGGGAATTGAGAATGAGTTGCAAAATCAGAGTGTCACTATGAAAATGTAACTGTAAAATGACAAAGTGCTATTTTTAGTCTTGGTGTCATGAAATGTGTGTTCCTCCCTGATGGCCTCTCCTCCTCCTCCCTCACACCCAGCCACTGTCCGTCCGTTCTCGGACGCAGTCTGAGGACGCTCAGCCGGGCCCGCTCTTCCCGGAATAGCAAAATGTTTATGAATACTAATGCAGCACCTCGGGTCTGGTTCTCCCGTCTGGTTTCAGTGTGAAGTAAACATGGCGGGATCTGTTAGCGGCCCGTCCTGCGTCTCTGCCGCTGAGACAAATGAGCTGAGCTGTTTGTGAGCATCTGCTGAGCTGCATGTTTATTGAAATCTGATTGTTTGATAGTTCTGTTATGGGCAAAATCTCGTTGGGCTCCCTGAGCCAGCTATGCGATGATGCACCGTCACCCTCTGTATCTATGGAGGACATCAGAAAAATGCTTCCTGTCTTGAATCGTGAGATAGCGTCGGGGGAGCTCAGACCTGACAATAACAGGCACTGGAGATAAAAGCTCAACCCTGAGGTGCAGCACAAATACCGAAAGTAAAACCACAGCACCACGTTAGGATTAATGCCTCAAGTCATTCTCTCTCGCTGAGATTCAATCTGCCAGGATTATTTAGGGGATACATCTGGTTTATTACATTTGGGGTTTTATTTAAGACGTTTTGGCAGCCGTTCCTACCGGCAACAACAGCATTGTAATCACAAATGTAGCTGCTGACGTCTGGGAATGAGCCGACCTTGCAAGAAACGAGTCACATGGGTCAAGAAACACGAGTAGTGAGACAATCAGACTGGTTTTAAACAAACCACTGAATGTATTTAAAAGAGAAAAGAAAAATGATTAAAAAAAAGATAAACCTTTGTGTCTTTTGAGCACTATTCATCACTTGTCTCACAATAAAATAACGTAATACTCATTGAGTCAACATTGAATCAAATATGTGCTTAAGGCCACGGCTCCTACGGACGTTTATCCCTCCATAAATCTCGAACAAGCTAGTGCTTGTGCTTTCTTCTCATGATGAGAAAGGTTGGATGTTTTACTCATTATTGGTGGCATTGTTCCTGACTTAATGTAAAATGTACATGTTGACCTTTTTTAATTGAGTTGAATTCATTATGTTATTCAGTTTGTTTAATTGTTGTTAAATACAGCTGGGAAGTAGTGGCAAAGATGTGATATAAATGTGAGCAAATAAAAAATCCGAGGCCTTGTCCTTCATACTGGTTTTGTCTCATACTTTGGCCAACATGAACATTAAATTGGTATTTAATTGCATTCTTTGTAGTAGTAAAAAGGTCTTAAGCGTCTTCAAATGAACCCTGGTAATCTCTGCAGAAACCGTGTCCCATTTGTGTCCTCTGTAAACATCCATCTCTGTTTGGTTGAACTTTGATCGACCTTACTTACAGTAGGCGTGTGCAGCTTCCCTGAATAGTGAGGAATTATCACTGACAGTACAGGTTTGCTTGCTTTCAGTTTTACTCTGCGATTTGGATAGTCTGGTAATATAATCCGGCTGGCTTGTTAACTGCCTGCTGTCCGGACTCGCCAGACTTTGTTACAGCGATGTCACCAAGTTCCCCGATTTTTGTTGATGATATCATTCCTGAACTGAAACTATCCTTGAAAGTCCTGGTGAAACGGAAGTTCAAGGGGCTTTAGCTTCTGTTACGGTTTCAAATGTTGGAAGTCTCACCCTGCACTGAGTGGCCCTTACAAAAAAGTAATCCAATCAGATGAGGGGGTAGTTCAGGCGTTTGCTGGCGGCATGGAGGGAGCCGTTGAAAATCTACAAAGTTCCTCTTCCATCTCTCCCTTGTTCTCTTCCTGATCTGACAACAGATGAGGGTGTGGTGTATAGCAGTCCTCTGTAGTTGTGTATATTCTAAATCCCTCCCCACATTTAAGTGATCCAATCAAATGCAAAGGATTTGATTGGAATCCATTGACTGTAAATAAGAAATGAACATAGTCATTGTGATGTCACCTACTGGTTTAGGGACTGTGGTTTAGAAGCCTTAAGTTTTAGTTTTAGTTTTTTTAACAGAAGTGACCATATTTGGACTTCAGAGAAGTGACGTAGAGACGCCGTATATATGTCTCTGGTTGCGACCTGTCAATCACAATGTAGCCCCACCTTAACCTTAACCTGCTGGTCCATTTGACTCTAAATAGACCATCATTTACAATCTTTTCTGAGGTAATAAATTAAGAGAGAAGTCATTTTCTCATATACTTCTATACAACCAGAGGAGTCGCCCCCTGATGGACATTAGAGAGAATGCAGGTTTTAAGACACTTAACAACATTGGCTTTACTTTTCAGAACCAAAGGTTGCCGCATGGTAAACTCATGTTTACAACGTTTACTGAGATAATAAATCAATAGAGAAGTGAAGTAATTTTCTCATACAATTCTATGCAATCTGACTTATTTTTGCAACCAGTGGAGTCGCCCCCCCTGCTGTTCAGTAAAGAGAATGCAAGTTTAAGACACTAGTTTTCCCTCTGTTTAAATTCCTCTTGTAACTGTACACCACAAATACTGCATTTCACTGTGAAATAAGTCACAGTACAGAAGCTAAAGATGCTCTAACTTCCGTTCCACCGTGAACAGGTTGGAGGAAGAGTTACAGCTGGAGGATTAGCAGCGATAAGCTGAATAAATGCATGCTGGTCAGTGGCGCTACCACAGCAGAACATGAACACTGAACAGACCCAATGCCATATGGTCATCAACATCACATCATCGTTTGCCAGCTCCACACTCTGCAGCCTGATGGATTTATTTTGGGTGTGTGTGTTTGATTGCTAATGAGTGCACAAATGTATGGATGCTTGCATACAACCGGGGTTTGTCTTTAAGTTAATAATGTGGGCTGCCGCACAGGTCAGGGTCAGGAGCAACATGCATGTGCATCATTGGAGCCAGTGGTTGGCTAAGTTAATCCTCTCTCGCTCCCTGGGGGAGAGGCTCTGGGAGGCTGAGAGGGCAGGGCCACAGCCTCCCTTTCTAAGGCCACACGTGGGTGGGTTCTGAGCTCAGGGATTATAGGGCTGAACTGGAGCCAAACAGCTTTACAGCAGACAGCCAGAGCCACGGCCAGCCGTCCGAGCCTCCACCAGTTTTAGGTGTGGGGTGATGCAGCTGGGAGGCCGGCCAGAGCATGGGGAGGAGTCGCTGCCTACATCTTTGTTTTAATGTCAAAATGCACTTATTCCCCAGTGTCTGTAAACAGGACATGACTCATGCAAGGGGAGATAATTATAAATGTGCTGACGCGTTATTGGTGTGCCCTACGCACATGTGAAAGCATGCTGCAGTCTTCGCTCCAAGTTGGTGGAGGCTAATGGAAAACAGCGTTAATGACTGCAGTAAGTTGTTTAAATAGCGTGCCTGTTGTTTGAGTACATTTACCTCCGGCTCGTAATTAAGGCGAAATGGATTGTAGAGAGAATTGGGTCAAAAGGTATCATGTTTTTCAAGCGACAACAAACGCACTAAAAGCCACCCGGGAAACATAAATGCTGCTTTAAACACAAAAAACACACACACACACTCACGCACTTGTGTCATCTTTAAATTGCTTGTTTTTTACATCCAACATCAGGGCTAGTCATCGTGGAGAAAATTACACAGCAAGTACTAGTACCTCTAAAGTGATATCGATACAAATAGACTTCCTACTTGATTCAGAAGTTTCTATACAACTTAGCCATGGGTTATATTGCTCAATATCTACTCGATAAAGGTATATAGAGTACCGACAGCTAGCCCGAAACAACAGTCGAGAACCCAAAGGTATTTAGAGAAACGGCCTCACTCTTGCGAAGATGATGAACTCTTTCAGCACGACAGCACAGATTAAAGATTGTGTCCCGCCATGTGGAGAGACATGACGGGACACAATCTAACAGGTACACGGTGCGGCCTCTGTATTAGGATATGGAGCCATGTCATTGCACATTTGTCAAGAGTTGAGAACGTGAGCTCCTCGTGTTTCTCAGTTGGCCCTGCAGACACATTTGTCTCCAGCTTCCCCCGCTCACACCGGCTGGTCAATTTACTGACCAAGTGGAGCAGAAAATGCAGTGTCTGTCAAACAACTCTATTTTTGTCCCTGCTGTCTGGGAAGCAGTCTCAAGCAACATGTTAAAAGTAGTAACGCCTTGGGAGTGGCATGTTGTCACCCCGAATGTAGGAGGAGGTGAGCAGGGAGGGGTGGAGACATGTGGACTTTGTAGATGGAGGCAGAGTGGTGTCTTTGGTGGTTATAGTTGGACCGGAGCTGTCCAGCCTGCTGAGAGGAAGCAATGGATGTCGGGGTTAATACAAGGACCACTGTTCCTACTGGTGCCACTCGGAGTCTAGGCAGACAGGTGTGTCCGTAATACAAACCCTTAAAAGATCCACCCGGTGTTGACTTGGCTTGTCTTCAACTCCAGTAGGACCCGCTGTTGCATGGATTCCTCTGAGCCCAATGCTTTTTATTTGCATAGATAAATATATAGTGTTTGCCAAATGGGGCTAACAGATAATTGACATTAGCAAGAAGCTATTGTTTAGCTGCCTGGAGCAATATCTCTACTGTCTAATCTTACAATCGTACACCCTTTGTTTAGTGCCCATCGATTCCAAGCTGTTCAGCAATCACCAGCAACGATCTACCTTTAAATCCCCTCTCTGTGTTGTTTGCTTGGTTTTGTCGTAAAGTGCTTTGTGCTGGGAGGCCAAGTGAATCAGTTTTATCAGATGCCATTTTGGATCACGACATTTGCATCTACGGTGGCTGTGAGTGTTCAAACAACTCTTGACGGTGGATTTTTTATATTTTTTAACCTGTTTGACATAACATGCGGTCATATTTGTTTCTAAGTCTCTGTATGCAAAACAATCACGTAGGAGCGCCTCCCCTTTAGCATGTGGCACAGATACAGACTCATCTGTGAGGTTAACACACATCACTCCTCTCCTAACTACTGTACACTGTACTGGGCTGTTCACAGTAAAGATAGAGATCGGAGAGGCAAAAATAACCCAAAGGTTGAATCAAAGGCAGCTGTCTCAAACTATCCCGCTCTGCAATCAAATAGATGTAGTGGCTGTTAACTTCTGCTAAAGAGAACCAACTGTCTTTGTCAGGGTTATAGGCAGAGTGTTTAAAGTAGTGTATCCCTAAAGCTAAACTCAAATTTGATTGGTCCATGGGGTCAAGACTTTGTAGCAATTTCCTGTTTCAGTTCCGGTTTTTACCAGCGGCAACAGCGACTCTGGAATAGTTTTTTGTGTAATCTTGGCCAAATGTTGTCCTGGGGACCCCTACTGTACCCGGAACTACCACAAAAGAGGTTTTGAGTTATTTGCTAGTTGTTTATATTTATGTCTGTCTGTGGACAGATGTTGGCACCATGGTAGCATCACAACCGTGCAAGGTGTAGTCCCAAAACTTTACAGAAGTGTTGTTGAGATCAAAATGAAGGCTGAATTCCAAGATGTTTTGGTCCGAGCAAAGGCAACGGAAATAAGGGGATGGGATGGGGCCATAAGCAACATCCAGAGTTGCACTTCCAGAATGGAGGGTAAGGGAATGTATGTCCTCTGAGAGGCCATATTAACTCCTTTTTATAATTAACTATACTGAGCTCTAAATTCTCAGCACCTCTGCTGCACTTTACGTGAACCGTCACCATATGGGAAACATTTAGCTCCTTTTGATTAAGCTCTGTAATGGCCCATAAGAGAGGCATTCTGCTCCAGCTCCCTCTCCACTCTCACTTATCATGTACTGTAATTAGGATTATTTTCCTTGTTATACAGAGTCGTTAAGAAGTTGTTTCTTTGAGGCATGTTTGCAGTGAAGATGTATCACCAACGGTTACACCGCAGAATCAGACCTTCGGATCTCTACCCAAACCAAACCTATTAGCTGTTTTATCTCCGGGCTTTACGCTGCACGGTTGCTTTGGTTTCGATAACATCCTTGGCCCACTTGATACACGCCCGTTGTTTGGGTAATGATGTCATGATATGGAAATGGATAGGGGGCCGAGGCAGGGGAATAGGGGGGGTTGGGGGGGATCACCCTGAACATCAGCACAAAGATGGGAGGAGATGGGAGTCAAACATTCCCCATAAACTTTATTTGTTTAAAGGATAGCTCAGCCGGTCAACTGGCCAAGCAGCTGTTGCTTGTTCTGCTTTCGCTATTAGAAGATTGTGGTAGTGATCAGTGTTTCATTTCAAGCACTCTTTTTAGGCCTTTGATCAGCAATTGTAGAGTGGTCATTATCGGATACGGATACGGCATGTGTCTTCCATGTGAAGCTGCGGACTGAAATCTAGAGGTTGTACTGAGGTAAAGCTCACATATCTGCAGCCGTGCCTCCACAGCTAAAATGGTACATCCGGGGGGTTTCCCCAGACCTTTTCCTCGCTGCATAGATTCTCTTGCTAAAAATAAAAAGTCCATCTGATGCTATCACCACCGGGACTTGCTCAATCTTCCGGCTTTTTTTGCCTCTTACTTGCTGCCCCTTCCTGTTTAAATTAAGACCCTCCTCATCTGTGGGGCACCAAGGCTCCCGCTGCCACACGACCCAGTTTCCTCTGGAGGAACTCCCTCCCTTCTTCCTGCGAACGCCCCTCCTCACAAGGCTCCGAAGGGCGGCCAGAGCTAAAGAGGTGTCCGAGGGTGAGGAGCTGCATTTAAGCCCGGGGATGAAGTCACGTAGTGACTATATAGAGTATATAGGGACTAAGAAGGCAACATGTGGTGTCTGCAGTGTGCCTCGGACAGGTCCTTGCTGGAGCTGGAATCATACAGCTGGTAAGCCCAATTTTATGTGTGCCTGCTGTTGGTTGAGTGTTTGCAGAAGTCACTACTTTTAATGCCTCTTCAACGTGTACTTACTCTCCGATTTGGCTCTGAATTTGTTTCGTGATACAGGTTGTACATCTCACTGATGGACCCTCATTTGTTTGGGGACCACTGGCAGACTCAACTGAGATCAATACGGAAAGCATTTATTATTTGCCGTTACTCTTTATTGGATGAGTTGCCTTTAATGCAGTAGGTTTTGTGCCGGACCAGAGCTGCTGATTATATTCATTTGGGATGCCTCAAAGGATTGTACATTGATGAGCCAGTAGTTGATTTTCCGTCTGCGTGCCAAACGAGTGAATGCCGAGTCATATTGTACCGTTCCTACTGCGGTACCCTCTAACTCGACTTTAATCATCTTAAACGGATTCCGAAGAGTTACTCAAACGTGAACAAAACACATAACAGACCGAGTGTATAGCAAAACAAAGACAACCAGGAAAGGGAGGTTGTTTGTGTGATTGGCAGGTTGGAGTAATTAATTCATCACTGCCGAGCGACACAGCGAGAATGGCTCCACTTGGCGAGGCCGCTCAGCGGCACCAAGAGAGGGCGTCTCCAGGGGAGGTGTTGACACCAGAGCTGTCCTCGCATCACCTGCCCCCTCCACTGGATCCGGCGCGTCACCCTCCCCTACAAACACCTCATTAAAATTCTATCAGCCAGCAATTTATGCACCGTCATGGCATGCCACGGCCCTTTTGTGGGTTTCTCGAATTGAATGCTGCAGTCTAACTCCGGAGGGCAGCAGGTGACGTGCACACCTTTTTATGTCGATGTAATCCCTGACATTTGAAGGGCCACTCCACTTGTTTCACATGCCAAAGTTAATTTACCAGTCAAAGGCAGTTTGTGAAAACAGTTGTGTAATGTCTTCTGGGGCTCTCGAGGAGCTCTGTTGTCGCTGAACTAATCTGGAATTAGAATGGGAGACTACATATTATTAAAATGAAAGCCTATGTTACACATATTTGTGGAGGATCAGGCTTCTCTTTCAGCGATTGTAGCTAAACGAAAATTAGAAGAGAATGGAAATTCTCTCAATATTATGAAAACGTCTCATTGCAGCAATAGAACCCATTTTCTGTCAATGCGAGGTTCATTCCCAGTTTGTTCTCAAAGAGGAGCCCTTTGGTCTCTCATTCCTCCTCCTTTGACCTTTTTATCCAGTTCTCTCCTCTGCCTTAAAATTGGATTTTCTTTTTTCGGGGGGGGGGGGGGGGTATTCATTTTAATGAGGCTGGATGAATGCTTGGCACAGAGAAGGTTCTCAGTTAGTCGACTCAGTTAGGTCTGACCAAAGTCACCTCACTTCCAGTCTAGGGAAATTGGATCAGTAACGCTTTGACCGCTGAGGTGACTCAACCTCTGTGCTGCAGGAAGAAGAGTGGGCTCATACATATTGAAGTATAAAGTGTCTCTTGTATTCCGTCCTCAACCCAGAAATCAGCTGTTTGTCTTGTCATGTTCTCTGAGTTAGTTTTTTAAACACATTTAATGACGTCTGGCTACTCCTGCATTGCTCTGAGAGTCACATTTCAAGCGTGCTGAGCCTCCCTTCCATCCAAACGAACAAACTTTTCCAATTAGACGGCCTCTGCTGGAGCAGACGTATTAAGGCCCGCCTTTCAGTCTCATTATCGGACTTGTTCTGCCTGATTCAATGTGCTCCTTTTGGAATCGAAAATGTCGGGGAGGAGAACGAAGACGCGGAAAGGGTTTTTAAAATGAGCTTTGAGTGTGCGGTTCAGAGAGGGACGACATGTTTTCAACCGAGAGATGTTATCCCATGACAGAGCCTCAGCCTGCTTCACTGTGACTTGGATCAAAAGCAACCCACAGAATAACATTGGTTGTTTCCAGGCGGCAACCTCACGTTCTGCCGAGTGAAACCGATGCGTAAGTGTCTTAAAACTTGCATTCTCTCTACTGACCAACTCTGTTCCCATGTGAAACCAAAAGTCAACGTATTTTACCGTACTTTTATTTCGTCACTTACTTGTTTTAACCCAAACCACAATGTTTTTCTGAACGTAACCAAGTGGTTTAATTTGCCTGACCGGAAAGTGGTTTCGCAACGATTCACTTTCGCATTTTGGTCGGTGCAGTTTGGCCCGTCCGAGGCATTAGAGTGGTCGTGATAATCATTGATAACTCCTATTCAGTCGGCTGATAACATGAGAAATGGGTGGCAATCTCTGGTTTAGATTATGATTCGCCAAGAAAATGTACGACGTGGCTGCTTTCGTATGTGTATTTTCTATTGTTCTCTGGATATCAACTGTGCTTGAATGATATAAACAGAATGTAAGCCCTATTAAGCGGGGCCCCTTTGGTAATCTGTTTGCACAAGCCAATGACAGGCCTCATTTATTACATCTGGTCCACAATGTAGGCCTGTTTGGTGCTCTCCGCCTCCTATGGACATCAAATCTCTTTCCTATTAAAGGTTGTATTTCAGCCTTTATTATCTAACCTTGACACATTCTACCACAGAGATCGAGTTCTTTGACAAGGTTATGCAGTGATAGATGCCTTCAGATGATGTCCTTGTTCTGAGATGTTGCGCTTCATCCATCAGCCGGTGACAACGAAAATTAAAAGATATTGAGCGTATTTTGCAAAAGACAGTTGCTTCAAGGTAAAAAAAAAAAGCACACATTTCCACAATGGATTGTAACTGGCAAGGTGAAGTTAGGAAATGAACGACATAATAGTGACACCTCACTCCTGACTTTGTTTTATAAAAGGGAGCCATTTTTCTCTCTCGGACTGATTGACTGCGCTGTTGATACAAGGTCAGAGGGTACGATAGGCCTGTAGCCTGAATTTATTGTCTTCTGCTAACTGTAAGTCACTGCTGTGTGTGACCAATCGATGAGGGAAGTACAGTAAGCCTTACTCACACTCACCATGCTAACCAATCACACTCACCATGCTAACCTCACATGGAGTGTGGCGTCCACTTTTAAGGTTGATTGAACACAGCTCTTTCCTCATGCCAGTAGACTCTGTGCCATAGTGCTCTTTTTGCAGAGGAATTGCGATGCACAAAGGAACTTTTTCTGACTTTCTTTTGTTATCATTATGCAATAATTCAGAAATATATACATATATTGTATGTTATATATAACATATGTTATTTATTTTTGCTATATCGAATCAATATTGCACCAATGTGATGACATATGTTTAAACGCATGAGTCATTGTATTAGTCTGAAGGAGTCGCTCGGCCTGTGGAAACAGTTGATTAACGTTTTATGTGGCTCTGAGGAAACATAGCGAAGTCTGGGAAAACATGATGACTGTTTCTCAACTTGGGCTCGGAGACCACACATTTGTAACAGTAAAAGCTGCTGCAACACAAGCTGTAAGCACGGTGTTGGAAAGACTTGGACATTTGACAAAGAAACACCTAGACGTTGCATTATGAGAAGTGTAGGATGCAATTTTTTTTTCAAATGCCTCAAAGCCGTGACACGTCAGCATCGAATTCGATCTTTCATTTTAATCCATCTCTTCTTTGTCCCACAAAGTTCTTTGTGTGGAATCAATAATACGTCACTAGAAAAAGTCTTTTGAGCGAACATCATGGCAGACTAATTGTGATCATTGACTGCAGGAGTTGCACGTATAAGCTGTTTTAGGTGTGTAACGTTATCTGTAGAAGTGATCTGAGCACTTGATTACATGATGATCACAATCCTATATCTCTAGGACGTCAGCACTTTTCATTATGTGCTCAATTACTTTGGTTGAGGACATATTCCGATTCCTCGTTTGCGAAGCTGGCTTCTATGATTCATGTAATTGAACTGATGTCTCTATATAGAACACATTGAAGTCTTTCTATATAGCTTCAGTCCAAAGAAAAAAGGCTTAACTTCTCAGAATCAAAGGTTTCTGTCTCTAGAGAGACGACAGTTTGTTATCTCGCATGTTCAAAAAAGCCGACTGTCAGATCAGGTGGATGTTTAGTTCTCTTTCTTCCTTCCAGTGGCATTTGATTCCCCAAAGTGGTAGTTATTGAGCTGTGTCCAAGTACCAGAACACTTTATCCCTCTCAGCTAATCACACCAGCGTCTCAGAGGTGCATGGGGAGTGAACAGATCTGCGGCTGACATTTAGCTGCTGCAGTCCGGAGGGGCGCGGCTGCTCGTCGCTCCACATCACCGAGGTTTCGTCCAATCGGCTGTCCCCGGGTTGGCGTTTGCGCCACTGCGAGCAGACGCTCATTGATTTTAATATTAAAGGCGCTGCTTCGCATGCTTTAATAACTCCTGACATTGTGTGTGCTATTTTGATTGAGATTGTGAAGATGGAGCTGCTGATAGTGTTGTTGGGATTTCAGTGTTGGTCCCAGGCGTTTAATTTATTCTTATCAAGATACAGCGGAAGGGTCTTTCTGCTGATTAGGAAGACTCGAGGTATGTTCTGCATTGTGAAGGGAATGTGTAGAGACAGCAAACATATTCATGCCTCTCCCAGAGGTATCAAAGTTCACTTCTCCCCATCCGTCACTTGCCTCTCGCTGAAACACAAAGCAGCGCATGCCTTCAGGACTGTGACTCAGCGAACTAACCCCGGTGTGCTCTGTGCATTGCAGTGTGGAAGGTGATGCTGCAGGCAGCGAGGTGGGCGCCTCTGTGGACCCCGGCGGTGGCTACAGCTGCATCCCAGTGACCCACAGCGGCGGGTTGGGCCCCGACCACCTGGACAGCCAGCTCTACGGACACATCCTGCTGCCCGGCCACCTGCGGCCCCGCCGACCCAAGCTCCAGCACACCCAGTCCATCCTCCGCAAGCAGGCCGAGGAGGAGGCCATCAAGCGCTCCCGCTCGCTGTCGGAGAGCTATGAGCTCTCGTCGGACCTGCAGGACAAGCAGGTGAGGAGAGGGGCACCAACTTCTGTTGATAGAAAACTGGGTGGTAAAAAATGTGTAATTATCTTTGCCAGGCGTAGGGAGAGATGCTCCACCAATTAATGAAAAGACAGAGTTGAACATTCAATCACAGTCAGGTGATAGCATAACTTGTCAAAATGAAATGAATGAATCTTCTTAATTAATAATTAGACATCAGGCAATGTAACGTCATGAATTGCCAGTAAATTGTCTCACATGTTTATTACATATTTATCTTCTTTATAGATATGGCAATACCTAAAGGTTATTATTATATTACCTGTTACTACAAGCTGTCAGGCTGAAGCTCCTCATGGTGCTCAAATAAAAGTCAGACAACACCAGGACACTGGCCCTCTCATTAGGCAGTGAAGTTTCTGGCCTGTTGGAGTGAGACCCACTGTCGTGGTCCCTGTCCCTTGAGGGAAGTGTGAGTCCACCGCTCGCCTCGGCCCTCACATGGTGCAGGGAAACATGAAGAGGTTCATTCCACTCCATGAGTTCATAGGTGGAAAACTGGGTCAGTGTGTGTAAAGGGCACAAGGGCTGAGAGACCCTTGAACACCGTCCTAATAATATCACTTTAGTGTGATGATTTATTTATCAGACATTTCAGTTTCGTGTCCACGATGTATAAAACCCGTCTTTTTAATGACAATGAGCACTATTAATCAATTCATGTTTTAGTACTCAGTCTTGATTACATCTTAATTTGTGGCCTCTTTTTGGTCATTTCTTTTATGTCCAACAGCCCCCGACTATAATCATATTTTCTTTCTGAGAGCAATCCCTCATCATTATTTGGCCCATTACCAGTTTATCCGTCAAACTGGGTCCCCATCACAATTCAACATTATCCGTCTTCCCCGGGAGTCTATTTGAGTCTCATAAAACATCCAGCCCTTTTCAAATGCCATCACCGCTCTTCTCGATTCTTTTTAAGGCAGGGCAAGAGCAGATTAGACAGCAATACCATTCTTCATTCTGTCTCATGCATGTCTCCTCAGATAATAGTCTTACTTTTGCATCCAGGTGAAAACAGCTTTGGATCCAGAGTACATTTTCTAGATGGGGAGTTATTTTAAGTGATACATCAAACATCGTATATCTTTTGTGTCACAAACATACTTGACAAATTAACCTTAAATCAAGGTCCATTAACTATCTTTTTTCTTTATCTGGCTCAGTCGTCATCACATGACTAGTATCATGAGACCAAAGTTCCATACTAAGGTGAACTAACTGAGCCATCTCAATGGTGAGATGAAAATGTGCTGATGAAGCTTAACCAGAGAATGAACTTTGAGTTTCCAGTATTTTGTCAAACGATGTTTGATACTAAAACATATTCTAGGTGAAGTATCATTTCCAGTAAAATCCAAAGCACAGCACCCCTCAGAATACTGTATGCATTCATCATTCCTGTTTTCACCTCAGATGACTATCACCAGTTGTCCCATTACAGAGAACATTTGCAAGGTTGGATCACCATTACAACGCAGCTAAGTGAATATGTAGGCTGTCCCCAGATGTTTCTCAGATGCATTTCTGACAGCAAATGTTCTTCTCTACGTGCAGGTGGAGATGCTAGAGCGTAAATATGGTGGCCGTTTCATAACCCGGCATGCAGCCCGCACCATCCAGACAGCCTTCCGCCAGTACCAGATGAACAAGAACTTTGAGCGTCTCAGAAGTTCTATGTCTGAGAACCGTATGTCCAGACGGATCGTCCTATCCAATATGAGAATGCAGTTTTCCTTTGAAGGACCTGAAAAAGTCCACAGCTCCTACTTTGAGGGAAAGCAGGTCTCGCTAACGGATGACGGCACCAAACTTGGTGCGCTCGTGCAGTCGGAGCACGGTGGGGAGATGGGCCTGCAGGCCAAGACCCCCACCACACAGAGCGACTTCACAGACGCTATCACAGAACTAGAAGATGCTTTCTCCAGGCAGGTCAAATCTCTAGCTGAGTCCATAGATGATGCGCTAAACTGTCGCAGTCTGCATGGTGACGACAACCAGTCGGAGCCAGGGAGAGGCCACCCGGACATGGACAGGGAGGTCAGCTGCCAGGTGAAACCCAATCACGGGGCTTCGGAACACCGCAAACTGGATGAGATGACGGCGTCTTACAGCGATGTCACCCTTTACATTGATGAAGAAGAACTGTCACCGCCACTGCCCCTGTCTCAATCTGTGGACCGACCCTCTAGCACCGAATCCGACTTGCGTCAGCGTTCCCTGAACTCTTCCCATGACTACTGGTCACTGGCTCATAAGGATGAAAAAGGGGACACGGACACCAGCTGCCGCAGCACACCATCTCTGGAGTGCCAAGAGCAGCGCTTGCGGGTGGACCACCTACCCTTACTGACCATTGAGCCTCCGAGCGACAGCTCGGTGGAGCTGAGTGATCGCTCCGACCGCAGCTCCTTGAAGAGACAGAACGCCTACGAACGGAGCCTCAGCAACCAGCAGAGCAGCCCCAAGCACATCGGCCACAGTCTGCCACCCCGAGGGCCTTCCAGAGACGAGGACGCCCCCCGCCATCGGCCGCGGCAACTGGAGGCCCACCTGGCCATCAACGGCACCGCCAACCGGCAGAGCAAGTCGGAGTCTGATTTCTCCGACGGCGACAACGACAGCATCAACAGCACGTCCAACTCCAATGACACCATCAACTGCAGCTCTGAGTCCTCTTCCAGGGACAGCCTGAGGGAGCAGACGCTCAGCAAGCAGACGTACCACAAAGAGACTCGCAACAGCTGGGACTCGCCTGCATTCAGTAATGACCTCATCCGCAAGAGGCACTACCGCATTGGCCTCAACCTCTTCAACAAGTACGTACATTCCGCCACACGAGATCTGCTAACAGACTACTCACACAGATTCCAACACAATCTGATACATTGCTTGTGTCTTGTACATTACATAGCCAATGAGGGACACAGGAGGTTATGTCAATTAAATCCAGTCTATTCCTTTCGTTTTAGAACTCCTGTTGTTGATTGAAGCACGACTATCTCTCTGTTCTACTTAAGGTGCAAACAAGCCTGGGACTCACCCTGCTCGGCTTCATGCAGAGCGATTGATCTTGGCCTCTGTGATTCTATTTAGTCATAGATGATTGTGGCTTTGGTTTCTTTTCCAGAGCCAGCCATTAAGTTCCTTTTAATCATTTGTGATGAACACCGCAGAGAAAAGTAGCTCCCTCCTCCCCACTCTCAGCCTTCATCCCATTCCACCACCCTCCCTCCCTGCCTCTTTAAATCCTGTCCCTCATCTGACACACATTTGGCCACGGGCAGAAGTGCAGTTTGGATTGTGTCCTATTTCTCTATATCACTATCTCTCCACCCTCTCCCATGTCTCCAGGAAACCAGAAAAAGGCACCCAGTATCTGATAGAGCGAAACTTTGTTCCGGACACTCCAGTGGGTGTGGCCCACTTCCTGCTCCAGAGGAAAGGCTTGAGTAGGCAGATGATCGGCGAGTTCCTGGGTAACAGACAGAAACAGTTCAACCGAGATGTCCTTGAGTGAGTTTGCGGCGAGAAATGTCTTTGTACTCTTTGATGACCATGTTATGTGCAGAATGACCTTTTTTTTCCTCAACCCTGAAATTTAAAAGAAAACTGGCTTTTAATTTGCCTTTGTAAACTATGCCATTGCATATCATTTTGTTTTATCTTCCTCCCTGGAACAGGAACATAAATAATCATTCAGTTGTAAATAGTCGTCGCCAGCTGGCAATCTGCACTCTTTGGAGTTTCTGAGCACTACACAATGACTCAAGTTACATCCAGAAAATGAACTGAAAAGGAATCCACTCCGGAAATTGCTGTGATACTCAGATAAACCCACGGACTAAATGTATAGTAGGCTAGCAGGCGAAATAGGTTCCCATATACCCTTTTTTTATCTGTATTTTTAGCCCCTATCTAGTAAATAATTCATCATGTCGCTAAGGTCAATTAATGGCCCATGGGGTTCATCTGGCACCAATCTTGAGTTGACTTCAATACCAGTGACGAAAAACTTAGATTTGCATAATTCCTAAACTCCAAATGGACCTATCTTTCCATATCATTTTACACCAGGAATCACATGTAAATGTCACTGACACGGTAGAACCACTCTCTATTATTAAATACGTGAATAACAAATGTTATGCTCATAACAATATAACTTTTGCTACTTTGTATGTTGTCTGGTTAAGGGGTGGACTTCAATTCAAGATGGTCGCCAAACGAACCCCATCGGCCATTAGTTGACCACGGAGACGTGAATAAACCATTCGGGTTATAAAAAAACATGTTACGAAAAAATGCCATCCAGGCACATGGGAACCGATTTCCCTTACTAGACTATATTCTTCAGTCCTTTTAACAGGGAAGGGGAGTCCTAAAGATCTTGCATTTTCCAGTAGTGATTCTCAAATAGCACCTCTACTTTATGCTTTCAGACTTATCTGAAACACACTCCAGCAGCGCTATCAGAGCCGATTGAGATTCAGCGGAGGATAAGGCCAGGAAAGGTCCGTCAGTGTCAGTTTGACAAGCGTATCTAAAGGGCTCCTTGAGAAATGTCTATAAATCCTGACATGAACGGCATCAAGGTAGCAGGGCTCTGGAGAGCCGAGTCACACTCCTCACTCCTCAGAAAAAGTTCTCATGTCCTTTATTTAGGCGGAAGTTTCAATATCACATTGGAAAAATGTAAAAGTCCCACACTAAAGCTATTTAATATTTAGAAATGGACAGTGGGGAAATGAGGATTGTTCTTTTAAAAGGTTGTGGTGACGAACCAGCAAATAATTATCCCCCAGCTCTGCTGTTATCCTCAGCTCTATGGAGTATTTTAGTTTATTCCAGGTCGTTGATTTTGGTTCTGTCTCACTGCACTCATGAAAGTAATTTCCAGCAGCAGGCAGCTGTTTTTGGCTCAAATAAATATCTGATAAACCCTCTGTATGCTACTTGTCCAACACCAAACCACAGAAAGGCATAGTTAGTGATAATTATGTTAATAAATGGAGCATTTAGCAAATAAAGAGGCAGATATTTTTCTCAGGACACCAAATCAGAGCTACAAGGAAAAGGGAATATCTACATTCATTTATCTGGTTGCCAGAAATAGGACTCCAAATCAATGCTAATGTTGCTTCCTGTCTACTGTGTGGGTAAATGGGCAAATGTTTGCTAACTCATTAGCCATAACAAGGTGATAATGTGTCAGATGTCTGTGGTGCGATGTGTTGCGCTTGTTGTGGAAATTATTTGTACTGCTTTAAGTAAAAGCAATAAAACATATTCAAATTTTAAAAAAAGTTAGAATTGTTACAAATTAAAAAGTGAAGATGTACTGAACCTCTTTAGTCTACAATTAATTGTGTCATTGAGCTGAAACAAGGCTGTTTTCTAACTAGCAGCAGCTAAAAAAAAATTATTATTATTATTATTTCATATTCAATTTAGAAATTAGCAAAGAACTGTAGCCGTCTATAGCTGATGGACGCAGTTCCACTCATTATGCATTTATACAGTGCTGAATCCCACGCAGCTTACTTAAAGAATCAACTTATTCTTATTTAATAAAGCTTGATCTTTGCCAATTCCCGCTGTTTTCATCAGCTGTGTGGTGGACGAAATGGACTTCTCAGCTTTGGAGCTGGACGAAGCGCTCAGGAAATTCCAGGCACACATCAGAGTGCAGGGAGAAGCACAGAAGGTCGAGCGGCTCATAGAGGCCTACAGGTGAGAAACACTGGGGACTCAACGCATCACTCAAACCAGGTTTTGCGCCATGTCACATGTCCAAACCATGAAGATGGACGAAATGACAGCCACCCAAAAGTGAAGCCTAAACATCTTGAATTCCTTTTTTATAAAAAGACGGTCTCCATCATTTAAGGTAGTTCTTATCTAATTCTTATCTAATGTAAGTTCAAGAACATATCATAGAACATGCATCAATTTACAAAAATATGCATTTTACCCCAGCCATCGAGACAAGTTAGCAAGCTTTAATAATTGAATTGAAACTGTTGCCAGCATCAATATTTCTAGTTGTTGCATGTTTGGTTGTCAGAATTTATGTTCCAACAGCCGTTCCAAGTTCGACAGAATTACGACAGGATAACGACCGTTTCAAAGCATCAGGTGATTCAGTTTAACAAGTGACTTTCAGCCGAATGCGTCCGTGGTTGCTCTTAGTAACTCACTTAAAATAGATAATGCGTAGATAATAAATACAGATTTTTTGGCTTTACTTCAATCCAATGGGAGGAAGTGGAGATTATCTATACACAGTCTATGATCTATGGTCTCAACCCCACTGTCCGCAGAAGTCGTCGTCTATAACTCTCTCGGGCACAAGAGCATCCGTGCAAAGTCATTTTAAATCCAGACTTTGTTCTTCCAGATCATTTCAGAAAGTAATTTAGAGGAAATTAGTTCAGAAAGTTGAGAGAAACCTCCCTCAGGGCTGCTGATGGATGTTGTTTGGGACTCATTTATTTTCTCCGAACCTCAGGTAGAAAGGTGCTCTCATGCCCACAGAGAATCGGCTTCGATCAGCACTGAGCAAGGACGTTTCTGCCTCAGTAAACACTGCAGTCACTGTTACAGAGATAACGATGGAGATAACGATAACTGATCATGTGGCGCTCACCCCCCGGCAGCCCAGTCCAGACATGATCATGGCCTCGCTTTATGGTGACTTAGGAAGCTGGTGCGCGGCCTGCAGGCCGTACCGACAGTCCTCAGCGGTACTGGATCCTCGTTCTTTGGACTCTGTGACGCAGACGTCAAATGTACGTGATCACAGCTCAGATAGTGGAGCGCTCAATATCGTTATCAATATTGATATTCCTGCCAATGAGTGCAACTAACAGGGGTGGTTACGGATTTATTTTGCCTTTTGATGCTTTGTCCTTTAATGGTGTTCCGAAATGTGTCCAATTTGAGTTTAAAAGTGAAACTTTGATGATAGTTTTAGGGATGCACGATGATATCACCACGGCATCAGTATCAACAGATAAAGGCTTTAGCTTTAAATGTCCGATATGACAAGGCCAGTAAGTGTGCACGGGACGTTAACCGCTGACAAGGCAGGCGCAATGACAAATATGTCCGCAGTATGGAGGAAAATAGGTCAAATGTGTCCTTGGTTGTGCCTATTTTCAGGATTGTCTAAAGGCTGATAGAGTAGGATTGATTGTTAGATCTAAGTTTGAACATGTAACGTAGAAAATATTTATGAAATGCTTTACATGTGACCTAAGTTGAAGTAGTTTTTTTATTTTTAACCAATGAACATGCAATTTTTTTTAAAGCATAGTGGGCCTAGGAGAAGCTTGTTCTCTGCAAAAATCCAATATGTACTTTTCTAGTTTGTAATTCTTTTTAAATATATACGTTTAAGCTGTACCTTTTACATTCAGGAAGCCCCACTTGATCAAATCCAGGTCCAGATATTTTATAACAACCTTACTGATAGTCCCACACAGATATTTCACCAATCAAGTAACAGTACCGACATTGTTAATCAGCACCAAAACATCTTAAACACAGCAGAAACATTTAAATGTAATTTCCTCTTCTTGGTTAATAGAATTGTGACCGAACATGTGCGCCATTAAAAACAAATTGATTACTTGGCAAGAGTACGATTTTAAAGTTTCCGGGTCCAACATCCTCTCCACAGCCAACGCTACTGCATCTGCAACCCCGGCGTGGTGCGGCAGTTCAGGAACCCCGACACCATCTTCATCCTGGCCTTCGCCATCATCCTCCTCAACACGGACATGTACAGCCCCAACGTCAAGCTGGAGAGGAAGATGAAGCTGGAGGACTTCGTCAAGAACCTTCGAGGTACTTTCTCCGGCTTACTGTCGTAAAAGCACTATTATCTTTATACACCGGATAAATATTCACTTCAAATTGAGTTTTGTGCATGCGTTTTGCCTTGATTAATGGCCGTGTCAATAAGGTGTTTTGTGTGTGTGTGGTTTTTTTTTTAAGTTGAGTCCAAGAGAGCTTTTCTGGTTTGGAAAATCTCTTTTTAGTTGCCCTCAACAGATTTCGAGGGTATTAGCGGTGGCTTTATGGCATGGCTAACTCATTTCTCTGCCTACTGGAGTAGTCAGTAATTAAGGTACAGTACTGAGTGGACAAATGTTTGTCCTCAGAGAGCGAGAAGGACGTTCCCATCCGCACTGTGAGAAATGTACCAGCACACATAAGCAAATTCCGGGGTTCATAAACTCTCGTAAATCTCTGAGTTAATAATTAATCCTTCTCTCTCTCTCTCTCTTCTCCTTTCCTCTCACAGGAGTGGACGACGGGGAAGACATCCCCCGAGAGATGCTGGTGGGGATTTATGAGCGGATCCGCAAGCGGGAGCTCAAGACCAACGAAGACCACGTGTCTCAGGTTCAGAAAGTGGAAAAGCTCATCGTTGGGAAAAAGCCGGTGAGTTTGAGCTTGCCCTTGGGGGCGTAGAGCGCGACCACTTTCATCTCGCCTTCCATTCAGGAACTGAATCTAACGGGGAGCGCGGTGCCAAATTACCGCCTGTACCCTGTGGGCTGTCACACACACAGAGAGAGAGAGGCGGCTTTCTTCACGGCCGCCGTTAAAAAAAAAATGGAAAAGAAATGAAAGAGCGTTCTTTACCTGAACCTGCTCTCTTTGCTGTGTGACTCATCGATTCTTCGGGCCCCGGAGCCCTTCATGCTGAATGACTGTAATACGTCTTTTGCCCTGAGAGCGAGCCAAAGAAAGTGCCACCTGACAAGCTCGTAATAATAAATGAGATAAACAACCTCGTGCCATATAATCATGGAGGTGTTTTTACTCAAAAACCTTCCTCTGCGTCCATTCATGCCCTTTTCATCAAACCAACTCCACTTTAGGTGACGCAAATCAGCAGAAGTCCAAGGGACCTTGGCCACGTCGAGGGTATAAAGCTTGATGCGCTTTGGGAACACGGCACACGGCGCTAATAGATGGATTGTGAAGAACGCGTAGATAGTTTGTTCTGCGATCCGTAAAACTAGTTTTCCAGATTCTGAATTTGGCCCATTTCTCTTGTTGAACGTCGCGTCGTTTCTTTGATATGTCGCAAATGTAAAAGTCCCCCGTATGTGTTCACTGATCCCTGTAAAATGACTCTTGTATGTATTTCTTCCTCCACAGATCGGCTCGCTACACCATGGACTGGGCTGTGTGAGTATTACTCTCCCTGTCCTCTGAATCTTTGGGGTCGAAATATATATATAAAAAATATATAAAAAAGGCTTTCTGGAACAGATGCAAACATTGTTGAATGTTTATATGTTTTGAAACTCGGTAATGAGGCCGTATCATGTGCACAGGTGCTCTCTTTACCCCACCGGAGACTGGTCTGCTACTGCAGACTTTTTGAAGTGCCCGACCCCAACAAACCTCAAAAGTTGGGCCTTCACCAAAGGGAGATCTTCCTCTTCAACGACCTGCTGGTGGTAAGGCGGACATTAGTCTTCCTGGCACACTGAGAACACACGCTGGCGTTCACTGAAAGAGTCTAAACCACAGTGTATGCCGTGCTTTCTCCTTCTCCGTAGGTTACCAAAATTTTCCAAAAGAAGAAGAACTCTGTGACGTACAGCTTTCGGCAGTCCTTCTCACTTTACGGCATGCAAGTGCTGCTGTTTGAGAACCAGTGTAAGTGCCGTGTTGGCTTTTGTGTATGCTTTAAACAAACTGGTTTGTTTGGGAACATTTCGAAAGGCCTAAAATATGTATGGTGGTTCAGAAGGGGCCACACAACAAAGCAGTTTTGACTCTGATGACAAAAGACTCACGGCGGGAAGATATTTCAGTGTTCACTGATCAAACAATTAATTTGTTTGAAGCGTACTGGCACCTGAAAGCTGCCACTGGTAACTTTTATCGGGGGGGGGGGGGGGGCTTTTTGTCATATTTGCTCAAACTGTCACTATAATCTGATAGTAATACACAACTCTAACGCGGCTGTTATTCACTGTTCCTGAACTGTCGAACTCGGCAGAGCTGATCAAATATTTATCAAGATTCTCTTTCTTACTAAAATATGTTTCTAAAACATTTGAGGGCAGAATCTGCTGTAACATAATCTTGATTCATATTTGATCAACACCGCCTAGTTTGACAGTTTGAGCGAAGTTCAAAGCTTCGTGAGCCGTGATTGACAGCTGACTTCTCGTTTCTGATTGGTTGTTTTACTTCGGTCACTGATTATCTGTCTCATGTACTACTGTGAGATGTAATGGTTGCAGAAGTGTAACTTCTGTAGTCCTCGGAGGTTCGTCTATTTTGTGTGAATTCAGGTTAAAAAGTTGATTTCACCCCCTTTAGATTATCCCAATGGAGTCCGTCTGACCTCAGCCATTCCCGGCGCCGACATCAAAGTCCTCATAAACTTCAATGCGCCCAATCCTCAGGACCGCAAAAAGTTCACTGACGATTTGCGAGAATCTATCGCTGAAGTCCAAGAGATGGAGAAGTACCGGATAGAATGTGAGCACGGCTTTTCTCCACACATCTGTGCTCAACAATTATCCATCCTATGGTCTGTTTAGATGTATGACTACAACAGAGAGATGTCTGTTAACGCTGTGCACGTGTTTCCAGCTGAGCTAGAGAAGCAGAAGGGCGTGGTGAGGCCCAGCATGTCCCAGTGTTCCGGGATGAAGAAGGAAACGGGCAACGGCAACCTGAGCCGAGCGAGCCTCGACGACAGCTACGCCGTCAGCGAGGGTTTGAAGAGGAGCGCCCTCAGCAGCTCCCTACGTGACCTCTCGGATGCAGGTAAAAACAGGGGTTGCCATGGTAACACGTCTCATCCCTCTGCTAGACAAAAGCAGAGCGCGCAAAGAAAAAAAAAAGCCGGACCGCTGGCACGATACTGTTCACTCCTTGCGGCCGATAATTGATTTGGAAGAAGCCCGAGCTCTTGTTCCTGTACGGTTTTGATTTGGGCTGAACCCTCTGAGCCGTGAAGCCAGTGAAGCGCGGAGCTGGAGATGGGTGTTTCGCTAATGGGCACAGG
Organism: Taurulus bubalis; assembly: GCF_910589615.1. NCBI lineage: Eukaryota > Metazoa > Chordata > Actinopteri > Perciformes > Cottidae > Taurulus > Taurulus bubalis. The sequence goes on along the minus strand of NC_136593.1, from coordinate 22,774,646 downwards.
TGTTAATTACTGCAGGCCGTCGAGCGATAATCCTGCACCGCCAGCGAGGGGAGGAGGCAGCGCTATGTAGGTCAGCGTGATCGTTTTGAGCGTCTTAAGCGGTAAGAGGAATTAATGTTGCGCGCTTGATTCTGGCCGTGGAGCGTCGCCACTACACAAACACACTCTAGTGACCTAAGCGCAGGGTTTGGACTAGCGGAGCAGTGGCCGGGGCTTTTGATGATCTTTGAATGAGACACGTTTGAGTGGCGGTCTTTATAGGGGCCAACCAGTACTGAGCTTTGGAGGCCTACATTTCCTCTCAGAGCTGTTTGTGCATCACCAAGTTCAAATCTGTCTCCAAGTATTTGAGGTTTGGTTCGCGTAGAAAGTGACTCATAATAACGCAGTTTCCCAGACACTAAAAGGGAAATTCTACCGACTGCGCTCTGAAAGAGCTTTGTCAAATCTAAGAAAATAACCCTGATGATGTCATTAGCCGTGTTTCCATCCAGTATGCATATTTTGAAGTATCGCGCTATAAAATCTGTACAGAAACGGACAAATTCAATGAAAAATGTATGCGCTCACTCAAAGGGTTTTTTGCCTTTGTCCAAAAAAATGTTGATAGTGCTGAATGGATCATGGCAGAAAACTAACTTTTTTTATTTGATTGTGGGCCACATTCAGAAAAAAATAGGGAGTCATAGGCCAAACAATAATTTCAGTTTTCAGTTACACAGCAAGAAAGTCTGTGTTTCTAGATGCTTGAACGTTGGTCTTTGTCTTCAGACGGCATTAAACAACTATCGGGCACGACAGATAAACCCAATTGAAGCACATTCCTAAAGATCTCTCTCCATTTTTCTCTAGTGGATGGTTAGATGGCCAAGCCAACTTGTTTCCTGGTTCACAGCCTCTGCTTCTACTGCTCTGTTCACTGCTGGATTACGGACATGCTCGGCCTGTAGCGCCAACTTCTGGCCAAACTGCACCGTAGCCAAGTTAGTTTATAGAAACATGCCCGATTTGCATTTCAGTTTTTTGCTGTTGAAAACAGGCGGGAAGTTGGAAAAGTGTTAACATTTACTAGGTGGGGAGGGTATAATAAAATAAAAAAATAAAATCGTATTAAGTTGGTTGCATTATGGGAAATGTAGGACGCACTGCATTTCGAGACTCATTCTCGGGAATCAAATTAATTCGAGGATATCTCGGCCTCTGCTGCTTCGATTTTGCCTGTCCGTGTTTTTTACATTTGTCCCTTGCGAGCCTTGCAAGTTAACAGGGTTGAAATGCTAAATTGCCGGAGTATCCCTTTAATGCATCCAGATTGCAATTGTTTTGCTAATGGGAAGTGTCTCCTGCCAGCTGTGTAGCCACTGAGTAAAACCTTGTGGTGGAGTTGTAGCAGTGCCTCGCTTCTTCCCTTTCCCCTTTAGTCCGTATTCGCCTCCCTCTGCCGGTCTGCTGCTAGCGTAGCCGTGTGCCACTGTTGTCACCTCAGGGTGCTAGCGCCCCTCCCCCGCCGCTGTAGACAGAAGGGATGTGTGCACCATCACGTGTTAACCCGGCGTGTCTAATCTGTCATGTTGCATGTTCTGGCCAGGCAAGCGTGGGAGACGCAGCAGTGCGGGATCACTAGACAGCAATATGGAAGTAAGTAGGACGCAACGGACGCCCAGCTGACTTTGTGTTGTTCCCTCTGAACACGCAAACCTCTGTTTATTTTTGTTGTTGTCTGTTTTCTTTTGTAGTTTGAGTTTAGTTTTTATTCACTGTGTTCGGTGGTGTTTTTGTGCTGAGCACCTTGGTCACTGTGCATGCAACGGGGAATGTCCCGCCGCGGCCGACGCGCGTTCACCCTGGATGTGCACGGCATGACACGACTAATACCACCCATGACTCACACTCGGGCTGCCCTGTGTCGATTGGTAGACTCCCACCTTCGAGTCATCCTCTCGTGTCAGCGGGTTAGAGTTCCAACCATTTCCTGAATTTCGTCCTTTTTTGTTTTTTGTTGTGCTTCTGTCAGTTCCAGCTACTGCATGCTCACACAGTGTGAAGTGGCCCTTAACCTTGACAAGATGTTCTTCCACCACTTTCCCTTTTTTTCATTGTCACACTTAGCCAGCAGTGAATGAATCCTAGCATTTAAGGCACAGATGATACACAGTTAGTATAATCTCCCTCAAGCCAGTTAACCTCTGTGATCAGGGCCATTTCTATGTGGCTAGCTGAGTTAGCTTCATTTAATTGTTGTTGATTTTATTTCAGTTCTTGAGTGCCAGTTTGGATATGGAGCTTTTTCCCAAACTGGGCCTTCAAGGAAAAGGCTCTCATGATTCTATAGTCTTCTTATCGTCGACTAAGAACTGACCAAAACCCCCAAAATGCATCTCTCAATACTATCCACACAGTATGTAACCCAAAGCAAAGTTTGATTAAGTTAGCTGTTAGCTGCCTAGCATGTCACCGATGACAACCGTTAAGAATAGCTATATAGAAAAAGCCAATCTTCTTGACGATGGTCTTGTTTATTTAATCAAATAGAGGCATTGGTATTCAATTGAGACGCTTTCCAAAACAGTTCAAAGTTGCTCATAGTAACTTTAAAGTAAGAACACATCATCACTCAACACTCTCTTTTGGGTCCACTAAGTCATTGGTGATATCAGTGAGGTGAGGTGCCTGGGCGGGGCCCGAAGGACCTTAAACGACGGGCACCCACCCCGTTACATCCCGTTGGCCCCGCTGCTGTCTGGCGAGCGATACAGACCAGAGTGCACACCAGCTTCTTCCCTCAACTCATCCTCCAGCCCGGAAATAGTTTTGAACAACGATAAAATAACCTTGAACCTTCATTGTTTAGTTTGCATGTTGTGCATGGCTCCGAAGGATTGGCTTCATTTTTTTAACATTAACTTTTGTTTTTGATTGTGTATCTGGTTATTCTGTGTTACTGTTCCTTTTTCAAAGAAATCCTATGAAGTGTTTTTTGTTTTTTTGTTCGTCTTTATGAGTGGGAATTTAGAAACATCAAACCACATCGGTTGACTCAGTCGTGCACTTTTAGTGACCTCAAACTTGACAGTTGAAAAACGTTACTGCATACAAATGTGTGTCCCGTATACGGGCTGCAGCTTCGGATCGCTCTATAAACACTCCAATCACAATCAAAAGAGGGTACTGTAACCTTGGAAAGCAGCATATTAGTGACGGGAACTTGAAGCATCAAGGTGATGGTTTGTCTCGTGACAAATATCTCTTTTGGTCCTTAAATAATTGGCAAAATTTGAATCTGCAGCAAGTATACCTTCACTTAGATCTACTGTGTCGCACTGGACAGCAAGAGTAGACGTTGCCCTGTGTCTCTGCTGAGATCTGACTGTCCTCTCTCTTGCAGGGGTCCATCATTAGCAGCCCCCACATGCGCCGGAGGACCCCCTCGGGCCGAGACTGCCCGTCCCGCCACAGCGGCCAGTCCCTGCCCAACTCCTCCTCGCTGCTTGGAACGCTGTTCGGCACCCGGCGGGTGAAATCCCCCAGCCCCACCCTGCACCCCACCCTCATCTCCCACACCCCTCACCCCGCCAACCTGCACCACACGGCCCGGTCGGACACGGACGGGCCGGCCTCCGCGCACCACGCCCAGTTCTGCCACGTGACCCAGAACCCCCCGCCTTACCACCACCACCACCACTACCACCCGCCGGCCCACCTGCAGCAACCGGCCCACCTGCAGCAACCGTCCCACCTGCAGCAACCGCCGCACCTACAGCAACCGCCGCACCTGCAGCAACCGGCCCACCTGCAGCAACCGCCGCACCTGCAGCAACCGCCGCACCTGCAGCAACCGCCGCACCAGTACCACCCGGCGCCGTCTCACGGCCAGCAGCCGGCCTACCCGCCGCACCCCCACGGCCATGGGGGTCACCCGCCACACCCCGCCCACGGGCCCCACCACCACGGCCCGCCGCCGCCCTCCCAGGCGCCCAGCAGCACCAAGCCCAAACACAGCGGCATCAGCACGGTGGTCTGAGGTGTGCGGGAGGGGGAGGGGCTCTCTGACTGAACTTTTTTAATTTGAGGCCCTGGGCTGACGAGACAGTCGCACTGGGGATGTGAAGCCAGACGAGATCCTGTGCCTCCTTTGGCATTTCATTTGGTTTTCTTTTTTGTTACGCTCGGGGCAGCATATTCAATATAAACACATTTCCTCTGCGGTCGCTCCCTTTCATTTCATCTCACGGGTCACGCCTGGCTGCTTCGAGAGCAGCGGACAACGACGCAAGAGCATGCACAAAGACCACAACTACTGTTTCTCCTCAGTAAAGTGATGCGACACAAATATCTTGCTCACTGGTATTTTACAGAAGATTTAACCTAGTGTGGCTGAACGGACAGAGCGGTCATCCTCAGCCGTACAGTAGCCGTACCAGTATTTAATGTAGCGGTAGCTCACAGTGCACTGTGATGTCTCTGTTAGCAGTGATAAATGTGCCAAGTATGGAAGCATTTACTAATTTAGTCACAATAATTGCTTTGTGTATATTGTGCATAGTGTTTTGTAAAATGATAATATAAACTGTTATTATTATAGTTATTACAGAACAAAACGACGTTGATTATAACTCAGTATATTATACTGGCACATAGGTGGCGTATTTCCACTGTTAAGAAACCGATCGGAGCTTTTATTAGGGAGGCAGTTAGTGGGGACACTGCTGTGTATGGTTGCCTTTGAGTTAGGTTGAGATTGTCGAGGGCCGCTGCAGACTTTGCACGCCGGCCTTTTTAATGCGGCGTCGTCCAACCGCGCTCGTCGTCGGTTTCGGAGTCGCCTCTCGGCTACAGCGAGCCGCCGAGCGAAACGGATTCACCTGAATGTCCGCCATCATTTTTTTCCCCCCGGAAGCTGACAGAGTCTGCGCAAAACCGCGTAGGCGGGGAAACCGGTTTTCCAGCGTCTCCCCTGAATGTGGAAGCTCTCAGCTGGCTGAGTTGTCCGCTCTTCGGTTTCATTGCGCGTTCCTCAGAGCGGGCGAGCGCCCCCTCCGTGGCAGAAAATCAATAATTATCATTGTGCGACGGCGCTCGCGCTGCTTTGCTTCGTTCACCGCGAATGGCAGTTTTTATATCAATCACCCTTCTGACATATTACCACGGTGTCTGGGGAGGAGGGGGGTTATGCTAGAGCATCTTTTCTGTTGACAAGAGACAGACACAGCACTCGTTCTACTTGGTTGATATCAATGGCAGAAGTTAGTCTCAATTTGGTTGAAGACTATGCGATGGATTTATTTTCTTTTTTACTTGTATGTGCAATATGTATTCACTTTTTTGTGTCTAAGAGCTATTTCATTTGGTTCTGTTAGCGTTTTCTCTACCCCCCCGAACATCTTTTGTCATTTCTTCCCTAATGTTTCAGTCAAGTGCAGGTATCGACACGGATTCGGAGGGACTGGACCTTCCACGCTGATCAAGAATGTCAAAGAAAATGTTGCATGTAACAATGTCTTTCCAGGCTATTTCCTAACTGTCATGTATTCCCAAACTATATCAGTGTTGCAGTCGACAGTTGTTTAAAAAACAAAAAAGATTAATGGTAGAATAGTTTTGACTTTTTCGATTACAGCTAAAGGAAGTCAACTACGTATTTGTGTCACTCCCGAGCACATCAACACCCGTATCGTTTCCTGATGCGCAGTAGTCTGCCGGATCTGTAGCGTACAACAGGAGTTAAAGCTGTGGGAGGGGAGGTAGAGCGGGCATGAACAAAGACGAGCCCCGTCATCTGGAAGTCAGAGCGGTGATGGGTAGAACTAGTTAGAACTCTCTTATCTCCGTAATTTACCATCCGTATCCATCGATGGCTGACACGTCGCTGTCCGGTGACATCCAGTAGATCAGTGAATACTTCTGTCACCAAGGGTTCAAGTTATCGAGGCACCACCCTCTGAAAAAGTAGCCCTCATCAAGGACGTGCTAGCAATTTGTTTTTTCTTGCCGTTATCTCGAGACCGCCAGTTAATTGTTTTGTAATGTCAGGAAAACAAACTTTGTCCTATCGAGATAACAAGTTCATTATCTTTTTAGATACAGTATTTTTATATAGTATTTTCTTATTGACAAGCTTCTTTATGGTCTACGATCCGTTCGATCCGGGCTGATGAAGAGTGCACTGGGTAAAGGCTTGACTGCGGTCATCCATGCATGCCGGCATTGTTTTCCTGGTCTCTGATGAACATTATAATTATTTAGAGGCGACAACCTTTTTTTTTTCTCGTTGGAAAGTTTATTTTCTTGAAAACTTGTGTTCTGGAGATAACGGCATTGAAGAAAAAAACTGCTAGCTCAGCAGTTCTCGGCTTCTGAGGTTTAGATGCTTGATAGTTGATCCATCATTTGCTTTACACATCAATAATAAGCCATTCATAAGGACAACTTTTGTGTTGCCATCTTTTGAAAAATGGCTGGCGTTACACCTTCAGTAAATGTTAGTAATGCCGAGTTCCCACTGCATGAGTTTAGTCCTTAAATGTATTCGCTGACAGTTGTTGGAACAAATTGGAGCGCATCGATGCTCAGGCGTTACGTATGAACTGTTCTGTTTATCAACATCTTATTCCTGATGTATAAAGCTTTAGTAAAGTATTATTGACCATTAATAAAGCATATTAGTTACCATCTGAAACTCTTTATAAATGGGTGCCTCGTTAGACAGTATTTGCCATGATCCAAAATGTATCCGGCCGGCTTTATGTACGGCTACCTTAAAACCTAACATCTGAGTTTGACTCTAAATCTGTGAAATATACGGCATTTAATCCAGCGTAGTTTAAATTACTATGGAGTCACAAATGTGCCAATGCAGCATGGTCATTACAATTTAAATCCGTTGTATACCGAAATGAAATGGTCTCCCACAGTTGACCGACCGCAAACCAGACTAAAGTCTGATTGCCAACCAGTGATGAAGAAATTGTGCAAACGCCTACCAAGTAGAAACCTAGCTTCATTCCATATTGTCGTTCTTCAGAATGATGCCCAATCAGAGTGTTCTCAGTCACATCCCACCAGTTCCTTCAGGCGACTGATCAATCGTATAAAACCTGTCCAGATTTCGTGTGAGGTGCTGTGTCGCATGCCATTGATGCCTACCTTTTCTTTTCTTTCTCTCTCATTGTTTTTGTGTGTGGTTCTATCGAGCGGCGGGCTTGACTCGCCCCTAAACTTTCAAGTAGCTTTGATTTCTCTGACTGATGCGTGTTTAATTTTTGAGAGATGTTTGGTCCTACTAGCGTGTCTTTTTGTCAAGTTGTGTCATCTTACCCTGGGCATGCACTTCACCTCTATTTCCACTGTACAGTACAAAGACATGGCCGTATACTGCTGGGTGTAAATAGCAAATCCATCTTTGGTGGGAGGGGCCTGATGTAAGTTGATGAAGAGGCTCTGAAAGGAAGGCGACATTTTACGGGTGCGTGGGTAGCAAAAACCAATGAGAAAACATATGTAAATAGCCTGTAAATAATGATAATTATTATTACTACTACTGCTCTGTGTCTGCAGTTCCATCGAAGGTGCATTCCTGCTCCCCTCTGATATTTACATAATCATCAACTGCTTTCTCTCTGCCTCCAACCGGGACTGAATTATCGTAGGGATGTAGAGCCGGCTGTTACGCGGTTAACGTGGCTTCCGGCTCATTTTTTCCGGAGACGCTCCTGTTCTCCCGCACTCACGGCCCACTTTTGGGAGGTCGAATGGAAGGGAGGAGTGCTCCTTATTTTATTACGCATTCTGTTTCTAAGTAGACAAAAACCCTATCGATGTAAAACTAGTACTGTGACAATGTTGAGAAACGCAAAATAAAACAATATATTGTAAAACCTGAGCTGACTGGTCCTGCTTTGTCAAAGACTTCAATTTATTGGATTGACTTGAATGAAGTTGAATGTTTGATTGAAGGTTTTTCTACCCACGATTGCACAAGGCTTTTCTACCGAGAGGTGTTTCTACAGTCGTTGGGCCATGCATTCGTTTTGCTACCTTGAAAAGGTCAAATGTCCTGAAGTTCTTGAAGACCCCTCTCATAGCGGGTTAGTATCTGAAAGTGGTCCTGGAATCCTAGATCTGCACTTCCTTTATGTAAGTCTTTCTACTTAAAAAGGGGAAATACTTTTTGAATCATAGAACCACAATTAGGGCTGGGCGTTCATTCAATATGATCATTTATCATTTTTTAATGGAATCATCGCGATTCAATTGTGTATCGCGATATCATGTGTATCGCGATATCGTGTATCGCGATTAAATCGTCTATGGATAATAACGAGCACAATGCTGACTCAACTTTCTCAGACTATCTGATGAAAGGATTTACCCGAGTGTAGTTCAATGTCTTTGTCTGATCGCCCTGTATTTGTGTGCATACGGTGGTTATGAGTCCAGGTTCCCATGAGAACTACGATTATTCGTGGCTTTTGGGGCTCCAGAATGTTTCCTCAAAAGTCCAGAATCTTTTAGGTTTTTTACGAGGATAAAAGTTATTTAACTGGGGAAACAGTGCCATCTATGTCCGCCCTAAGATCACCATCTACTACTACTACCAATACTATTACTACTACTATTCCTTAAAGAGATCTAACACTATTGAGTAAATGCTCTTCTGTTAGTCTAATATTCAATTTAAAGTATTCACGACTACATTTACTTGGCATTGTTGTTGGAGATCCTTGATCTGCAATTAGAGCAGCCCAGATTACTATGACGTGGATTCAAATGTAGCAGATTTATCAGCCGTGACATTCATTCTATGAACTTTAGCGTAGCTAAACAAATAATAGGCGTCAATATTAGTTATGCCGTTTACACCAAACTCCTAGGAGTAAATTAGTCATCTTCAACATTTGTTATGTCATAGTTTCAGATTGATGAAGACAGGAGAACAATTAGATACAAAACAGGAAGTAGGCTATACATGGTGATTTTTAGTTTATTTTTCCATAGGCAACAATCATGTTTTTTTTCTCCAAAATGATATGCAACATTTTTGATATTGTATTATAAAATGGCTGGAAGAATAGTGCATATAGCTGGTGTGAGTGGGGGGGGGGAAGAAAATCTGCCCAAAGGGAAGACCCAGACCTTTCTCTCAGACTTGATAAACATATCCCTGCATTTGGTTTACAGGGTTACAACACAGGCCACATACACCAACAACATCCCGGGTCCCATTCCGGCCTTACGACCTATGTTATGTTGCATGTAATCCCCCCACTCTCCCGCTGTATGAAGGTCAAATGAAGGTCAAAATGTCAACAATAAAAACAATCTATATATATGTATAAATACATTTTCAGAGACAATACTGAGAACATGACATCTGTGGCATGTTTGTGTTCCACTCCTATAGCCATCCAACAATACAAAGGCCTCCTTCAGGGACATCGAGGCCTCCGGTATAAACCTAAACAAACTGCTCTGGATCCGCTGACTGTCAACACAGCAGAAGGGCCTCTCCACTGCTTCTCTCCTTGGTCTTGCACAGTCAACATGCTGACTGGCTGGCTGGCTGCCCTGACTGTGGCAGGTGGTCTGAGTGACAGCTTGCCCTGTACGTCCGTCCGGCCCTTGAGGTTGGAGCTAAAAATAGATTCCCCCCGGCTTTTGAGGGGCCATGTCCTCGGTGTCAGCAGGACGACGTCATCATGCGGCGGGGAGGGGCCCGAGCCGAGCGCAGGGCTTCATTCCTTTGCCGGCAGAGAATGGTTTTCAGGCAACGTCCCCCGTCACGTTCTGTTAGACGGTGACGTGTGCGACATTGGTAATGGTGATGTAAACCATATTCAATGTTTGTTGTATTATTATTTATAGCCCTGATGGACATTTGAAGTCGGTGCTTCAATAACAATAGGCCCCTTTTCATAGGAGCCATTTAGAGGTATAAGCAGGGTAAACATAGGTTTAATTAATGACATTAATTATTCCAGTGAGCCAGCATGCGTAGCACCAGGGCCCTGGCCCACCTAAATGGACCTCATGTTAGGTGTTGACCCTGCTATGACATGCCAACGTTTCTCAACTGTGCATAGGTGTAAGTCACCCTGAGCACGTGCGTATGTGCTGTGTGTTTATTTGTAGTATTGTATGTTCCATGCCATATTATGTATTTGTATGTCCGCTGCAGCACAAATCAGGAAGAATAATATATTGACCCGACTTATAGAGCTGTACATTCAGACCATCTGTTTGTAGATAGCCTGATGTGATATCATATATCTATTATTATTATTTGTGTTATCTTTACAGCATTGTAATTGCTGAAAGTTGGCTACATTTGTTGTTTCAAAAAGCAAGTTCCAAGTTGCGACTGTTCAATTTATAAATGTTTTCCATTACTGCTTCATCGTTCCTTCGTACATTGCGCCACCTAGTGGTAGCCTCGCGCCATTGTAATGCTGTTGTGCTGTGTTCAGGTGTCATCAGAAATATCACCACAACAAGGCATACGGAGAGAGGACGACCCACGACATTTCGACAGGACTACTGAGGGCGATGTGTCACGACCTCTCTTTTGTTTTTAGTAATACCGTTAGAGGTTGTATTTTACAATTGAAAGCAGTGGTTATATTTTACTGGCTGTGTATACTCTATTTAAATGTGAGTCTGCATTATCCCATATGTTGTTAAATAAAATCAGCTCTGCGTAAATAAAACATGAAACATGAATGTCGACTTTTATCTAAGAGACAATAAGGTGAGAGTGATATTTTTGCATTGGTATGGTATTAAACTTTTGCTTGAAATATTCACTCTCAACTTAAAATAAAAGAAGTAGAAGTACTTTATTTGTGTGTTTGGTGTTGCTATAAAACGCCAGTAGCGTAGACGTAGAGCATATTCATAACGTATAAACTAAAGTCCGCAGTTTGCGAGGGTATTTGAAGACAGCGTCTGACCATCTGTTACGTCATCAACATGAGACAGAAATGGGTGAAAGGTATCCCGGCAGTGGCTGTACGTAATACACCGGTAGACTACATGAAGTAGAGGTCTGTGCCTGAAGAATGATGAACGTCAACAAATTCGTCGTCTTGTCCAAATCCGTTAAAATCGGACAGCGGCTCCTCGCGCGTACTGCGGGGCATGCCGGGAAAGAAGTGGCGCTCCTTCAGCAGCGGAGGTCCATTAAGACGCACTCAAGGAACCTCGCCTACGCCAAGGATTTGTTCCTCGGTCAGGTGAACAAGGTACCGTAACTTAGTGTTTACTTGTCAAATAAATGTCACTTTAATGTAGTAATTAAGTAAGCTAGTGCTGGACGGACGAAGCTTCGGGTCTGTCCTTCTATTTATCGGTGACTTTGTGTTGAAAACTGTTTTCCTGTCTATATGTGTGTTACCTAAATCAAACCCTAACCGACCCAACTAACCCCCAGTTGTATCTTCAATGGCTCGCTGGTCTGCTGGTTCTATTGGTGCTGAGTGACATGAAGTGATATCATTCTGTAGTAATGCATGACAGAGAACAACCTTGGTTTCTGCATTTATTTATCATCAGCCTATCTCATAAATTAAGGGTCAAAGGTTAAACAATTAAAATAAAGGTTTACCAATCAAAATAATTCCAAAACGTGTTTTTAGAATTTTTTTGCAACTGTTTTATACAATGGAAATTTCTTCACACCCTTAATTCATTACTTCATAGAAGGCCCATTTGAATAAAGTACAGCGTTGAGTCTTCTTGGGGAATTCTCAAGCTCTGCACATCTGGATTTGGGAAGTTTATCCCATCCTGCTCAGCAATCTAAGCAGTAGAGTTTGAGAGTAGCAGGTCGCATTAAACTTTATCTAGTAAACTTTAGTTTTGTTTGTCATATTACATACTTTTCACATACAAAATAGGTCTTCTGCATTTGCCCCATCCTTAGCAGGAGCAGTGGGCTGCTAAGAAGCGCCCGGGGAGCAGCTAGGGGTTGCTTGCTCAAGGACACTTTGACATGCAAACTATGGGGAGACCAGGGATCGAACCGGCAACCTTGTGAATCGACCACTCTCCCCATGCATGTGTTTCATTCAGTCATCTACTTGACCCGACAAACTGTAGCTGTTTTTTTACAACCCACTTAAAGCATATGTCTGCTATTACTAGACCGTACTTTTTAGCTTCAGATGGTGTTAACTCAATAAAACCCATCATCATATGTTCAAATTGTCTTATAGGAAGTGCGTGTGCTGCCTGTTGTTAAAATGTAACTAGTCTGCCTACATTATGCATTGCACGTGTTATGAGAGCTTGACAGTGTTTTGTGCATAGGCCCAAAAACCCTTTGTGCTTCTGTTAGAGCGACCAATTTGGCTGCCTGTGCAGAGAAATGGTGAGGAAGAGAACCACACAATCTGAAACGATAGCAAACCCAACACGATTAGTGTTGGGTTTGCGGATCGATCAGATGATGAGATCAGGTTTAGACAAATGAGTTTCAACAAGGTCTGGACGAGGAGCGCACAGAACTTGGAGTTCTGCCAAACAGTTATGCTCCTCGCCATCCTCAGGTCCTGGAAGAAGAGATTTAGGGTTAAGAACATTACAGCGAGTTGATAATATAAATCGTTATATTCTGTAGGTATTCTTCATTTCATTATTCTTCATGTCTATGAGAGTTCACGTTGTGCGAGGTCAGTTTAACAAATACTTTCTGTGAGAACAGTCCGGATGTCTGTTCCTCAAGGTTCCTCAAGGTTCCACGCTTTTGCACTACAACACTCACACCTGTTTATCAGTATATTGACATTAGGGAAGCAGACTGGTCGTTGCACCTTCCAGCCTTGTGAGAAAATATGAGAACATGATGAAGTTAGAGCCAATAGAAATGTTAGATGTTCATGATGGAAAACCGTGTATTAAAGAGCCGAACATCCGCCTGTTCGGGGTGTTTTTTGGACGGTCAAGCTGCGTGTTGACTGGACGACTCCCTGCTATCGCGATTGCAGCATTTGTTACTCTACTTGTGATCAAGGAATATAAATTCAGAGAATGAGAGAAGTTGTTTGACTAAGTTCTTCCGGACGCTACACCAGGCATCCAATAATTAGTACGCATTAACAGTGTAATACTTGCATTTGCATGTTGAGTAAGATGGTGTGATAACGGCGCCATCTTGCGGCCAATTAGTGTGACGTTTTCTGTTCAAGGAGAATGAGTGGCACTGCACGAGTGAAGTTACATGCGTACACCTTGAGAGGCTAAAAGGCTTTTTCAGCCACAGCACGGAGGCAACGCGGGTGTCCTGCTGCGACTGGATCTAGTTTAGCCGAGAATATGCGACAGGACGGAGTCTGTCATCGTGGGTTTGTCAGAGAACAGAAGTCATACAACCGTCTTTGTTGTCGAAAGCTTACGTAAAGGGTTTGGTTGGTTAAGCCCAAAGTCAGGGCAGTTTGTAGGGCTATCTTTAGTTCAATCAAAGCTTGTTCTGCTTGTCATGTGATGAGAGGCCTTCACCCAGGATTAGGGCACCGAGGGGAGTCTCCAGAGGAGCATAATGTCCCAAAAATGTTACTTGTTGTACAAACTGTAACTTCATGTCCTTCAGCAGCAAAGTGTTTAAAAAAGGGACACTGTGTTTGTCTCACACGGTTTCTGTGTTGGGGAGGATATATATATATAGACACACACACACACACACACACACACACACACACACACACACACACACACACACACACACACACACACACACACACACCTGGGATAAACTGTCCTAGGCCAAACTATACCCGGCGGTGTGAAATAGCCTAGGACAGACTATTCCCCTCCAGGCAGGGCCGGTCCTTCCTATAGGGATCACAATGTCAGGTAATCTTGATAGTTAGCTAACGTCAGCTAGCCAGTGAAGGGGTGTGACATTCGTTCGTTATTGCCATTCAGTCAAAACTGTCATCAAGCTTTTTTTAGCTAAACATGGCCATGTTCAGCTGTAACGCAATTTGCATCATTTTCATTGTGTCATGAAGTTGAAATTTGAGTAATAATAACAACGTTAGTATTGGAGTTGCGACATCGTCATCCACACAAAAGTCAGCGACTTGATGTTATTATCAGTGTTTAACTTTGAACATTCATACTGTAGCGAGGACTTGCTGGTCTTAGAAGTTTAAGTTTCAGGACGTAGTAATCTTGATCTTTGTGGAAGTCTAATATTTTCTCGGTTTTTCTGGTTGTAATAAAAGTCTGTTTTAAGATTTAAGTCAGTTAGCTTTCTCACTTAACTTACCTGACAAAGCTGAACCCCCAATACAATGTTGAAAAATTAAGTAATTCTTGTGTATGTCACTCAACACTACTGATATCATGGGGGTATAATCATGTAGTATAAATTGGCCTAGGCCATAATATACCCGGGGTATAATCTAGCCTAGGCCCCTTTAACCCCAGTTAGTCTGGACTGGGGGTATACTATGGCCTGTTACACCGGGATCAGCTTCTCATTTTACGCCGGCGCTAACGGTCTACTTCACCGGTTAACATGACAAGCGCAGCAGTCAAACACGGCCGTTGTTAATTAACGCATTGGACTCGGAAATGGAGCGCTTAAACACTTTGCTTTTTCTCTGTGAGGAGCTGGTGATTTAGTTTCTAAAACAGTGTGTTTGTCCCTGCAGGCTGAGGTCTTTCCCTACCCAGAGATTGGAAATGAAGAACTGGACGAGATCAACCAGCTTGTTGCGCCCGTGGAGAAATTCTTCAGCGAGGAAGGTGAGATGAGAGAGCTGATGGCTGCAAGAGTGAAAACAAACTGCGAAATGCTACTGGCAACGCGCAGCATCCATCTTTTTCTATGCATGAATATTGATGCCAGAATTGACGGTGAATGTTTAATTGTGATTTTAGTTGACTCTGCGAAAATTGACAGAGAAGCCAAAATCCCTCCCGAGACGTTGAATGGGCTGAAGGAGCTCGGGATGTTTGGAATCATGGTTCCCGAGGAATATGGTAAGATGACCAGCTCTTTGTAAGTTCAGACTTAGAAGGTGAGTAATAGTCCCACCCAGTGTTCCCTCTAAGCTGCGTGCGTGCGTGGTCGTGCAGGCCAGTCGAAGTGGCCGTGCAATAGATTTTTCAGACTGCGCACATTTTTCAGACCGCACAAACGATTTTTTTTCAGGGGTTAAAAATCTTTTTTTCGCCAGTGTTTCTGAGATAGGAGTGAGCCATCTCCGCAATAATAAGATCTTTGACGTGTCGAGTCTTCTTGGCCAATCAGAGTCCCGTTTCTCGACATGCGCTCTCTGTGCCTCTGCCAGCGCTCTGCCTCCGTTAGCACCCCCCACCCCCGCTGTCCTCATCCGGGCGCCAGGAGTGAAGCTCGCCCAGAGCGCCACATGAGCTCGGGCCGGCGCTGTTTAGGCTCCTCTTGGCGGGCCCTGCTCCAGCAGCTATAGGCCTCCATGGCGAAAAGAAAGGCAGAGCAGGCGCCCCAGAAAAAGGTCTGCCTAACGTTCAAACATGAGTGGCTAGATGAAATAGTCCAAACTGACACGGGTAGGATGAAACTTTCAGACATATTTAAATATGAAGTTATTAAATTGTTTATATAGGCTACCTTTAGGAAAAATGACACCATGTCAATTTAATATGCCTATAATTATTGTTAAGCACTGCATTAGCATGTTTCTTTCAATGAAGTTCCACTTAAATGTTGTACCTGCTGAGGAATGACTAAACACCTTTGATACTTTTATTTTTTATATCTATCATTATCAGTCATAACCAGTGAACCAGTCATAACCTCCCCTTATTGAAGTTCAACAAAGATCCTTTAAGTTCAACTAAACTGACTGGTAAAACACCATCATTAAAATGTTCCCAAAGTCCAGCCATTCTAAAGGATATTGAATAAATATCATGCTTGTATACATATTGATGCATTTGCTGTCATCTCTTTGAATCCCCTTTGGCTAACGCAGGCTTGTGGTCATTTTCGGCAGGTCGCGTGGTTGTGAATTGCTCACAGTGATGAAATGTGTGCTCAGAAAAAAAAAAAATTGCTCAGTGCTGAAAAAAAATTAGAGGAAACATTGGTCCCACCGTGTCCTATAAGCACAAGTTAAAGAAAGTGTGTGTTTGTTTTTGTCCCAGGGGGTCTTGGATTGACCAACACCGTGTATGCTCGACTGGCAGAGATCACCTCATTAGATGCTTCCATTGCTGTAACACTGGCTGCTCATCAAGCCATTGGACTGAAGGTAAAACTGAGATAACATCACACGGGTTGGAAATGAAAATGTTTTCTTCACCTGGCTCACCATGTGCATGTCCGTCATGTGGAGGAACTGGAGGGAAGGTTTTAGCGAGGCGGCAACTTCCGGTTCTGCAGAGTGAAGCAGAAGTACGAAGAACTTGCATTCTCTCTACTGACCAGTAGGGGGCGACTCTTCCCGTTGCAAAAAGAAGTCTAATTGTATGGAAGTCGATGAGAAAATGACTCTACTTCTCTCTTGATTTATTCCCTCAGTAATCATTGTAAACAAGAGTGTATGATCTCAATCTCTAGTTTCAGGTATTATTCCTTACAGCATGATGTTTATTTAGTAAATTATGGTCCATTTAGAGTCAAATAGACCGTAAAGCTTTAAGATAAGATAATCCTTTATTAGTCCCGCAGTGAGGAAATTGCAGGACTACTGTGATTGACAGATCACTACCAGAACTGTGTATGGCATCAATACGTCACTCTGCATTC
Organism: Taurulus bubalis; assembly: GCF_910589615.1. NCBI lineage: Eukaryota > Metazoa > Chordata > Actinopteri > Perciformes > Cottidae > Taurulus > Taurulus bubalis. Next base: position 22,757,914 of record NC_136593.1, on the reverse strand, counting down.
CAAATATGGTAACAACATGGTGACGGCTGTATTCCAAGATGGCGACAGCGAATCCGCAAAACTCGAGGCTTCATAACATCAAACCAATGGGTGACGCCTCGATGACTGCGTCATCTTATCTACAGTCGATGGTTTTAGTCTGTGATAACGAGGTTCTTGCTAACAGCTGTTTGGTGTTTCAGGGGATTCTGATAGCAGGAAATGAAGCCCAGAAGCAGAAGTATCTGCCCAAACTGGCCTCTGGAGAACACATCGCAGCGTTCTGTCTGACTGAGCCTGGAAGGTAACTTCACTGAAATGTTATTTATATTTAGACTACACAGTTTTGCAGCACAGTTGCACGGCAATTAATCCGCCAATCAGAAATGAGCAATTTCCACCACACGGGCGACATGACATTGCGATCGTATCTTTTACTTTGGATTGGGTGAGCTTGACTTACTTTTTGATCATTTTCAGTGGAAGTGACGCAGCCTCCATTCAGACCCGAGCGACCCTCTCGGAAGACGGCAAACATTACCTGATCAGCGGATCCAAGGTGAGCATTCCAGCTCGCCAAACGTTTGAGCCGGCCTTTGAAGTTTCACCCCCTCGCATTCATTATTCGTCTTGCCCTGAACTCTAAAGATCAACTTGTCTGTCACCAGTTTTGGATTTCAAACGGTGAGACGGCAGATATCATGACCGTGTTCGCCAGGACGGAGGTGGTCGTAGATGGGGTGAAGAAAGATAAGATCTCTGCGTTTATCGTGGAGAGGGCTTTCGGGGGCGTCACCAGCGGCAAGCCGGAGGACAAACTGGGCATCCGGGGCTCCAACAGTAAGCCTCTCGTGATCGGGATGGGAGGGGACGAACACATGGGAGTCATTTGTAATCAAACTATTTAACTTTTTCAGCTTGCGAGGTGTCCTATGACAATGTCCCGGTGCCAGTGGAGAACGTCATCGGGGAAATAGGTGGTGGGTTCAAGGTAAGCGTCATCCTTTATCCATGTGACTGTATCTGCTAAGTGCGTGTTGATTTTTCTTTTTTACGACCCTTGCTTTGTGTCGGACAGGTTGCCATGAACATCCTGAACTCGGGGAGGTTCAGTATGGGCAGTTCTTCAGCTGGAATGATTAAAAAACTGATCGGTAAAAATAAGAAAGAATCCTGATGAAGAATGTCCATCTGTTGGTTTTGTAGAGATAATCTCAGTTTGACTTTTGTCTTTTTTTATAGAAATGACCGCTGAGTACGCCGCAACCAGAAAACAGTTCAACAAAAGCCTTAGTGAATTCGGGATGATTCAGGTACGGTCTACTTTTCCCTACATTGTTCCCTCCGGTCGATTCATTCTGGTCAGAGGTGAATAACGTGTGTCTTTGCCCTGTTTCTGTAGGAGAAGTTCGCATTGATGTCTCTTAATGTCTTTGTGATGGAGAGCATGGCGTACCTGACAGCGGGGATGATGGACAGACCAGGCCTTCCAGACTGTTCTCTGGAGGCTGCCATGGTGAAGGTTAGACGGCTTTATCATTAAACTTCCTTCATGTAAAAGAGTTTAAGTAAAATAAGTGTCTCATGTTGTGTTTTCTCCATCTTCTGTTCAGGTGTTCAGCTCAGAGGGAGGCTGGATTTGTGTCAGTGAAGCTCTGCAGATCCTGGGAGGCCTGGGTTTTACCAAGAACTACCCGTATGAGCGCTACCTCAGGGACTGTCGCATCCTGCCCATCTTCGAGGTACTTTAATAAAGTGTTCTATAAGAGGATGGTTATTATAACCCAATCGCTTTTTTAAAATGTATTTCTAATGTAGATTATATAATATATAGTGCAGCTGTTTGTAAATACAGTACAGATATTTGTAAATGCAATACAGTCGTTTCAAAATATAGTACAGCTATTTGTATGTTTGTAAATACAATACAGCTGTTCTAAAATACAGTACAGTACTGGCCACCTGAAGCTTGTGCTGCACATTGAAATCATGAGGAAAAAGAAAGTCCTTTTCTCTCAATGAAAAACATAGTCGCCTCCTAAGCTTCTGACAAACGGTCACGCTCTCATCACAAAGGCTCTGCCTGCAGCAGTGAAACTCAAACAAGGAGCATCAGTCTTGGCTGCGACTGACGGAGAAAAGCACGAGGTTTTGAAGCCGCCCTTGAAACGGGTGAAGCCACATTTGGAAGGAAAAAATAAATAATTTGGATGGTAATTGCATGATCTATTGCATGAAGATATTTGGTTGAAATAATCACCCACTTATAGTGATCAGGTTGACTTCAACAGATGTGATCTCTATAAGAGGTTTGTTTCCTCCGTAGTTTTTCTCTCATTAACATCTGGGCAGTAATTCCAACTGAGGACACCAAAGGTCATGTTCTCTGTCATATTCCTGTCAGTTCTTGGACATAAAGAAGGTAAATCAAATGTGTTTATGTGGGTAAGAATCCACTGTAGTTGGTTTCAGATGATCCATTCTGTAAGTGGCCACTAGGTGGCACATTTGACTTTAAATTCAAAGGATTTACATGGATAACTTCTTAGTTGAGGACTAAGGAATCTCAGTTTGATGAGTGGACCGAGCAGCAGCTTATCAATAAACAGTTTTGAAACAGATTGAATGAGTAGTGTGCCATTTTTAAGATTCTGTTGTTTTCCAGGGTACCAATGAAATCCTGAGGATGTACATCGCTCTCACTGGAATGCAGTACGCTGGCAAAGTCCTCACAGGAAAAATAAAGTAAGAATATGGAAATTATTTAATGCATTCATTAATATTGTGATTTTTTTTTTTTAAGTATAATTATATATTTTTTTGTCTTGGAACCTTTTAGGGCATCCCTCCAAAACATAGAATAGATACGGAAAAATATTTTATGAAGCTGTTGTAGCTAAAACGTTAGCAAAGAGTTGTGTATTCAACAGCTACATGGCAACATTAGCATGTATTTGGAAATTTGACTCATGAGAAATAATCTCTCTTTAGCTGCTAAATGCTCCACTGTAATCACACAGCTAGTCGCTAATAGTTTCTGCTATTTGGTGCAAAGCAAGTCGTGGGTAGTGTAGTTCATTGGAAAAAAATTGCACTTGAATAAAAAGTTTAGAGCCGCGGTGAACTACAGTCGGGTGATAATTCTGTGTGGGCTCATTTCGACTCCTTTCGCTTTACACATCAACAGTTTTCCCCATTGATATTACAAAAATATGAATTGGTGCATCTTTAAATGGTAATGCTTCTCTGGTCTTTAAAAGGCTAAAATCTGTGTGGCCGGGATTACATTGTTGATTTTATTCGCTAAAACGGCGTCACATGATATCTTGTGTCCGCTCTGTGCAGGGAGATGAAGAAGGGAAACATAGGCATGGCTCTGGGCATGGTGGGCAAGAAACTGAAGGCCTCATTTGGAAGTGCAGCGGACCTCGGCCTGACGGGGAAAGACGGAGTGGTGCATCCCAGCCTGGCAGTAAGACGGGATGTTTGAACTTCTTAATTACATTTTCTGTAAAGTTAATCCGGTGCATTGGTTGATGCTCTGGAGTTTTTCTGTTTCCAGGAAAGCGCAAAGATGTTTGAGCAGAATGTCGCCCTTTTCGGATCGACCGTGGAGAGCCTGCTGTACAGATACGGAAAGGTAGCAGTCCATTTTTATAAAATGTTTTTATTCTGCTGATTCACGTTTGTTTTGAATGTCGGCAGATATCCGTTTGTATTTCGGCGTCTCTGAGGTGATCTGTTCGGACAGCTGCTCTCGTTCCTCCTTCACTGCTTTTGTAATCTCGGCTTTCCAGATCCCTACTTCCTGTATTGTTCTCTCAGAGGGCTTTGATCGCACTGCAGCCTCCAGCTGCTGAAGAATACGACCTTGAGTATTTCAGTTTAAAGATCCAGTGTGTCAGATTTTCTGGGGATCTATTAGCAGAAATTAAATATAATATTAACAACTATATTTTCATGTGTATCATCACCTGAAACTAATAATCGTCGTGTTTCTGTTGCTTTAAATGAACCCTTCATATCTACATATGTGGGTGGCTCCTTTTCACGGAGTCCGGCATGCTGCACCGCCGGGTTTCTACGGCAGCCCAGAGCGGACAAATCAAACACTGGCCTGAGTCTTTCATGTTTTTTACGTTACCCGAAGGCCACCGTAGTTCTCCGACACGCTTGTTAAGGGAGGAAGAGAGGTTTTCAGTTGGTTGCAATCTGCAACACACCACTAGATGGCCCTAAATACTACACACTGGTCCTTTTTTAAAATCAAAGTAAATAAGCAAAATGATAAACATCTTATGTTGAGTGTTTCTCTTCTAATCCATAAAAGCTAAGAAAGGCATTGAGATATTTTGTGGAAAATGGGGCACAGTTATTATGGAAAGCTTCTATTAGAGCGCAGGAACTTTCCCCAGGAACGAGAAACCTTTTGAGGAACTCATTGGGACCGCAGGCTAAAGTTCCTTAATAGTCCCGGGACTTAAATTGTTTGTCGTTACTGATAGGAAGAAGACAAAGCAATAATAAAGCTGAATTCTCCTTTAATTACCACGCGTACTAATGTTAATGGGATGAAACTGTTAAGTGTGTGAAATGTGGGTCTTCCTCTAGAAAGATTGTCAGGACATCTACTTCACATGCTATGTGTTGACGAGGCACAACTCCAAAACTCCTCCCCACAGGTCACAAAGGGTTAAACGTGCTGAGAGAAGAGCACTGGTGTCACATATTTGCCCACGTGGGACCCTGGCGTCTGTATGGACTCGTGTCAAGCAAATCTCCAAACACAGGAAGTGATTCATCAACTACTTACCAAACGGTTCCCTAAGCTGTGCCGAGCGAGAGCACATTTTTATTTTTACTAAAAAGTCTCCCTCTGACATTTTTTAGGACGAGGCCCTCTCGAAGAAGTGTTCCACCAAAAGGTCCAAAGCTGGCATTTGGAGTAATACCAGAAGGTTTTGATGCGAAGAGCTTAAAAACAAAAAATTTCTTTGGTGAATATTGCTTAAAGCAGCAATTAAATACGTGACAGTAAATTTGCTAAAATCTCACCCGCAAAGCTGCGACATCTGGACCGAAGACATTACTGACTGAAAATATATCAATAAAAGAAGATCTTAATTAAAAGGCGGAGCCTTGCCACGGCTATATTAACACAGTGAAGCGACTCCTGCACATGGAGTCACACATGGATACACACTCGTTATACCACACATGGTTATTTTTCCTCATTGTGTAACTTAATCATCTGAGGTTGGGAGTGATTGATGATCGAAGCGTCTTGTTTTTTTTAATTTATTTTTTCAGACCATCGTGGATGAACAGCTCGTCCTGAAGAGAGTAGCAGACGTGCTGATCCACCTCTACGCCATGACAGCCGTCCTGTCCAGAACCAGCCGCTCCATCAGCATCGGCCTGAGGAATCACGACCATGAGGTGTGTGCGACACACACACACACACACACACACACACACACACACACACACACACACACACACACACACACACACACACACACACACCAAAGCTTTAATGAAGACATACTACGGTACGCCCGGATTTATTTGGCCCAGCAAAATTAAGAAGAAAACACAATCTGCCTGAAATCCTCCATTAACCATTAAAGCCCCGGCTACAAATCAACATGTGCAGTGAACATAAGTCCAAAGAGCAGAAGAAGAGCATCCACTGTCCTAACTTCAAAGGCTGCATAGGCCGACCGACACACCTGGAGTTAATACTCATGTTGAGCCGAATTCTCCGCCTTTCATAGTGAAAGCAGTTTTCCATTTAGCTCAACAGATTGGTACGCACATGAGTTTCTCTATATCGACACCATTTATCACTGATGGTGGAGAAGGGCCTCCCTGAACCCACACAGAGCAGCAGCCTCAGTCCTCCATCTGTCTCTACAGGATGCGTCCAGCCACAGAATGAAGTGTAGACAACTTGCTTGTTTTGCAAACACACAATCACCAGTTGTGCACGTAAAAAATGGAAGAAAATTGTGTGTGTGTGTGTGTGTGTGTGTGTGTGTGTGTGTGTGTGTGTGTGTGTGTGTGTGTGTGTGTGTGTCAATAAAGAAACCTTGTATACTACCCACATTGTAATGATCCAAAGTTGAAAATCTCCAAAGCCGCTCTTTAATAAAACGCATGTTGTTATGTAATTAGCTCAGGCTGTTTTCACTGCAGCAAGTTGTCTACTGAAAGCAATTAAAGCCGCATGTCGACATTCTGTCGCCTCCAATCTTCAGCTCTTCTCTTCCTCCTTTTGTTGCCAAGCTGTTTACATGCGTCTCTTATCGGCGAGTGCTTTGGCTTGTTTACTTAGATGTAGTGCAGGTATCATATTCACTTAACTATTCAGTAGAGGTGTGACCACGTGCCGCTCCACCTGGGAAAGCAGAACACACAGCCGCTCAACGGAGAGACGTTAAAGAAGGAAGCGAGAGCTTTGTATTGTCCTCCTTTGCTACGGCCTTCTGTGTTTCAGATGGTGCTGAGCTACAGGCAGAAAACACACAACAGCCCACCTTTTGTGCTTTATGTAAAACACTCACAGAGACTTTAGAGACCCTGTCTGACCGAATTCCATTCCAAAAATAGTCGTTTTGTGTCTTTTTTGTTGGTTTTGGTTTCGCCTGAGGATCACAGAGTAATTCAAACCAAGTTCAGAATTATTTCAAAAGCAAATGTGGCTTCAATCATCCAGCGTAGCTCCACATGATAAAAGCTTGGTTGTTCGTGTTTGGTTTTGGGTATGTAAAAACAAATAGATAAAAAATTGCTCATCTGACATATTTGTGTAAATTGAAACCTCCGGGTTACTGATGAAAATTGAAGCTGAAAACTTTTGCAATGGTCTCCTTTTCACATTTGATTACTTCCTGACATTTTGCACTTTCAACTGCCTCCATCATATTCTGTGTGTTTTCCAGTTACTCTGCCTTTTTTTCATATTTTTACGCATGTTTATTTTTCTAGGTGCTGCTCGCAAACACATTCTGCAGCGAAGCTTTCTTCAAGAACAATTACTGGATGACTCAGTTGCAAAAACGTAAGTACAACACAAAACGGTAATTGAGAACAGCCCCTAACCCCCTCCTCCTTTTTCTTTTCTTTTTTTTTAAATCTGCATCTCAGTACAAAAGACTTGCATGTGTTGCGGAATTTCCCCCCAACAACATCCCACATACCAACACTCAAAAGCCCCTCGCTGCTTTTCATTTTCACACCGAACGTGTTTTGTTAACAACATGCATCCAGTGACATGATCCACTTCAAAAGAACAAAATATAGTTTTTCTTGTTTCAGACTCTCCCGAGAACAACGACGCCAACATCAAGAAGATCGCCAGGGAGGTCCTGGAGAACCGAGCCTACGTCTGCTCTCACCCCCTCGAGCGAACATACTGAGCTCTCCCATGTGACCGGAGGGCTCTCCTCTCTTCTGATTGGACAATGCGGACCGGTCACATTCACAGTTCCAGAGATTGTGATTCTATTAGCACTTACTTTGACATTATTTGTACAGCCAATTAATAAATTAAGAGATTTATGTTCGTAGATACTATATTTTATTAAACATGGCTTTAAAGATAACACTTTTGGGGAAATGGCATGACGCACTTCATTCAAAGTGCTTTGTACGTTTAGTGCTATAATAAAACATTGGCACAAGATGCGAGTTGTAATGCTCATTGGCCTACTTGGTCGACACGTGACCGTCTTTGTGGGCTCTGAGGTGCATACTTCTGAAAGGGGAAGGCGCTCTTCTCGGGGTCCGTCGGAGGCAAGGCGGGCCGCTCACTGGATCCACTGTGAGAAGCAAACGGAACACAAAACCCTTTTCATGGTTCTCTCGAGTCTTCTGGAGAACTCCTAATATGAAGGCCAGCACGGTTGTGTCCGATGAACTTTAATGATACAAAATAATCTATTGGTTTTTGAAGATGAGATTAGTTTTGGTTACTAAGAGTTGCATGTTGAGCAATTGGAGTTATTAGCATAGTGAGCTAATTAATTGCAAAAAATAAAATGCCTGTAATGTTGGCTCTAGTTAATAACCTCTTGAGCTCAGCCCCCTATTTCGCAGAGCAAATATTGCTCATAATCATGCTGGATGTTCATAGTTATGATCCAAATATGGTATACATTTTTTTTTTTATATATATACATTTTTTGTCAAAGAAATCTGAAAAAATGATATAAAATAAGACAAGTATTAGAACTCATTTGGGGTTCATATGGCTACTTGAACATGGGGAACAAGAGGTACAGAAGGACCCCAATTGGGGCCTATGGTGTTCAAAAGGTTCTTAATTCAAAAGGTGCTCTAGATCCTTGTTTGTGATATCCATAATTTATCTGTTACCATTTGAATAAATAATGTAAAGAATGGGTCATGGATGGTCGTATGAATCCACATCATTTTAGAAAGCTTTTAAAATTATTTTATCATCATTTTATGATATGTATTTCACTTTATGAGCATCAATGTGCAGATCCCCTCCCACATCGTTCTCCCACCTGCTGGCCTCCACTCAATGCCCTCCTGCTGGCCTGCGACGAGCCACGAAGAATGATAATTCATACAAGCAGGACATTTCCATCTTGAACTGATGGGCATAAAAATATAAAACTAAGGGACAAAAAAAATGGCTCAGGATAAAAGTATGCAGTTGTTAGTCTAGCTATGTGACTTAGCTTAATCGCTACTTGACTAACGTAAGCTAGCTGATAAGTTTGTTACTATTTGCTTCTATCGGGCTAGCCAACATGAATAGCTTAGGTAGGTTTCTGTTGAGTTTCTTTTTTTTTAATAAAATGTCTAACTTAAACTGACAAGTTGTGGTACTTATCGGACAGAGGGGTAAATCTAGCAATGGTGTCGTTTTTGTGGCTGCAGCCCACGCTCTTTTCCCCCGCCTTGTTCATCACAGACATCTGAGGCAAATGCTGCAACACATAAAAATCGCTGTAGGCTCACAAACTGGATTCATTACTGTCAAATGCAAACTGAAGAAATTTAGCTGAGGCAAGCATTGTGAAAAACATGTTAAAGCCACTAGAAATCTTTCTCTGTTTTAAATGCACCAAATAGTCTTTTATTTTAACTTTATATTCCCTACTAAGCCGTTTGCACGGGTCATAAACGGGACAGAGGCAAACGGACCGACTCACATCCGAAATTAAGGCACAGAAAAATTGACTTAAGAGCCGAATGTGATCAGACTCGTGAGTATCCCCACTCCCGCCCGGTGCCTCTCACCCTGGGCAGCTCCAGAAAAGGACAAAGTCCAACCCTTCTCCAGGAGCTTGGTTCCAGAGCCCGTGCTGTGCGTGGAGGTGAGCCCAACTATATCTAGCTGGTACCGCTCCACCTCCTCCACCAGCTCCGGCTCTTTCCCCGCCAGCGAGGAGACGTTCCACGCCCCTAGAGCTAGTCTATGCTGCAGGCGATTGGCTTGCCCAGGCCTCCTGCCTGGCCCGCCACCCGGTCTACATAGCACCCGACCCCGATAATTCTCTCCACAGGGTGACTGCTGCTCCATGATGTTTCTTTTGAACATATAACACAAATTTGACATTATTGTGATGTTCTGGACCTTTGCATGATGACATTCTCTCTAGCTGGACCTCGCTGTATTTGCTACTCATCAAAGTCAGCAGTTGTCACTAGTTATAAAATTAAAAAACTCAAGACATGAGGTGGACGTTCTTATGTTTGTACCTCTGGAGTGTCAACTATTTCTTGAATTTGTCTTGGGCAAAGCTAGATTACTCAAATGTCTAGAAGTCCTTCCACTTTAAGAACACGCCTGGTTCCCTAAGTGAATACTGCTTGGGCTCATCTTTCAGAATCTCCTGAATTCTCTCTGAGTTTCCTCCCACTTGAGCCGTGGGAGGAGGGCGTTGCCTGGCGGGTTGGCGCTGCCGCCAGGAAGCAGCTTCTTCATCCGGCGACAGTGCTGCGCTCTGGCTGCCTCAAGCTGCTCCTGCTGCAGAAGGTTTCACACCCACAATATATGTTATGCTTTTATCTTCACATAACGGATAAAAGCATTGGTTTTACTGGACAAACAACGGGACAAATTAAAGCAGATCATTTTTGTTCACTGCTGATATCGCCGAGGTTCCTCCCTGACCAATTCTATCCTCCAGTGTGGTGTGGGAGTTAGTCAGCAGCAAAAAACAAATGATACTGGCTCAAACAGCCGCCATCTGGATCTTCAATCAAAACATATCAATACTGGCCCTAACTCAATACTGAGGGAAAAAGCTTCCAGCCCAGACAGTTAAAGGAAAAAAATCCACTCTTGGACACTCTGACTGTTGAGCTTACTGCATTGCTAGATGTCACTGCCTAGTCTCTCTGTCTTCCCATTTATTGTACAGTTTTGTCATTTAAAAGAAGAGAAGTTGGAAACCAAACCAGTGCCAGTTTGTAGGTTTCAGGTTAGTCACCATCTAAATGAAATGGCACGTGCACAGTTTGTGTGTTTGTGGCAAGAAAACAATGTGTTCCAACGAGTTTTATTTGTGTATACTAAAACTGAGACTTCCACAAAAATAAGCAGTGAAAAATATTGCTTGTGTCAGTACTCGTGTCAATAATCATTTTAGCTTTAATTTATCACTACCGAAAAAAGAACATTTGAACCACAAGAAGGACTTGATATTCCAGCAATCGTTTCACATCAAACACTAAAGTAGCGCCAAGATTAAACAGAACATTATAAAACATTATTATGTCCGTTCCCATTCAGTTCTCCAACCATGTATTTTGAGTATATACTGTAACACACTTCTGAGACATAACTGGCCCAAAAAAAAAACAAATTGATATAAAACCAAATAAATGAAAACTAAACGTTCCATGGAGAACTGAAACTAAACTCAAATTGAATATTCCAAACTATTATAACCTGGTCCCAACAGCATCAAAACAATGTGTCACATAGTTTGGCGTGCCTCAAACCAAACGGTTGCAAGTTGTCCAAGGACAGATGTAAAGTTGGGCCTAAATGGTAATCGTTCACCCAAAAAAGACGGCGGTTCACTGCAATACAACACCCTACCCGATGGTCCTCGATAGTGCCATTTCCGTTTTCTCGTTGGCCGCCGTATAGCTCTCCGCCACGCTTTGCCATGTCACAGCTAAATGCCGCCAAAACCTACACACTGGCCCTTTAAGTGTAATTCACTTTCAGAATGCTGACATTTACAACCGATGTCTTCGACGACATTCAGTCAAAAAGACAAAATACATGGGCCGATACGTGACAGGTGAAACACTTTTTACAATTAAAAGTGTCTCATGGTGATTGGTGGATGCAGCACAGCCTACCGGCCAGGTGAATGGTAGCAGTGGAGCTGAAAGTCCTCGTGGCGCCGGCTCCAGACCCATGTGTCTCTTGAAAGTGTCAGCTCCAGTTTGTTGCTGTGTAGGATGTTCTCTCTCCATGGCTGGAAGGGAACAGCAAGGTTAATAGCCGCGTTCTATCATATGGTAATGGCTCATAGAGAAAGAAGGCAGAGTAAGTCATAAAAATGTTACCCCTGTGCTAAGATTCATGGGAATGGCAATAAACTGAACATTCCTGTTCCTGTGAACCCCCTCTCTCACTCACACACACACACACACACACCTTCCTCAGCTCTTCCACACGAGCCTCATCTGGGTGTCGAGGGTGCACTTTGGACTCGTTGATGCAAACGCTCAGGAACCAAACTGCAGGGATGGCAGCGGTGAAGTTTGAGCCCTTTTTCGCAGTCCCGTGTCCTGGCTCCTTTCAGGCGCCAGGGCGGAGGTTCACCTACAGTCAGCAATATCACACATATTGCTGACTGTAGGTGAACCTCCGCCCCGGCGCCCGGAGTTATCACCAGAGAAGCCCAATACATTTAAGTTCATCTGTTCACCGGACACTTCTTGAAAAGTGTCCTTCGATTATTGCGTATTCTTGCCCTGGTGTTAGCAGTTGGCTTATTTTTATTTTTTAAGATGCACCATATGTACCTCTAAAACCCTTTATATTTGTTACAGCGCTCAAACCTGGGCCATCACTTCGCGGCGCTGCTCCTCGGCGTGCTCACTTGAGTTTAAGGTCTGGATGCTGTAGTCCCGGCCTCAGACAGTTCCATCACAAACACAGCGACCTTTGGCTTTGGCACCCGCTCACTTTCCCCATGCACCTTTTTGACATTGTCCTGGGAAATGATGTAACACATGAGTGGCTCTGTTAAATATGTTATATTCTACTCGGAATGGTTCAGGCCCAAAGACCTGACTGAAGTCCCTGGGCGGTTTGAGCAGCTGGCTGTTGCGTTTCGCGTTCTGGCTATTGTATATACTGTGTTCTTGAAGAAACCCCAAATACAAGTATGAACCTGAAAATGAGCATGATATATCCACTTTGATAAATAGTTTCATGGATAAGTCTAGTGTGCCTTTTTTTGCGCATTTTATCCAAAAATATACATAGTCTTTGTATGTTATAGTCCATTTAGAATAGATTATCTCATGCACAAGTTTAACCCTCGTGTGGTGTTCAGGGTCTGTGGGACCCGCTTTCATTTCTGATAAATTCAAGTACCGACACCTGTCTGTTCGTAGATTCCCGCACATTTTAGCCTCTGTCTGGCAGGAACCAATCTTTTTTTGCTCATATTCTCCATACCAGCTGCACATTTGGGACGGGACACAATAAATATATCTTTGCCCGTGTGGTTCCTTATAACAACTGATCAAGATGGCCAAAATGTTCTCTGCTCAGAGGGCCTTGCAATTGATTTTGGAAGAGAGACGCTTTTGATGATGATGTAGAGGAAGAAGTTTCAGGATGTGAGGATCACATTTATGAAAATTCAGAGTCTGACAGTGACTTTGAAGAAGAGGATGAGATTGAGCATCAGCTAGTTCCAAAATGAAGACGTTCACCAGGACCTGTCAGCAGCTAGAAAGTGAAGAAATATGGATGATCTGATCTCAGGGTTCTCTGAACTCAGGGTTCTCTGACCTCAGATAGTTCCAAAATGAAGACGAGCCCCAGGACCAGCCAGCAAGTGAAGAAATATGGATGCAAAAAAAAATGGTGACATTGAATGGTCTTCTTGAATAAAGATCTGGGCTGCCTGTGATGTCACTTCCTCGTATGCTTGGGACTTACACGTCTACACAGAGAAGCCTGATGGAGGAGCCACTCAGAAAAATCAAGGAATGAGAGTTGTTGTCCTGGACATGACTCAGGGACTCAGTGGACACAACATCACATGCGACAATCTTTTTACCTCACGAAAGCCGGACAGGAGCTCCTAAAGAGGAAGATGACCGTGGTGGGAACGATACGGAAAACCAGTCTGAGCTCCACCAGACTGCTGACTACACAGAACAGGCCGGTCAACTCTTCCAAGTGTGTGTATCCTTTGTGCCAAAGAAAGGCAGGAATGTGGTACTCATGAGTACTACACAGGGATGGGAGAATCTGAGGCCAGGAGCATCACTCATATCTTGATTAATTTGATTTTATAAATAAAATAAAAAAAACGAGTAGCACATTAATTAATGTGATCTAACAAAGGTAAAGGGCAAATATTAACCACATGTGCGGTTTATATTGCTTGTAATTGGGATGAAGTAAACATCTGTTGAGTATTTTAACATTAAATTGTGTGATTGTGTTGAATTAAAAATCCATAAATGCAGCGGGTCCACCAGACCTACGAACACTGGCTGAATAACAAAAATATGAACACCACACAAGGGTTAAAGGATCATACCAGCATTTTTACACGTTTTAGCTGCTTAGCTAAAAATAATGTATACTTTAGTTACATGATTTGTATTGTGGTTTAGTTTATTTAACACAAAAATAATCACGCTCTTCTTAGTAGCTGCATTATCATAACAGATGGAGTGCTTCATCTGTGATGAAGACCATTACAGCTGTTAGATGGTGCAGCATTCATGATTTGTAGTAAACGGAGTAAAACAGGCAAATCCCAGAAATGGTCGTTTAAGACCACCGAACTCTCACTCTATGCCAGTGGTTCTCAAACTGTGGGGCGCGGCGGTATTAAAGGAAATCAGGCTCATTGCAGCAACTACTGATACAACATGATGGCTCACACATATGTGCATTCATTTTGTTTTGTTTTGCACAGGTTGCACATTATTGCTAAAAAAAAAAGACATTCAGGGCAAAACAGGTTAATTACAGCCACAATAGGCAATTTATTTCTGGTGGGGCGTGAACATTTTTCTTCCTCCAAAGTGCGGCGTGACAAAAAAAGTTTGAGAACTCGGAGGCAGGGTTGGGGGACCAACGTAGCTGTCTCGTGATGGTCTCCAGTGACTTATTTAAATGTAGGTCTGAGGCACACATCTAGCCTGAAAAAACCCAGGCCTGAAGTGTAGAGGACTACCACCCGCTCCTCCTCACTCCCACTTAGACTGCAAAACATAACACAAGCTGCAGGGTTCTCATTGGAATCTAAACACGGCATCCAAATAGACAGCACAGCTGAAAACTGTTAAGGCGAGATAGTGTCCGCGGGGCTTACTTCATAGGAACGGCCTCCCAAAGTCTGCTCACTGCTCTGTTTCAGCCCTTCAAGAACAAAGATGTGTTACCTCTTATCTAGCACGTGGAATCCCGTAACGGAATCCAGATCCCGGCTCTCGTCATGCTTGAAGTTCATCGTGTAATTCGATACACGAACCGTTTTCCGGTGAGTGCGAGCCCAGATGGAAGGATGATGCGTTGATTGTGAGGATCTCCGAAGAGGTAGATGATGCGCCCAAACGGACCAACACAGCTGTCATCCTTAACGTTGAGTAGACGAGATATCTCAACCTCGACCTTGAGGTGGGAATTGGCTTTAAAATAATGGCCTGGTGGCATGGGCTCCCTGCTCGTCTTCCTGTTCTGCTCCCTGTCCGGCAGCAGACGGAACATTTGATTTGCAAGTGCGCCTTTAGGCGTTTCTTCTGAAGCAGCAGCTCGGAGAAGTTCAGCCTTGCAACACCATGAGAGTTCACGACCGCTGTCTTCTGTTTTAGGGCCGCCGCACCCTACAGGTCGTCGCTATCTGAGCCTGTGCCAAACGTTGCTGCCGTTTTTAGAGTTTCGTCCAACTTTCTGTCTCGATCACGAAGGTCAATCTCAAGAAGTGGACCGGAGAGGAACTCTCTGAGCTCCCGGGGACTCATCAAGCCAGTCAGATTTACATTCACATCTTTGAAGTAGATTTTGGTGCCATGCTTGTGGTGGTTTGTTCTGTGCAAAATAAACGTCTGTCTTCACAATAACAACTTAGTTAGGTTTAGAGAAGACAACAGAACTACTGAGTTAGGTTTAGACAACAGAACTACTGAGTTAGGTTTAGGAACAGATATTGGGTTGGGTTCAAATATGTACAAAAGTGGCGTTACTTTAGTACGTGAGAAATAAATCAACAACAACTTTTACCTGGTGTGGGTCAACTGCCCGGTGCGTTTTTTTTACTGTCTTTATACTATCTTTTTTTATTACATATAAATTGATTTTGCAGGATATCTACGAATTAAAGCACAATCATTGTCTTTGGTATAGCTCCGAATGCTGTATGGCAACAGCTGGCATTTTTAATAAACAGTGAGATGTAAATCGCACCTGTAGGACGTAGAAAGGGACCAGCTGTAATACCCAGCGTTTTCTATGTGTGTCTTCCCAGTGTTTTCTGATTGATTATTATCTTCACCTGTTCTCGTTCCAGACACCTCCCTTTCCCCTGTGTGATTGTAAAGCCCCGCCCTCATTGTTTCCACCTGTGCCTCGTTGCCGTCTTCCCCTGCGTATTTACTCAGTTTCTTTCCCTTGTCAGTTGCAGGATGGTCTTCTTTGTCTCTTATGTATGTAAATTGCCTTCGAGCTGTAGATATTAGTTTTCTAGTGTTTCTTGTCTCGGTCTTTTCCCTTGTTTTGTAACTTTGGATTTTACCAAACCGACTCCTCTGCTCCTGAGTCTCTGCCCCAGCACACCCGGTCGTGACACCGGCGATGAAGGCATTGAGGTGGCGGACATAATGACCAGTGGGTTGAGTTCAGCCTTCAGTTGTTCAGATATTATTGGTCTGTCCAAAGAGATGTTGCACATGACCTCAAATACACCAGATGAAGAGGCTGGGAAGCGCTGAGTCAATCACCTGGCAGTCAAAAAAATAACAGAATATTTGCCATGGTTAACATGCTGTTTGAAAATGTAAATCTTATGGCGCACCACGTTGGTCCAGAAATGTCTCAAACATGCATAGATCTCTCTTTTAGCCTCTCATAATACAACAAAGATGAAAGTGACAATGTGGTTGAACTAGTCATAAACAGGAGACAATTACAGCTGAGGATGAGTGGTTGCAGGGAGACATTGCTTTTTTTGAAACACTGTTTTAGCTATTAAGCTACTAACTCGCCAAGAAACAAATTGGACTGATTTCAGCTGAGACGGTGCCATTTCGTTTGATATCCTCAAGGTTGAAAGCATCAATTGTGGGTTTTTGAAATTCTGTTTTGGCAAGAGGTTTGTATATATCGTGTTATGAAAAATGTAGCTATCATAGCTCTCACGAAAGTATATTGGCTTGACATTGAGCAAAGAGATATATATATATAAATAATAAGACAAGTATGCATACATAAAACGTAGCATAATTTACCATTGATTATGATTCCATTATCAATAAGGCAAAAGTAGTAGATGTACCTGTTTGTGAGCCCAGCTCTGAATTGAAACTAAAACAGTGTATTTATTCTGTTCTTTTTAGATGTGTTGGACTTCCTCTCACATAAGGATCTCAGTTTGTTTACAATGGTCTTGATATTACCTTTTGAGTAAAGTTTTATTATATAATTTCACATACTTCGACTGTCTCGGTATCACCTGGCAACAACTTGTAATTAATATGAAAGCAGCTCTGAGCTTTATAGACTTTCCCCAAAATGGTAGACAAATTCATTCATTTTTTTGGCCTTTCCAAGAGCTTCAAGGGCATCAGCGTCTTCCCCTAAAAAGAGTGTATGAATGAGATCAAGGATGAAATTAATCTGTGATCTGTTTCTTACATTATAGTATAGATTTCAGCACATTTAGATTCCCACACTTAACTCGTACTACTGACCTTCTGTTTGAATACTTTTCAATATCCCTGTGGAGTTTATGTCAATGGTTCATGTACTTCTTGGGACAGCTAGGGCCATGCAAACTGTCCACGTGACGTATTTGGTGCTGTCATCTGTGCATGTCGGGATATCCTCAGTTGAACCTGACCTATTTTCCAAACCATGCTCCATGGACAACAAATCAGTATCAAGAACGGAGACATCTTCCTTTCCTTTATCAGTAATTTCTCCAGCATAACAGTGGATTACAAAGACCTAGTTAGATTTAGTTAGTTTAGCTTTCAAACACGGTGACGTGTTTTCCCGTCAACGAAATAAGTTAATAAATAAGCTAGCTCATTCTGTAAACATAGACAAAATAATGATAATTACTGCAGTTTCTCTGGCAGCTGTTTCCACGTTAATATTAATATTTAAACATTACAACAACACATTCCCGTTATGCCGTCAATTTGACGGCATATTGGAATAATATATACATGACGGGAATATTGTCAAAGCCAAAATGAGTGTGTTACAACTACAGACAGAAAAACAAAACCATTAATGCAGACACATCTGGTAACACAGGGAACATGTCATTTGAACCTTCGTAAGAAAGTTTAAGCAATTTACAGTTATGGTATACTGTAAAATATTATTGTGAACTTTGTACTTATATATTTTATCTTTAGCTTGTTGCAATTGTACTTTTTACAGATTCCATTTCGACTTGGAACTTACAAGTGGGACTTGAAGGCAGAAAGGAATTATTTTAAATTTAGAGATAGGGAACTTTCAATTGGAGTACATCATGGACTGTGGAGTATATGAGAGCGCTACACTTTTACACGATATGGATTTATGGGGTACTAACTCTTTAAATAACACCAAAACTCACAGGAAAAATAATCAATACAGGCTGCAGTTGTAAAGACAAATCTTAACACAATTTACATGAAAGCAGGGTAGATATAGCCTATAAACATGGAGAGGAACCTTTATTGAGCACATTTTCAGTGGTGGGCCGTGCATTTTCTACCTGGGCCTTCTGTGCCGTCTGATATCGTATACATAAATACGTGCATCAAGGGATGCTGCGTCCTTAACGGACAATGCATGTAGTCCACATCAACAAGAACAAATTCAATATAACCAGTCACATTTAGTTATAACAAAATACGACAAAACAATCCAACAAAACAATCCTCCCCGCACTCTCCCCGGCTCGCTGACCACCGATGATGCCACCACGCTCACCTGAGGAGGCGAGATGGAAAACAGGTCGGACGGCGAGGGAACCCCTGCCTCTCCCACCACCTCCACGGCGAGCTAGCGGCGTGAGCTAGCGAGCTATCTAGGTGGAGGTGGAGGGAGAGCGCTCGCTGTTAGACCTGTTTTCCATATGGTGGCATCGTCGGTGGTTGCCGGCGGAGAGCCAAGCGGGGGTGAAAACAAATAAACACAAAAAGCAGTTCACTCATCAAATGCTGTTCACTTAATAAAGACAAAGTCCATCCGTCTCTCTTTGTTAACAAACAGTTCAATGACGTGGTTGTTCAGTTTATCGGTGCGCTTCATGGACACCAGTGAGGATCTTCACTGCCAAACATGTCCATCACCCTCCGTGAGGAAGGCGTAAAGTAAATCCGCCACCAAGTCTGTTTCTCCTCCTCCTTCAGCCATTGAGTGTTAAAACAAGCAAAACACTAAACATGTCATAACTTCTCGTATGTTTCAGTCTGAACTCTTCTTACTCCTACTGAGTTCTGCTAGCAACTAGGTAGCTTTCTGTTGACAGAAGTCACGCAGGCCCACTGACCAATCACAGCGCATGTTAATGCTCACGCTGGACAACTGACACATCACATGTACTTCCAGGCCACCTTGCAGGTGCTGTTATGTCAAAGAATACGCCCAGCATGTCAAACTATAGATCTCATTGGCTGAAGACTATGACAATCACGACAACGTCCCCATGTACTTTAATCTGCAAAGGCCAGCTAGAAGGCCTCGGGCCTCTCTTCTTCCATAAAGACATAGAGGTGAAATTAGATTGGATAAGAGCTCTCCTTAAAAAAAGCTGAACTGGAAACAGCGCTGCAGGCTGGAAGCAGAGCAACAGAGGAAGACAGGAGCTGTGCAATGAGAAAATAAGCTAATAGGGAGTGTAGTGTATTTGTGGAAAACAATTAAATTATAAAATAGCTATAACTTTGTGATTCTGTTTAGGCCAGCAGAGAAGGCTTAGCTGGCCCCGACGGCCCACTACTGTATTTTCAGTACATTTCATTCAATTACAAAATGAATACTTCACCGCTCGATCTGAAACAAAAACTTTCTGCCTTCTCTCCCAGGCCTGGCAAAAAAAAGTATCTGCTCCAAAAAAAAAGGTTCCTTTCCTGAAGCACAATTTAAGTTTTCAATCCAGCCGAAAGAAATCCATGAGTATACGTCCCTTAAGTCCTTGTAGATAGGAGAGTAAAACAAAAAGTGCCCCCATTTCTCAATTCCACCAAGCTCACACCACGAAAAGATTCTGTTCAACCTACCAGTCTCTGGGGCTTCTACTTTACTTGAGTATTTCCATTTTATCTTGTGTATATTCCACTACAGCTCAGAAGGGAAACATTGTACCTTTGAACTCCCACTACAGTATTTGATAACTTCAGTTACTTTGCAGATTTAGATTTAGATTAGATACAACGTTATGATGAAAAAAAATTAAACTACCCAGTAAAGTAATTAAATGGGCTCCACTGTTACTAGCTGCAAGATCAAAGTGATGAACACATGAAAGCATGAATATATGTATAATTCTGAAATGGGCTATTCTGCATAATGATGACCTTACTTTTGTACATTATGCATATTGTGATGCTTTTGCAATAAGATGTTCACGTTTACTTGTTGCTAGAGTAGACTATTTCTACTCTAGCAATACTTTCACTAAAAGATCTGTGTGTAGGCTCTACTTCCTACTCCACTGGTGCAGCTGCAGATGAGCATATTGAGTTCAGAAAAAAAATTGCATACAACGAGCTCATGCATTTTTAGGCCATTAGACATAAAGCAAGGTGCAAGAAATAAATACAAATAAAGCCCAGTATGAGTTTTTAGACCCGAGTAAAAGAACACGCAGTTAAAATTCCTCAGCTAAAAAAGACAGAATAGCTCTGCTCCACAGCGTATTAGTCTCCTGGGCATCTTACAACTTAACAAGGTCTGACCCAAAGCGAATGACAAAAGTTTACGCAGCTGGTGGCAATTACACCGGCGGTACGAGCCCGTTACAGTGGGGCTGTGTGTGAGTGTACCGACTCCTGGTTGGGACCCCCTTTTGGGTTTTTTTCTTCTTCTTTTTTTGGAGGGGGGGCTAAATTCAAACTACTTCGTTTCTTAGCACACGCCTCGTTTCAGTTGCGCCACTCCGCTGTCGAACTTCTGCCCGAGAGGATGAACACGAACACACACACACACACACGCACACACACACACACACACGCACGCACGCACACACTAACACGAACACGCGCGCGCGGGACGGCGCTAGAAGAAACACAGTAACCGAGTTGAGTTTGAGGAAATATGGTGTTTCTCGATGGGAATGATGGACGCAGTAGACTCCATTGATCCGTACAGCCGACCGGCGCGCAGGACACAATGGGTGGTCAGCACTCTGGCGTACCATTACGGACTGGACCGGGGGGTGGAGAACGAGATCATAGTTCTGGCTACCGGCTTGGACCAGTACCTCCAGGAGATCTTTCATCACATGGACTATCAAGGCGGGGGGAAAATCCCCGTCGAGGATTTCAACATCTTGTGTGACGTCCTGGGACTGAACAAAGACTCGGAGGACACGGAGTGCACCGGCGTCCTGGACAACCTGCCCGGCGAGCTCACCTTCAGACACTTCCACGCCAAGCTGTGCGGGTATTTCAGCACCAAGGCGGGGCGGCAGTACGAGAACGGCCGGCTGCTGGTGGGGAAGGACAGCGAGCACATAGAGACTCAGATCCGCCTGCGGAGCCCTCTGAGGCGGCGGGAGAAGCGCGCGAGCGGCGACTCCTGCTCCGCCGCCGCTGCCTCCGCCGCGGGGGCTGATGGTGGTGGTGGGCGGCACGCCTCCGGCTGCAGGCTCGGGTCCTGCACCAAGGAGTGCTACGAGGAGATAGTGGCGCTGGAGGAGGCCGAGGACCGGGTAGCGAAGCTGGAGGACGAGAACGCAAGTTTGCGCGAGCTCATCGAGGACATGCGCGCCGCACTTCAGAGCAGCGACGCCCGCTGTTTGGCTCTGCAGGTGAGGAGCACGAGGCGGCTGAACTCACACGACAAAGTTCAAAGCTCAAGTTTTGTCATCATGTATCATTAAAAAATATCATTTTAGCCATCGGGGACAATAGCAAGTGTTGCATCGGGGAACAGGGGTGATGTTCTAGGCTAGGGCTCCCACTTCTCCCAGTCTGGATTCCTGCAGACAATACAACACACACTGCCACCAATATCCTTAGAAATGATCTATACATCTATACAGGGTTCTTACGGTCATGGAAAACCTGGACAATGTTAAAATGGTTATTTCCAGGCCTGGAAAAGTCCTTGAAAAAAATAAAATCCCAAAAGTTTTGGAAAAGTCATAGAAATGTGTTATATTCATGTGTTCATGACGTTCATTTACGCTGAATGAATAATGAATATGAATAATTCATATGCCTTTAAATGAAAGACGCTCAAAATATAAGCAGGCATACACTGAGTATGTCTATACATGTTTATTCTTATAATCAAACTAGTGTCTCATTCATTTGTGTCATTTAAGGTATTCTGTATGCTTTCGGATTCTCATTGTTAGTCTAAATGCTACACTTTCTCACTTTTTCATGTATACCGAGATTTCACAAAATGTTTGGAAATTTGGTTTAAAGTGGAAATCCATTGGTCAAAATGTGTATGTCTATACAGCATTAGTTCATGACTTATAACCATTATTGGGGCCATAATTGACAAGTTACTGTTTAAACCCTTTTTGCAAATTGCAAGTATACCCACGTTTCCAAAAGTGATTAAACATGTCCACAAGTCTTTCATAATCCATCAGGTCTGCCGGTGTAAATGTCAATAAGTGGTTGATAAATGTTGGCTCAGGTAGGAGGAGTGTAGAACTAAAGGAGACGAAGCCACTTCGTCCTAGACGAAGGTGGACACAGTTACAGGTATTTGACACAACCTGGCAACCCGCGTATTAATAAGCCATAACTCCTAACTCCTGACATTTTTTCTGTTTGTTGATTATGTTCTATTGTACATTTTTATTTTTAATGACGTCTTTATGGGTGTATTGTTGCGCACCAATCACCAAGTCAGATTCCTTGCAAACATGCTGAACCGTTTCTAATGAGCGATTCTCACGTTTATAACGGCAGACTCGATGGCTTGAAGTGAAAAAACATAATCATAATCCTTTCATTAGTTATTTAATTAAGGACGACCAAACGGCAAAAGACCTTTTCCGCAGCCCGACGACCCAAATATTGCTCTTATGAATGGCTCACTGATCGATAGGGCATCAATTCATTATTTATTAACATAAACAAAGCATTAGTTACAACTTAACTTAAGCTTAGCACTTATAACCTGTGTAATATAAATACACTGTGCAAAAACAGCAGTTCTGACTGTAATAATTCAGTTATTGTGGATTCCTTGCTGTTTTTTATTGCTTATTTATATTACTTGTTTTGATCTTGTACAAGTGTGCACTATACCTTCTGCTGCTGTAAATCCTGTACATTTTCCCCTCATGCAGGACTAATAAAGGATTATCTTGTCTTAACCAACAAAATAAAATGTGCTTTTACAGAAAGCAGTACCAAAAAATGACCGTTTATTGATTATTTATTAACATTTATAACTGCAGAAGTTTATTAAGACCAGCAACAAGATGTATGTTTTTCACAAACTGGTAACCCAAATGTTGTTCTTAACAAGTGCTCTATCAATAGAGATGTTAGTTACACAGGTATTTGACTAAGCAGGTGCAATTTGGTTTTAGGGAACGTCTTGATCTGGTCCCCTTGACACCTGTTGCACTTCTTTTTTCAGGTAGGACTATGGAAAAGCCACTCCAAGCATAAACCAGAGGAGGGCTGCCTCGCTGCCCACCAGAAACAAGAGAGTTTAAACAACCTGAAGAGCCTGCAGAGCATCATCCACGAGATAGAGCTGCTGCGGAGCTCCAGAGACCTGCAGGTAGAGGAGGCCATGCTGTGTAACGAGAGGCTGGAGCAGGAGCTGTGGACCTCGAAGGAGACCGTGGCCGCCCTGGAGGACTGCAACCGAGCCTTGAAGAGGGAGCAGGTGGGCATGAGGAGGAAGGTGGAGGAGGCCAGGCAGGCGCTGCTCAGCGGCCTGGGAAAGGTGAAGGAACTGGAGGCCAAGGCCAACCATGTGCCGACGCTGCAGAGGCACGTCCTCCAGCTGGAATCAGAGCTCCTCTACTACAGGTGAGAACCTCGGGAACACTGTCACACATGTAGCATTTCTTTACATTTTTTTAAACACGATCAACACCATGAATTTCTGAGGAGATTTATGTTACGGCCAGGCAGCAGCTTCCGGTTCTGTCGAGGAAAGCCAATTCGGAAGTGTCTTAAAACCTGCAATCTCTCTACTGACCATCAGGGGACGACTCCTCCGGTTGCAAAAAGAAGTCTGATTGTTTGGAAGTTTATGAGATAATGATTTATTCCCTCAGTAAACATTGTAAACTTGAGTTTATGGTCTCAATCTGTAGTTTCACGTCTTCTTCAATACAGCATGATGTTCATTTAGTAAATTATGGTCCATTTAAGGTCAAATAGACCATAAAGCAGGGTATGCAGGGCTACCTTTTGATTGACAAGTCGCTATCTCTACCAGAGCAGTATACGGCGTCTATGTCACTCTCCAGCAGTCCAAATATGATCACTTCTGCTCACTGGATGCAAAAAGCCAAGATGGCGACAGCCAAAATGTCGAACTCAACTGAAGGCTTCAAAACGGCAGTCCACAAACTGACGTGTGAGGTCACAACATTAGTGCTGCTCTAGTTCACAGGAGCTAACTGGCTAATTGAGAACATAGTTGTTGAGCTAGCTAGCGTAAGAAGTAGGGACATGGGATTTCCTGAAAGGTGAGGGGGCGGTGACAACACTACCGTCATGAAAGGTGATATTATGAAATAAAAAGTGATATTATGAAAAGCGACATTAAAATGTTATAGAATATCAATGTTATGGTATTAATTGAGAAAAAATAACAATATGAAAACAGTTAAATCAGACTTTTGCAAAAAGGCATTTGGGAATTATATATGTTTACTATTTAACAAAAAGTAGGATGAAAGACTAGAACCTTTTTAAACAAATTATTTTAATAACAATAATTTCTCAAATTTGTGTTCAATTTATATATATTTATTAATGTGATGATGGTATGTCCTGGTTATGTTTTCTGGGAACGATGCAAACTACAATTTATGGCCTCAGAATTCCTCAACGTCACAGAGAGAAGACATAGACTAGACAAGGCCCTTTTTTTTACCTATTCATTAGGTCCCATAAGCTGTAAAAACAATGAGCAAAACAAGTGTCTGTCTGTTCATCATGTCATGAGAAAGAAGAGCTTGTTTTGGCCTTTGTGGCCAGAATGAGCCATTATGAATAATAATCCCTCCTAGAGTAAAATTACTTTTGTTTACTTCTGGCCTCACGCCTGGAAAGCTCCACCATGCAACTTATAAAGGCTTGATGTGGTGTACTTTCAGACTTGTTGCGTTTGAGTCTATTTAACAGGCATCGTGTGTGGCGGGC
Source organism: Taurulus bubalis (assembly GCF_910589615.1). Lineage (NCBI taxonomy): Eukaryota > Metazoa > Chordata > Actinopteri > Perciformes > Cottidae > Taurulus > Taurulus bubalis. The sequence continues at coordinate 22,732,939 of NC_136593.1, read as the reverse complement.
CGGTCCCGCCTGAGCTCCGCTACTGTTAGGAACTATTCATTTTGGTGCAAGTAAGGGTGTAATTGGACTTTTAAAAGTACAAAGCCATTGGTTTGAATGTTTATCTCTGCATCTGTTGTCCCTGCTCTGACCATATAATCTGCAGGTCTGGCTGCCTTAGGTAGCAGATGTCTCTAATAGTTGTAACATATACTATAGACTCTTAAGACACAGTCACATACAACCAGACCAATATGAGTAAAGTCCTCTCTACTACCTGTCTTTAAGTGATTCTAAGTAACACATTTCTCAACCACAATACCGTTCTTATATCCCTAAACTTCGCTAATCTATGCAGACTGCGTTCCAAAGTCTTTTCACTGCCCTTCCATTGATATCCTAATGGCAAATAATTCAACGCCACAAAGACCCTGACTTGTCAAGAGAGCGCTCCATTGAGTGAGAACCTCAACGGACTGACCGTTCTCATCAATCTCTCCGCTCACTTCTTTCACTCTACTCCTGAAGGAACAATACCACACAGGCACCCCCGTCATATGTGGATCTTAGCAACCAAGCCCATGAATATTCCCCCCTGAAAGCCTCAATGCTTGCTCAGTTGCGTCTCATCCGAGGGCTAGAGGGGAAGGTGCCAGTTTCACTCCTTCACATATTGCTTAAAACTTTTGTGACTCTTATTTTTGTGGCTTTCATATCAGAGGACGTGAGCTATTGACCCAAAAGTCCAGGTCAGTTTTGTTTAGTATAAAAATCGGTGTACTGTACTAGGTACTGTTGGTCAATCCGCGCCTGGGTCCACTTGAAAAAGTCAGTCTCAAGTACAGTTCAAGTGTTCTCTGGTACGGTTTGCATCAAGTGGGAAAATCAACTGTTCAAGGTCTCGAAAATTGACAGGCACGGATCTCATTTTCTGAGCTTTTTGACCACTTTTTGAAGTTGTCTCACTTGATACGAGACAACGAGAGACTCTGCCATTAATATGAGGTTTACGTTATGTTAACGTTAGCTAGCTACAGATGTTGCCATCTGGCTGTGTGTCATCTTTTCGTTATCCTCCGTCGTCGTTGCTGCCGAGATGGGGAGATGCAAGTGCAACTACGAATGGTTTCAGCCAAATTAAGTAAACTGTCATTTTTTTATCCCGAAAGATTTGTATGTCAGGGAACATACCGCACAAAATCTACAAAGTAGCAGCGAGCAAACTAATGTCTGCGTCGTTTGCATGTAACACACCGAAACTTTCTCTGACTCCACCACAACTTCTTAACAGTCGGAGTTGAGCAATGATGTGTCACTGTCAGACACACACAGGGCTGAGGTGATGTTTGTTATTCAAACACTCAGCATGCCCCATTAAATCAAGTCGCATTAGGACAGCATCTTCGGCGCTATGTTCCCCAACCCGGATGTTTTGAGGACTTGCATTATTATGCTAATTAGTACGCCTTCAACCGGTGAATTTGATTGAATGGAAAAGTTTTACTAAAAAGAAAGGAAACGTTTTGTTCCAAACTAGGACTCAATAAATGTTCTCTGTCTTTTATCAAACTAATTATTTCCACCATTTTGTGTCTTAAATTATATTTGTCAAGGTCTTGAATTTGACTTAAAAATGGTGCAAGAACCCCTGTTGGAGATGCAGTAGCGTGTCAAGGGGTCTGTTGAAATGATTGACCGTAACTTTATCCCTGCGGCTTATTTCTAAACTGCTGTGACAAGTAATGGGATTAACTCGAATGCTGCTGGATCGCAGAGATACAGAGTTATAGTGCTGGGGGTGGGTGAGAGCTGGCACTGCTACGATCCTGTGGATTCCACTCAGTGATAATAAAGATGAGGATTGACAATGCTTATTCATCCTTATTATATTAGAACGCGTTAGCCACCCATTTTATATCGGTGCACCACTGAGAATATTCTTCTTCTGGAACTTATAAAGTAAACTTTCTCGTCGACCTTCTTCATCAGTTTGGTAAAAAAAGAGACGGTTAACTTTTAAGTGTTGTTTTTCGCCCTTTACCATCACATGAAAAATTGCTGTGGACATTGGTGAGGTAGCGCTCCACGTTATATCTGTTTCCGACTACACCGCAATAATCTTCCGGCCTTTTCATGCTCCCTGCAAGGAGTCCGAGAGCGGAGGGGTAGAGGGAGGCTCTTGCGGACCGCTTATCTGCCTCCGCGCAAGAGCTGCGGCAATGTGCAGGTGCCGCCGCGGCATTCCTACCCTTTCTAAAATAATGTGAGAAGGACACACTCAGGATGTCTGGGACACGCGGCATTCTGCTGCCTTTGCTGTAACCTCACGCTGCCAAGAAGTGGGCTCATGTTCTTGTTATTATCAATTTAGACGACGTAATTGTCTATCAAGATATGTCAGTACATCATGATAAGATTTTATATATTATCATATTATATTAGTGCCCATCCCTAATCCCTTATGAAAAAAGTATATTTTTTGCCATTTAATGGCATCACCATTTTTTTGCCATTATTGTCGAATCTAATGTGCACTTGCTAGTCTGCGAACATCGCCTGTGTCGGAAGGCGGCGGGAAGTCTGGGACTTTAGAAAGCTTTACAAAGATACTTTTTGTTTTCAAATTAACATATTCTTTGAACCTTTAGCGAGCTACTTGGAAACGGCTAGCTAGCTATTGTTAGCTTGCGAGCTTCTTGTTGGAGACCCCTTCTTTAAATGAAAAGTTTGATATTTGAGGAATTACACAGATTTTCTTTGTTGCCAAGAGTTAAATGAGAAGATTGATTCCACTCTCATGTCTGTATGGTAAAAGCTGCTAGCTTAGCTGAGACGACTGGAATGGTTTACCAGCAACTCTAAAGCTGCTAGTTAACACTTTATATCTTGTTTGTTCAATCAGAACAAGATAATTAAGTGTACAATTGACAGGTAGTGGTTACATATGTTCATTTATAGGTGCGGGAAATTTAGATTTTGTTGCTTTTGCACAGAGCTAGGCTATACTGTTCCCCCGTTTCCAGTCTTTGTGCTATGTTAAGCTATGTTAGCTAACCAGTTCCTGGCTTTAGCTTCATATTCACTGTAAGAATGTTCCAAAATGTGATTTGATTTCCTATTTTATTATATTATAATTTGGTGGTACAATTTTCTCCCCTAGAAAAACCCCCTTTTCAATTCTCCATCAACATCCCAGCAGAAATCGGTTGAAAATCAGGAGGAAAATGTGGTCATCGGTATGAAACTGAAGATACGTGGGTGTTGTTGCATAACACGTCTGTGATTTCTTTGGATTGTACGCCAGAACAGAGCAAGGGCTGGGACTCTGACAGGAGTAGATCAGCACATTAAAGTCTTTTCATAGTGAGATTAATCTAAAAGTGTCATTTTACATTCTACTCTAAAAGGCAAATGGAGTCTAAATCACAGTCACTGTAGCCTGTATCGCTCTGTGGGCCAGAAGGATGAGACAATGGGGAGCACAGCGGTTAGGAACAAAAAAGAAACGAGGGGGAGGAAAGCCTACCATCTGGAGGAAGGAGCAAACACTCGACTGTTTGTTCATGAAATGACGGACATGTTTTTGTGAGGCCCGCAAGAGAGGAATGGCTTCATTCAGCTTTCCATCTTCTTCTCTTTTTTTTGTGTGTGCTCCGAACAATCTAAAGTGGAGACGCAAACTTATTAAAATGAACTTTGGCGTTCCAGATTGTCTTCAGTTTTATTATCGTCTCCATCCCAGGTGTCTCTATTTATAGTCCTGGGATTTCTAGAGAGCCAAGCACATGTCTCCTAAGTGTGCAAGTTTAAACCTCTACTTTTTCTTTTTTTTATCGGCATGCCGGCAGACTTCTTCCCTCTATACCTCTAGCCCCTGTCCCTCTGAAGGCCGGCCCCAGGGGAGGCATAATCTCCCGGCCTTTTCATGCTCCCTGCGGGGCGTCCGAGAGCGGAGGGGTAGAGGGAGGCTCTTGCGGACCGCTTATCTGCCTCCGCGCAAGGGCTGCTGCAATGTGTGGAAGCAGGTGCTGCCGCGGAATTCCTACCCTTTCTGAAATAAATGTGCAGAAGGACACACTCGAGGGATGTCTGGGACCCGCGGTATCCTACTGCCTTGCTGTTCTTGAACAGGGTTCAAGAACCTCACGCTGCCAAGAAGTGGGCTCATTTTCACATTTGAGCCGCTGCCCCGCTTGCCCTCCCTCTGGTTTGGAGGTATGCTGACATCAGCAGAAATACATCACACACAAAATATCTTATGAAACTCATGCCACCCACGCTCGTTGGACTTCGCTCCCTCTACTTTTCAAACTCTTGTTTCTCTGAATTTTTTTGGAGGGGGTCTTTGCACTTTGGTCTCATAGGAAAAGCTTCACCCCTCTCTGTAAATGTTACAGCCATTGTCTTTTTGGGGGGGAATAAGTCCTCAGCTAGTGCTAAGTAATCACCACGTCCCTGAAGGCGCCTCATTTGTATCCCGGAAACCGCTCTCATTGTAGGTGACCCAAGTGGATTAATATCTGTCAGCTTGAGCAAACCTGACCCCAGGGCACCCGACGAGCACTGAACTTCAAGTTCAAGCTCAGGTACAGCCTGAACCTCGTTTGTAAACCGCTCGCCCGGGCGGGGGGGAGTAGGGGTGTGTTGATGGAAAGTCCACTTCAGCGGCGCACTGTGATAAACACAGGGAGGACTCTGGGTGTCCCGGCTCTAACAACAAACAGCTGGTCTACCCCGCACCCCCCAGAGGCCAGAAGAACAGCTTTAGACTTCTGCTAATAGGGCAGAATACAGGATCCTATTAATTAGAAATGCCCTGACATAGAACAATAAAAGTTTACTCCTGTGTGTGTTCTTGTGGGATGTAGTAAAGATTAGGCCACATACATATATTTACTATACCACGAGGGGGATTTCTCTGCGCTTAAATGACTACGATACTAATCTAAGAATGATAACATATCTTTTTCCTTCGCTGTGAAGTATAATGTATCATATACTGTACATGTATTACAGAGAAAGTAGCAGACATTCTTGCATTTTCCTTTAATAAGTATTCCATTCAGAATGTGTTATTTTGAAATTCTCTTTTCCAAGTCTCATATGAATGGCTCCAGATATATCCAGATACAGGACTCTGATCAAAGAGGGGGGGGAGAAGGAAGTGTTAAATTGATTTATCTGTCTGCTCCACTACTTCCTCGAAAACGACAAAGTATGATTACCGCTACATTCTCCCTTGATTGTCCGCCTGACTAATGACCTTTAGGAGTTGTTTAGTTTATTTTTTCGTGTCATTCCTTTCCAAGTTTTAATGTTTAAAGCAGCGCCACTTGGGGATAGAATAACTCCACAATGAACTGACAGAGACTCAGGCCTCTGATGTCCACCTTATAAAGTATACTACTTTTTAGGCCAGAAGTAAAAAGCTAACGTTAGGCTATGAACAAACTACACCACGGTCACATGACTTCACGCCACCAACACTAAGCTAATGGCGGACCGGTGTTTGGCACGATGATGTTTAGCGGTGTCACTTAGCTACTTGTTAGCAACCGCCTTCTTTCAGACATTTACTGACGTATTTAATGTCGTAGAACGAAACGTTAAAGTCTCTTACGCTTGTGTTAACCACATAGTATACCTTATTTCAGAATACAAAATGTGAGTCATGAGAGTGACTGCTTCTTATTGTAAAACTGCCGTTCAACCAAAACAATGAGCTAAGAGAGGTTAAAAGCTTAGAGCAACATTTGCATTCATTTGTTCATGTTTCTGTCCACCTTAAAGGTTTTTGTGCAATATTCACTCTCCTTCTGCCCTTTGTTTTGCTATCTGCCAAACCCCGAGGGGGAAATGTCCATAGATGTGTAAAGACAACTAGATACAGCGATGGACGCAGGGCCCTGTTCATTCCCACAAATGTTTCTCCGCGGCGCGTGAATCCAAAAAAAGGTTTGACTGCCGAGTGTAACGTTACCTGGATCCTCCGGCGATCTTCATAGAGTGCTGTAAGCGCACTCCGTCACCGGCTCATTCACATGAATGGAGGCAGGAGAACTTGGATTCACCACCCAAAAGAATTCTCTGATTTACAGACATCTCTTTCCAAATGTAAGTCAATGGGAAAATAGTTGAAGTGGGCCCAATGGTGTCGTGAGGGAGCCCGAAGCTGTCAAATGTCATACAAAGCCCTTCGGGGTTTGGAGTACACTTGTACCTAAATGCTCCACTAGATAGTGGCTTACTTAGTCCGTCTGCCATTTGGTGCTGGGCAGGTAGTGCACAGTCAGAGATTTTTCACCGCAAACAGCTGCCCGCTGCTGCTGGAAACACGGTTAACGAGAGCCTGAACCAAACAATAAAGTAGGAAGCCAAAAACAAACAGTGAGCGGAAAGAAGCTAAAACACTCAATGGAGCCGACGGGAACTGCAAATCATGCGAAAATTCTGGGGCGTGGGTTCGTCACTATGAGTGACACGTTATAATGTCACCTGTTTATTAGTGCAGCTAATGTGTGAATAGTCACTTCACCACCAGTGAGACCGCTGCATACATTTAGAACAAAATTGACCCAGATAAGTCCCAACAGGTCAACTCTATGTCAGGGGCTGATTTAAAACAGGAAAGTTTTGAGTTTTATACATTTTTTTATACATTTTGTAAGAAATATTAACACCAGCATTGATGTGTTTCATCATATCATTTGGTCGACACCACTTTAAGTTGTTTTCTTTGACAAAATGTGAGGATATTGGGAACTTACACCACAAAGATAAATTCTGGGATAAAATTTAACTTGAGTTGAGTTTCTATCAATATATCCTCGCTCACATTTACACTCACAACACACTATGAAGTCCGCAGAGTATTTTACTCTCTCTCTCCCAGCAAAGTAAGTCGATGAGTAGATATTTTCATTTTGGCGGGTCAAACCCACCAAATGCTGCTTTTTGTATTCGGTACATTGGTGAGCTCTGCGGCTGAAATACATCAAACTACGCCTTCGTCTGCTGCATCTCCGCAGCCCGACCCCGATCCGGGTTGTCTGCCTGGAATACTTTCAGGTGTCTGCGTTCATCCAGTAGGAATTCCCAATGCTCGGCACGATCACCAAACGGCCCGTCATCGCTGTCAGATGGCCTGAATCTCAGGCGCAGTCCGAAACCATTCAGAGCTAGTTTCCATGTGACAGCTTGGAGGTAATTCTTTTGCGCTATAGCTTTAAAATGGAGTGTGTTTGCTTTGTCTCTCAAAACACACTTTTACTTTACTTTTTTTTAACATCTATGCATGTCAATGGCCTTGCTACAGTGTTCACTGGACACCGGCTGCAGCCTCCCACCAACTATCGTCAGTTAAAGTGCAATTGGTCACACCAATGCCTGCTTTAGAGAAAGATCCTCCTCCACTTCATTCCAGAGTCCGAGCATCTCCGCGGCAACCAGCAAAGCTTTGTGCGCGCGTTCTCGTCCGTGCACCAACTCCGTGTCTGTCCGGCTGCAGCTGCCGGCCCTCGTGAACCGCCCCCCCTCCTCCTTTTTCCTCCACCGTGGCCCCCACTAGCTTAAACACGACTATTCTGATTGATTGCCTGAAGTCATGCCGCGATTATTGACCTTCAGTGAAGTCACTCGTTTTCACCCCACTTTATGCGCCAAGGAACCCAAAAGTAGAACACGGAGGCAGAGTGTAATGTTGTCTTACGGCATATAGTCTGCCTCAAGCCAACAGGATATAAGCATGAGTGCTCTGTGACTTTTTTCTTCTTTCTTTCTCTCAGTCAGGCTGTTGAAAACCTTTTTTTTTTCTTTTTTCGGCAAGACATCATCATCTGGAAACACTTATTCTGTGATTTACGAAGGCCCCCTATCGGATTTCCCCCCAACACAAAAGAGCAGACGGCAGGCGAAACCTAGAAAACTCAAACCATCACAGAAAGATTGATCCGCACAAACTGCAGCCCTCCGTCTTTCTTTTTCTTCCTTTTTTTTTCTTTCTTAAATGACAAATGTTTGAACGTGCCTTTGACACGAGGGAAAACATGACGTACAGAACAAAAGTCTTTTCATCTGCAGATTAAACAAGCGTATAGGAAGCTGTTCATGTGCTTGGACATGTCTTTTGTTCCATCCGGTGTCACATCTTTCAAGCGAACTCCTGCGCAGCAACAGCGCCTTTCTACCACTGACCCACTTTTACTGTAAAAAAAACCTTAAAGATGCCATGTCTGGCTTCAATTACCCCACCCATATTTGGCGTCCAACATCACAGAACTCTATAAAAGTATCATGGCGGTTGTAGATGTGGCTTAATACACGCCGCCTTGAGTTACTTGATATGTTCCCTTTGAGGCCGGCAAATGGTTTGAAACCGCGTCCGTGCAAAATTTCGACAGGCAGGTTCAGCCCCTGGTCCCGCGTGCCGGATCACGCGCAGAGAGCATGTAGTCAGACCGCTGTATTTAACTCGCGGTGCTTATTCTCTGTTCAGGTCAGAGGTGTCGAAACTGCAACTCCCAGGAAGCACCGGGGCGGAGCAGCAGCAGCCCGGCGTCGGCAGCAGGCCGGGCCAGAGATGCTGCTCGGAGTCCCAGCACGACCGATGCTCTCCGACGGGGCGTGCTGTGACGACGCCGGATAAAAGTAAGACACGCCACTCGTGAAAGTCCAAAGTCTCTCTGCTGGACTGTTGATGAAGAGAGTTACTCATCCATATAGGAACCAGTCTCCCTATGCAAAGCGTTTGTTTTATAGGGCTTCAACTCATTTAATGTATTATTTGTTCTATAAAACACATGTAGAAATTGTAGTGTAAGTGTAAAAAGTAACTCTGAGCCCAATGTGACATCTTACTGCTTGTTATGGTCGAACCAACAGTCTTCAGATGTTCAGTTGTTCATGATATGAAACGCAGAGAAACAAGACATCCTCACGATGGAGCCACAGATCGGATGGTGTTTTTGCCTGAAAACAATTAATCGGCCACCAAAATAGTTGCAGAAAATGTTTCCTTCAATCGACTAACCGATGAAATGTTTCAGCTCGAGTCTCAACCCCCCCACCTCTGGCTATTCGGCCCTCTATGATGATAGTGATTGCATTAACCAAGATGGCGTGTTGTGGTCGTCTAGTGGAGGAGCAGCTGTTTCGTTCGGTGGAGGGCCAGGCGGCGTCCGACGAGGAGGACGATAAGTGGACCGACGATCAGCAGCGGCAGGTGGACGAGGTGAAGAGGATCTTGACGAGGCTTTCCTGCTGCGGGGAAAGGTACTGCACATTCCTATCAGACAATATATATATATATATATATATATATATATATATATATATATATATATATATATATATACACGCTGTTTTTATGTGAGAGTCCATATGGGACTCTCTTAAAATGATAATGTAAACTTGTGCAGTTCTACAAAAGCATTATAATCTACCATGTGTAATTTGAGTAAAAATGTAAATGCAAAAAATGCAGCACAAAGTGGGCGTTCCATCAACATCTGTTTGACTTTTGATTTTCAATGGACAATATTCAAACATTGATATCTATTTGAACATTTTAATGCAACATAAACAACGCAACCTCATTTCCATGTATGCAAACAAGTCAAATTTAAAATGAAAACAGCATTTGCCATTTCATTTTGCAAGACTTAACCTGCTGTACAGTGAACAAAGATCAAATGTAATACGTAAAAACAGCTCTCCCAGTCTCATGCATTTACATTTACATGATGGCGTGCACTTTTGGTGTCAAAATGAAAATGCAATCGGTCCATCCCCTCATCAAGGAGGGGTCTTCAGTTAACTCAAATAACACATGCATATGTGGAAAATACCATTTTCATTTTCAAGTTTTCAATATCATTTTGATGTGCCCTATAGGCTTCCAATACAGGAATTTAGTTTTTGAGCATTGTTTCCAAACACACTTGGAAAACATCTGGAACATGTAGGAGGGATTGTGTTTGCTTGTGTTAGCATGCTGAAAATGTTGCCCTGTGTTGTTGATCAGGTGCGACGACAAGGCGTTCAAGAAACTGATGTCCAGTTATGGGAGCTCGAGGAGCGAGGAGAGCTGCAGCGCTGTGGTGGAGCTCCTGGAGAGGGTGGCCCGGTTGCATAAGCAGCTGGAGCTGAAGGAGAGCCAGGCGGAGATGGACATGGACCAGGTACCAACCACCACTGCACTGCAAAAAAGGAATTTCAAGAAAGTAAAAAAAGCCTTGTATTAAGAAAATAAGTCATATTTGCCCAAAAAAAGAATATTAATCTTGTCAAGCATGTTTCGATTAGAAAAAATATCTAATTTTAGGAAAGTATGCCTTACTTTTTCTTGATTTTTGGCTTATTTTAAGAAATCTTGTCAAGCAAAAAACTCTGCCAATGGGGTAAGTTTTTTTTGCTTTGATATAGGATGATTTGATTGAATATAAGAATGTTTTGCTTCTTTCTAGAAGGGCTGTTTTTGCAGTGTGACCTCCCATCACACCCGGGTGGGCGGCTCACGCCGTCTTCTGCCACGGGTCCGCTAGATGCGTTTACATGAAACTGTTCTCTCTGGGCAGCGTCCTGCGTCACTCTGTGGCCGCGGCAGCGTGGCGTTAAACTAGATTAGAGAGGGCCGGAGAAGCTTGTTATGAAAGTAGAGGGCTTCAAAGGCCAAACCACAGCCTGTGACATGATCCTGCAGCTCCCACCTAACCAAACGTCCGGAACCAGAGCCTCCAGTGGTGTGTGTGTGTGTGTGTGCGGGAGACTGTGTATGCGCACGCATGCGTGTGTGTGTGTATGTGGGGTTGCAGCTATTTCTCACTGGAGTTGAACCGCAGAAACACTCCCCACCCCCTCGTCCCGTATGACACTTATCATAAATTAAAGCCCTCCCGTTACAGCCGAGTAGTATTTTCACAACACAGGAAGACGGGCAGAAGGGGAGTCGTGACGTAATGTGTTCCCAGAACGTCTCAGCGCTCCGAGAGGAAAAGTCAAAGCTAAACAAAGTCACGACTGTGAGGCTTTGTTTATGCGCAGGATGTGCAGGGTGAGACCTTTGTCCTTCAGTACGCCATGACGTAAAGGTGCACCGCAGGGATTTCCAACCTTTTTAGCAGAAAAAACGTACATTGCAATAAAAGACTCACTCTCGCCCTCAAAATTTGACAAACGTTTACGGTATATTTATATTGTATTAAGATGTTAAGCAGGCCCACGGGAAAATAATGTGAAATTTACGAGGTTGACACATCCAGCTGCTCGTAAGATTGTCAATTTATGTACATCCTGAGAATATATCTTGTGTTTCTTCAGGAAACTAACACAGTGTTGGTTTTTGGTGACAATAAGAAAAATAACTAATAACATCAGTCCATCACTCCTTTAAAATTTATTTTTCTGACCAGAGTTTTATTTTAAATATATATATATAATATTTATATATATATATATCCAGCTTTTCAGATGATTAAAAGAGTATTTCAAGGTTTTGTTGGTTGTTAGAGTCAAATAGACCATAAAGTAGAGTATGCTTTCGGGCGGGGCTACCTTGATTGACAGGTCTCTACGTCACTCCTCTTAATTCTACTTCCACCTCGGAAGTAGGAATTTCTGTTGCAAAAAGTCAAGATGGCAATGGCTGTAATCCAAGATGGCGACGACCAAACTGACGAACTTGAGGCTTCAAAACATCAGTCAACAAACCAATGGGTGACGACACGATGACTACGCCCACATCTCATGTGGTTGTAACATTAATACATCCAGCATCCAGAAGCACAAGTGTAGTCAGTGAGCCTGTGAAGGCCCGCCACAGACGACACGCTCAACTCTGCCCGGAGTCCACTTATTTATTTAAAGTTTATTGAACGGCCATCATATTGTATACTGCCCTCTCTTTGGTCCTGAGCAATACACCCGCCAATTATGAAGCAGATCGCATTAACGGTTCACGAGATATGCGTGACACTTTATAGTGGGATAGGAATGTCATTTCTACTGTATCTAATTAAAAACTGGTATCAAGTGGTTGAGACAGGAGGTTCTCCATTTATAAAATGAAAAACCAGTTCAGTACAATAGATTCATTCATAAAAATTGTTATTGCTTTGTAAAACTTTTTTTTAACATTAAGATGAACCACAAGAGGAGACCCGACCCTGTATGCCAGGCTGAGGGAGGTTACCGCACTTTGGTATGACGGTGTATGCGTGTGTGTGTGTGTGTGTGTGTGTGTGTGCGTGTGTCTTCCAGATGAAGGACTCTCTGGTGCAGGAGCTGCAGCAGAAGGCAGAGGAGACGGAGCTGCTTCAGGTGGAGCTGCAGATGCTGGAGACGGAGAGGGTTCGCCTGTCGCTGGTGGAGGAGAAGCTGGCGGACATCCTGCAGCTCCTGCAGCAGCTCAGGGACCTGGTCAGTCGCTTTTAAACGGCACTGTTGAGTCTGACGAGGTCAATTCTGACACCAGCAGGTTGTTGGAGTCAAAGCTGCTGACGACCGAGGCTTTGTGTTAACATGTTGTAGTTTTTACCATTTTTACGGCCCTAACATATTGTTTTGATTTTTATTTGTTTTAGCACAGTGAAACATCCTGTTTCGACCCCATGGGAAGTGCACCTGAAACTCAAAGTAATGAAAATAATTTTGTCGGGTTGGCAGTTGAGAGAAAAGCCACCCACGCTGCACCGGGATTCTTTTTCCCGGTCAGACACAGAAAAGAAAAGCGAATACAAGTAGTAGTTTGAGCACAAACCTCCACGTGGACATTTAATGAAGTCCACTTTGCCAACAGATGTCTTACCTGCCATATGAATAACATGGCTTTTCTCTTTTTTTGGTCCACTCTCTTGTGTCCTAACCCCACTGGGATTGATTATAGGCCTGATTTCAGTTGCTGAACATGTGTGCGAGAGCCTCTGTGGTTGCAAGACGCAGATTGCCCGTTAAAGTGAACCCGTTAATGGCCTGGCGGGTCGTCTGAGAACAGCTCTCTCTCCGTCTCTCGTTTCAGAACGTCTCGCGGCGGTCCCTCGGGAAAATCTTGCTCAGCACTTTGGGGTCCTGCAGCGACCCGCAACACGGTTAGTAGAGCGGGCACGCCCAATAAAATCAATACCGAGTCCTGTGAAATGCGATAATGAACATTTACAGTCACTCTGGGCTTCGGATTGAATACAATTTCTCGCCGGGGTCGTCCGTAACACGATTCCCACACATCTGTTCTGTTTTTCTGTTTTGCACAGGGAAAGCCCACATTCTGGAGGTGCTCAACGCTCTCTATCACGAACTGGCCGCCTGCGAGATCCTGTCCGCTAGTGGACCTTTGGAGCGAACACAGAGCCAGCGGTCTCTGAGCACCCTCTTCATCTCCTGCTAATCAAGACCGCCTCCTGCTGGACCAGCGGCACTCCAGCAGCCTGTGTAGAGAACACTGAGAGCGGGACAGCGGTCAAAAACCAGCTGAATAATGTGTATAGTGTATTATATTGTAGCTCATATACTCCTCAGACCCTGCTATCTATAAAGGGATGTTAGTCTAGAATGTGTATAGCAAAGGGCTTTAGCACATATTAACGTAATTCCTACATAGACATGTATTTTAATGTACATAACTCTTTTTATACGGAATCCCTGAGAGGGAAGTGAGAAAACTAAATGTAGGTGATCCAAGTCTGATCTAAATTGTTTTTATCTCCCGTGTTCATGACTTAAATACAGGTTAAAAAAAGGTTTTGCCCGGGTAATCCTTCTAGGTTCATTAATTTTTGTTTTTTTGTCTACGAAAATGACACGCAACACACAATATATGTCCCTTGAGTTTAAGTTCATGGAGAAATTTATACTCACCCGGAAGAAATCCTGAATGTTTTTGTGAGAACACGGGGGCAGTGGTGCACTGCAGCCTCTTGTGGCAGTAATGAGTATTACAACAACAAACACAAACAAACAAACACAGCAAAAACATGTATAACATTTTTTTTATATATGTATATATATAAAATCCTGGCAAAACCTTTTCAGCTGTTCTCAAGTCATAAACACAGGAGAGAAGACATTTTAGATCAGATAGAGAAAACTAAATTCGTTTTTTATACTTTCCTCAAAGGGCTTCTGTACTTTCATGATCTGATATGGAATCTTTGTCTTCCCCACAACAGAGATCTGAATGTAGAAATGTTGAAATAAGCTAAACCTTAAAGGGGCATCAAGCAGTCTGTGAAATGTGTCGACCTCCACTGGTCAACAACAACCCGGATAGGATTTATAGAATTTAAAAGGAAACTGCGTCTCATTATATGCACTTCATTCATATCAAGATCAAATGTATCATGGCATGGTGACAAGGCGGTGTCATGGCGAAGGCCTCTGCATAGTTCACTAGAGAGGCGCCGTCTACATCGGACCAAACATGGAAGACACTATTGGTGCTTACTACATGACCCCCTGGGAACCGCCTGTGCGTTCAGGCGGTTCATTCATCAGCATCGGCAGTGTCGGCCATTTTGTATCTACTAGGTAATTGCATTCAGGTACTCGTCTGTCAGCGCTCAATGCGTCACGTGAGCAGGGCCAATGGCTTCAACGTTTTTGTTTTGATAAAACGACACACTAAAGGTCCACGTACTCGTTCTTGTTCCAAAGCTTTCGACCGCATCACATGGTCTTCGTCGGCAGGCATCGGGAGCTTTCCGTAGATGTTATGGATACAGTATGTTTGCCATTAACCCTGCTCCACTTTCTTTGTCCAGGTGTTGTTGGGAAGGAATTTTAACCTTAAACTAAGTCACCACTGGTTTTTCTGTCCTTTAGAGGCAACTTCCTGGTGCTGAAGTTGTAACCGTTTTGCATAGGAGGGGATAACAGAACCTCTAAATGGGCTGTATTAATTTGCTAAAATTGATCATGTATTTTTTTTCAATTTAAGGCCAGTTTGTGTGACTGATCCCAGAACTAATGTACAATTTAGATAGACCGTATTATGCTACAGGGGAAACCCCAAGATCCGTTCATACAAATAACAAGGAAAGTCCTTCTCACCACGTTACTACCTATTCTTTATACAATACAGCATTGCTCGTTCTGAAACATGAAACTCAATATTAGAGCCTCGGATGCAAAAACCACTCACTTGTGTTATTGAATCATGACATTAAAAGCCTTTGATGTTCGCAATCTGGATTGCTGTGATTTTTTAAATATATATATTAACACCTGTAAAAAATAATGCATCTATTTTATAAAACTATTTTGTGTGGAAAAATAGAGAAGGCCTAGCTAGTATGGCTTTCAGAGAAACGCCCTCTGAAATATAGGCCTTGTGTAGAAGTATAAAGTATAGTAAGTATAATAAGATAATAGGTGATATGAAAATGCTCTCAAGTGAAGGAGATTAAGTAACTCAAAAATGTTAATACAAGTAGTCCTGCAGTGCTGAAGCGGCTAACTTTACATTCCACCACTAGACAACTCGGCCCTTTAACACTCTGTTAGTTGAGTTGCGTCGCTAAGCAACCCCCCGAAATCCCGCGAGACTTCATTAAGACAGAAGCAGACATAAACGAGTAGGCAAAAACAACATTTTTGCTGGTTAATGTCGAGGAACATGTAAAGAAACGGGCAGGGATTGCAATGTCTATGAAATGGTGGATGGAGAGAGGTGTGGGCAAAAAAGAAGAAAGGGCTCGAATTGTCAAGTTCTCGCGGGATATCTTGGGTTGCCTAGCGACGGGACTCGTGGTTATGAGCGTTTGCTCCTTTCTGGTTTTCAAAGCTAAGGCGAAGGCTAAAAGTAAATTAATGTGTGGTTAAAGTAGCAAGTTAGTCGTTGTGTGTGGGGAGTCTTTGAAGCTTTCATTCATTTTAAATACTGCTCGCGGCTTCGAAGAAAAACTTCTTCTTTTTAACTCGACTGAAAAAATGTCGACCGTCGTCGCACAGTCTCATTTCATCTTCGGCTTGCGGACAGGTGTGCGCAACAACTTGTGTTTCTTGGACGAGCACACTGTCGTTTTCCCCAGCGGAAACAGCTGCGTGTGCTACAACACCGCCCAAAGATGTCAGAGGTTCATTCCAGGTAGGTTGTAGCGGTATAGACGTCTTTTATGAGTTATATTTGAAGAATTAAAGGCGGCTAATGTCCCGTAAAGCCTGTTTCCATTCATTTCCTCGAACATTAGCTAGGTTAGTTGTTTCACGAGCCCTGTCTGCTGTCTCGCAGGCTCGGAGAAAAGCCGGGGCATGCGCGCGCTGGCCCTCAGCGCCAACCGGCGCTACCTCGCGGTGTCTGAGTGCGGCGAGCGGGCCGCCGTCACCGTGTTCGACCTGCAGCACGAGCAGGGCCGGAAGAGGAAAGTTCTGACCGCGGGAGACGAGCTCGCGCGGGAGTTCGTAAGCGTGGCGTTCTCCCCCGACTCCAAGTACCTGATAGGCCAGACGGGGGGTCCGGAGTGGATGCTGGTCTTCTGGCTTTGGGAGAAACAGAAGATCCTGGCAACGGTGAAGACCAGTGACCCAAACAACTCCGTCACCCAGGTGAGTCAGCCGCGCGCAATGTATCAGTGCAAGCGACAGCGCGCGTGTGCGTGCATCCTCCGAGCTTCTTTAACTCTCCTTCACGGGATCATGTCCCACCAGGTCAGCTTCAGCCCGCACAGCAACACGCAGCTCTGCGTGAGCGGACGCGGCGTGTTCAAGCTGCTGCGCTACTCGGAGGGATCCCTGAAGCAGAGCGGACACCCGAAGGTGGAGTCCGTCGAAATTCTGTGTCACACCTGGGCGTCCGGGGAGCGGGCGATCGCTGGGACGGACAGAGGCCGGCTGCTGGTGTTCGAGTCCGGAGAGCTGCGGGGAGAGATCAACGTGACGTCAAGGGCCGCGCAGGAGCAGTCTGACAGGTCAGAGGATGGAGGAGCACGGCGCTGTAAAGATGTGGTGACGTCACGTAGCCACAGGTTGTTTTCATAGGCTCGTGTGTCACATGCAGCAACAATCTGCAGATGGGAGTTTAATCCAAATTAGTTGTATGTCATTGAAAGGTTACACTGAGCTTATCACAAATCCTAAAAAAAAAGAGTGTAAAATGCTACTAGAAACCATCAACAGTCTTTATTTTGTTTAACTATGGGTATAATGGTGGTGCATTGCTCAGTCATTGGTTCTGTCAATCAAGCCTTTTCAATATGGTTTTAGTGCATCCTGATGAACTGATTGTTATTTCCTTTCCATAATTCACTGCACAGGCAAGCAGAGCTGAAGAAGATGAGAGGCAATGACGTGGGTGAAGGTCCTCGCATCACAGCCATTCTGTCCTACTCCAAGGGCTTCGCGTGCTCTTTGGGGCCCGGCACCATCTGTCTTTTTGAGAAGACCGAGGTGGACGGTTATAGAAGGAGCAGGATGATACGGGTGAGTGTTCATGCAGGTATCAGCGGCACTGCAGACTCTGTGCATGTTCCCAAGTGATCACATGTTCTTATCTGTCAGATCCCACCAGACCCACGCACCAATGAGCTGACCCGGGCAGAATGCCAGGAGATTGACACCATGTGCATCAGTCCAGCAGAGGAGACTCTGGCCATCAGCACAGACAGAGGGCAGCTGTACAGCTTCAGCCTCTCCTCTGTGGAGCTCCACAAGGTAAAGTCCCTCTACCGGCTCCATCACTGACACTGTGGCACACATGTGTTTAAACAAACAACAACACAGCTTCCCTCATTCATTTTAATCAGACCACTGCGTTAGCAAAGAGCTCTCTGCTTTATATCAAGGTCCTTATGAATGAATAAATATATACTTTATTAATCCCCAAGGGGAAATTTGTTGTCGAAGTAGCAGCAACTTACTTAGGATACAAAATAAAATATAAAAACAACAGGGATGGAAGATGTATACAAAAATAAAAATAGCTGGGATGAAAGATATGTACAGCACAGAGAGTATTAATTTAGGAAATTAAATTAAACTTAAACAATAGAAAGGTGCAAAGTATGTATGTGTAGTGTATATGAAGTGTGTGAAAATAAACATAGGTTTCTTATAGGTAGTAGGCATCTTATAATTTATAAGATGCTTATTAACAGTATTATTATGTCTGTGTGTGTACTTGTTAACAGTCAACTATGCCTTTTTAAAGCTACCAGATCCAAAGCGAGAACAATGCCTTATTAAGGATAATACATCCTTTGTTATGTCCTTATCAACAGTTCATTTTGTTCTTTGCCCTCTATCCATCAGGAGGAACATTTTGAGTTTCTATTGCAGTCCTTCCACTCTAAGTCCATCACTGGTTTGTCCGTCTGCGTTAGAAAGCCCCTGGTGGCCACCAGCTCTCTGGACCACTCGGTCCGCATCTGGAACTATGAAACAAAGTAAGAGACAACATCACACCCAAAGCCCTTTGCTGTTTTGTTCATGATGAGTGATGTGTTTACTTAATTTCTCCACACAGTCTTTTGCATTGTTGTTTATTTCACATATACACATATAGATGGTATTTAAACGCAATTAGGGAAAGCAACCTATTGAGACATTTGTTCAGTATTATTGTTGTGGCCATTTGTCCAATAAATCAAAGAAAATAAACATAAATCAAAGGGCCACTGACGCATCGTGGCTCTTTGGATTACGCAGCCAAAAGAGTGCATTGTCCATGCAGGATACCGTTTTTTTCTGATAATTTATTTAACTAAACAAAACAAGCAAACAAACAAAAGAACAAAGGAACTCTCCATGCTGCCTCTCCTATGCTGGTAAAAAACTATGGCCTACCCAGGTGCATGCTGGTCCTGTACCCGCCCACTCCTATATATATAAACCCCAAGGTGCCCACAGCATTACCCAATCAATAAACCAATAAACAATCTAAAGACTAAGTAAACCTAGACAACAACTACAAATAAACTAAAAACTATTAAAAGAAAAAACTATCCTAATACATCAAAACAATCTAACCAATATAAGCAAACAACTAGAATAATTAAACAATACTACTTGTGAGTAAAATAACTTAATATCCAATAAATAGCTCCTACAATTATGTTCATATGAAGTATGGAACACTCAGGACTCGCTACAATGTCTCTCCATTCTCCTCCCTGTGTTCTGTCACTAGGTTGTTGGAGCTGTACAAGGAGTTCCAGGAGGAGGCGCACAGCGTGGCTCTGCATCCCACCGGCCTCTTCATCCTGGTGGGCTTTTCAGACAAACTCAGGCTGATGAACCTGCTCATCGACGACATCCGCACCATCAAGGAGTTCACTGTGCGCGACTGCAGAGAGGTCGGTTCCATGTTGGTTCAGTTTGCTGACATCACACCAACATGACACACTTTTGAACGCTCACCGTTTTGTTTTTTTCACACTTTCTCTCGCCACACTTCAGTGTGCTTTCAGCAACGGTGGCCACATGTTTGCGGCCGTAAGCGGAAACATCATCCACATCTACTCCGTCACCTCTTTTGAGAACATCCTCAATCTGAAGGGACACAATGGGAAGGTGAGTCGGGGAGGAGAATGCATGTGGAATGAATTCAGAAGGAATTTGACTATCATCTCCCGCAATGTACTTAAACAGACAGCACTGTTATTTACACACATCAAATAAGTATATATTATATATAATAAAACACAAATGAACAACAATAAAAAAATGTCTGTATAATTCAAGAGTTCTGTAAGATATAAAATATACTAATGCAAATAAATAAATACTTGCATAGATATACATAGACTGCATGATTATGTACAACCTATATATATATATATACCGTGTATATATAGCATTTAGGATTTATATTGACAGTGACAGATGATATGAACATATTCAAATAAATGTGCATTAAAAACTATTAATTACAATCTATAACGGCAACAGTGTTCTGTGACTGAAGTCTCCATTCACACTGCATGTTTACCTTTGCAGTGTCCAAAGTCAGAGACAGTGGTCATACAGTGGTGTTTTTGCAGGTGCGAGGCATTGAATGGAGCCTGAACGACACCCGGCTGGTGTCTTGCGGGATGGACGGCGCCGTGTACGAGTGGAACACCCAGACTGGCAAGCGGGAGTCTGAGAGCGTCCTCAAGTCCTGCAGCTACACAGACGTCGCCTTCTCTTCAGACGGCCAGACCATCCTGGCCGTGGGAACGGACCTCACACTGAAGGAGATCCAAGATTGCCAGGTGAGGAACAGCAACCCGTGACTGTATTCCTTTTCCATCGAGTGGAAGCAGTGAGCCCAATGTGTTGTTCATGTGGGAGTGTTAGGAGCGATGTGAGGCTGCTTACCATATGAGCAGAGATAAGCCCACCGCCACTACGAGTGATACTTTTCAATAAACACAAAGTCAATTGGTTCCCTTCTTTTTGCACCCTATATAAAATATGTACTCCACTGTCACTCAAGAAAAAGTAAACCCAATATCTTTTGCCCTCCCAATTGAGTATTTCATGGGTTGCACAGGTCCTGAAGGAGGTTCCGGCTGATGAGGTCGCTCACACTGCCGTGGCGGTGTCTCACTCTGGCAGGGTCGTCTTCACCGGGACTTCCAGTGGGACCATCAGAGCCATTAAATACCCGCTACCTCTCCAGAAGGAATGGATCATGTACCAGGCTCACTGTGGCCCCGTCACCAAGGTCGGTCTCCATGTTGACGGACACTTCAGACAGTCAATTTATTTATTTAATTAAAAAAATATTGGAGCTTTTTCCCATTGTCAACAGTTTCAACATGTTTACAACAGGATCTCTCGTGTCAACCATGATAACCAGTCTGTCGAACTGACTGCTGACTTTGCGCGTCCTCAGATGGCGATCACGTTTGACGATCAGTTCCTGCTGACAGCGTCGGAAGATGGCTGCCTGATGATGTGGAAGGTCATCGACAAGGAAGGCCAAGGACTGAAGAGCAACAGGCAGATCATCTACTCTGAAGAGATCCTTGTCACCAAGTCAGACCTGGAGGAGAAGGTGTGTGTGTGTGTGTGTGTGTGTGTGTGTGTGTGTGTGTGCAAATATATATATATATATATATATATATATATATATATATATATATATATATATATATATATATATATATATATATATATATATATACACACACATACATATATGTATATATATATACACATACATATATGTATGTATATATATATATATATATATATATATAAATATACACACATACATATATGTATATATTTACACACAGACACGCACACAAAATATATATATATATATATATATATATATATATATTTGGTCACTTAAATCACTTTAACTGGTGCAATATAAATACATTTTAAATACTTTTTTTAATTCCGTCTGTATAAGATAGCTATTTTGGATTTTTTTCTTCTTACTGTGATTTTTTTTCTTCTTACCGTTTTTCTTACTGTTTTACTGTTTATTTATATTACTTGTTTTGAATTTCACTATGGTGTGCACTGCTGCTGTAATCCTGCAATTTCCCCACTGTGGGACTAATAAAGGATCTTATTTTATCTTATGTATGTATGTATGTATGTATGTATGTATGTATGTATGTATATGTGTATATATATATATATATATATATATATATATATATATATATATATATATATATATATATATATATATATATATATTGTGCTGATGCAAATGCTTGAATATAGTTTTCCCTTTAACTTTGCCTCA
Source organism: Taurulus bubalis (assembly GCF_910589615.1). Taxonomy (NCBI): domain Eukaryota; kingdom Metazoa; phylum Chordata; class Actinopteri; order Perciformes; family Cottidae; genus Taurulus; species Taurulus bubalis. Next base: position 22,711,284 of record NC_136593.1, on the reverse strand, counting down.
GTTGATCTCATTGAGGTTGATAAGTTACAGGCGAATAGTCACAGAGGAGCTGGTTAGTAACAGATCAGGACTTCCAACATAAGTATCCAACCCTGTGCTCCTGTTAGCTGTCTGTCTGTGTTGCAGACCCAGAACATGCTGGAGCTAAAGACACGTCTGGAGGCGCTGCAGATGGAGAACGAGTACCAGCTCCGCCTGAAGGACATGAACTACAATGAGAAGATGAAGGAGATTTCTGACAAATTTACCCAGCAAATAAAATCTTTGAAAACAATGCAACAGGTCTGCTGGTCACCTGACCGCTCCACTTCAGATCTACTCAATACGTTACAGTTTATGGCCAAAATATATACCGGAAACCAACAATGCATGTATTTAGTTACTATGACTATTAACATTTTTTCATTACTTTCTATTGGTATGTTTTTGAATAATTAAGAAAGCCATATCAACCTATTTGCATCCCTCTATTCTCTCAATTGTTTAATTTAAAGCTGGAGTAGGGTGTTGAATGTAGATGGTGAATCAGGCTTTCACCATCTGAAGGGACATGCACGAGCGTCTGCGTTTGTAGAACAGCCAATAGGAACGCCCCTCTCTCTGAAATGACCTGTGATTGGCCGAAGTCTCTCCCTATGGGCCAGACACATAGAGCCAGTAAACAGAGCTAATAGGTGATGCAGAAGTCTAGTTTCTCTCCTACCGCTTGAGCTACAACATGCTGAAAGGTTATTATAGACTGCCTACCCGAGCTTTAAAACATTTATTATCTAATCGTAACATCTTCTGTACCTATAGGCCATGAAGACGGAGATGGAAAAGCAGGCACGCGAGCACCAGGAGAGCTCTGCAGAGGCCACAGTGAAGCACTCAAAGGAGCTGAAGGATTTAGGTAGGAAGAAGACGGGATCAGTGTCGGCACAGTCCAGAGGACCATGTGACCTTGTTTCTCCGAGGATCAATCAATCCGTTTTGTCAATCACACACAGAGTTGTCCTACAGCCAGAAGCTGATAGTGGAGCACAAGAGGCACCAGGATCTTCAGCATGAATATCAAAGGATGGAGGGAGACTATGAGAAGCAGCTGAGGGCGACGGAGGAGAGCAAAGTCCAAACCCTGGAGGAGCTGACGCAGCTCTACGAGGCCAAGCTGCAGGAGAAGACTCAGCTTCTGGTTCAGGTCAGTCAGAAGGAGCAGCAGAGCCACGAGGGACCAGATAGCGTCTTGTGAAGTAGAAGGGCCGCCGATGTTCTCCTTTCCACTTTGGGTTTGTCACCTACTTCTATTTTGGGCAGTGTGAGGAGGAGGCCCAGCAGCAGGTCCGTGAGTTCAAGGAGTTCACAAGGCAAGTAGAGAACGACGAGGAGAGGCTGACCCATGACATCCGCATCAAGTACGAGAAGCAGTTGCACACCGAGAGACAGACCAACACGAATCTGAAAGGAGAATCGGATCTCATGACACAAAAGGTGGCCGCAGTTCCTGTTCTCGTCTTTCTTTCTCCCCGCCCGTCTCTCGTTAAATCGACCTTTCTTCCTTTTCCGGGTCGGTGGCGTGATCGCAGCTCTACAGTCTGCAGAGACGGATGGATGACAGAGGCTCAGATATCGAGAAGCTGAAGCAGGAGCGGCAGCGGCTGCTGGGGTTGATCCGCTCCCTGGAGAGCGACATCGAGGACCTGAAGCGGCAGATCTCTGGACACGAAAGCACCAACCAGGACAAGGTGGCTTCAACGTTTTAGATTCAAATAGATTACCAGCGAGGTTTCCATGTTTAGGAGGCTGTCTCCTTTTCTCTTTCACATTCATCCAATATGTTTGCTCTATAATTTTTTGCATGATTTATCTTGAAGGAGGAAGGTTTGGTTCCTTCTTGTATTTCTGAAAACCTGCATGTTCGGTATTGAAAGTGCTTCAACACACATGAAACATTGAGTCGTCCTCAACCTCTCTGAAAAATGACTCGTTCTCAGTCTGGAGATTATGTTTGGCTGCAGAGTCGTGACAATAATGCGAAAAAAGGAAGTCAACAAAGAAAACGACCACAAACTTTCTTCCACTGAATTCTCCGTTCCCGCACACAGGACCTGACCATCTGCAGCTTGAAGAAGAAGAACCAGGAACTGGAGAAGCTGAAGTTTATTCTCGATTTCCAGTTGAGCGAGTTGAACGACAAGACTGAGACTCAAGAAGACGACATCAACGAGAAGAAGGAGCAGCTCCACCAGGTAGGTGTGTGTGTGTGTGTGTGTGTGTGTGTGTGTGTGTGTGCGTGTGCGTGTGCCCCTCCCTCGGTGAATCATGAGAGCAAAGGGTATTAGTGGTCATGTAAAGTATTGACAGCGCTGTGTGTGTGTGTGTGTGTGTGTGTGTGTGTGTGTGTGTGTGTGTGTGTGTGTGTGTGTGTGTGACAGCTGGAGGAGGAGCTGGTGCAAATCGACAAGAGCAACACTCAGCTGAAGCTCACCATCTCTGACCTGGGGCTCAAACTGAGGACCAAAGATAAGGAGATGCACAAGGAGACGCTGATAGTGAGCACACGACCAACACTTTGTTTCTATTCTTGGTTCATGCTGTTCATGCTGCTTCTCCAGTTCCTTTTAAACCGCTAGTACCCGCTGTTTGAAAAGATATACGTCTTATATCTCTCTCCTCTCGTAGATCTAAGAGGCCTGTGTGTGGTAGATTAGACTAAACTGCAGAGGGAGATATGCAGACAATGGAAGATTTACAGAACATTCTACATCCGCTGAGTCAGACTAATGATTCAGAACAGGTTAAAAAAACAAATGTTTTTGTCAGGATAGTCTTTCCAAGTTCCTTAATTGGGCATCTGTAAAACAGGTAGGACATTTTTTTGTTTTGTTTTTAGCAGGATCATTTTTCATCTATGAAAACAAGGGAAAGTTTTTTTGTCAGTGTTTGTTGGTGTAATACACAAGAAGCACCACGAACCCAACGAAGTATGAAGCTAGGAATCTGCCTGAAGCGCTCACTGATTTACTTCACACTTCAAGGACAGTCATATGGACATGAACATGTTTAATATTAACGAAGGGTAATTCGGGTTTGGTGGGGAGACGTATGAAGTGAGCCTCGTGTGAGAACTTGAGAAGATGTCTCTGATATATCTTCCTGTTGCCAGGCGCAAGACCTGGAGACGCACCTTCAGCGGCTCAAGTCGGACCTCCACGACTGCGTCGGCTTCATCCAGGAGCCGAGGAAGCTGAAGGAGAGCGTGCAGACGATCTACGCCCGCTACGTATCGCTGACCGACGTGGTGAGTGGTTCACGCGGTGACGTAGAACCCTCAGAACCGACGGGATAATAATTTGTGGTCTTGTTGAAACTTGTAACTCGCGCTATGTGCCGTTTCCAAGGTGAAGAAAAGCAGCGTCGACGAGGATATTCAGAAGGCATTCGGTCGCCAGCGTGACTACCAGGAGAAGACGGTTAACGGCCTCAAGGCGAGGCTGGCCCGGTCTGCTGCGGAGCAGGACAAGGTCAACGTGAGGATGATGAAGGTACGTCAGAACAGGACCAACCAGAGCAGTCCTTCAGGGTTGGAATTTTAAAATGGTTATTTCCAGGCCTGGAATTCCAAACTATTGACTCATTTGTGTAATTTAAGGAATACTGTATGCTTTGGAATTCTCACTGTTAGTTTAAATACTACATTATCTCACCTTTTCATGTATACACTGAGATTTCACAAAGATTTTGGTCATGGAAATTTGGTTTAAAGTCATGGAAATCCATTGGTCGAAATGTGTATGAACCCTGGTCCTACGTATCTTATTCCCGCTCAGTAGATCTACTTCCTGCGAGTCCTTGACTGAAATCTCTGTGTTCTAACGGCGACTCTCCTCTGCTCCGCAGGAGAAAGAGACTCTGTTCACCAAAAACAACGAGCTGCGTAAGGAGCTGAACTTGGCGAGGGCCCAGGTCAAAGATCACGTGGAACAGCTGGCCGCCCTGAAGAGGTCCGTTCAGTCCCAGATCACAGGAAGGGCCTCAAAGAAGGGGCCCGAAGCCGAAGGCAACATCTAATGGGGGTCGAACGCAGAGACTCAAGAGAGCAACACACCACGTCGTCATGGACCAACTCATGGACCAACTCATGGACCAACTCATGGACCAACTCATTGACCAACTCATTGACCGACACGTGCAGGTGCTGCAACATCGGCTCATTACAGTTTCTGATCCCAGTTTCCTGGGACGCTTTCGAAGGGATGTTGTTTGCAACAAGGAATCAAAAGCCCTCATTCGACATTGACGTATTAATCTTGAAGGCATTAAGATATTATTGAAGATGTTTGTATCAAAACCCTTGCTCTTGTTAATTCAGAATATAAACTACTGTGACCAAAGAGTGACGGCCCAGGTCAACATGAGCTTATGCAACTACATCCAACACATTTATGAAAGATGCCGAGAGCTCTAGATGTTCGGATGTCTTTTCGCCACCGGTTGATCCGTTCAAAGTTTTCTGAAATTGTATGATTAAATATGCAAATGAGGCATTGTCTGATTAAATCTGTGCTAATTTGCATAATTTCCACACTGGAAAATGTGAACAAATAAAGCTAGGTTCAAAATTATTGTTTCATGTGGTTGACATTTTTAAGTACATTTTCTCCATGTTTTCAGGAATAAGATGTTGTATAAATCATCTTGTGAATGTGATCTCTGAACAAAGCCTTCTATAAAAACACTTCAGAAAATGAATATGAATAAAAGTGTAAAGGTTGGTGGATGTGAGAGCTGCTGAAGTGGAGATGTATAGATCAGTCTGAGAATAAAACTCATTTAGAGAAAACAGCCTTTAAAAAGATCACAGATATTTTGAAATTACAGGTGAATTTGGTATAAATATAACATATCATGAACTTCCTTGAGGCCAACCGAAAGTCCTTCTCCATGGCCTCCCCGAACTCCTCCCATGCCCGAGTTTTAGCATCCGCGACCATCGCAGCTGCAGCCCTTCTGGCCTGCCGGTACCCGTCAGCTGCTTCAGGAGACCCCTGTGCCAGCCAGGCCCGAAAGGCCTCCTTCTTCAGTTTGACGGCTTCCCTCACCCCCCGTGTCCACCACCGGGTTCTCGGGTTGCCGCCACGACAGGCACCGATGACCTTCTGGCCACAGCCCCGAGCAGCCGCGTCCACAATAGAGGCTTTGAACATGGTCCACTCGGGTTCCATGTCCCCAGCCTCCCTCGGGATTTGTGAGAAGTTCTTCCGGAGGTGGGAGTTAAAGACCTCCCGGACAGGGTCCTCGCCAGACGTTCCCAGTTCACCCTCACTACACGTTTGGGCTTGCCAGGTCTTTCTAGCCGACTCCCCCGCCATCTGATCCAACTCACCACCAGGTGGTGATCAGTTGACAGCTCTGCTCCTCTCTTCACCCGAGTGTCCAAGACATACGGCCGCAGATCAGATGATACGACTACAAAGTCGATCATTGATCTCCGGCCTAAGGTGTTCTGGTACCAGGTACACTTATGAGCCACCTTATGCTCGAACATGGTGTTCGTTATGGACAAACTGTGGCTAGCACAGAAGTCCAACAACAAAACACCATTCGGGTTCAGATCGGGCAAGCCGTTCCTCCCAATCACGCCCCGCCAGGTTTCTCTGTCATTGCCCACGTGAGCGTTGAAGTCTCCCAGGAGAACTATGGAGTCAGCAGGCGGCGCCCTTTCCAGGACCCCTCCCACCGACTCCAAGAAGGCCGGATACTCCGAACTGCTGTTCGGTGCATAAGCACAAACAACAGTCAGAGCTTTACTCCCTGCAACCCGTAGGCGCAGGGAGGCGACCCTCTCGTTCTCCGGGGAAAACTCCAACATAGCGGCGCTCAGCCGGGGGCTTGTGAGTATCCCCACTCCCGCCCGGCGCCTCTCACCCTGGGCAACTCCAGAAAAGGACAAAGTCCAACCCTTCTCCAGGAGCTTGGTTCCAGAGCCCATGCTGTGCGTGGAGGTGAGCCCAACTAAATCTAGCTGGTACCGCTCCACCTCCTGCACCAGCTCCGGCTCTTTCCCCGCTAGCGAGGTGACGTTCCACGTCCCTAGAGCTAGTCTATGCTGCCGGCGATCGGCTCGCCCAGGTCTCCTGCCTGGCCCGCCGCCCGGTCTGCATAGCACCCGACCCCGATGCTTCCCCCCGCGGGTGGTGAGTCCACAGGGTTGCTGGTCCATGATCTTTTTTCGGGCTGAGCCCGACCGGGCCCCATGGGTGAAAGCCCGGCCACCAGACGCTCGCCGTCGAGCTCCCCTCCCGGGTCTGGCTCCGGGAGGGTGCCCCGGTTTCCCTTGTCCGGGCGAGGTAGCTTCATTCCGTGGGCCGTACATCATCAGGGTTTTTTTGAACCGCTCTTAGTCTGGCCTCAAGGAAGTTCTGGCAAACCATCCGACGGCTCAGGAAGGGAAAGCAGGGCCTACCCCAGGCTGTTCTCTGCAGGGGGGGGGGAACTGCTGACCCGGACTGGGGACATCGTCGGGCGGTGGAAAGAGCACTTTGAGGAACTCCTAAACCCGGCTAACATGTCCCCCGGAGAGGGGGCAGCGCCGGAAGACTTTGGGGTGGTTTCTCCCATATCCCCGGCAGAGGTCGCTAAGGTAGTCAAAAAGCTCCTTGGTGGCAAGGCGCCGGGGGTGGATGAGATCCGCCCTGAGATGCTGAAAGCGCTGGACATTGTTGGGCTGTCTTGGTTGACACGCCTTTTCAGTGTCGCATGGGGGTCGGGAACAGTGCCCATGGACTGGCAGACCGGGGTGGTGGTTCCCATCTTCAAGAAGGGGGACCGGAGAGTGTGCTCAAACTATCGTGGCATCACACTGCTCAGCCTCCCGGGAAAAGCTTATGCCAGGGTGCTGGAAGGGAGGCTCCGACCGCTTGTCGAACCTCAGATTCAAGACGAGCAGTGCGGATTCCGTCCCGGTCGTGGAACAGTGGACCAGCTCTTTACCCTTGCAAGACTACTGGAGGGGTCCTGGGAGTTTGCCCAACCAGTCTACATGTGCTTTGTGGACTTGGAGAAGGCTTTCGACCGGGTCCCTCGGGGGTTTTTGTGGGGGGTGCTGCGGGAGTATGGGGTGCCGGACCCGTTGGCACGGGCTATCCGGTCTTTGTACGCCTGCAGTAGGAGCTGTGTTCGTATCCTCGGTAGTAAGTCAGAAGCGTTCCCGGTGGGTGTTGGCCTCCGCCAGGGCTGCCCTTTATCACCGGTCCTGTTCGTGACCTTCATGGACAGGATATCTAGGCGCAGCCAGGGGGCGGAGAGGATCCGGTTCGGGAGTCTCGGGATCGCCTCTCTGCTGTTCGCGGATGATGTGGTCCTGTTTGCCTTCTCGGATTGTGACCTCCAGCATTCACTGGGGCGTTTTGCAGCCGAGTGTGAAGCGGCAGGGATGAGAGTTAGCGCCTCCAAATCTGAGGCCATGGTGCTCTGCCGGAAACCGGTGGATTGCTCCCTCCAGGTGGGGACAAACTGCCTACCCCAAGCGAAGGAGTTCAAGTATCTCGGGGTCTTGTTCACGAGTGAGGGTAAGGTGGAGCGGGAGATCGACAGACGGATCGGTGCGGCTGCAGCAATAAAACAGGCGCTGTACCGGTCTGTCCTGGTGAAGGGGGAGCTGAGCCGGAAGGCGAAGCTCTCCATTTACTGGTCGGTCTATGTTCCAACCCTCACCTATGGTCACGAACTCTGGGTCGTGACCGAAAGAACGAGATCTCGAATACAAGCGGCCGAAATGAGCTTCCTCCGCAGGGTGGCCGGGCTCACCCTTAGAGATAGGGTAAGGAGCTCGGACATCAGGAGGGAGCTTGGAGTCGAGTCGCTGCTCCTTCGTGTCGAAAGGAGTCAGCTGAGGTGGTTCGGGCATCTAGTCAGGATGCCTCCTGGACGCCTCCCATTAGAGGTTTTCCAGGCACGTCCAACTGGTAGGAGACCCCGGGGAAGACCGAGGACACGCTGGAGGGATTATATCTCCCGGCTGGCCTTGGAACGCCTCGGGATCCCACAGAATGAGTTGGAAAGTGTTGCGGGTGAGAGGGAAGCCTGGGTCGGCCTGCTGAACCTGCTGCCACCGCGACCCGACCCCGGATAAGCGGCTGATAATGGATGGATGGATGGATAACATATCATGAAACTTCCTCAGTTGATAATTTACATCAAGACAATTATTTTTAAGTTTTTTGTTTAAATATGAGAATGTGGCATTATCTAGTGGTAACTTGTGATGAATTTATGAGAGCCGAATACATTGGATAAAAAATAAATAAAGTAATTTAACTGCATTAAAACAGAAAAACAATGCCATGAAGTCATTGGGAACAAATCGATTGACGTGGTCATGAACAATTGAAACGATGAATCGGATTAAGGTTATAAAAAGGGATGAATCCCTTCCCTGCATTACATCCCAAAACTAGTTAGTCGAGTTGTGAATGATTCAGAACAACAAGCTGAGCAAACGTTAGCAGCAGCTCGGCCTGTAACTAGAAACTGTTTCATTCCATTTTAATTATTTTTACCGGTTTTAATCAACGGGTCCATTTGTTTTTGGAAGAGAACTTGGCGTCAAAAAACATCGGAACAATGAATACTCAAGAAATCTGAACCGGGAGAAGCCGATGACATCGCTGATGCTGAAGACAACGACTCCCATGATTCCATGTTTCAAATCTTAGTGGCAGAAAGTGACATGTTGTGTGTTTAAGGGGTCTCCACCCCCCCACATCACTACACCTGCGTGGACAAATATCACATACAAATTTGGCCTGCTTCTCGAAGATCAAGTCCATCCTCTGCTTCCTGAAGTGAAGGAAGTTCATGATGGCGCTCAGAACAGTCAGAGTCTTCTGTTTCTGTGTGCATCAAACAGCGAGATGTACAACCTGCAGCAGTACATCCTGACTGAATCCTGTCCACCAGCTGCAGCTACTTCGGCGCCGACATCCACAACTCTAGGTCAGCTCACGAAAACATGCAAATACAGATTTATTGTGAACACTTAATGCACCAAACACACCTAATGTTAAATGATTCATCTCCTCGTAATGCAGGAGGATGAGGAGCTGAGAGAGATGTTAAATCTGTCTCCATCTAAATTCGACACTGAACTAAGTGGATCTACTTTAACAAACAGAGCTTCTTTTTTTTTCTTGTACATGATAATCTAATTTCATCGCCTGTGCTTTCAGGGCCACCAGCAGCTGCCTCCAGAGCCCCGGCTGTATCTTCACCAACATGTTTGTCTCCATCAGTGTGGAGGGAGGATTCTGTTTTCACCAGAATTCCCCATTACTATTAATTACTATTCTCTTTCAAATAGTTTGTCATTTTGTGTTCTCTCCTACGAACTGAAGGAGTTAGTTAGCATGTCAGCGATGATGGTAAGTGATTTCCTTTTTTTTGGACTATCGTTCCAGGATGTGGTATTTGAAAAAACCTAGATTAAATGCATACTGTAGGTTAACATGCCACATCTTTGATTGACAGGTTGTGTGCTTACTATATATTGATATAGTGTTTGTGCTTTACCTGTTTCAAAACAAAGAGGATCGTTCTCAGAGCATCACTCCATGTTGAAAGCGTGTGTCAGTTATTGGATGCCTGGCGTAGCTCCCGGAAGAATTCAGTTCATCAACTTCTCTCCTTCTCTAAATGTATTTACTAAGTGATCACAAGTAAAGTAATAGGCGCTGCAGTTGCAAAAGCAGTGAGTGGTGCAGTCAGGTTGGGCACAGAACAACTGCCCCACAAACGGAAGTGGGGCCTTTCCTACACCGGTTATCGTCACAGATTCGTCTCGCCTCGTCCTAACATCTGAGAATCCCAGGTTCTCATCTTTTTTATTATCAATCTACAGCTCTTTTTGTCAGTTCCTCTCTGCAGCCTTCCTTGTTGTGGACCAGAGAGATCTCCAGAGGCTCACATACACCTTCTGTGGGATCTCTCCTGCTGATCCCACCAAGCAGCACATGAGGGAGTACAACGGTGCCACAGCCCAGAGAGCCCACATGATCTTCATCATCATGGGTTCAAGGCAGCGAAGGGGAAGAACACCTCCTGTCTACAACGGTGAGACTCTTTACAAATATGAATGTGTCCTCTTGAATATCTGCTGTATATTAACCCAGCTGTTCTCTCCACGACTCTCTCAGCTGCCTTCTGGTGGTCCCTCGTCCTGGAGGACTACGTGGCCACCAGAGAGGCAGTGCTGGCCATGAGGCTGATGGCTCAGACGGAGATCCAGCTAAACCAGAGGACCCTGGCCCAGTGGTAAGGGTTCAACATGAAGCTGTTGTGGTGTTTTATAATCTGTATTGTGATTTATTGTTTGGTGAAGAGTCTAAGAACTCTCTGTTTGTCTCCAGGTTCTCTCGGCGGCAGAAGGCTGGCGTCGTCCCTGCAGCAGCTGTTGCCGTCCAGCCTCTCCCTCCAGCCAAAGGGCTGTCCTCTGTTCAGGTGGGACAAGGGCAGCCCTTCCACTTCGAGTGCCCCGATGAGCAGCCAGGACCCTCATCCTCCTCCAGATGGGGAGCAGCCCGGCCCGTTCTCTGCTGGCCTTCCTCCTCCTCCTTCTGTCGGCCAGCCTCCTCTTCCTGGACCCCCCATGGCCAGGTCCAGGGCCTACTGGCTGAGGAAGGCAGCCTTGGCTGCTGCTGCTGCTGCCGGGCAGGAGCCTCGGCCCGGCAGCAAAACCCGCAAGCAGATGACGCAGTACGTCTGCATGAACCCAGAAGACTTGACACTGGCCACATTCACATTCATGGAGGTCATTCATTAGGGGGGTTATATCATACATATATATATATATATATATATATATATATATATATATATATATATATATATATATATAATAGTTTGTCTTATTCCTTTAGTATTATTTGCCATCATTGATTTTATGTTTGTTTTTTATTTCAATAAAAGTCTTGCAATCTGCACTTTGTTTGAAGCTTTATTATTTCTTAAATGATCTTAAAGACAAGCTCTACAAATTATGATAGAAATGGTGACATGAGAATGACAATAAGCTCAGGCTGTCCAGCTGCTGTCTGGTGACCTCATGTAGTCCAGGATCAGGAGACCAGGACAGAAATGCAGCTGTGAAGCATCTTCTTTGCTGGGTTCGAACCACCGACCTTGCAGTCAGCCGCAAAACCCCCTCTGTTCATGCGCTTATCCCCCGTAAAAATAATTAAGTTACAATTGTTATGACTCAACTGAGCAATAGCGGATATTGTTTTTTTTATTTTTTAATGGAAACAATGTCTATCTAACGCGGTGTTTGGATGAGTTGATACAACATTCATACATAAGGTCTACCAAAACAAAACAGACATACTGCGTGGACTCTAAATCTGGCCTCTAAGTAATCTGGCCGCCCTGGAGCTTTGCATTTTTCAAAATAAAATAAAGATATTGTAATATTGACCAGCATTGAAGGGCAGACAACATGTCTGCTCGTCTTCGGGAGAAGTGGTGAACATAAGTATTAAACCTGATGGCATGTCAGTGCATCTCAATGTCTTTATCAGTCAACTCCAGTTCATTGAGTCCATACACTCAGATCTTTTCTGCTTTCTCATGTTGGCTATATTTCGCTACCTAGAGGGACTATTTCTCCTCTTTAATAGTTATTTTGCTAACACCATCAACATTCAGCACAGGCGCTTTGCAATGGATACAAACTCAACTTCTCTTGTTTTAAAAGTATGATTATTATGACATAGTGATATGCAGGGAACCAAAATGATCAATGTGTTCATGCATGCATATTTGAAAATAGTGCATTTATAGATGTTTTATTACATCAATGGCCACTGAGGAAAATAACCTGTGTTGTTGTCGAAGTTCATTCTCCCCCTCATTGTATTGAACACAGACTCTGGCTGCTCAATAATCTCCTCCTGCATGAAGGAGCATTAGCAACGAGCCCAGTCGCACCTGGATGGAACAGGTGTCTCTGTGAGAGTCACTTTCTTTGACTTCTCCAGTGCATTTAACACCATCCAACCACTGCTCCTGGGTGAGAAGCTGCGGGTGGTGGGGGTAGACTCGTCCACCGTCTCCTGGATCACTGACTACCTCACAGGCAGACCGCAGTTTGTCAGAATGGGCCGTGTGCTGTCTGGGACGGTGGTCAGTGATGTTGGAGCCCCACAGGGAACTGTTCTGTCTCCCTTCCTGTTCACCCTGTACACCACTGACTTCCAGTACAACACGGAGTCATGCCATCTGCAGAAGTTCTCTGATGACTCTGCAGTGGTCGGGTGTATTAGGGTGTATTAGGGTGTATTAGGGTGTACTAGGGTGTATTACGGTGTATTACGGTGTATTAGGGTGTATTAGGGTGTATTATGGTGTATTACGGTGTATTAGGGTGTATTAGGGTGTATTATGGTGTATTACGGTGTATTAGGGTGTATTAGGGTGTATTACGGTGTATTAGGGTGTATTAGGGTGTATTAGGGTGTATTATGGTGTATTACGGTGTATTAGGGTGTATTAGGGTGTATTATGGTGTATTACGGTGTATTAGGGTGTATTAGGGTGTATTATGGTGTATTACGGTGTATTAGGGTGTATTAGGGTGTATTAGGGTGTATTACGGTGTATTAGGGTGTATTAGGGTGTATTATGGTGTATTGCGGTGTATTAGGGTGTATTAGGGTGTATCAGGGTGTATTAGGGATGGACGGGAAGAGATTCCTCACGCTCCGCTGCAATAAGGACCGTTGCAGGAGAACATTCCTGCCGTCAGCAATACGGCTTTATAACAAGTCACCGCTTGCTAGTTCCTCTGTGGACTAATTCATCACTGTACCATACATACTTGCATTTTGCACTTTCTACTGTTTATCTAATTTACTTAATTTGAATACACTCTGCGGCTGTAAATATAAATATATTCTCCAGTTAGTTGTATTCTATTCTATTTTATTGTGTATATTTAAATATATATATATATATATATATCTATATATATATATATATATATATATATATATATAGATATATATATATATATCTCTATATATATATATAGAGATATATATATATATATCTATATATATATATATATATATATATATATATATATATATATATATATATATATATATATATATATATATAGATATATATATATTTGACTTTATTTTAATTTGTATATATCTTTCATCCCTGTTGCTTCTTTATATATTGATCTTTTATCTTGTGTGTTTTATATCTTCACTTGTCAATTGTATGGCGCTACTGATGACGACAAAAAAAAAATTCCCCTTGGGGATTAATAAAGTATATATTCATTCATTCATTCAAGGAGCTGAAGTTGCCTGTGGAGAAAGGATGTCAGGGGAACATTTCCAACACTAAAGAAAACTAATATCAACTTGATCTCATGAACCGAATATGTTGTTTTATTAAAGGAAAAACACACGGCGCTTGCATATAGCGCACACTCCCACACATTCAAGCGGGACTTTCCGCAATGACTGAGACGTATTGACTAACTTGTTACGAATTTCCTCAATGGCGTAATTCCGAAATTCGTCTATCAAATCCGCACCACCTCGAAAGCTAGTGGATATGTTGTTTCTACCCAAGTTCGAACCCGGAGCTGTCGTGTGACAGGCGCGTGCACTAACCACTCAACCACCATGTTAGAATGAAATATATATGTAAAGGAACGTATTTATGCTTCTTGTTTTTATTATTAGTCGCGGGAGCATAATGAAGAGCGCTGTGAGGCCGGGCGGCACACTCACAGAGAACACGGAGCATGTGTTTTATTTATTTTTATTTAATAAAAATATGTATATTTGAACTTCTCACGAGAGCGACTGGACCAGCGCAGACTCAAAGTGCTCCACCTGTGCGTCATCAAAGAGCTTCAGAAACAACAGCTCCTCTCCTTTGTGCTTTGGAGGAGGAAGAACTGAGAGGTGGCTGAAGTCACGCTGCACGCCGCGCTGCACTCTTCACAGTATTTTTCACCGCGAGGCATTGTGTTGCAAGTCGTTAAAAATGGATGACGTCATGATAGTGGCTTCACAAACGAGTCACACAGCGATGGTATCTGCAGAGGAGAGCCAAGGGAGATAAACAGATAAGCAGATAAACAGCAGATAAAAAGACCTTAAAATAGGGTTTATCATCCAAACACCTATCTATCTATCTATCTATCTATCTATCTATCTGATGTTGGGATCAATGACTTTAACTGAGCACACGCTCATCATCCCATCACAGTGAAAAAAGGAAATCGCATTTCATCAATAAAATATGGTTTAATTTATGTGTAAAAGAAATACTACAAATAATTTTACATTTGTCGTCTTGTGATTTTATTGAATGAAAACTTAAACTATATCAGGTGGAACCATTATTTGATTGAATGTATTCAGATTTTTAATTTTATATTTATACTTGACGATTCAATCTTGATTAATGCTTTTCTAAAAAAGTGTGATTCCCATTCCTGATACTTGAAACCAAGTCAACACAATCCTCACCCTTGAAACATACCAAAACAAAGTACATTTCAAAGACAACCAAATAGTTTTGGAAATGTACTTTTCCTCATTTGGTTTGATGCATTGAATTAATGAAAGAATGAATATATACTTTATTTATTCCCAAGGGGAAATTAAAGAAAAAGAAGAAGAGAGGAAAGTGGAAAAAAAGACTATAAAATAAAGAAACTATCAGGCAGCTACTGCGACAGGCAGCCGCTGGCACGGCGCCATCTTGCATGCTTGCATGCTTGACGTAGTTCATTTAGAGTAATGTATAATTGATATTGCCTTTTAATCAATAATCTTAATATAACCACATTCATAGTTTAACCATAAACAGGAATGTTGCTGTTAATCAATTACTTTATGTTCTGGCGATTATCTTGATTTGTCATTCAAAGATATGATTGATGATGAAGACCTCTATCAGTTATGATGACATTAATAAACAATGACATGAGAAGACAACATTTTCAGTTAGAAGTGTTTTGTTTATTCAACAAGTCACAATGAGCCTCATAAAGTATGAAAGTTGCAACTAGAGGTGATGATTCATCACAACAACAACTTGTAGATTTCTACAAGACACACTGTACTCAGAGAGAGTAAAGGAACAACTGTCTTTATAAAAGACAAACCATTTACAATATTAGAGGACACAGTACTCACTGTCTTTAAACAATACTTTTACAAATGGATTTAAACATTTTCACTTCGTGAACAAAACATATAGTAAAAACTGTCAAAAAGAAGAATCAAAATTTCTGATCAAAATGATCAATAACAATGAAAAGATACTAATGTATCCATAGCTTTTACCATCCACCAATACATGAAATACAGTGATGCAAAAATAATAATTGCTGATGCAATCAGATTTGCAACATGCATGACAAGATGTTCTCTTTCTTAATTTAAAAGATAAAGTTGCTGTTATTTCCTCAGGAAATGTCATCTTCCACAAAGAAAGCAGAAACTAAAAACAACCTTCTGTACAAACAGAAGAACAAGTTCATTACATTTCAGAATTCAGAAGAATTCACTTCCAGTAATCTTTGACCAATGTGGTCATCTCAGTTTGTCTGCTAGCAGCTCCAGTCTGTAGGCGTCTACCACGGCCTCCAGGGGGCGCTGTTGACTGGACTCTTCTCTTTGCTGATGCTGGTCTGGACTGTGGAGCTCAGAGGAGAGAAGTCAGCCTCTCTCAGGTTCTTATCAGAGGAAGACTGCAGCTTGTTGAAGTGGTGCATCCGTCTTCTCTGCTGTTGATTCTGCTGCTGCAGTCGTCTCAGGACACAAACTGTCATCTCCAGGATGTCTGCTTTCTCCAGCTTGGAGTCTGGCTGCTGTTTGAGGAACTCTGGATCCAGGAGAGACTTGAGCTGCTCAATGCTGCTGTTGATTCTCTCTCTGCGTAACTTCTCCACCAGAGGCTTTCTGATCTGCAGAAAGAGGAACAAAGTCATTAATAAACTTATTCTGGAGGATAGAGTTAGCATGAAGAAAGACAGCTTCTCATCAACAACATTTAAATGTTTCCATCCATCCATCCATTATCAGCCGCTTATCCGGGGTCGGGTCGCGGTGGCAGCAGGTTCAGCAGGCCGACCCAGGCTTCCCTCTCACCCGCAACACTTTCCAGCTCATTCTGGGGGATCCCGAGGCGTTCCAAGGCCAGCCGGGAGATATAATCCCTCCAGCGTGTCCTCGGTCTTCCCCGGGGTCTCCAACCAGTTGGACGTGCCTGGAAAACCTCTAATGGGAGGCGTCCAGGAGGCATCCTGACTAGATGCCCGAACCACCTCAGCTGACTCCTTTCGACACGAAGGAGCAGCGACTCGACTCCAAGCTCCCTCCTGATGTCCGAGCTCCTTACCCTATCTCTAAGGCTGAGCCCGGCCACCCTGCGGAGGAAGCTCATTTCGGCCGCTTGTATTCGAGATCTCGTTCTTTCGGTCACAACCCAGAGTTCGTGACCATGGGTGAGGGTTGGAACATAGACCGACCAGTAAATGGAGAGCTTCGCCTTCCGGCTCAGCTCCCTCTTCACCAGGACGGACCGGTACAGTGCCTGTTTTATTGCTGCAGCCGCACCGATCCGTCTGTCGATCTCCCGCTCCACCTTACCCTCACTCGTGAACAAGACCCCGAGATACTTGAACTCCTTCGCTTGGGGTAGGCAGTTTGTCCCCACCTGGAGGGAGCAATCCACCGGTTTCCGGCAGAGCACCATGGCCTCAGATTTGGAGGCGCTAACTCTCATCCCTGCCGCTTCACACTCGGCTGCAAAACGCCCCAGTGAATGCTGGAGGTCACGGTCCGAGGAGGCAAACAGGACCACATCATCCGCGAACAGCAGAGAGGCGATCCCGAGACTCCCGAACCGGATCCTCTCCGCCCCCTGGCTGCGCCTAGATATCCTGTCCATGAAGGTCACGAACAGGACCGGTGATAAAGGGCAGCCCTGGCGGAGGTCAACACCCACCGGGAACGTGTCTGACTTACTACCGAGGATACGAACACAGCTCCTACTGCAGGCGTACAAAGACCGGATAGCCCGTGCCAACGGGTCTGGCACCCCATACTCCCGCAGCACCCCCCACAAAAACCCCCGAGGGACCCGGTCGAAAGCCTTCTCCAAGTCCACAAAGCACATGTAGACTGGTTGGGCAAACTCCCAGGACCCCTCCAGTAGTCTTGCGAGGGTAAAGAGCTGGTCCACTGTTCCACGACCGGGACGGAATCCGCACTGCTTGTCTTGAATCCGAGGTTCGACAAGCGGTCGGAGCCTCCTTTCCAGCACCCTGGCATAAGCTTTTCCCGGGAGGCGGAGCAGTGTGATGCCACGATAGTTTGAGCACACTCTCCGGTCCCCCTTCTTGAAGATGGGAACCACCACCCCGGTCTGCCAGTCCATGGGCACTGTTCCCGACCCCCATGCCACACTGAAAAGGCGTGTCAACCAAGTTTCAACCCATTTAAATGTTTATGAATCTTCAATTTACCTTGGGTCAGAGTCAGATGCTCCTGAGAATTGGTCATTGCTGCAGTGGTTGTAGGTGCCATGTCTGGATCTCTGTGCTGGAGAGGTCTCTGTAGAGAGAATGTGATCTCTGCTGGCTTCATCCCTCCTATTTATACTCCCTCATCTCCATATGAATGTGTGAAGCGAAAGGAAAGTCAGTGTGACCTAACGGATTTAAAACCTGTACTCTTAATTGACTTTGTGAATTCACTTATTTATTCATCTGCTAACAAGCATTTTTTGCCATAGTTTGTTTAGGTATTAATTCATCAGTTTTTGTTTAATATATATCTTTTTCATTAACCCCTTTTTAATTTGACCCATTTGTTTCCTGATAGATGCATTAATGCATTCCTTTTCATTTGAACATTTCTCTAATTAATTAGTTAATTAATAATTGTATTATTTCCTTTTTTTAATATTAATTAATGGAGTGATCTTTAACTTGACAGCCAGATGACCCGCTGTCCGTGCTCCTTGCTTCTTTCACTAAATGTAACGTCCCTGCAAAAAACATATGTTTGGTATAAACATATATATGTGTGGATGGTGTGAGGACACCTACTCTTATGTCTGGTCCACAGCTCCTGCTGTGGTGTATGACAGCAAGCAATACTACCAACAGGCCACTGCCACAGCAGGTGTAACTCATGGTGTGTTCTATGGTGGTACTTCCTATAGTAAAATTGTGTCTATTCTCCTGACATCTGGGCCTTTTTTGGAAGATCATGATGTTTGTCTTCTTTAGATTTACGGGCCCAGTTGTAACAGCCTTCAACAGGCCTAGCTGGTGTTGGAGTCCCTGCTCTGTGGGAGACAACAGAACCAGGGCCCTGTGTCTCGTACCTGGCTCAACAAAGTCGAGCAAATGTCCTATTATCCAGCTTAAATGAGCGAGATGATTGTGTGAAAGAAATTGTGTGTGATTCTCTGTATTCTCATCATGAGTCCACCTTAATCATGTTCTACAATAATGATATTGAACAGCGCGTCATGCAGCGGCTGATAGTCTGTGTCTGTGAGACGGGCGATCGGCTGCGCCTGTGCTGATCAATGTCCGCGCCTCGAGAAGCTCTCGTAAATAAATGATTCCTTGTCTGAAGAATCTATAGCGCCGCGTACAGGAAGTCATGAAGATGTGAGAATGGATCTTGTAAATCTGGAAGAACTCTCTCCCTATAAAACTAATATAACTAATATCGCTCCTTCATCAATGAGGAAGGGAGCTGCCTTTTTTGTCCGTGGGAGTGGCCAGCTTATCCAGTGAATTTCAGTAAGCCTGCCCGGGAGCAGGTTTACATTTTTGGCTGTGATACTCAAGAACCGAAAAGCCAGACCTACGTCATCTCATCCTGACAATTAGCCCGCTAACTCAGTAAGCCAGGTACGAGAAATAGGGCCCAGGTCGTCTGCATAGAACAGAGACTTGGCCCATGGCTGCACTCTGGTCCAGCTGCACTGCTAGTTCATTTATATAAATGTTAGCTTTGCGTTGTCTGCGAGTGTTCCGCCCGGCCTCACAGCACTCTTCATCTGTGGATGAATGGTTAGTGCACACGCCTGTCACACGAGAGCCCCGGTTTCGATAATAGGATAAGCAACATCATAGTTTCAAGAATAAAGTTGGACAATACAAATTCCCAATTTGTCGCAATAATAGTCATAACAATTGCAACTTCATTAACACACCTGCCAGCCTGAGGAATGCATTCAGTCTCAGCGTGGTTGAAAGGTAAAAAGCTGTACTCTTGGTGAAAGCAAGTGCATTTCTCAGAAGGATTTCATTGCACTGACTAACTACAACCATGGCTTCAAGTGCAGCTATAGAGTCGTTGCAGAACATATCCACAGCTCTGATTAAATGCAGACTCCATGCTCCAGCCACAAGGAGTGTTGTGGGTAGTCAGTCATCGAGAGAAAGTGTAATGGAAATTAAATAACCTTATCAATCTCCTTTAGAGAAAACAAATGTGATGTGAAACACTTAAATGTCTTCAAGCATTTATTAAACAGAAACTGGAATAATTCAATTGAATGGACAGAGCTCGTCACCACAGATGGTTCGGAGGTCTGACCAGGAAAAATAGTTCAACATGAATTTTATACATCAACAATTATTATTGAAATGTTTGCCCTTTCCCCCCTGCTCCTCCTCACAGTCTCCTCCTCCCCACCAGACGAGCCTTGATGCCTAAAAAGGACTAAAAATGTTGTTTTTCTTCCTCCTTTTCTTTTAGGATTTGGTCTCCATTTTTTCAAATCGACCTATAGGACAACAGAAGCTGTAGGCCTGTGACCTCACCAGCCTAATTAATGCAACTAATATCATGCAAATATATATATATATATATATATATATATATATATATATATATATATATATATATATATATATATATATATATATATATATATACATATATATATATATATATATATAGATTCCCACCGTACCCAACTAAATAGTCAGTGTTTGGTTCAAATGATGAGCTCCAGGATGTGAGCAGAACACAAAACAACTACCTCAAAGGATGTGGTTCAATCTTCTCTTTAAGGTCATATAATAAATAACCCAGTCTCTGATGCTGGACTACATGAGGTCATTAGACAGCTGGACAGCCTGAGCTTCATAGTCCATGTTCAGTTATTTATTGTCATTCTCATTCACAGCTGTATGAAGCTCCACATCTGTTCTGGTCTCCTGAAGCTGCACATCTGTCCTGGTCTCCTGATGTTGAAATGGACTACATGAGGTCACCACACAGCAGCTGGACAGCCTGAGCTTCTTGGTCCATGTTCAGTTATTTATTGTCATTCTCATGTCACCATTTCTATCATAATGTGTGGAGCTTGTTTGTAAGATCATATTAGAAATAATAAGGCTTCAAACAAAGTACAGATTGCAAGACTTTTATTGAAATGAAAAACAAACATAAAATCAATGATGGCAAATAATACTAAATAAATAAATACAAAGGAATAAGACAAACTATTATAAATAAGTATGATATAACCACCTGTATCACCTTCTCGGGTCAAAACGTCCCTCTCTCAACATCTGTCACCAACCTTGTTGTTAAAATGGACCCCAATCTCTCTTTTGACACCCACATCAAACACCTCTGCAAGACAGCTTTCTATCACCTCAGGAACATCGCCAAACTCCGTCCAACACTCACCCTGACTTGAAAAACTTGTCCACGCCTTTGTTTCGTCCAGGCTGGATTACTGTAATGCTCTCCTCACCGGAATCTCTAACAGGAACATCCAGAGACTACAACATATTCAAAGCAGCGCTGCCAGGATCCTGCTACGAGTCCGCAAATACGACCACATCACCCCCGTTCTGAAATCATTACACTGGCTCCCCATCCCACACAGAATTGAGTATAAGCTCTCCCTCCTCACTCATCAGTGCATTCACGGACACGCCCCCCAATACCGAAAAGAACTACTCACCCCCCAGACCTCCTCATTCAACCTCCGTTCTGCAACCAAAAATACCCTCCAAGTCCCCAGAACAAAGCTCCGCACTATGGCCGATCGGGCCTTTTCCTCTGCAGCTCCGAGGCGGTGGAATACCCTCCCCGACCATCTGAGGGCCCCACAGACTGCAGAGGCTTTTAAACGTGACCTGAAAACTCACCTTTTTAAGAAAGCTTACTGCTAAAATATCTTTTATGGGCTTTGCTTTTAAATATATCTTTAAAAAAAATGTTCTTGTTTTATTCTGCTCTGTAGCACTTTGAGATTGCTCAAATATAAAGTGCAATACAAATACAATGTATTATTATTAGTAAAAAGTCTAAAGTGAAGACAGTCAAAGTGATGATTTCACGATATTTTATTGAAAAACACAGCTGAATTCTGAAATGCACAAAATCAAAATGCTCCCAAAAAATTAAATCAAAAACAATGAACAGTAAATTAAATACAGTGTGTGTATGTGTGCAACCACACACACACACACACACACACACACACACACACACACACACACACACACACACGCACACACACACACACACAGGAGATAGTACATTTATAAACATGTTTAAAATATAAGTGCAATAATCATCAACATTATCTGGTTTCAGCTTCTCAAATGTCATGACTATTGTACTATATGACAATTATATTTACTGAAATAATTATATATATTCTAGTACAATAATTATATTTATTCTAGTGCAATAATTATATTTATTCTAGTGCAATAGTTGTATATATTCTAGTACAATAATTATATTTATTCTAGTGCAATAGTTGTATATATTCTAGTAGAGTAAAAGTATGTATTCTAATGCAATAATTGTATTATTCTAGTGCAATAATGATTGTCACTTCTTCTTTTCTCTCATCCATCCATCACCTTAAGCCCGCTTTCTCCCGGCGGACTCTGGAGCAGAACAAGGTCACTGCGACTATCTACGCTCAATGTTCCCTTTTAATCAGTGAATTCATTAAACAAGCCACAAGGGGCTCATCTGGCTCAGCAGGTCTGGAAACAGTCGCTGTAGCTGGTGACTCAGACATGTGTGCTGTATAAACAACCGCGTGTAATTGTCCTCACACAAAAGTGTGTTTATGCCTCATAGTGTGTCTTTATCTGTTGCTTCTGTAGACTGAAAATACCCTTTACTTTAATTCCAAGTAGCTATTTTGTTTATTTAATGGAAAAACAATATGTTTGTTTTGAAACAGGTAAAGCACAGACACTATATCAATATATAGTAAGCACACAACCTGTCAATCAAAGATGTGGCATGTTAACCTACAGTATGTATATAAACTAGGTTTTTTCACATGCCACATTCTGGAATGATAGCCCAAAAAAATGGAAAACACGTACCATCATCGCTGACAAGTTAACTCCTTCAGTTAGTAGGAGAGAACACAGGCACCAGAACAGGCCAGAACACGGCCAAAATAATGGACACAACAATAAAAAAGAGATGCTTACTAAATTCAAGAGTGGCAACTTCAGTTAAACAGTTACAATGCAATGTTTTGAAAAAATAAATCTCATTGGAACATTCAAATCTATTGTTGATTTTCTTTCCTTCTGTACAATTTTCTTGAAACAATGCATTCAATTTCAAAATCCAGACATTACTTAAACTAATGATCTTCAGTAGCAATAAATAATGTTATATTAGTGATTTTGCTATATATGTGTGAGTATGTTTAACTTAAAATGTTTATTTCATTAAACTTGGACTAAAGTAAAGAAATAATTAAAGTGAACTAATGATTTTGAGTAAAGATTACTAATGTGGACTTGAATATGTCTACTGCAGCACTTAAGGTTCTAAGTTAACATAACTTCAGATTTATTCTTATAATATACCCAATATCTTCTTCGTTGCCAGTGTTTTGGTACATTATTAGTAATTTTACATGCATTAGTAAAAATAATTAAATGAAATCTTAATAAAGAGGTAAAAATGAAACACCAGATTGTAGTTTACATTTTGTACGTCCTTCTCATTTGTCAAGAGCCTTCATTATCTCAAGTGTTGATTGTAATAACAAATGTTCCCTGCATTGTTTTACCAGCTCAAGACCCAAAATGTGACATAAACGGTGAGAGAGGAGCAAACTACCAATCAAAAAATACAAAAATCTGTGTTTCAAGTTAGATTACTAATTGAAATCACTACTACAAGTAAAATATTCTAATGTATTCAATGTAAAACATGTATGAACAACATGTTTGTATGTGCAAAAATAATGTAATAACCAATAGTTAACTGTTTTTGAATGATTTTTTTATTAATTTACTAATTTAATTTTTTAGTAATTTTTCTAAATTTCCCATTTAAAATGCTGAATAAAAATGTACGTCATGTACATTTATTTGGGAGACCATATGTGTCATACCTATGGTCTCCCAGCTATCATGAAGGCCGAACTGGTCTCTTCAGAAATGAACATGCAAATCCAGAGTCAATGGTTTCTTGGTACTCTGTAGCAGAAACCTGTGGCGTACCTGGTAGTTTTGAGAGGTGACCGCTGGCGGTGGTGGAGGGACTTCCGGCTGGCGCTGAGGGTAGCCGTAGTCTGTTGCCGCGTGCGTTGGCTGGTACCCCCCATAAGCCGCTGCAGTAGCGGGCGCTACGGAGACGGGC
Organism: Taurulus bubalis; assembly: GCF_910589615.1. Classification (NCBI taxonomy): domain Eukaryota; kingdom Metazoa; phylum Chordata; class Actinopteri; order Perciformes; family Cottidae; genus Taurulus; species Taurulus bubalis. The sequence continues at coordinate 22,687,594 of NC_136593.1, read as the reverse complement.
GCCGGCCTAGCTACAGCAGCCGGGCCTGCAGTGGGCGCATTGGCCGCCGCCATGGTGTGTGCCGCACAGGTGCTTGATGAACCGTGTAGCTGGCCACCGTGGTAGTTGGCTGCAGACTGGTAGAGCAACACACAGACACGTCACAGGTTAGCTGGCCAGTCGAAACTTTGTTGGCGTCGCTCACATAGCAGTGCATTTAAAGTGATAGTTCAGGGTCAAATGTCACACGTTGGCAGCATCGCCAACCCTTGGTGGGAAGCAGTAGGGCTACTCAAAGCTGGAAGTCGAGGGGATGGGAGAGCTGGGTCTGGCTGGACCCCGAGAAGTGGAGCCATCGTGGCTCATCACTGCCACTCTCTCTCAGCTTCCTCAAACATCTCTCTGCCTGGTAACACGGAGCGCCTCGCCTGATCGTCCCTTACTTCATACATTAAACATGTTTTATCGAACATTAAAAAATAAATTGACAGTAATGCAAAATTAAGTTTTTTCTACGACATAATTTCTATGGTTTTATTTTTTTTTAAATTATTGTGTGTGTGTTGCTGAAGGTGTTTCAGCTGCCCAGCCCTTTCGATGGACATGAGTGAAAAACTCCCCATGAACTTCAGGACATGGGGAGAAAACTCTGGAAAGGCCGAAGAGAGATCACCTCTCCTCGGGTGGCTGGGCGTGTCTGGTGGTTGGAAGGTTGTGCAAGTGGTTGTATTATATTGTTTTATGAGGAGTAGTTTCAAATGTACACCTGAAACGTGAAATCACTTCACTTCCAAGTGTATAATTGACTCTGAACCCTAAAACAGCTGCTGCTTAGGAGTTAAGATGGACTATATCTCATAAATATACAATGTAACACCTCGCACAAACCATCAGATACCAGATACCTGGGTACCTTTCATTTAGCTGATGCTTTTTAGTCAGCGAGATGATCAGTGCTCTGATCATCTCGCTGACTAAAAAGCATCAGCTAGGTAATCTATGTGAGGGGGAGGAGAAGCGGCTTTCTGGCGTTTCTCATATAAGGGGTTGCCTGATATGTCACTGGTTTAGGGGAGGCTGGAGGCGCTCTAAAATGGAGGGAGATCACCTTGCGGTTTATCTCCGGATGCTGTCTCACCGGCAGGAATTTGAGTGTGTAATTGTGAGGGAAGAGAGGTGGAGTGAACTTTCCTAAGGCCTGGTCCACCATCAGCCGGATGCTATCTTCCTCATCATGACTGATATTCATTCCATAAACCATTCCAACTGGAGATACTCCCAGTAGCAGCGTCCCTCCCTGATGACTCATGAAATCACAGCCGACGGTTAAAATGTCATTACGGAAATCCGTATTGACATAATCAACTTCGCCGCTGTTAAATTTCAGGTTTTCTGCATCAATGTTGTCAATATATGTTCCATAGAACATATAGTGACAACTGCCGATGTTCTGGCTGGTGGTTCGCTGTGGACTGCGGTGTAATGGGGAACGGCTTCTCCTCTGTAGCATTACTGGGGCGCCCCTTGCAGCCCTTGCTACCCTGCATGGTAGGACCTTTCCCTGCGTCTCTGGCCCGGTGATTGTAACCCTAATAAAAACAGGCCTACTGGGCCCTGCCTACTGGGCCCTGCCTCCTGGGCTCTGCCTCCTCCCTCCTGCCTCCTGCCTCCCTGCCTCTGCCTCCTGCCCCCTGGTCTCTGCCACTTAGCTCAAGTAGCCTCACGTGGCCCTCACGTAGCTTGTTGTTCTTTTCGGCAAGAAGAGCATCCTTCTGCCGCTGTAGTTCTTGAACATCAGGCTCAGATAATGGACCCCACACACTAGCGTCCCGCCTTAAGAAGACCTCTGATCTGTTGACCTGATAGAGCTGAGTGGAGGCTTGAGGGGATCTGAACTGCAGGGAGATGATCTTGAAATCAGGATGATTGTTTATCGGCAGGAAGCGCAGGGTGTAATCATTGCCGGTGAGAGGAGGATTGAAAAGATTTGCGGACATGTGCATCAAGTCGCGAATCTCCTTCTGTTGGAATATGTCCAAATATATTCCACAGACCTCTCCCCCATCCTCCACCCCAACCAGCAATGTGCCTCCCTCGGTATTTAGGAAGGCACAGCCATACTTAAGAATGTGTCCAGGTAAAGAGTTGGTGAGATAGTTACCTTGACCTTCCTTAAATTCAAGATGTCTTGCAGGTGGTGATGTTAAAAGCACTCTGCATTTTAGTTTTGTAGTAGTAGTTAAAAAGTAGTTTAAAAAACCAGAAGAAAACTGCAACTTGTCAAAACTATGAACGTGACCTGGATTTGGTCTTATTTATGAATCTTTACAGTGAGCAATTTGATGGGTTCAAAGCCACTCTGTGATGGCACACTCGGTGCCGTCACAGAGTGACCTCTCGAACGCGCTCGGCTTGGCTCGATTGCGCATGCGCAGTTGACCACTGACGACGTCATGTTGAAGGTAGTTGAAGGTAGGTTTCAGCTTCATAATAACGTGTGACCGTTCATCTATTTAGAGAACTTAGTCTTAGTCATTCACTTCATCTGTTAGTTAGTGGTAAGAGGCTACCTTAAGCTAGCGTCGTTTCTGGACTATGACAGGAGCTTCCAGGAAGTTGAGGACTTTTTATCCAGGAAGCCTGCTTCACCAGCGTAAAAATAAATAAATAAATAAATATAGAAAAAAAAAAATAAACCCCTTTTCTCGTAATTACGAGATCCTGATCTCGTAATTCGGGTGCATTAGGGTGCATTAGGGTGTATTAGGGTGTATTAGGGTGCATTAGGGTGTATTAGGGTGTATTAGGGTGCATTAGGGTGTATTAGGGTGCATTAGGGTGTATTAGGGTGTATAAGGGTGTATTAGGGTGTATTAGGGTGCATTAGGGTGTATTAGGGTGTATTAGGGTGCATTAGGGTGTATTAGGGTGCATTAGGGTGTATTAGGGTGTATAAGGGTGTATTAGGGTGTATTAGGGTGCATTAGGGATGGACGGGAAGAGATTCCTCACGCTCCGCTGCAATAAGGACCGCTACAGGAGAACATTCCTGCCGTCAGCAATACGGCATCCCTGTACCATACATACTTGCATTTTGCACTTTCTACTGTTTATCTAATTTACTTAATTTGAATACACTCTGCGGCTGTAAATATAAATATATTCTCCAGTTAGTTGTATTCTATTCTATTTTATTGTGTATATTTAAATATATATATATGTATGTATATATATATATATATATATATATATATATATATATATATATATATATATATATATATTTGACTTTATTTTAATTTGTATATATCTTTCATCCCTGTTGCTTCTTTATATATTGATCTTTAATCTTGTGTGTTTTATATCTTCACTTGTCAGTTGTATGGCGCTACTGATGACGACAAAAAAAAAATTTCCCCTTGGGGATTAATAAAGTATATATTCATTCATTCATTCAAGGAGCTGAAGTTGCCTGTGGAGAAAGGATGTCAGGGGAACATTTCCAACACTAAAGAAAACTAATATCAACTTGATCTCATGAACCGAATATGTTGTTTTATTAAAGGAAAAACACACGGCGCTTGCATATAGCGCACACTCCCACACATTCAAGCGGGACTTTCCGCAATGACTGAGACGTATTGACTAACTTGTTACGAATTCCCTCAATGGCGTAATTCCGAAATTCGTCTATCAAATCCGCACCACCTCGAAAGCTAGTGGATATGTTGTTTCTACCCAAGTTCGAACCCGGAGCTGTCGTGTGACAGGCGCGTGCACTAACCACTCAACCACCATGTTAGAATGAAATATATATGTAAAGGAACGTATTTATGTTTCTTGTTTTTATTATTAGTCGCGGGAGCATAATGAAGAGCGCTGTGAGGCCGGGCGGCACACTCACAGAGAACACGGAGCATGTGTTTTATTTATTTTTATTTAATAAAAATATGTATATTTGAACTTCTCACGAGAGCGACTGGACCAGCGCAGACTCAAAGTGCTCCACCTGTGCGTCATCAAAGAGCTTCAGAAACAACAGCTCCTCTCCTTTGTGCTTTGGAGGAGGAAGAACTGAGAGGTGGCTGAAGTCACGCTGCACGCCGCGCTGCACTCTTCACAGTATTTTTCACCGCGAGGCATTGTGTTGCAAGTCGTTAAAAATGGATGACGTCATGATAGTGGCTTCACAAACGAGTCACACAGCGAGGGTATCTGCAGAGGAGAGCCAAGGCAGATAAACAGATAAGCAGATAAACAGCAGATAAAAAGACCTTAAAATAGGGTTTATCATCCAAACACCTATCTATCTATCTATCTATCTATCTATCTATCTATCTATCTATCTATCTGATGTTGGGATCAATGACTTTAACTGAGCACACCCTCATCATCCCATCACAGTGAAAAAAGGAAATCGCATTTCATCAATAAAATATGGTTTAATTTATGTGTAAAAGAAATACTACAAATAATTTTACATTTGTCGTCTTGTGATTTTATTGAATGAAAACTTAAACTATATCAGGTGGAACCATTATTTGATTGAATGTATTCAGATTTTTAATTTTATATTTATACTTGACGATTCAATCTTGATTAATGCTTTTCTAAAAAAGTGTGATTCCCATTCCTGATGCTTGAAACCAACTCAACACAATCCTCATCCTTGAAACATACCAAAACAAAGTACATTTCAAAGACAACCAAATAGTTTTGGAAATGTACTTTTCCTCATTTGGTTTGATGCATTGAATTAATGAAAGAATGAATATATACTTTATTAATTCCCAAGGGGAAATTAAAGAAAAAGAAGAAGAGAGGAAAGTGGAAAAAAAGACTATAAAATAAAGAAACTATCAGGCAGCTACTGCGACAGGCAGCCGCTGGCACGGCGCCATCTTGCATGCTTGCATGCTTGACGTAGTTCATTTAGAGTAATGTATAATTGATATTGCCTTTTAATCAATAATCTTAATATAACCACATTCATAGTTTAACCATAAACAGGAATGTTGCTGTTAATCAATTACTTTATGTTCTGGCGATTATCTTGATTTGTCATTCAAAGATATGATTGATGATGAAGACCTCTATCAGTTATGATGACATTAATAAACAATGACATGAGAAGACAACATTTTCAGTTAGAAGTGTTTTGTTTATTCAACAAGTCACAATGAGCCTCATAAAGTATGAAAGTTGCAACTAGAGGTGATGATTCATCACAACAACAACTTGTAGATTTCTACAAGACACACTGTACTCAGAGAGAGTAAAGGAACAACTGTCTTTATAAAAGACAAACCATTTACAATATTAGAGGACACAGTACTCACTGTCTTTAAACAATACTTTTACAAATGGATTTAAACATTTTCACTTCGTTAACAAAACAAATAGTAAAAACTGTCAAAAAGAAGAATCAAAATTTCTGATCAAAATGATCAATAACAATGAAAAGATACTAATGTATCCATAGCTTTTACCATCCACCAATACATGAAATACAGTGATGCAAAAATAATAATTGCTGATGCAATCAGATTTGCAACATGCATGACAAGATGTTCTCTTTCTTAATTTAAAAGATAAAGTTGCTGTTATTTCCTCAGGAAATGTCATCTTCCACAAAGAAAGCAGAAACTAAAAACAACCTTCTGTACAAACAGAAGAACAAGTTCATAACATTTCAGAATTCAGAAGAATTCACTTCCAGTAATCTTTGACCAATGTGGTCATCTCAGTTTGTCTGCTAGCAGCTCCAGTCTGTAGGCGTCTACCACGGCCTCCAGGGGGCGCTGTTGACTGGACTCTTCTCTTTGCTGATGCTGGTCTGGACTGTGGAGCTCAGAGGAGAGAAGTCAGCCTCTCTCAGGTTCTTATCAGAGGAAGACTGCAGCTTGTTGAAGTGGTGCATCCGTCTTCTCTGCTGTTGATTCTGCTGCTGCAGTCGTCTCAGGACACAAACTGTCATCTCCAGGATGTCTGCTTTCTCCAGCTTGGAGTCTGGCTGCTGTTTGAGGAACTCTGGATCCAGGAGAGACTTGAGCTGCTCAATGCTGCTGTTGATTCTCTCTCTGCGTAACTTCTCCACCAGAGGCTTTCTGATCTGCAGAAAGAGGAACAAAGTCATTAATAAACTTATTCTGGAGGATAGAGTTAGCATGAAGAAAGACAGCTTCTCATCAACAACATTTAAATGTTTCCATCCATCCATCCATTATCAGCCGCTTATCTGGGGTCGGGTCGCGGTGGCAGCAGGTTCAGCAGGCCGACCCAGGCTTCCCTCTCACCCGCAACACTTTCCAGCTCATTCTGGGGGATCCCGAGGCGTTCCAAGGTCAGCCGGGAGATATAATCCCTCCAGCGTGTCCTCGGTCTTCCCCGGGGTCTCCTACCAGTTGGACGTGCCTGGAAAACCTCTAATGGGAGGCGTCCAGGAGGCATCCTGACTAGATGCCCGAACCACCTCAGCTGACTCCTTTCGACACGAAGGAGCAGCGACTCGACTCCAAGCTCCCTCCTGATGTCCGAGCTCCTTACCCTATCTCTAAGGCTGAGCCCGGCCACCCTGCGGAGGAAGCTCATTTCGGCCGCTTGTATTCGAGATCTCGTTCTTTCGGTCACGACCCAGAGTTCGTGACCATAGGTGAGGGTTGGAACATAGACCGACCAGTAAATGGAGAGCTTCGCCTTCCGGCTCAGCTCCCTCTTCACCAGGACGGACCGGTACAGCGCCTGTTTTATTGCTGCAGCCGCACCGATCCGTCTGTCGATCTCCCGCTCCACCTTACCCTCACTCGAGAACAAGACCCCGAGATACTTGAACTCCTTCGCTTGGGGTAGGCAGTTTGTCCCCACCTGGAGGGAGCAATCCACCGGTTTCCGGCAGAGCACCATGGCCTCAGATTTGGAGGCGCTAACTCTCATCCCTGCCGCTTCACACTCGGCTGCAAAACGCTCCAGTGAATGCTGGAGGTCACGGTCCGAGGAGGCAAACAGGACCACATCATCCGCGAACAGCAGAGAGGCGATCCCGAGACTCCCGAACCGGATCCTCTCCGCCCCCTGGCTGCGCCTAGATATCCTGTCCATGAAGGTCACGAACAGGACCGGTGATAAAGGGCAGCCCTGGCGGAGGTCAACACCCACCGGGAACGTGTCTGACTTATTACCGAGGATACGAACACAGCTCCTACTGCAGGCGTACAAAGACCGGATAGCCCGTGCCAACGGGTCTGGCACCCCATACTCCCGCAGCACCCCCCACAAAAACCCCCGAGGGACCCGGTCGAAAGCCTTCTCCAAGTCCACAAAGCACATGTAGACTGGTTGGGCAAACTCCCAGGACCCCTCCAGTAGTCTTGCGAGGGTAAAGAGCTGGTCCACTGTTCCACGACCGGGACGGAATCCGCACTGCTCGTCTTGAATCTGAGGTTCGACAAGCGGTCGGAGCCTCCTTTCCAGCACCCTGGCATAAGCTTTTCCCGGGAGGCTGAGCAGTGTGATGCCACGATAGTTTGAGCACACTCTCCGGTCCCCCTTCTTGAAGATGGGAACCACCACCCCGGTCTGCCAGTCCATGGGCACTGTTCCCGACCCCCATGCGACACTGAAAAGGCGTGTCAACCAAGTTTCAACCCATTTAAATGTTTATGAATCTTCAATTTACCTTGTGGGTCAGAGTCAGATGCTCCTGAGAATTGGTCATTGCTGCAGTGGTTGTAGGTGCCATGTCTGGATCTCTGTGCTGTAGAGGTCTCTGTAGAGAGAATGTGATCTCTGCTGGCTTCATCCCTCCTATTTATACTCCCTCATCTCCATATGAATGTGTGAAGCGAAAGGAAAGTCAGTGTGACCTAACGGATTTAAAACCTGTACTCTTAATTGACTTTGTGAATTCACTTATTTATTCATCTGCTAACAAGCATTTTTTGCCATAGTTTGTTTAGGTATTAATTCATCAGTTTTTGTTTAATATATATCTTTTTCATTAACCCCTTTTTAATTTGACCCATTTGTTTCCTGATAGATGCATTAATGCATTCCTTTTCATTTGAACATTTCTCTAATTAATTAGTTAATTAATAATTGTATTATTTCCTTTTTTTAATATTAATTAATGGAGTGATCTTTAACTTGACAGCCAGATGACCCGCTGTCCGTGCTCCTTGCTTCTTTCACTAAATGTAACGTCCCTGCAAAAAACATATGTTTGGTATAAACATATATATGTGTGGATGGTGTGAGGACACCTACTCTTATGTCTGGTCCACAGCTCCTGCTGTGGTGTATGACAGCAAGCAATACTACCAACAGGCCACTGCCACAGCAGGTGTAACTCATGGTGTGTTCTATGGTGGTACTTCCTATAGTAAAATTGTGTCTATTCTCCTGACATCTGGGCCTTTTTTGGAAGATCATGATGTTTGTCTTCTTTAGATTTACGGGCCCAGTTGTAACAGCCTTCAACAGGCCTAGCTGGTGTTGGAGTCCCTGCTCTGTGGGAGACAACAGAACCAAGGCCCTGTGTCTCGTACCTGGCTCAACAAAGTCGAGCAAATGTCCTATTATCCAGCTTAAATGAGCGAGATGATTGTGTGAAAGAAATTGTGTGTGATTCTCTGTATTCTCATCATGAGTCCACCTTAATCATGTTCTACAATAATGATATTGAACAGCGCGTCATGCAGCGGCTGATAGTCTGTGTCTGTGAGACGGGCGATCGGCTGCGCCTGTGGTGATCAATGTCCGCGGCTCGAGAAGCTCTCGTAAATAAATGATTCCTTGTCTGAAGAATCTATAGCGCCGCGTACAGGAAGTCATGAAGATGTGAGAATGGATCTTGGAGATCTGGAAGAACTCTCTCCCTATAAAACTAATATAACTAATATCGCTCCTTCATCAATGAGGAAGTGAGCTGCCTTTTTTGTCCAGTGGGAGTGGCCAGCTTATCCAGTGAATTTCAGTAAGCCTGCCCGGGAGCAGGTTTACATTTTTGGCTGTGTTGCTATGGTGATTTATCTAAGCTTGCTTCGAAGAACCGAAAAGCCAGACCTACGTCATCTTATCCTGACAATTAGCCCGCTAACTCAGTAAGCCAGGTACGAGAAATAGGGCCCAGGTCGTCTGCATAGAACAGAGACTTGGCCCATGGCTGCACTCTGGTCCAGCTGCACTGCTAGTTCATTTATATAAATGTTAGCTTTGCGTTGTCTGCGAGTGTTCCGCCCGGCCTCACAGCACTCTTCATCTGTGGATGAATGGTTAGTGCACACGCCTGTCACACGAGAGCCCTGGTTTCTATAATAGGGTAAGCAACATCATAGTTTCAAGAATAAAGTTGGACAATACAAATTCCCAATTTGTCGCAATAATAGTCATAACAATTGCAACTTCATTAACACACCTGCCAGCCTGAGGAATGCATTCAGTCTCAGCGTGGTTGAAAGGTAAAAAGCTGTACTCTTGGTGAAAGCAAGTGCATTTCTCAGACGGATTTCATTGCACTGACTAACTACAACCATGGCTTCAAGTGCAGCTACAGAGTCGTTGCAGAACATATCCACAGCTCTGATTAAATGCAGACTCCATGCTCCAGCCACAAGGAGTGTTGTGGGTAGTCAGTCATCGAGAGAAAGTGTAATGGAAATTAAATAACCTAATCAATCTCCTTTAGAGAAAACAAATGTGATGTGAAACACTTAAATGTCTTCAAGCATTTATTAAACAGAAACTGGAATAATTCAATTGAATGGACAGAGCTCGTCACCACAGATGGTTCGGAGGTCTGACCAGGAAAAATAGTTCAACATGAATTTTATACATCAACAATTATTATTGAAATGTTTGCCCTTTCCCCCCTGCTCCTCCTCACAGTCTCCTCCTCCCCACCAGACGAGCCTTGATGCCTAAAAAGGACTAAAAATGTTGTTTTTCTTCCTCCTTTTCTTTTAGGATTTGGTCTCCATTTTTTCAAATCGACCTATAGGACAACAGAAGCTGTAGGCCTGTGACCTCACCAGCCTAATTAATGCAACTAATATCATACAAATATATATATATATGTATATATATATATACATATATATATATATATCGATTCCCACCGTACCCAACTAAATAGTCAGTGTTTGGTTCAAATGATGAGCTCCAGGATGTGAGCAGAACACAAAACAACTACCTCAAAGGATGTGGTTCAATCTTCTCTTTAAGGTCATATAATAAATAACCCAGTCTCTGATGCTGGACTACATGAGGTCATTAGACAGCTGGACAGCCTGAGCTTCATAGTCCATGTTCAGTTGTTTATTGTCATTCTCATTCACAGCTGTATGAAGCTCCACATCTGTTCTGGTCTCCTGAAGCTGCACATCTGTCCTGGTCTCCTGATGTTGAAATGGACTACATGAGGTCACCACACAGCAGCTGGACAGCCTGAGCTTCTTGGTCCATGTTCAGTTATTTATTGTCATTCTCATGTCACCATTTCTATCATAATGTGTAGAGCTTGTTTGTAAGATCATATTAGAAATAATAAGGCTTCAAACAAAGTACAGATTGCAAGACTTTTATTGAAATGAAAAACAAACATAAAATCAATGATGGCAAATAATACTAAATAAATAAATACAAAGGAATAAGACAAACTATTATAAATAAGTATGATATAACCACCTGTATCACCTTCTCGGGTCAAAACGTCCCTCTCTCCACATCTGTCACCAACATTGTTGTTAAAATGGACCCCAATCTCTCTTTTGACACCCACATCAAACACCTCTGCAAGACAGCTTTCTATCACCTCAGGAACATCGCCAAACTCCGTCCAACACTCACCCTGACTTGAAAAACTTGTCCACGCCTTTGTTTCGTCCAGGCTGGATTACTGTAATGCTCTCCTCACCGGAATCTCTAACAGGAACATCCAGAGACTACAACATATTCAAAGCAGCGCTGCCAGGATCCTGCTACGAGTCCGCAAATACGACCACATCACCCCCGTTCTGAAATCATTACACTGGCTCCCCATCCCACACAGAATTGAGTATAAGCTCTCCCTCCTCACTCATCAGTGCATTCACGGACACGCCCCCCAATACCGAAAAGAACTACTCACCCCCCAGACCTCCTCATTCAACCTCCGTTCTGCAACCAAAAATACCCTCCAAGTCCCCAGAACAAAGCTCCGCACTATGGCCGATCGGGCCTTTTCCTCTGCAGCTCCGAGGCGGTGGAATACCCTCCCCGACCATCTGAGGGCCCCACAGACTGCAGAGGCTTTTAAACGTGACCTGAAAACTCACCTTTTTAAGAAAGCTTACTGCTAAAATATCTTTTATGGGCTTTGCTTTTAAATATATCTTTAAAAAAAATGTTCTTGTTTTATTCTGCTCTGTAGCACTTTGAGATTGCTCAAATATAAAGTGCAATACAAATACAATGTATTATTATTAGTAAAAAGTCTAAAGTGAAGACAGTCAAAGTGATGATTTCACGATATTTTATTGAAAAACACAGCTGAATTCTGAAATGCACAAAATCAAAATGCTCCCAAAAAATTAAATCAAAAACAATGAACAGTAAATTAAATACAGTGTGTGTATGTGTGCAACCACACACACACACACACACACACACACACACACACACACACACACACACACACACACACACACACACACACACACACACACAGGAGATAGTACATTTATAAACATGTTTAAAATATAAGTGCAATAATCATCAACATTATCTGGTTTCAGCTTCTCAAATGTCATGACTATTGTACTATATGACAATTATATTTACTGAAATAATTATATATATTCTAGTACAATAATTATATTTATTCTAGTGCAATAATTATATTTATTCTAGTGCAATAGTTGTATATATTCTAGTACAATAATTATATTTATTCTAGTGCAATAGTTGTATATATTCTAGTAGAGTAAAAGTATGTATTCTAATGCAATAATTGTATTATTCTAGTGCAATAATGATTGTCACTTCTTCTTTTCTCTCATCCATCCATCACCTTAAGCCCGCTTTCTCCCGGCGGACTCTGGAGCAGAACAAGGTCACTGCGACTATCTACGCTCAATGTTCCCTTTTAATCAGTGAATTCATTAAACAAGCCACAAGGGGCTCATCTGGCTCAGCAGGTCTGGAAACAGTCGCTGTAGCTGGTGACATGTGTGCTGTATAAACAACCGCGTGTAATTGTCCTCACACAAAAGTGTGTTTATGCCTCATAGTGTGTCTTTATCTGTTGCTTCTGTAGACTGAAAATACCCTTTACTTTAATTCCAAGTAGCTATTTTGTTTATTTAATGGAAAAACAATATGTTTGTTTTGAAACAGGTAAAGCACAGACACTATATCAATATATAGTAAGCACACAACCTGTCAATCAAAGATGTGGCATGTTAACCTACAGTATGTATATAAACTAGGTTTTTTCACATGCCACATTCTGGAATGATAGCCCAAAAAAATGGAAAACACGTACCATCATCGCTGACAAGTTAACTCCTTCAGTTAGTAGGAGAGAACACAGGCACCAGAACAGGCCAGAACACGGCCAAAATAATGGACACAACAATAAAAAAGAGATGCTTACTAAATTCAAGAGTGGCAACTTCAGTTAAACAGTTACAATGCAATGTTTTGAAAAAATAAATCTCATTGGAACATTCAAATCTATTGTTGATTTTCTTTCCTTCTGTACAATTTTCTTGAAACAATGCATTCAATTTCAAAATCCAGACATTACTTAAACTAATGATCTTCAGTAGCAATAAATAATGTTATATTAGTGATTTTGTTATATATGTGTGAGTATGTTTAACTTAAAATGTTTATTTCATTAAACTTGGACTAAAGTAAAGAAATAATTAAAGTGAACTAATGATTTTGAGTAAAGATTACTAATGTGGACTTGAATATGTCTACTGCAGCACTTAAGGTTCTAAGTTAACATAACTTCAGATTTATTCTTATAATATACCCAATATCTTCTTCGTTGCCAGTGTTTTGGTACATTATTAGTAATTTTACATGCATTAGTAAAAATAATTAAATGAAATCTTAATAAAGAGGTAAAAATGAAACACCAGATTGTAGTTTACATTTTGTACGTCCTTCTCATTTGTCAAGAGCCTTCATTATCTCAAGTGTTGATTGTAATAACAAATGTTCCCTGCATTGTTTTACCAGCTCAAGACCCAAAATGTGACATAAACGGTGAGAGAGGAGCAAACTACCAATCAAAAAATACAAAAATCTGTGTTTCAAGTTAGATTACTAATTGAAATCACTACTACAAGTAAAATATTCTAATGTATTCAATGTAAAACATGTATGAACAACATGTTTGTATGTGCAAAAATAATGTAATAACCAATAGTTAACTGTTTTTGAATGATTTTTTTATTAATTTACTAATTTAATTTTTTAGTAATTTTTCTAAATTTCCCATTTAAAATGCTGAATAAAAATGTACGTCATGTACATTTATTTGGGAGACCATATGTGTCATACCTATGGTCTCCCAGCTATCATGAAGGCCGAACTGGTCTCTTCAGAAATGAACATGCAAATCCAGAGTCAATGGTTTCTTGGTACTCTGTAGCAGAAACCTGTGGCGTACCTGGTAGTTTTGAGAGGTGACCGCTGGCGGTGGTGGAGGGACTTCCGGCTGGCGCTGAGGGTAGCCGTAGTCTGTTGCCGCGTGCGTTGGCTGGTACCCCCCATAAGCCGCTGCAGTAGCGGGCGCTACGGAGACGGGCGCCGGCCTAGCTACAGCAGCCGGGCCTGCAGTGGGCGCATTGGCCGCCGCCATGGTGTGTGCCGCACAGGTGCTTGATGAACCGTGTAGCTGGCCACCGTGGTAGTTGGCTGCAGACTGGTAGAGCAACACACAGACACGTCACAGGTTAGCTGGCCAGTCGAAACTTTGTTGGCGTCGCTCACATAGCAGTGCATTTAAAGTGATAGTTTAGGGTCAAATGTCACACGTTGGCAGCATCGCCAACCCTTGGTGGGAAGCAGTAGGGCTACTCAAAGCTGGAAGTCGAGGGGATGGGAGAGCTGGGTCTGGCTGGACCCCGAGAAGTGGAGCCATCGTGGCTCATCACTGCCACTCTCTCTCAGCTTCCTCAAACATCTCTCTGCTTGGTAACACGGAGCGCCTCGCCTGATCGTCCCTTACTTCATACATTAAACATGTTTTATCGAACATTAAAAAATAAATTGACAGTAATACAAAATTAAGTTTTTTCTACGACATAATTTATATGGTTTTATTTTTTTTTTAAATTATTGTGTGTGTGTTGCTGAAGGTGTTTCAGCTGCCCAGCCCTTTCGATGGACATGAGTGAAAAACTCCCCATGAACTTCAGGACATGGGGAGAAAACTCTGGAAAGGCCGAAGAGAGATCACCTCTCCTCGGGTGGCTGGGCGTGTCTGGTGGTTGGAAGGTTGTGCAAGTGGTTGTATTATATTGTTTCATGAGGAGTAGTTTCAAATGTACACCTGAAAAGTGAAATCACTTCACTTCCAAGTGTAGAATTGAGTCTGAACCCTCAAACAGATGTTTGACAGCGCTGCTTAGTGGTTAAGACGGACTACCGGTAATCCTCATACATATACAATGCAACCCCTCGCACAACCCATCAGATACCTAATTCCTCTCCTTTGTGGTTTGGATGAGGAAGAACTGTGAGGTGTCTGAGTGGACTGGACCGTGTCTGGACTGGACCGTGTCTGGGTGGACTGGACCGGGTCTGGGTGGACTGGACCGGGTCAGAGTGGACTGGACCCGTGCTGTCATTGGCGCTACAGACCCCAATGACAAGCGTTGTGACGAAATTCAGGGAGAAAGTAAAAGCCGCACATGGAGGACATTTCACAGTATTTTCCACCGCTGATGCTTTTTAGTCAGACTAAAAGGCATCAGCTAAATGAAAGGTAATCAGCCGTGGATCCTGTGCCTCTCCTGTCCTCCTCCAGACTCTGGGAGGCACAGGATCCACGTTGCCTGAAGTCTAGTGTAAAGTTTCCACCATCAGTGATGGTTTGGGGTGCCATGTCATCTGCTGGTGTCGGTCCACTCTGTTTCCTGAGATCCAGGGTCAACGCAGCCGTATACCAGCAAGTTTTAGAGCACTTCATGCTTCCTGCTGCTGACCTGCTCTATGGAGATGGAGATTTCAAGTTCCAACAGGACTTGGCGCCTGCACACAGCGCAAAATCTACCCGTGCCTGGTTTACGGACCATGGTATTTCTGTTCTAAATTGGCCAGCCAACTCCCCTGACCTTAGCCCCATAGAAAATCTGTGGGGTATTGTGAAAAGGAAGATGCAGAATGCCAGACCCAAAAACGCAGAAGAGTTGAAGGCCACTATCAGAGCAACCTGGGCTCTCATAACACCTGAGCAGTGCCAGAAACTCATGGACTCCATGCCACGCCGCATTAACGCAGTAATTGAGGCAAAAGGAGCTCCAACCAAGTATTGAGTATTGTACATGTTCATATTTTTCATTTTCATACTTTTCAGTTGGCCAACATTTCTAAAAATCCCTTTTTTGTATCAGCCTTAAGTAATATTCTAATTTTGTGACACACGGAATTTTGGATCTTTTCATTTGTTGCCACTTCAAATCATCAAAATTAAATGAAATAAACATTTGAATGCATCAGTCTGTGTGCAATGAATAAATATAATGTACAAGTTACACCTTTTGAATGCAATTACTGAAATAAATCAAGTTTTTCAAAATATTCTAATTCACTGGCTTTTACCTGTATATATATATATATATATATATATATATATATATATATATATATATATATATATATATATATATATATATATATATATATATATATACGTATATATATATATTTGACTTTATTTTAGTTTGTATATATCTTTCATCCCTGTTGCTTCTTTATATATTGATCTTTTATCTTGTGTGTTTTATATCTTCACTTGTCAATTGTATGGCGCTACTGATGACGACAAAAAAAAAATTCCCCTTGGGGATTAATAAAGTATATATTCATTCATTCATTCAAGGAGCTGAAGTTGCCTGTGGAGAAAGGATGTCAGGGGAACATTTCCAACACTAAAGAAAACTAATATCAACTTGATCTCATGAACCGAATATGTTGTTTTATTAAAGGAAAAACACACGGCGCTTGCATATAGCGCACACTCCCACACATTCAAGCGGGACTTTCCGCAATGACTGAGACGTATTGACTAACTTGTTACGAATTTCCTCAATGGCGTAATTCCGAAATTCGTCTATCAAATCCGCACCACCTCGAGAGCTAGTGGATATGTTGTTTCTACCCAAGTTCGAACCCGGAGCTGTCGTGTGACAGGCGCGTGCACTAACCACTCAACCACCATGTTAGAATGAAATATATATGTAAAGGAACGTATTTATGTTTCTTGTTTTTATTATTAGTCGCGGGAGCATAATGAAGAGCGCTGTGAGGCCGGGCGGCACACTCACAGAGAACACGGAGCATGTGTTTTATTTATTTTTATTTAATAAAAATATGTATATTTGAACTTCTCACGAGAGCGACTGGACCAGCGCAGACTCAAAGTGCTCCACCTGTGCGTCATCAAAGAGCTTCAGAAACAACAGCTCCTCTCCTTTGTGCTTTGGAGGAGGAAGAACTGAGAGGTGGCTGAAGTCACGCTGCACGCCGCGCTGCACTCTTCACAGTATTTTTCACCGCGAGGCATTGTGTTGCAAGTCGTTAAAAATGGATGACGTCATGATAGTGGCTTCACAAACGAGTCACACAGCGAGGGTATCTGCAGAGGAGAGCCAAGGGAGATAAACAGATAAGCAGATAAACAGCAGATAAAAAGATCTTAAAATAGGGTTTATCATCCAAACACCTATCTATCTATCTATCTATCTATCTGATGTTGGGATCAATGACTTTAACTGAGCACACGCTCATCATCCCATCACAGTGAAAAAAGGAAATCATTTCATCAATAAAATATGGTTTAATTTATGTGTAAAAGAAATATTAAAATAATTTTACATTCGTCGTCTTGTGATTTTATTGAATGAAAACTTAAACTATATCAGGTGGAACCATTATTTTGATTGAATGTATTCAGATTTTTAATTTTATATTTATACTTGACGATTCAATCTTGATTAATGTTTTTCTAAAAAAGTGTGATTCCCATTCCTGATACTTGAAACCAACTCAACACAATCCTCATCCTTGAAACATACCAAAACAAAGTACATTTCAAAGACAACCAAATAGTTTTGGAAATGTACTTTTCCTCATTTGGTTTGATGCATTGAATTAATGAAAGAATGAATATATACTTTATTAATTCCCAAGGGGAAATTTAGTGTCGCGTAGCAGCCATTTACACAGAAAATAAGATAAGATAAGAT
Organism: Taurulus bubalis; assembly: GCF_910589615.1. Taxonomy (NCBI): domain Eukaryota; kingdom Metazoa; phylum Chordata; class Actinopteri; order Perciformes; family Cottidae; genus Taurulus; species Taurulus bubalis. Next base: position 22,670,156 of record NC_136593.1, on the reverse strand, counting down.
ATAAAAACAACAGGGATGAAAGATATATGCAATAATAATACTAATAGAATAAAGATAAAAATAACAACAACAATAAAATAGCTGTATGAAAGAAAGAATAACAGAGTATTAATTTAGGAATTAAATTAACTTAAACTTAAACAGTAGAAGTGCAAGAGTGCAAGTATGTATGTGCATATTAAGGTTTAAATAAAAATAAAATTAAAATAACAACAACAACAACAAACAATAGGAGAGTGCAAAAATGCAATAAATGTATATAATATGATATGTTAAGTGTTAAGTGTAGGTAACTATGAACATGTACAGTGTTTACAGTACAATTTAATTCACAGAGGAACTAGCAAGCGGTGACTTGTTGTAAAGCCGTATTGCTGTCGGCAGGAATGTTCTCCTGTAACGGTCCTTGGTGCAGCGGAGCGTGAGGAGTCTCTTGGAGAAAGTGCTCCTCTGGCCCTGCAGCAGGTGGTGGAGAGGGTGGTCCGGGTTGTCCAGTATGGACAAAAGTTTCTTCAGCGTCCTCCTCTCCACCACCTGCTCCAGAAACTCCTGCTTGCAGCCGATGATGGAGCCGGCCTTCTTTACTAGCTTGTTAAGTCTGTTGGTGTCACCGGCTCCAATGCTGCTCCCCCAGCAGACAATAGCGAAGTACAGGGCGCTGGCCACCACCGACTGGTAGAACATCTCCAGCATCTTGCTGCACACATTGAAGGATCGAAGCTTCCTCAGGAAAAAGAGTCGACTCATCCCCTTCTTGTACACAGCGTTGACGTTGGCCTTCCAGTTCAGTCGGCTGTCGATGGAAACACCCAGGTACCTGTACTCCTCCACTGTGTCCACGTCCTCCCCCAGAACACTCAGAGGACTCGGAGCTGTTGTCTTCCTCCTGAAGTCGACCACCATCTCTCTGGTCTTAGCCACGTTCAGAAGCAGGTGATTCACACCGGCCCACTTCACAAAGTCACTCACCACTGCCCTGTACTCCTCCTCCCGTCCATCCCTAATACACCCGACCACTGCAGAGTCATCAGAGAACTTCTGCAGATGGCATGACTCCGTGTTGTACTGGAAGTCAGTGGTGTACAGGGTGAACAGGAAGGGAGACAGAACAGTTCCCTGTGGGGCTCCAACATCACTGACCACCGTCCCAGACAGCACACGGCCCATTCTGACAAACTGCGGTCTGCCTGTGAGGTAGTCAGTGATCCAGGAGACGGTGGACATGAACATGTTTAATATTAACGAAGGGTAATTCGGGTTTGGTGGGGAGACGTATGAAGCGAGCCTCGTGTGAGAACTTGAGAAGATGTCTCTGATATATCTTCCTGTTGCCAGGCGCAAGACCTGGAGACGCACCTTCAGCGGCTCAAGTCGGCTTCATCCAGGAGCCGAGGAAGCTGAAGGAGAGCGTGCAGCCGATCTACGCCCGCTACGTATCGCTGACCGACGTGGTGAGTGGTTCACGCGGTGACGTAGAACCCTCAGAACCGACGGGATAATAATTTGTGGTCTTGTTGAAACTTGTAACTCGCGCTATGTGCCGTTTACATCAAGACAATTATTTTTAAGTTTTATGTTTAAATATGAGAATGTGGCATTATCTAGTGGTAACTTGTGATGAATTTATGAGAGCCGAATACATTGGATAAAAAATAAATAAAGTCATTTAACTGCATTAAAACAGAAAAACAATGCCATGAAGTCATTGGGAACAAATCGATTGATGTGGTCATGAACAATTGAAACGATGAATCGGATTAAGGTTATAAAAAGGGATGAATCCCTTTCCTGCATTACATCCCAAAACTAGTTAGTCGAGTTGTGAATGATTCAGAACAACAAGCTGAGCAAACGTTAGCAGCAGCTCGGCCTGTAACTAGAAACTGCTTCATTCCATTTTAATTATTTTTACCGGTTTTAATCAACGAGTCCATTTGTTAAAAAACATCTGAACGATGAATACTCAAGAAATCTGAACTGGGAGAAGCCGATGACATCGCTGATGCTGAAGACAACGACTCCCATGATTCCATGTTTCAACTCTTAGCGGCAGAAAGTGACATGTTGTGTGTTTAAGGGGTGCTACATCTCTTAAACTGGCTCAATATCAGCTGTTTTTCTCTGCAAATAAAATTACGACAATCTTAATAATTTCATAGTGTTACGATAATATTCCTATATTAATGATTTACGATCTCTGGGCAACATCAGTGCAACAATGAATACGGTAATTTGGCTCATTTTGATTTTATCAGATTTATTAACTGGTACATAACTCCATTTAAAAACATGTTAAATAGTAACGGGGAAAAAGGCAACAAACAGAAGAACACACGTAGAGAAGTAAAGTTTAAAAGTGTGCAGACATCTTGGTGACGTCTTGTTTCAGGTCCACGATGTGGTCCTCGATCCTCTGGTGCAGCTCGTCCATGGAAGCCGACAGCGTGTCGTACAGCGCCTGGACACAAGGGGGCGTTAGTCCTCAAGCTGCCGGTCAACAACAAATAACGACTTCGGCGGCACACACACCTGAGCTTTGGCCGTCTCTTTGCTGCACACGTCCCTCAGGCTCTGGATGTTGGCCTTCAGCTGCTGCGTCTCTTTGGAGATCTCCTGGATCCGGCCGGCTCGCTCCTCGCGCTTCTGGTGGATTTGGTTGCACTGTCTGGGGGAACCGGTCAGTGTCGGTTATTTCAAACGTTCGGTGGAGGCGGGATCATCCAATTCTGTTTATCACATTGCTATGTAACTTCTAATTATGGATTACAGCGCTGAGCAAAAATTTTTTTAAGGGAGCATATACAGGCCTTTTTTGCCGCAGATACTAATTTCTTCTCATTGATGATCCATATTGGCAGATTAAGATCATGTTTGTTTTGTTACAGCAGCTGGTCCACGAGGCTCCACAGCCTCAGTCAGTGTAACCATCAACAATTCCAAATCATTTAACTTTGTTATCGTCATCTATCGCGTTGTTGCTTAGAAACAAAATCAAAGTGATAATGATATAAAAGATGGTATTTTTATGAATTAAAAAATTCTTGTCATTGATTAGTAATCCGAATAATTATCATAATCTATAAATCAAAAGATTTCAACCAAAGCCTTATTTTACAAGATTGCATTTGAACACATCCCGGCAACTTTTTCCTTTAAATTCCCACGAATGATCAGAGCCTGAACGCATCACAATGCAACTGAACAGAACCTGCTAGCAGCTCTCCTGCTGTTGATTGAACATAATTTACATATCAGAGATCGGCGACTAGAAAAGCATGAATGCCGATGTCCTGATGGCATATTTGACTGAGTATCATCCGATAACGATAACTAATTAATCCCTGGTTCCACCACTAGTGAGGTCCATGACGTTGCAGATGCGTTAAACGTACTCCAGCGTGTCCTGAACCTGCTGCTCCTTCATCTCCTTCTTCTTCTGCTTGCGGATTTTATGTTTGGACTCTTTGTCCAGCTTCATGCCCAGCGCTCGCTTCAGCTGGCCCTCCTCCACGCACAGGTTCCTCAGCTCCTTCTGATTTTTCTCATACTGAGCTGTCAGCTCCTTGTGCTACACACACACACACACACACACACACACAGTAAATAAAGGGTTCCGGTGTTTCTCTTCAAAGCCACCAGACTCCTTTGAGAGAAACAGTCGTTTTAACTTTGTTTTGTTATTGTGTGTGACTTTGGTGAATCTGAACTAACCCTTTAAAACGCCGAAGTCACACAATAACAAACAAAGTAACCGACAGCGGCAGCAGTAGACGAGCAGCTCCTGCGTTCTGCAGGTAAAAGGACTGGTTTGTAAATGAAGCCTGGTGGCTTTGAAGAGAGCGGCGATGAACAGAACTGTCAGTTCACCGCCCAGAAAGGGCCGTCTGACGGAAAGACAAGGCAGGGAAAATATTCAAAATATAGCCGCTTTGAAGCCTGGAGTTTGGCAATTTGAGAATGACGTTAAAGCGGAACGCTGAATAAGATGTTTTTATGTGTCCAAAATGTTACATTAAACTTTCGTGATCTGAAAACACTGCAAAATGGTTGACACTCCAAACCCATGACCAGATAACACAGCGACCTGTCAATCACTGTGTAGCCCCGCCCTAAAGCATAACCTGCTTTATGGTCTATTTGACTCTAAATGGACCATAACTTACTAAATGAACATCATGCTGTATTGAAGAAGACTTGAAACTACAGATTGAGACATAAACTCATGTTTACAATGTTTACTGAGGGAATAAATCAAGAGAGAAGTAGAGTCATTTTCTATAGAATTCTATACAACCAAAGCAGTCGCCTCCTGCTGGTCAGAAGAGAGAAAGCAGGTTTAAGACACTTCCTCATTGGCTTCACCTTGCAGACCCAGGATAAATACCTCATATAGCCTCACTTCACAAATAAATCCAAACAATCCCTTTTGTTAAAGACCAGGTCATGGACTAATACTGGGCTTTTTGAACTTTTTCTGCCAGGCAGGAAGGAAACAATATGGCTTGGGACAATCTATGCAGCCGTTTTCCTCATCACTCCCTGCCATTACTATAACAACATCATACTGGTTTCTAATTAAAAGGTAGCCAGTCTGCTATCGCTACCTTCACTACGAGCAGCGGCCTATTTGTAGTGGTTATTTCGCAGGTGAGCTCATTGAAGAGGACGTGAGACGGGCGGTGTAGTTCGTACCTCCTCCGCCCGCTGCATGCCGTTGCTCATACTGCTCTCCAGCTCCTGCAGCAGGCTGTATATCTGCTGGATCTCGGCATCCCTGTGGGTCAAACTCTGCACCTTGTTCTGCTGCTCCACCATGCGCTCGTCCGTGTTTTTCTGAAACCAAAGACAAAACAAATGGTCGTTTCAAAGCGGCGTTTCTGGAGACCACCCCACCCCCCTGTGTCCTCTACTCACGATGGAGCTCTTGAGGTTCTTGACGTTCTCCCTCATCTTCTCCATCTGAGCCTTCAGCTCCTCTGGGGACTCCACGATCTGAGACTTGAGTTTGCTGACATCCTCCTTCATGTTGCAGACGTCCACCTTCACCTGGGCCTGAGACCCCGCCCCCAAACAGCATATTTTCAATAAAAAGCCCTCGACAGAGCTCTCTGAGGTGCTTTTGGGACGCCGCACTAAAAGCGCCTCAGGATCTGGTTCACACGGTTGGTGTCAAACGTTCACGTACCAGTTTCTGAGTCTTCTCCGCAATCATGGCTTTCCACTCTGCGATGCTTTCGTTTTTCGCATCCTGAAAGGAGATTTTGTTGTTTCACTGGAGAGCGCACACACACACACACACACACACACACACCACAACTCATCATGTGACTGCGCTTCATCACCACCTACCACTTCCTGGTATTCGTGGACGTTGGTGGCCTGCAGCTCGGAGAGAGCGGCCGCCAGCTCGTCGGCCTCGGCCTGCTGCTCCGGTGGGATGGTCCTGAACGTGGACCAGAAGAAAATAAAAAAAGTGCAGGAGGAAACATTTGTCTTTTACGTCACTGGAGTGAACACACAACGATTTACATTCTGACTTCTTAGGATCATGAAATACATAAATATTCATGAAGTATTCAGAAATGCACAGATCTACTTACGTCAGCGTCACGATCTTCTTCTCTGCTTCAATGTTGCCTTTGGTGTAAACCTGCAGCCTGTCCATGTCTGTCCTCTGACAACAGGGAGAGTAACTGTGACAAACACACACTGAGAGCAGCAGTACGTCTGCAACCTTGTTATTCATAGAAATACATCTTGAATATGCTTTATAATGTGATTATAAAGATATAAATTGTCTTTTTGTCTAGGAACCACATTGTCGTGGACTTGTGGTTCCGTGAGCTGCAGAGTGCTCAATACATTAATACATTAGTATTTATTCGAGGTGATAAAGCAACACAGATAGGCCATGAAAGAAACCGCGTATGTATCACTTCCACGACCTCCGCCTCGCTCAAATTTAGACTGCGGGTAAATTTGTGTCTTTATTCTCGGGGAAACTAAAGTGTTTCTTCTTGTAGATTTTACGGCTTTGTTCTTATACATTTTTGTTCTTATAAATTTTTGCTCTGTAATATATTTATTCATTTTACCTCACCCAGAGTTACGTAAATATTGAGGGCAGACTCAATGCTGCAGAGATCATTTTGCTTACCGGTCCTAACATGTTAACCGTCAACCACCGGATACAAGACCGGATACAAGACCACTCTGGTTTTAGCCTCCACCCCCCCACATCACTACACCTGCATGGACAAGTATCACATACAAATTTGGCCTGCTTCTCGAAGATCAAGTCCATCCTCTGCTTCCTGAAGTGAAGGAAGTTCATGATGGCGCTCAGAACAGTCAGAGTCTTCTGTTTCTCTAGAAAGGGGAGAACAAGACCGGTGATATAGTTTCAGGGAAAAACTCTGGGCGGGTTTACCTGAAAAAATACAAAAATAATAATAAACATGTACGTACTTGGAGCTAGAAGGTCGTTCAGCGAAAAGTCGTAAACCAAGCACATGGGCAGAAACTGCTGCCTGTGAAAAGATCGCACAACGAAACAAGTTTCAGATCTGAAGCCTTTCAGATGCTGGACTACGAATAACAATAATATATATATAATATAATAATAACAAAAGCAGCCTTGTGTTCTGTTCATTTGAGTCTATTTGGCTTGTTTGCATACATCTAAATACAGTATTCTGTGGAGGTTGGGGCATAGTAATATATATATATATATATATCTATATATATATATACACATACATACATACACATATTACTCCAGGAGAGGAAGGAAAAAAAACTCACATGCGTATGTAGACGCTCATGATAGCGGTGGCCCCCTCATGATATACTGGGTTCTGAATGTTGTCCAGAAGTGGAACCTGTGGGGGGGGAATAAAATCATATCTTCAACATAGGAAAGATATCAACATTCCGTATATAAACGTGCAATGGACGTCATCAGCCTGCTCAGTGGAACTGGGGACGCCTGGTACTCACCATGGAGTGGCACTCGGGTCGGAAGCGAAACAGGAGATGCAACACCCTCATGTACAGCGTTTGAATGGAGTCCGGCTGAAAGAGAGACAGAAGTGAGCGCCTTGAAGATTTTTATCTGCTCCAAACTCAATCGGCATCTCCGACACGGGGCCGGTATCTGGTCTGGTCCTTAGTCATCGGAGTCTAACTGCCCGACTGTCTGAAGTAATTGGAATTCCATGAAAGGATAGATTTGTTTCTCTCTCTCACAGGCCCTTGTGTGCGCTGAAAGAGTTGTTGGTTGTTGGAGTCTTTCCCTCTTCCACACTGGCCGTGTAAAGATCCTTTGGTATGAGATTCCCGGGGAAGAGACGGGTCACTAAAGCCACAGTCCTCGTCGTGTTCAAAAGCATGAAAGAAAATAAAGCTACTAGAATGGCCCAGCCAATCACCTGACTTGAATCCAAGAGAAATAACTAAAGATCAGAGTTCATGAAAGAGTTCCCACAGAAGCTTCAAGATTTGAAGAATGAACCAAAAATCACAGCTGAGCAATGCATGAGACTAGTTTCTCATACAGGAGGCGTCTTGAACCAACAGAGGCTTTTGTACCAAGTATTAAATACATTTCAGTATATATGTATGTAGCTATGTAACTAATATATATATATATATATATATATATATATATATATATATATATATATGTAGCTATATGTATGTAGCTATATATGTATGTATCTATATATGTAAATATACATACATACATAATAAACTCCTTAGTTCAGTTTATTGAACCATTTCCGTTACACTACAGCTGTCTAAGTTCACGGACCATTCAACCCCACTCGGCATGTCGCCATTATCGGACGTTCACGGTACCTTTGGAGTCGGAGTCAGGTCGCTCTTCGTGAAGTGTTTCGCCTCTTGACCAGTGAGAACTTCGGTTCGGAAAAAATGCACTATCGCATCCGCGGTGTAGATGGGGAATGTATTTTCCGACATTGTCACGGTTTTAGTGCCAGTGAACAACAGGGACAAACTCACAACAGCGCACACACAGGAACTTTTCAACGACGATACAAAAATTGGCGCCCTAAATACGACTTCCTTGTTGATTTCTCTACGGCGAATCTGATTGGTCGTTTCACACTTCTTCTGTTACTAGGGAGATGGCTCACCAGCGCCCTCTACCGCACTCACCGTGTACAACTCTTGAAGTTGGCTGGTTATGATTGAATTTAAAATGTGTAATGTTTAAATTAAGAAAAAATAAGTTCACAATAATGAATAGCATGAAGCCAAAACATAAAAAAGCAGCTATTTACAGTTATAACAATAAACAAAAGCAATGGTGAAGACAATTATAATCTATTGTTGTCTTGTTTTATTGTCTTAGGATTGTGACGAGAGGGATACAATTATTTAGTTATTCGAAACCTTTTTGTATTAATATGTACTATTGTTGCGGTAGTAGCAATACCCCTTTCCAGGAAATATTAAAATAAACAACTGAAGGAGCAACGTCGATTCCCATTGGAAGAGTTCACAGACTGCAGTGTAGACAAGTATGTTTCATTCGTCTCTGAACAAAGGTTCCTGCAAGAAAATTACTTGAAATGTAATTCTTAAAAAGCAGGATTATTCCAGAGAAACTGTATTTATTTATTTAAAAAAATGTTGGTGCTGTTTTACGAGTAATATGTCATACTCCTGGTCGACACTCCGCAGCAGCAGGGGGCGCTGATGTGACACCGCGACCGTTATACGTGCACGTGACAAAACACGGAACTAACTGCTGCTGAGCCCCTGGATGCTGAGGAGGGGAACTTTGTGTCACATTTCAAAGTCAACGCTTACTGCGTGCAATGACTTTGGAAGAAGTTCCTGACCCGCTAATTCGCACGCGAAGGTTTCGGGTTTGAGCGAACAATGGCGGCCAACTGGGCCGAGAGGATCTCCGCTTTCTCCCGCAGTCCGTCTGGCTTCCTCTCCGAGACAACAGCTGACGCTTTCCTCGCAGAGCTGCTCCGTGAGCTCCGAGATGACAGAGCCAGTTACAGCCTTAAGGTAACAACAACATCAACTACAACAACAACACAAAATGGAAATGTGCGATTAGTTAACAAGTCTCTGGGTGCATCCCAAGTCTCTAAATTGCATCCCCGTTTCCCTCACTTGCGTCCTTTTCTTGCGTCTTAGTACCTCCCACCAGGGATGCATGGAGAGACGCAAGGAAACCATGCGAGGAGAGAGGACACAAGGACATATGTTTTAACAACAGACATGAGACGTCCTTTCCTCTGAAGCGTCACGTGACTGCGACCACTGAGCACAGCTGGATCAGCTGTGATCAGCTGTCAGTCGGCTTTAACAGCTGGAGAGAAATTATATTTTAAAAAAAAATCATTTTTTCAGCCGATTAACGTAAATGACTATAAACGTAGTTATATAAGCTGCATTTTGTTCCTTTTTTGTTTCAAAACCAGCAAAATCATACATAAATAAAATGAATGATAAATTAAAAAGTACTCGAAGGATGTATACATAGAACATATACAGAAGGTATACAGTCGACTCAACTATAATCATAAATATGATTTACGGCAGCTGACCTGTCATAACGAGTGTTCCCAGGAAATGTGGCTCCACCCACTCAGCTTAGCAGCAGCTTCTTTTTTCTTCTTTATTCAACAATTGCACATGTTCAATTTCATGAAGTGTCAATAAGAGACGGCAAAATACATTTAAACTAACATGCCAGGGATGCCGAACGAGTGGCGTTCGCTTGCCGCTGTCCTGGCACCTGACTGACGCCTGCCACAGACTTGCCACAGACGCCTAAGCGGGCTCATAAACCCCCAAACCTCGCTGGTCCCAGCTCCTCATATGGAATCTTTTTGACAGTTTGGTCGCACAAAATGAACAATTTGAAGATGTCAACTTGGGCGTTTTAACTTCTTCTTTTTTAAATACAATATTTGTATTACTACTTTAAATTGAGTAATTGACAGCAGTGAACATGTATTATCCGTGCTGTGGCATTTTCCATTGCGTCCCTCAGGTCCTGCTGCTGTCCCCGCTGTGTGAGCACCCGGCCCTGCTGTGTCCCTCAGACTCTGTGGGCGAGGAGACGGCCCTGGAGCTCATGTCGGTGTTGGACCAGTGTCCTCCCAAGTCCGTCCAGTTCCGCTGCCACCTCCTCCTGGCCCTCACCACCGTGCTCGTCTGCACCGCCTGCGTGAGCGTCCGCTCCTGCGCGGCCCAGGACTTCCTGGACCTGCTCCTTCAGATGGCCCAGGACACCGGGGACCTGCACGGGGACGGCGCTCTGCTCTCCGTCCGGGCCACGGCCTGCGACTGCCTGCGGGAGCTGGAGGCCTGCTCGCCGGGCCTCCTCGCGCAGCGCCTGGAGCTCCTGGGCGGGCTCCGGCAGAGGGAAACCTCCCGGGTCCACCAGGCCTACGCGGGACTCCACGCTCTGGTGTTGCGAAATGCCGTGTATCGGCTCACCCAGGACACGAGCGGCGGCGCCGAGCACCTCAAGGCTCTTCTGGGAGGAAACACATCCGTGGCGTGGGAGGCCGAGCTGGACTCGAGCCCGACGAGCGACAAAGACTCGGCCGTTCTGTCGTCCCTCATCCTGGGACCCATGGGCACCGTGCCGACCCTCCAGACTGGGCCCGACTGTAAGGAGCTGCGTTCGGTGCTGTCCTCCCTCCTGGAGGAGTCCTACCTCCTCACTCCTCTGTGCCAGGCTGCACTGCTACATAGACTGACAGAGGTGGTTGCCATGGTGCCCGGTGTCCCTCCGGCCGTATTCAGAGCTCAGCTGCTGCGACTGCTGGGCACGAGCGAGGTTCGTGTCACATGGAAGGAACTAGTCTCCAACTTTACTCACCTGTTAATGTTTACAAGCATTTTTTGTGTATGTTTAGATCTTAAAACGTTCAGTCCAGCCCAATTAAATTACATTTTCCAGTGAAGCTCTTGTGCATGTGAATATAATTTGAATACTGCAGGGGAAAGGCGGACCCCGCCAGTAAAAAGAAAGACTGCTTTACAGAATTTAAATCCTTTGGGGAGGGGGATTAATATTTAGGAATCAACGCTTTTTTGCTTTCTTTCCTTGAGTTAGACCAGTGGTTCTCAAACTTTTTCTGTCACGCCCCACTTTGGAGGAAGAAAAATGTTCACGCCCCACCCCCCAACTAAATTGTAACAAAATGCTGAATTTTTATTGAAATAACTTTTCGTGACTCCAGCCGTGCTTTTTCAAATAATAGAATAAAGAAAATTGAAATCACTTTCAAGTAAACCAGATTGCCCCATCAGACAAAAAACTAATAACACGTGCAATCATTTTGTTAGAACAATGCAAAAAAAAGTTCTATCTGTGCAACTAATATTTGGCAAACAAATTGCCTATTGTGGCAGCAATTAACTTTGCACTGAACATAAGATAATAACAATAACGTTCAACTTGTGCCTAACAAAACAAAATGAGTGCAGATGTGTGTGAGGATGGGTAAAGGATAAAGAATTCTAAATAAAATATAATTAAAAAAAAAAAATCCCCTCCCTGCGCCCCACCTGTAATACCTCTGCGCTCCACTAGACGGGCGCGCCCCACAGTTTGAGAACCACTGAGGTAGACTAAAATAGATAATTCTATATAATTTCATCGGGGTAATTATATTTTTTTCAAACGATCCAATAGAAAGTCTTCACATCAGCAGCTTTAAACTGACCCACTAACTCTTTGTTCCTCCCAGGTCTGCCTCCTCCACGCCACGCTGCTGTTGAAGTGTGCGTTCACCGACAGCCTCTTCAGCGCCGAGGACGAGGCCTTCATCCTCCAGCGGCTGGTCGTGCTCTCCCAGCACCCGCTGCTGAGTACGCCCGAGAAGCTTTTCTACACGGACTTCCTCCTGCACTTCCCCGAGAACCGTCCGATCGGATGCGGCGGCGACGGCGACGAGACCCTCCCCGTGCTGCTGACCCCGCGGCTCGCCGCGGCCCTGGCGCCCACCGTGTTCAACGACGGCGTCACGGCGCTCGCCCGCCTCAACCTGCTGGCCCTGGTCTACCTGGAGGAGGCGGAGGAGGGGGAGGAGGGAGAGAGCAGGGGCGTGGCCTACCTCTACGAGCACCTCGCCTCGCTGCTGCGCGTCGTGGCCAACGGGGGCGGCCGGGAGATCGTCGTCACCTTCTTCAGGGCCGCCTTCCTCTTCCTCTTCCACTTCAGCCACGTGGAGCGCTACTGTCGCAGCCTGACGGAGGAGCTGTGCGAGCTCTACCTCCGACACACCCACCTGGCGCCGCACTTCGTCAACCTGGCCGACCGAGCCCAGGACAAGCTCGCCGGGTCCGACTGGGCGGTGGGGTTCCTGAGGGCCCTCCAGGGGGTCATCGCTGATGCCCCGCCCGCTCGGCTCACCCTGCGAAACCTGAGCTGGCACCTCAAGACGCTGGCCCGCGTGGCGGAGGAGGGAGAGATTCGCCAGCGCAGCACCGTTGGCTTCCTTTCCAGCGTCCTCGCGCCGTCTCCCTTGTCTCTGTGCGCCGGCGGCAACTGGCGCCTGGGGAACGGCCTGCTGGGGGTTTGCCGCCGCCTCCTCGTTCACCCCAGCCTGGACTCGCTGCTCATCCCTCTGGCCGACGTCCTGCTGCATCTCACCCGCCACTACGGCGACACGGACATCCAAGACCACGCCCGCCTCTACTACGCCCTCCTGACCACGCTGTCCCGGGAGAAGCTAGCCGGGGTTCTGGCGCATGGCTCCGCCGAGGGCGGGCGGCAGGTTGCGAAGCGGGCGCTGTCCTGCATCATGGCGGAGAGCGAGGGCTTGGCGAGCGCGCTGACCATTCACCGGACGGAGAAGTCGATTTTCGGGCTGGTCGAGGCCCTTTCTGAGCCTCAAGGAGAAACGGTAACCGATGAAGTAAGCGACCCAGACCAGGATGAGACTTCACCAGCAGAGGCCAACGCAGCTCTGGAGGAATACAGAGCTCAGTTCCTCGTCCCCGGCTTCGCCTCGGAAATCACCCTAAACTACCGGCTGACTCGCACTGACGGCGACGGCGACTGCGACTCCTGCTTCGATCAGCTCTTCAGCATCCGCCTCCACTTCGGCCTCACGGACGACCACTACGAAGAACTGGGCGACATCAGCGTCCCGAGTCTGGTCCGGGGGCAGCCGGCGCCTAAAGTCCGGCTGAGACTGAAGCCCAGGCGGCCCTACCCCACCACGCTGCACGCCAGCGCCATCTTCACCACGCAGGACGGCCTCTCCTGGCTCACCGTCCTGCCGCACGTCCACGTGGCTTTCCGGCAGACCTTTGCGCCGCTGCCCGCCCCTTCCTCCTGGGGGGACAGCGGCAGACGGGTCTTGTTCGATGCCTTGTGGGATGAAATGGGCGCAGAAAGCGGGGACGGCCCGGCGGACTGTGCCACCAGCCTGTTCTGCTGCCGGATTAAGGAGGCGGCTCTCGCTGCCCTGGTGGAGAAACACTTCCTCCCCTACCGTATAGCGGATCTGCCCGAGGAAGAAGAGGTCAAGGTGCTCTTCTTCCTCCCGCCGCGGTCACACGTGCTGCTGAAGATAAGACCGGGGGATCCCGTGCAATTCAGTATCGCCGCGGATAACTGGCAGCTTCTGCGTCACCTGAATTCTTATCTTCTGACAATCACGTCCTCACAGGAAGACACTTGACTGGGACGCTGCTTACTGGCTCGCTTTTAAATAATAATTTTAATAACAAAATCCTAATTTTTGTCACGCTCAAATTGTACTTGAAATTAAGTTGCTGAAGACAGACGATTAAAAATAAACGTATTGCACTTTAATTGTCTTGAGCAGAAATTAAATGTGAAATTGTTTATTTTTCAAATAGTCAGAACAACCTCATTGGTTACTGTTGATCAATTAAAGACATAATTGACCCGAGTTGCACAGGATGTCAATGATATGATAACTCAGCAGAAGTTGTACTTCCCTCCTAAAATTCAAAGTAAGGACACATTAAAGGTACCCATGAAGTTTATTCTGTTTTTGTAATCCTACACATGACTCACTTCCTGCGGTTGGATTCACGCTGATCTGCTGATTCAACAGAAGGTGGTAATGAAAGCAGAGACGACAGATGAAAAATGAGCTGAGCACGAAATGCTCTCATGTTTGTTGAACACGCTGGATCTGGACATGACGTTCGTCTTGTTGCAGCTCTGAATCTCGTCCGTCAGATAATTGACTAAATGTGAGTGAAACAGGTTTGATAAACATTTTCAAATCTTTATTTGATAAGTGTCCACGTACAGGCTGGCCAGTGCAGCTCCATTTGGTATTTTCAGTTTTAGAAAACCTTCCCAAGGCTGACACTAAACTCAACATCGCCAATCAATGTGTATAAAAATTAAGACTTGTAGTAATTCTGACAGTATTGTAAGGCAAAAACATTGTTTTTTTTTTTTTCTTCCAGACTAGTGGAAAGAAAACACACCAGAAAACACATTCAGGTGGTTTTATTATACTACTTTGTTCACTTCTGAAAACTTCTCCTAAATGAACTGCACGTTATTAGATAATACCGTATTTTCATAACGTCGCACCAAACTTTACAGTTTCATCCCTCTCTATAGTCTGAAGGCTTTTACAGAGTGGTTCGTTCATATGTCACTCAAACTGATTTATAAATCTTATTTCTCAAAACATTAAATATTTTTTGAATTAATGGCTGTTAATTGTTTGATACAGAAGATTTCCAAAATCCCCCCCTCTAAAAAAACCTGACAAGTTTTGAAACAGGCTTTATCCAACGATCAGATTTCTGCACTATAGAATTATGCAAATTAGCACATCTTAAAATGAGAATAACCATTTGAATATTTAAAGATAACATTTCAGACAGCTTGTAATACAACAAATGTTTGTCTTAATGTCAGCAATCATCTGGGGAAGGTTCATGATGGCATCAGTTAAAATGTTGACCTGTAGCGTCTCTCCTTCAGTCCGTGTCTGAAAGGAGTCAAAACACTGGAACAGATGCTTTGACATCAGCGGTTCCAGTCCCTGTTTGAGTTTGTCTGTTAGCGGCCGCCGCGTGTCCTCTTAAAATCCAGTCCTCTAGTCAGAGAGGCCCTTGAAGTTGGGTTCTGTGTAAGGCGGCAGGGCGGTCTGCTGGCTGAGGAGCTTGTCCATGATGGCGATCTCTGCGTCCCTCTTCGCCACCTGGTCCACGGGGGTCCAGGACATGTCGTGTTGAAGTTTGAACGCGCCGACGAACTCGTGCGGACAACTTGGGCCCCATTCCTTCAGAGGGAGGGAGTAAGGCAATGGTGAGCAGAAGTTAAACACTTTAACTGTATAAACCAGTTAAACCCTAAATTCCCTCCCTCTTTAAGAGTTTAAGAGCTGTATCATTTGACAGAAGACTATTGAGTCAATTATCACAGATTTTTTTTTTTTAAGCAATAAAAAAAAAAAAAAAAAGCTTCAATCTGAGTTTTTAGTTTGGTCTTGAGTTTTAGACTGTTCGTCAGAGAAAACAAGCAACTTTGTCTCACCGTGGCCTTTTAAAATGGCCATTTTCCCACCAGTTTCAGATATTTTTCAAGAAACTGAACAGCAGAATAAATTGATAAACAATGAACAAAGAAAACGTAGTTGCAACCCATAATTTGTTTCCCATTTCACTGTCAAAACTCTACAATGACAAACATGCAGACACAAAAAAACTGCAACCGGTCAAATCCAACCTGAACTGCCTGCGTTTTGTTTTTTTGTCCATCTGCTCACTATCAGCTCCCCTCTTAGTTACGTGACCTTTGAACACGAGACCCTTCTAACCATCTCTCTCTCACACACACACTCACACACACACACACACACACACACACACACACACAGGAACTCTCCCTCAGGGGCACGTTAAGCAACAGGCTCTGTGCTGGCATGTAACGCTTTGCATCGACGTACGCCGACAGAACGCTAGAGGCAGCTTTATGGCCCTCTGGTTGGGTGGTCGGTGCGTCAGTAGAATGCTGACCTTGGGGGAGATGATGGAGAAGTACTCTTGTCCGGAAGGCCGCCGGTAGAGGTAATACATGTTGCCTGCTTTTTTCACAATGTTACAGGCAGCGTGGTGGAGGTCGGCATCTCTTTTAGCGTCTTCTAAAACCTGGGAAGAGAAAATATGAGCACTGGACCGAAAGCATGTCTTTTGTTATCTTATATTATACCAGATACACAGCTAAAAGCACATCCTCATCCGTAGTACCTGTATTGCTGAAATGTACCGCAATATCGGGAGGAAAATGTGTCACATTTGAACATTACCCAATGTGTTTCGCCTCAATAATTCATTTTAGATTGTTTAAGTTTGCATTGTCCCCCCAGTTTACGCATCCTAGCACGACCAGCCAAAAGATAGCTGCAGCAGCATTAAAAGGAAAAGATCATTGCGTGTACTTGTTTTTGCTGCTCACCTTCCTCGCCTGTTCCTGCAAGTACCTGATCTGGTCAGCAATGACTGTCAGTTTGTTGCAGGCGTTGGCTTTAGTGAAATCATCTCCCTAAAAAAAAAAAAAATACAAAAATATATATTAGTACCTCACTAAGAATTATTATTTGTTTGTTTTAATACATCTCAGTCCATACCCTCTGTACTTGTGACGCCAGAGACACCAGGTCCATGGGGTCCCCCACTCTGTTGGTCTGGTAGGCACTGACCAGTTCCACCCCGCTAGGGGCGCTGCTGCTCTCCACCAGAGTTACTGTGGGGGGGGAATAAACACATGTAGAGTTACATCACTATTATATCATGCATGTAACCGAATCAGGAGAAACGTGATTGGTGATGCAACTACAGTCACAGTATCAGCGCTGTGGCTACTGTAACTGTAGCTGCTACTGGACGAACACAGCAGCTGCTACGAGTACAGTCTGGACATGAATCAAATGAAACAGTCACGAAACTGTTCAGCACACGTCTGCCACATTAAGTGAACAGTATTTCAGCAACCACGCAGCATACAAAAAAACAACCAAGGGAGCTGACGTTATTCGGTTGCGTTGAAACGCAGACCTCGGGTACCACGCGCTGAACTGTCGTTAGCTAAATGAATACATAAATAAATACAACCACACTGGCGTTGACAGTGACGCTGTGTGACACAACTTAACGTAAAACAAACTATTCCCCGCAACGCTGTGAAGTTACAGTCAGTCACTCGGTTCGGTTCTGTTACCCGTGGTGGTTTTGCCGGGCTGGTTGGGAAGGCTGACCGTCCTGTCCATGTTGTCTTCTTTCAGTTCTTTTTTACTACCAACTCCTCTCTCGGGTGACACTTGTTATATATATAACCTCCCTGTCCACCTGCTGGTTTTGTAACCGGCTAATATTTGACAAAAAGACCATAGAAACACCGGAGGCTTCACGGGGTCTTAAATCAACGCCCCCTTTTCCTTAAATTGTAGTTCTACTTTGTGCCTGTACAAAAATAATTCAAATAAAAGGCTTTGTCGGAACTTTTTTGATTATGATAAATTCACGTTTTCAAGCCTGCAACTTCCATCTCAATAAGACCAAATTCCATGTTATATTTAATATTCCGTGTCCATTATTACTTGGATGTGTTTTCAGGCGTACCAAAGACAGCCCAGCGTCGCTGCAGAACATTTAAAAAGATAAGATGTGTCACTGTTGAGAAACCAAACAAGCAAAGTCGCGATTTCGCCGCGTAACAGTTGTTGGGATGCATTTGTCACGTAAACACTTTACACCGCATTAAACCACACAGGTATATGAATTACTCATGGGTGTATATGATATACTAGACCTACAATAGTGTTGACTTAGGGTTTATTGCCATTTCCTTGCATGGTTTCCCCCACAATCCATTGCGCTCACACTTACACAAGTTTGGCTTTTGATAATATACAGTCCTGGGTGGTAGGGTAGTAGAAGTTGTTTCCCCATTATCGAAGTATTTATTGTTGTTTTAATTTGTGGATAACAGAACAAGTTAAACATAGTCATATGTAGGGCAGAATAAGAGTAGCAATATCACACAGTGAAGATACTCCATGAAGCAAAAATCCTGCCACAAAACTTTACTCAAATAATAGTCAAGTATTTCTGGCAAATTGTGCAAAAAGCGACAAAAGTAAAAGTGCTCATTGTGCAACAAAATGACATCCAACAGTGTTTTACTATTATACATGATATTTCTGGATTCATATGACTGCTGCATTAATTGCGTTTTACTGCTGTAGATGTTTTAAGTTGTGCTGATGAGATCAGAAAGACAGTTCTGTTTTCAATCTCACAAGTAACTAGTAACTACAGCTGTCAGACAAATGTAGACTAAGTTTTAGCTAAATTGTACTTTTTACTCCATCTACATTAATATATGCCTCTGAGATGTAATGGGGTAGAAGTATCAGTCAATATAAATACTCTAGTTAAGTACAATAGCTCAAATACACTTAAGTAGATTGTACTTGGATACGTTCATAATTTGTGCTCCACAGAACAAGAAAAAATCGTTACAATAAAGACGCTTGTCTTTATAATAAGACAAAATTACACTTAGTTGAAATGGTTTACTAATACAGAGAGAAAATAAATAATATTGTGACATTAGAATATGAAGTTCACGCGGTGCCAAACGTGCTGCTTTTGTTTCCTCCGGCTGCTTTTACAGATTTTGTGCATTTTAAAAACAAGAACAGGAATTGGCCCCCCAAAAATGGCATCATCAGTTGTTTAAGTCGTATTTTACAGTTATGACTATATGCACCTGGAAGCTATGGAGTTGTTTTTAGATTCAGATTCAGATTCAACTTTATTGTCATTGACAGCTATGGAGTTGTTTTTAGATTCAGATTCAACTTTATTGTCATTGACAGCTATGGAGTTGTTTTTAGCAGCAAAGGTGAACAACGTTTATTGCTCTTATTTTGAGTTTGACATGAGAGGGTTTCTGGTCTCTCATCTGAGAACACATCTCATGGCAATGAAGATGCCATACCTCCCAGATCTTCTTTTGTCGACAAAAAACAATCAATCAGTCATATATAGTATATATTTTAAAATGTATAAAAAAATGTGTCACTTCACTTTTGCACATCTATTTTCTTTTTTTCTATTAAAATACACTTGTATTTCTTTCTTTTTTCTTGATTACCATATTTGTATTGTACATTTTAATATAAATGTGGTGCACAAAGTTAGATATTTGGGTCACATCATCAGGAATGAAGCAAGTGATGATGACGATGTGCAGCGGCAGTGTTGCAAACTTTATGTACAAGCCAATACGCTGGCACGTAAATTTCATATGTGTACAGAAGATATTAAAACTGATCTCTTTAGAGCCTTTACTCACCTGTACAGCCCACCTGTGGTGCAGTTATAGTAAAGCAAAAATGAAAAAGATTCAGGTGGCATTTAATGATGCTTTTAGAATCTTGCTCAAGCTTGTGCAAGTCATATGTTTGTGACTCGTAATGTTCCCACTTTCCATGCTGTGCTGAGGAAATTTAAATGTCGATTAAAGAACATGTAATTATAAAAGCCTTAACTGAGCCAACACAGAGTGATACGAGGTATTCTTCTTGTTTCTGGAAACATTGGAACAAGTGTCTGTATGTTTTTAACCCTGAGTGATTTTTTAACTGCAATGATTACACCTGTCCTGGTATTGTATTTTATATATTGTTGTTGAATTTGTTGCTATATGAACTCATGAGTCTGAAATAAAAGAAATATATAATATTTTTCTATTTTTAAATTATGTCTCATGTTATTGCACAGGTTTTTGTGTATTGATATGCACCTTTCCAATACTTGGCAATAAACAGTTCTGATTCTGATATATTGTGTGGCCTTCTTTGTACATTTGACATTTATAACCCTCCATATACAATGCAGCTAACTTTATTTTACTGGGGAACATATTCAGAAGCATGTGAAAATAACCAAGTCTGTATTCGAGGAAGAGATGATGATGATGATAATGATGATGAAGATGATGGTAATATAATTTTGCCTGGATCTAATATGATTTAATGATTTGTTGAGCTGATGTGACATTGTATTGCATTTTCCCCACAGTAGTGACGCTCAATATTTCAATATTATAACGGTGTATGGGGGCGTGGTCGCAGGGGCTTAACTGTGCAGAAAACCCGCCCACAAGCAAGTTTGTGCCGGAGAGTGAAGTTAACACCTCTCCCCTCGTCTCCCGCATCGGGCTGCAGAGCCCCGACATCTTTAGCGCCATGGAGCTCCGTTACGCGCTGCTCTTCGTCTGCGTCCTCGCTCCCCCGTGCGCCGCGCACATCCTGGAGCCCTACGACTTCCTCTTCGACACGGCGGTGGAAGCCTACTACAAGGGGGAATGGCTGACTGTGATCCTGAACATGGAGAAGGCGCTCCGGAACAAAGCTACGGTCCGCAGCGTGAAGGCTCACTGCCGCCTGAGCTGCGCCAACCAGACCGCTTTCGGCGACCACCCGTCCGGCCTGGGGGCTCCCATCCCGGGCGCCGGCCCCGTGGAGGACCTGGGCTTCTTCCAGAAGATCCTCAGGCGGGCGGACTGCGTGAACTCCTGCGAGACGGACAAGCTGGGCAACCCGACTCTGCATGAGGTCACCGCGGATGTGGCGCTGGAGTTCAAGAAGAGGACCCCTTACAATTACCTGCAAGTCGCGTATTTTAAGGTATGCAAGTTAGCTAAGTGCAGCAGCGAATGCGCTCCGGTCAGGGCTGCCCCGTTGTGAAAATGCAGCGCACATCGCAGACGTGTCTTCCAGTGTAAGTTTAAAATAAGTTTTTAGTGGGACACTGTAAAAACCCCAACCCCCCCAAAACCAAGACGAACCGTGCCACGTCTTAAGGTGGAGTCGAGCTTCTGTGGAGTCTTTTTTAAAGGCCTAACTTTCAAACGCTACTTACACACTCACACCGCCAAAGGACGAAGAGGTAAATGATGCCGCGTTGGCACGTTGGAGGACTTGTAGCTGCAAAGTGAGCTGGGGAAAGTTAGACTACCTATATTGTTATTTATTTATTAGTTTTTTTTTATTCACAGTTTCTTGGATTGTATCTCATCGAAAAATACTACCCTCAGAAATAACTTGAAAGCAGCATCATAATGTCAAAAAGCTGAGTGCAGAACTGTCACTGAAATAAGTGGGAGAAAAGATTATTATTATATATTATAATATAACAAATATAGTCACTGTGTATTTTCCATAATACATGATCAATGCAGGATATAGCAAAACAATTATAGTATAAGAGTAAAATAAGAGTTCCAACCTTCTAACTAAAGTGGTTGCTCCTATTTCTGACTTTTAAAACTTTGATAATAACATGGTAGGGAGCCCAAAGTCCTGGTGATCAGTTCCATTTGAACGTAGCTCTAAACTAGTTTACTGGTTAATTACAGGTCACTAAAAGGTGGGGTTGCTGTAGATTATGTAGAAGTCAATAATTAGGGGCTCCAAGAAAATATTCATACACTTGAGTATTGTGTTACTATGTTACTGTGTGTCAATTCTCAAAAAACACAACAGGTTTTTAATGAATAGTTTGCACGCTCGGCTTCGTGGCAGACAGCGGCTCATTTTGTGTTTTAAACACCCTGAATAGCAGGGTTGATAACTATCGTCTGCCATATAAGTCCACTGAGGTCAATTTGTGATTTTGGGCTAGACTAAATGAACTGAATTGAATTGAATATAGTCTGTTGAATGGAGCCTCGTCTTTATGTTATGACAGCTTTTCTAAAATAAGATTTTTTAGTATCGCGATATATATATATATATATATATATATATATATATATATATATATATATATATATAAAATCGCCTCGCTGACAGTATCTCAACACATTGAATCGTAGCCCCTGTATCAAGGTAAGTATCATCGCCAGAATCTTGCCAAAACACAGCCCTAGAAATAAGTGGTTGCAATTCCTGCAGGTCAATATTAGAGGTCGATGCAACCTACAAATTACCTAATGCCTCTTTAACAATTAGCTTTATGCAACATATCTCATTCTTGTGAAGTGAGGGACTGGTTTGAATTTAGAGTAGGATTTATGTTTCATGCCAGATTGAATACGTTTGGTAAGTTTTGTCAAGTACAACTGAGACAGAATATACAAATATTTCTATGAAGAATGGGACAAATGATGACGCAATGTGAAAAGAAGCATTTTCTGCTCATTGCTTTACCCTCAACTTTACTGTTATGGTTTTCCTCTCACAGCTCTGATACAACCCACTGTGTGCTAGCCAGCAGCCACAAATGGCTACGAGCAGCAAAGTCAGCGACTCGCTGAGCCGGTGAGCGCAGGACCTATTACCTATTATCAGCTGAAGAGCCAGACATTTCACTCGGGAGTTGGTGGGGACCAAAAACTGAGCTAAAAGAGAGTGAATAACAGACTTGCATTCGGCAGGAGGGCCGAAACATGACTCAGCGGCGATGCTGATATTGCTCTGTGCTTGTGTGAAATAAGATAACACGTAACCATTAACGACCTCATACCATGATAATATATCAATGTTGTGTGGTGAAAATAAATCATGTATTGCTGCCTCACTGTATCAGGTTATTATGGCTAACGTGTTAGCAAAGAGCTTCATATACAGCAAAATTAGCATCCATGCTGTGTAGAAGGTTGGATGGACTAGACCCGGTCTGAGAGGCTCGTAGAGGCGCCGTCACGCGGCAACATTCCTGTCAAATAGAGTCTGGAGGTTTTGCTGACTAGCACACCTTTAATCAGAGGAGGAGCTGAACACCTGTGTGTTTATTCTTTCTTTTTGCCTTTCCCAGATCAATATGCTGGACAAGGCAGTGGCAGCCGCCCACACGTTCTTCCTGGCCAACCCGGATCACACGGAGATGAGACAGAACCTGGACTACTACCGGATGATGGCAGGAGTACAGCCGGAGGACTTCAAAGACTTGGAGGCCAAGCCGCATATGGTGAGAGCAAAACACCTCCGAGTCTGTGTCCTTTTTTCGCCTCGAGGCCAGACTTTAGAGGGAGTAACGTTTATGTGGTTCACATTTTGTGGTTCAGTCTGTTTCAGAAATCTGTGGCCATTATGTCACCTGGTCCATTCTCTACAGTCAAGCTGTCAACAGGCGTTTTCAAATAGCTGTAGAAATGTTTCGGCCTTAGCTCTTTCCTTTTTCAACTGTTTATTTAACATTATTATTTTAGATTTGATATATTTTAAGTATTTTTTTATTGTACTTGGTTTCTTATCTATGCACAAAAGCAAAAGCCTTGTCTGTGAAAACCTACTTGGCAATAATCTGATGCTGATTCAAAGCAAAGGCAAAATAAAACCCAGATCAGTCGTTGTAATAATGAAAAGGAACATTATTTGGTCCCAGTAGGAAATGCAAGATGGTGAACGGAGGAAGAGACTTCCCCTCTTCGGGGAAATTCAAAGAGGTTAACAACTGTTATAGTAATTAGATTTTGCAGGAGATGTTGTTGTTGTTGTTTTTTCACATAAACCACGATCAAAGTCAGAAATGTTCGACACCACAAAATTCTATTCTTTGAGGTGATTAATGGCTCCTTAAGAGAAAATGAAGAAAATGTGTTCAACTGTTGAGCCTCTATCGTGAGGACTGTAATGACAGTTACCTTAACCCTGTGTGCACTTTGTTATTACCCTGCTATCACCTAGAAAAGTCACACTGTTATATGTCCCAGCATTACTCATTATGCACAATGTCTATCAATCTATCAATCTATCTATCTATCACTCAGGCCGAGTTCCTGCAGGGGAAGAGCTACTACAGCGACGACTCCTTCGGCCTGGCGGCGAATCACTTCGAGGCGGCCGTAGACGAGCACTTCACTGCCGACAAGGAGTGCAAAGCGATGTGCGAGGGAGCCTACAACTACGACGGGTACAACTACATGGAGTACAGCGCCGACCTCTTCCAGACCATGACAGGTGAGACAGTACGTCCTTTTGGGGGTGTTGTGCAGAAAAGACTTGCATGAAGTTTCTGACCATTGATCTTTTGTCAGACCACTACATGCAGGTGCTGAACTGTAAGCAGTACTGCGCGGTGGAGTTGGCCTCAACCGCCGGCAAGGACAAGCCCTTTGAGGACTTCCTCCCTTCGCATTTCAACTACCTGCAGTTCTCCTACTACAACAGTGAGTCCGACAACAACCAACATCCTGGAGTGGACAGATCTCGTTGCTGAAAATTGAGAAAATAATATATATTTTTTTTAAACGACTTTCCGCCACGCCTTCGTTTTGTGTTGACTGATGATGACAGAGGAGGGTCGTACTCAGTGATGAGAAGTTAAAAAAAAAGCATGTTCATGTTGAAATACATATATTTATACGTGTAGTTTATATTTATACGTATAGTTAAGCCCCTCGCATCGGTTTGCCCTCTCATAGACACGATCTGCAAATATAGTTCCAACCTATAGGTGTTTTTTAAGAAAGAATAATTAAGAAATGTCATTTCTGGCCAATTTTGAGAGCCCCAAACAGTCATCTGGCCGTCATCAGTGTTACAATTATGTTGTACGGATGCCACTCAAATAGCAGACAGGTGACCCCTCCTTATTAAGGTAACTGTCATTGCAGTCCTCACGATAGAGGTTCATCTCTGACCACAGTTCAACACATTTTCTTCATTTTCTCTTAAGGAGCCATTAATCACATCAAAGAATATAATTTTGTGTAAAACATTTTTTGACTTTGGTCCTGGTTTATGTGAAAAAAACATCTCCTGCAAATCTAATACTTATCACAGTTGTTAAGCTCTTTAAATCTCCCTGAAGAATGAAGGTCTCTTCCGCCGTTCACCATCTTGCATTTCCTACCGGGACCAAATAATGTTCCTTTTCATTAAAGTGAATAATGGTGCACTTCCATTCAGTTTCAGGGCTCACAGGAGACAGGTTTTTATAACGATTGGTCAAAATTGTCGTTTTCTTTCCTCTTAACTGTCGCCATCTGTCAACATGAGTTTATGGTCTCAATCTCTAGTTTCAAGTCTTCTTCAGTACAGGATGATGTTCAATACCTCTCCTCCCTCTGTCCAGGTGAGAAGTACGAGCAGGCCATAGAGTGCGCCAAGACCTTCCTGTTGTTCCACCCAGCCGACGAGATGATGAACCAGAACCTGGCCTATTATTCTGTCGTGCTGGGCGAAGACAAGGCACGAGATATCGCGGCCAGAGAGGTACGACTCACACTCCGTCTCCCAGAGGCTTTTGATGCGAAGTGTCCTGTTAGTGCCTTTTTTTTTTTTTTTAGCAGTGCGCTATCTTAATCCATAATGACCGGCAGTAAATCAGACCACAGTACATGTGGTGAGATTAGCACTCAAGGGCACAAGAGAGACATTCAAAGAAAAGCACTGATGGTGATCTAAAGCACATAAACTGTTTGCTGCCTTTTTAAAGATTCTTTCACTGCCCCAGCCTCCGAACGCATACTGGACACCATTTATAGTGGGTTAATAGGGTTGTTGATCGATTCAACGATGATTTCTGGATCTCCAGCCAATCGCTCACATTTTATAATCACAAACACTCCCAAGGTTGTCGTTGTGGGTGATCCTGAAAAAAATTATTGAAAATGCGAAGAAAATTGCTTTACTATTAATTCATCTTATTTGTAGAGACCAGGAGGGTCATCACAGATATAGATATTCTAGCTGCGGGTCCTATCTTATGTTTGTTTAATAAGCGCTCTGTTCTGCTGGTCACCACTAGAGGCCGCTCAAAACCGGACATCAGTAATGCCCCGTAGTTTTCAAGCGAACAGGGTATCTTCTGGACATATCTCATGGAGCTATTTTGCAGACTGGGTTTCAACAGATGCAATCCAGTTTCAATTGATTTATTTATTTTAACCTACAGGTGGTGAAACTGCACATTCAGCAGTCCATATTGGAAAAAGAGTTGCTCTACTTTGGATACGAAGCCTTCGGGATCACCTTTGTAGATCCAGTAAGTGAACAAGTAATTCATTATCGATCACTTTCGGCCTATTTGATGCAGCGGCCTCATGCAGGGCGGTTTTTGACTGGTGCCTTTTACTGTCACTTGGCATTCAGGACACATGGACACCCGAAGATGTTATGCCTAAGAAGCTGAGAGACAAGCAGAAGTAAGATTGAAGAGGTCGTCTTACACACACACACACACACACACACACACACACACACACACACACATTTATGCAGGGCAAGGATACGTTTACCGTGGAGGTGATGTCATGGCCTCTGTCATTGCCACCTGTCTGTGCATCTCAGGGCCGACAAAGAGACCACGGCGAGGATCACGGAGGAGATAGGAAACCTCATGAAGGAGATTGAGACTCTGGTCGAGGAGAAGAAGAAGGATTCTTCGGATATGGCCATGGTCATAGCGCCGCAGGAAGGTGAATATCACACCCGGCTTACAAGATGTCACTGAGAGGATGGTGCATTTGTTCCATGGTGATGTAGTCTTTCATATTTTAAACAGACGACAGTAAAAACCTTGAATACAGTACCTGAGAAAATTCAAAGGTTCGCAAACGTTTAAAGGGCCCATTATTCAGAGGGTGAGATGCTCCTACATAAACGCTCACAACACATTTAACGTCTATTGACCGGTGCACAAGCTCATATGCAGTCAAAAGGAGTTGTTGAGGTGACAGAGGAGACAGAAGACCACATACCTGTCCCTTCACAATATGCCACGGCAATGAATTGAGCACCTTCTATCAACGGACAGCGACAAAGTGAAAACTGAGAAGTCAGTAAACACGACGTGAAACTCATCAATATGAGAGTATACATTCTGGGACTGTACGGAATGGTGAGACGCTTTGAAGCCTCATTCATAACTTTCTTATCGTTTGTCTTTTCATTGTGTCATTGTGTGTCAGATAAAGATTAGGCTACACCTAATAATATTATAGTACTAATAGCATAGTGTCCAGTGGTGTGATCCAAACATTTAAAATAACTTTCCAGGGCGTTAAAGTCACAATTTATTGAATTTTTTTTCTTCAAATCTGCAATTTAAATAGCATTAGAAAGGGGACGAAAGATAACACCTTGCACCTTACTTTGCACCCTGATTTACTCACCTTGACCATGCGTCCTCTCTCCTCCAGGTGGCGCTCTGTTGCACAACGACATCAGGGTGACCATGACGGCCAACCAGATGAACGGCTCTCAGCGGGTGCTGCTGGACGGGGTGATCAGCGAGGACGAGTGCAGGGAGCTGCACAGCCTCTCCAATGTGAGTGATGGAAAGGACGAAGCACGTTTGAGTTTAGCTTCTCTTTTTTTGCCATGAAAACAATTTTTTTTTGAGGGACAACATGACGGACAGCATGACACACAACGCCACGTTGATGTAAAACCATCACATGAACAGACGGATACAGACGCTTGTGCACTACCCGTCGAGTGGCGGAGCATTTAGCAGCTAAAGAGACAGATATTTTACTCAGGTGACGGTGGAGACCAAAAAAAATCTAAAAGAGAGGAAATGTCCTCTTTTAAAAATGTGTGGATGTGTAAATATGCAACTGTTTGCCAACACATGAGGCACACTGACTTTAAAAATGGGATTACGGTTGCAGTTACAGTTTGTACCACAAAAATAGGTAAAGTAAAATTAATAAATATTATTATAATAATAATTTGTTTAACATATTCATCATTAACACACCTGTGATTATTACACCTCATAATTTACACTTGTAATATAGTGTTGGCATTAATATACAGTTTAACATAATAAGGTGATAAAATATGCCTTTATTTATTTATTTTCACAGACTACTCAAAGTATTTTCATGTCTCCTGATGCCTGTTAGTGTCCCATGTCTGTGTTTTAGTTTTCATTTAGCGTGATGTTGATGTTGTTCACGTTTCCCAGGAGGCTGCTCTGAAAGGCGACGGCTACAGGGGACGCCCCTCCCCCCACTCGCCCAGTGAGATGTTCCAGGGAATCACCGTCCTGAAGGCCGTGAAGGTCTGTACTCCCCGGCCGACACCTTTTCAAGCATAGCGATCGTAAGAGACGTTAGTTCCGTCCCTGTGGCTGCCGTTAAACGGTGTTTCCACCTCCCACAGCTCGGCCAGGAGGGGGCGGTTCCACTGAAGAGCGCCCGTCTGTTCTTCGACCTCAGCGAGAAGGTGAAGAAGGTGCTGGAGTCGTCCTTCCGTCTGGACGCCCCGCTCTACTTCTCCTACTCACACCTGGTCTGTCGCTCCGCCATCGACGGTAAGTCCGCCAGGGACAATTCGCTGGTGTCGGGTCTGCCGGAGAGAATAATCCACCGGCTTCTTTTGTCCCCAGTCTGTTTCGGTTGGTTCGTTCATGAAATGATCCGTCACATCTGTCGGAGCAAGTTCAGTCTTAAAAAGTAGGAAAATGGGGAGGATTTAGGAAGTACATGTAGTTTTTTTTTTTTTCATGCTCGACAAATTCACCAATTCCCTTTTCATTAATGCACCACCCATTCACAAACAAATTACTTCTATTTCTGAAAAATCCCGTTATTTCTTCAAGGTTTGTATGGGCCTGTGCGACGGGTGTGGATGTTAATGTTGTGCCCGCCTCTTCTTTGTGATGATTAGTTGGCTGTAAAGAAGTTGTCCAAGTGATGGACTTAAAAGCTTGAAGCTGCATTGATCACTTTCGGCCACTAGAGGGCAGCAGAACAAAGCGCTGACATCACCGAATAAAGTTACTGTGGTGAACGTGTTGACAATGGCCCATTTACACACCTAGCCAACACTGGCGATTAGCCATGTACCATCAGCTTACATCTTTAGTCAAATACATAAAACTGCCCACCTGATGAATCTCCAATAAAAAGTCCTTTGCTTTTCTTTCTCATTCCACCGTAAAATGGTAAATGGTCCATACTTGTATAGCGCCTTACTAGTCTTCCGACCACTCAAAGCACTACATGACATCATTCACCCATTCACACACTGATGAGAGGAGCTACCATGCAAGGTGCCACATCAGATTATCAACCATTCATACACTGTAGGCGCAGCTACGGTAGCAATTTAGGGTTAAGTGTCTTGCTCAAGGACACATCGACATAGGCTAGCGGAGCCGGGGATCGAACCGCCGATCCTCTGATTGAAGGACAACCCTGCTCACCACTGAGCCACAGTCGCCCCGTGAGGGTGTTATGTTTGTTGTCCATCGGTATGTCCACACATGCATCTCATTCTCGTGAACCCAATATCTCAGGAACGCCTCTAGGGGTTTTCTTCGAATTTGGAACAAGCGTCCACTTAGAATTTCGTGGTCAAAGGTGAAGGTCGGCGTTACCTCAGAAAACCATTTTCGGCCACAACTCAAGAGATCAAATGCTAACTATTACATTTCCAGACAAATGTCTAATGCCCAATACGTCGATCACAGCGGTTGTGCGGGTAGATCGCATGCCATTAAAAAAAAAATTTAAAATGTAATGGTCGGCCGCTTGACTGGATTTATTGCCAAGTGCACGGAGGATGATGTTTTCCCCGACTTCCTTAACTACCACTGCATAATACACCAACAAGCATTATGCGCTACAATGCTCAACATGAAAGATCATGGATGTGGCAACAAAGATCGCCTATTCGAGCGAGAACTCTTCAAAGACGGCTGTTCCGTGCACATCTGGAGAAGTCTGACTGTGTCCACTCTGACTTCTTGCTACACACTGATGTGAGATGGCTTATAGGGGGAAATTCCTGCAGAGATTTCGAGAGCTCTGTCCGGAGATAAAGGAGTTTCTCCATGTTGTTAAACATGCAGAATACAACCAACTAAATGACGATCAGTGGCTGCTAGACTTGTCATTTTTAACCAATCTCACCAACATTTTAATGAGCTTCATTTAGAGCTGCAAGGAAAAGACAAAACCGTGGTTGATATGATCAGCTCAGCTGATGCTTTCAAACGAAAAATGCAACATCTGTCCTCAAAGCTGCAGCGCCATGGTTTGAGGAACTTCCAAAACCTGGCGTCAGAGCTGGAGACACAACGGAAGGCGTGTACGCAACTTGACAGAGCAGCTTGACAAGTGTCTGTCAGAGTTTATTTACGCGAGTCAGCCTTTTCCCACATGAAAAATATTAAGTCCAAACACCATTTCCCCCGAACAATTGGTCTGCCTGAGGCTGGCTACCAGCAGCCACTGTCCGGACTATGCAACCCTGCTGGTTCCATTCAGTGCATCATCAGAGTAAAATGTAATGCACAAAAATGTACAGAATTGTATTGTGTCATAAGGGTTCATGCAGTTATGCAAGGTACGCCAATATTGTAAATATAATGTATACTCTGTATATTTATACATTAATAATGCTATAAATTTATATTTAGCATTATTAATGTAGGTAGATCTTTTTGACTTGGTCATTTTAAAAGTAGCTCGCAAGCCAAAAAAGTGTGGGCACCCTTGGTGTAATGGGATGAAATGATGATTTTACGTGACATTTTTTGGACAGACATGGCTCTTAACTGCAACTTGACAGGTTGGGGGAGGCATTCAACTAGCTGCGAAGCGGTGATTCTAGTTTCTTGGTTGAAACCAATTCCCGAGAAAAACCTCTTGCTCTAAAGCTGCTAAACGCTCCATTATGTTCACCAGCTGCTCTCTAACTTCATCTGCTGTTTGTTGCTGCTCAGGTGGAGTTAAAGTAGGTTGATCAGAACCTTGTTTGCTGAAAACAGTTCTCTGCTGCTGCAACGCTGGCTGAAAAACATCTGGAGGGTTTGAGTTGTGCGATCACAGTCTGAAATGCTCTAACGTCTCCTTTGCACTGTTGTTTTTTTCAGAGAAGCAGAAGGACCGTGAGGACCTGAGTCACGCTGTTCACGTGGACAACTGTCTGCTGATCTCCGAGCTTAACGAGTGTATAAAGGAACCTCCTGCATACACACACAGAGACTTCAGGTGAGCACACACACACACACACACACACACACACACACACACAGAAGTACGGTACAGAGTCTACCCTTGGACCAGACAACCCTAATGACTGGCACTAACGTAGCATCCCGATGTCTCTCCCCTGCAGTGCCATCCTTTATCTAAACGATAACTTTGAGGGAGGAGAATTCATTTTCACAGAATTGGACGCTAAAACAGTCACGGTAACTATTCATCTTTTCTTTGCATCATCTTTTTTCCACCTGTGCTGCATGTATAGATAAAAAAAAATCGAAAAGTGCAATCAGAAGAGTGAAAATCTACCATTGCGCTAATGTTTGATTGAATGAATACGAACCACATCTGCAGCCCGACTAGGCCGCAGGCGTGTTTTAACACAACAGATACGCTCTTGTTTTTACAGGGCTCTCAAGTGTCACGCATTGAGCGTGACTGTCACGCATTTCGGTCTTAAGTCCCGCCCTCCCGCCACACATCGTATTTCTCACGCTGAAAAAAACTCTAGGCTATTTAATGTGCCGCAGCGCGCAAACATGACCTGGTCGCGCTGCCCTCACCATGGAGGAATCAAGCACGTCTCCCCCGAATACCCTGCCAATCAAAAAAAAGAAATGGGCTACACGAATAGCTAATCAGAAAAACGTGTCTGTTGTATCTGGGTGAAATGTAATCCAGCAACCAATGAAAATGAAGCTAATAATGATAATATGGGTGGGAGGGGGGTTGAGTGGGGAGGATGATATGTCACTCTTACCTGTCTTAAAAACTTGAGAGCCCTGTTTGTCATTTGATGAGAGATCGATACATATATACATACATACATACATACATACATACATACATACATACATACATACATACATACAATTGTTTTACGTAGGGGTGCAAATTAAAAGAAGAACAAGTCGTAATCCAAAACGGAAACAAACTGAAGCAGTTAATAATAATAATAATATGTTTTTTTAATCCTGCATCCACAAGAGGTCCGATAATACACGACTGTGTGCGTCCAGTAGTATGCAAGATTAGCCGTAGACCGACAAACAGACAGACAGATGGCCGCTCAGACACACAGGACCGAACACATAATCTCCTGGCGAAAGTGATGACAAACTTCAAGCTTCACTGCTTTTAAATGCTGCCTATTTCTTTATTTTCTGGCTTCTTCAGGCCGAGGTGCGGCCACAGTGCGGCCGCGTGGTCGGGTTCGGAGCGGGACAAGAAAACCCCCACGGCGTCAGAGCCGTCACCAAGGGCCAGAGGTGCGCTGTGGCGCTGTGGTTCACCATGGATCCTGCTCACGAGGAAAAGGTACGGACCATCTCTGTGGACCAACATCAGCACAACTAGCTCTGCAATAGTACTTTCTAAACGCAGCATCTCTCAGCGTATAAAATCAATTCAGTTTAGGGGATTGTTTTGCAATATAGTTCAATTGAAATTCATTTTTGTAAGAGGAACAGAAAAAATGAAAACTCTTGAAAGTTAAACGTCAAGAACTCGGCAAAACTCTGCCTAATATCTCAGCAATAAAACAGTATTAAGTTTGTACTATTCTTTTCATCACTCATAACTAAAAAAAGCCATTCATAAATAATGTGTACCCTCATTTAAACCGTAATATCTTAATGGAACAATCATTTTCACAGGAGCCAGTGGCTAATTTTCTCCAAATATCCTCATTTACAAATCCAATCTAATATGGATTGAGGTTTTGCTCATGACATTTTCATCCTTAATTGGCTATTTTTCAATCCTTGTTTTCCCTAAAATGTTTCTTTTTTTTCCTGAACCGTAGGAGAGAATCCAAGCTCAGGATATGCTGAAGATGTTTTCTACCCCTGTAAACGCGGAGTTCATCAAAAACGAGCCGAGCAGCGCCTCCGAGCCCAAACCGACAGCGGCCGAACTTCCCGCACAGGCTGACCCGGGAAAAGCCGACAGCAAGCAAGATGACAAACCAGCGGAGCAGAAGCCGGACGACCCAGCGGACGGACCAGCCGACCCAGAAAAGGACAAAGAGGAGGCGAAGCCGGTCGGCAAAACGAAAGCAGGCGCCAAAGCCAAAGACGCTCCGAAAGCCAAGGCCAAGACGGCGGACAAAGTCAAACCGGCCGCTAAAAAAGATGGGAAACAGACGGTTAAAACGCCAACCAAGCAGGCGGTCAAAAAGGACGCAAAACCGTCTGCGAAAAAGACGGTAAAAGTTGCCGCCAAGAAGGACTCCAAAACAGCCAAAGCCGACGCCACGTCAGCCTTAGACTCTCTGAATGACAAAGAGGAGCTGTGATCGAACACGCGCCCGTGACTGTGTCTATTCTCCGACTATTTTCTACTTCTCTGGGTGGTCGAATGAAGACGGAGTGAAAGGTTGAGTTAGTCGAATGCCGTTACACCGCAGACGTCACTAAAATCATCACACGAGTGCTCGACAATCTACTAGAGCGCCCGAATCACTGGAACCACCTTTTTGTTTCGGGCGTCCAAAGCTTTTTGCGTCTGTATAGATGGTGCCCTCTTTCTTCTCTGTTTGGATTCTCCGTATTTTATTTTATTTTTGTTTGTGATGACATGTTCTGGAACCAAGCGAAGGTCAAAGGGGCAGGGGGGATGTGTGGGGGGATGTGAAGGGGGGTGAATATGAGCAGAACTTTTCTGCTGAAAAAAACTCAGATCAACCGTGTGAAAAAAATAAAAGTGATGTTTTCTAAACTGTGGTGAGTTTTCATTAAAAGAAGCAAAAACACGACGCAATACTCCAAGCTGACACTGGGGGTCAGGATGGAAGCGCCGCTCGGTAATCACGCAGCTCATTTGAACAAACCATAACAAATTCACTTTTGAAGAGAAATCCTCAGGTGGCGAGCTTCGAGATTTCGGGGGGGGAGTCCTGCTGTGATTTGATTTCAACCTGAATAATTCAAAGCCCTGGTGCTCATTGTTCTCCCCGACTTCCTTGAAGGCTCAGCACATTTCAGCACTGTCACATTATAAATCTCGGGGCCTGCTTGGGAAAAAGGAATAGTTTGAAGTTAAGGCCCTCACTGATGTATCTGTTTTCTCTGTGGACGCTGCTGTTCATTAAATTTTGCTTTTTTTTTTTGCTCTTCACAAAAGATACCAGTTACCAGTTCTCTTAATCTCAAGCCTCAGCTTGTCTCCACAGAGCATCAGTCGATAGGAAGCACATCATTAAGAAAGTACATTTACTCAAGTACTGCACTTGTGTACATTTTTTTGAGTATTAGAGTATTTCCATGTTATGCTACTTTACTTCACTACATTTCACAGGGAAGTATCTATTACTTTACTCATTGCATTTAATTGACAGCTATAGTTAGTTATTTTGCAGGATAAGAAATATAATCCATTTAAACATCTGATAAATGTACATACACATGTACGTATGCTTCAATTATAATAATATGATATATAGAATGCTTTCATTCTAAAACATCAGTTTGCAAAATGCATTTGTTGTACTTTTGATACTTCTTAGACATTTTGCTGATAATACTTTTTTTGAAGAGCACATTTCTAGAGCAGATATCATAGAGGGCTTCACATTAAAAGACAAATGTGATAGAATACAGGGACAGTAAAATATTAAAATGAAATACAGCTAAACAAAGCATGCCAAAGCTGGAAGGTTGTGTGTTCACAGATCTTCGGTCCAAGGAGAGTGATGGATGAACTTTCCTTTTGTGTTACGCCGGAAGCAAGGTGCAATCAACAAACCCTGACAGGGCCGCCGTGGCTCTCTAATATCAGCAGATGCCCAACCATGCAGAGTATAAGTGATCACAAGAATCTTGAATAGAACCGAATTCAATGGGGAGCTGGTAAAAACAAAACGATTCCTTCAAGGTGGGTGAAAAGGAAACTACATTAGTCTCCAGTAGATCTGTTGTTACCATCTTTATTGGCTTGCGACCCCTTCAAAAAAAACAATGTCTATTTGTGAGCCGTGGTCACAGCCTATGTCTTATTATGAGCGGTTCTACCAAAAGGAGGGATTTTTCCATTTCAGGTCAGTTCCATTTGGATGTTATGTTAAGAGGCTTTATGGCAAAGGTCATGAATGCGCGAACGAGGCGATATTCATGTTGAATGTGGGCAGTGCCAAGTTGGGCTAACCACACACCTGTCTTCGCTATTAGTTGTGGCCAACCCCCCAGGAAGAGAGACGGGCTCTGAAGCTTTACTAGCCGTGGAAACTTCTGGTTCTGTCATGTGGAGCCATTGGGCCCAAAACGACTTCATCCTATAGAATACATTGGAAAAGAGATATCTGTAAATCAGCGGATATCTTTTTTTTTTTGAGGTGACTAAACTTCCCAGTACAAACACTTGATTAGATCTTATTGAAATCATTAGGTCCTAAAAGTTGCAAAATGCACTAATAACTGAATCTAGAGTTATTTCCCATCTTCTATTAATGTGAATGAGCCAAAGAACAAAGGCTGGGAGGCGGGGAAACGCTAGTGCGTTTGCTTTTTGGGTATACATGAATGAGGAAGATTTGGATAATTTCATACTCGAAATTTGAACGTTGTTGGCTTCATGTGAGCCATTGTTAATGTTGCATGTGTGACCGTGTCCTTCAGCTAGCGACAAATTGGAGGCAGCGCAAAACAAGCTGTGAACACAACATTGACTCACATTTTACAGTAATTAGTTATTGCAAAAAAAAAATGAAATGTGTCCACCGGTTTAATTCAAGTTTAATATTCACTCCCTTTTTTGCTCTATTTTGGGTCTCTACCAACTCCAAGGACTCTCCTTGGCTGCTGAATGCTCCACTGTGTTCACCAGATATTCTCCAACTGTGTCTGCTGTTTGCTGCAGAGTACTGTGCAGCGGGTTGTTAGGGCAATATTACTAGCGCTGTGAGAACTAAAACAGTAAAGTTGTGGTCCGGACAGCTAAACCACGAGCTGAAACTCACTACAGAGCCCCATTAAACCGAGGGGAGCTGCAGATTCAAAAGGGACGTGGCATAACATTTTTGTTATAAATGTATGGATTATAGCTGCTTTAGTATCACGTATTTGGAAACCAAAGGTGTCGATGAAAATAAATAAAACCATGAATCATCATCTGCATCTGTTCATTAGTAAACACGGTCCCTTTTTAAATGCCTGTTCTAGCTGTTGTGGACTTGGTGTAGGCAGCTATGACGTATACGAAGGGACATCTGTGTAGGTTTAGCATGTGGATGAAGTCATGCCAGCACAGAAAGGCCATCTGGACAATACACACACACTCACACACACATACGCACACACATAGGGTGCAATTATGGCAGCCCAAATGATAACCACAACACAGTAGTAGCCCAGTCCTTCAAGAGAGGAGTGTAGAGAGGAGTGTAGTGTTTGACAGTCCCACTGCTGCCCTTCATATGAAGCCTCCTGTACAGACTGTGTGTTGTGTGTGTGTGTGTGTGTGTGTGTGTGTGTGTGTGTGTGTGTGTGTGTGTGTGTGTGTGTGTGTGTGAGTCAAATATTTAGTGAAAGATTCTTCCAACTCTGTTCAAACACCCTGCAGTCAGAGCTGACGCAGGAGCCTTTCACTCTGCAACACATGCAGTGCAATGTAAATCTACTCCCACTCATCCACCAACACATACATGCATTCATGCATACAATGTCCATGTAAATACAGATATTCACATATATACATATATACAAGCACAAAGGATCCTGTCGAAAATATTTGACAAAAGTCAGAAAACGGGAAATTTAAGTTCAATTGAGCTTGTAGTGTGATTAATGTGACGGGCAGATGGACTCAGCTGTCATGCATAAACCAACTCCCAACCTCCTACAGCGGCAGAATACATGAACAGGACCCCTCTGCTCTGCTGCAGTGTGTGTGTGTGTGTGTGTGTGTGTGTGTGTGTGTGTGTGTGTGTGTGTGTGTGTGGTGTACTGTCAGTGCCTTCTTTGTATCGTCTTACGCTTGTTTGATTTAAAGAGGGAGAGACAAACACACACAGGGTGCTTTGTTTTTTTGTGTATTTGTGGCCTATGGATTTGACCATTGTTTCTCCAGAAGAGAGTGGGAGAAAGACGGGGCTGGAGGGCTGGGGGGGGTTGAGAGTACAGTAGACAACGGAGGTCTAGTCCGAGATTGGTACAGCCGGCTCTGACTGTTCGGCCTACAGCCGCACTTCAACAGATTTTCCACATGTATCATAAGTTCTTTAAAACACCACAAAACTGTGCGAAAGCATCGCCATGGGCCAGTGTGTGTATATATGGTCGGCCTTTGTTGCCACGGCAACGCGGTGGTCATGGAGACGGAGGTGGCAGGTTGGGGTCAAGCACAGCGGGGCGCCGAGCCGAGATTAACTGTGACTGTGACTCCGGAGAGAGGAGAATGAAACAGCAGGCTACCAAGGACTGACATGACCTCCGCCTCTGGGCTACCGGCGGCAGCACATCCAGAAAGGAAACTTTCTTTTTCATTGTCCGACTGCTTTTGGCTGAAACTTTCAAGTTTGGCCTTTCACTTACCTCTGCAAACCCTCGCTAAGCACTCAGGAGCTGTGTGTACTCATGTTCCTTCACTGAAAAGTCTTGTTCAGACACAAAATGACTGAAATTGGGTGTTTCAGGCCCAGAAGAGTTTCAATGAGAATATTTAGCAAATTGACCTGAGGTGATGACACTAATATTAATCAAACAGGCTCCCCTCTCCCTGCGGAGGACTGTGAAGTGTTACAGTACAAGCCGAGGTCAAACTGTAGCTGTCAGTTCCGTTGCTGCTGCCGGTCCATCTCAGCACTGTTCGGCCTCTTGTCTAAAACCAGGGACAGAGGGGTCCATTGTTTTGATGGCTGTCCTGACGGATGCCTAGCCAATGACTTCAGCTCCGCCATGAACTGTCTCCTTATTCTCCAATAGGACTGGGATCACAGCCGTGCCGGCCTGGGCATGGGACCACAGCTGAGAGGGAAGCAGAGGTCCGGCGCATGTATAAGCTGTGGAGGAAAGACAATTATTATAATTTTACAAATCATATGATAGTTTTATGGTTTATTACCATTCAACCTCAAATTGCTTATTTCTTTACATTATTATGTCGAAAGGTTGAGACTGAGTGTCATGTGCTGTAACAAAAAAAAACTTTCACGCAAATGAGTAAATAATAATGTGCTACTATTTTGAGAGTGAAGTCTGTTAAAAAAAGTATCCGTTTTCAAACTACTATATATTACTGATATAGATTCATCTCAGCCAGGAGATTATGTATTTGGACGTGTGTGTGTGCGCATGTGCGCATCCCTGTATCTTTCTGTCCGTCTTGTCCACGGCTAATTTCGCATACTGCTGCACCAATTTGCCAAATATTGTTTGTGCTCATATATGACTGTGTGCTCTAGGAGCTCTCGTAGTTGCAGTAATTCCCACTTTGTGATAACATATATCGATGGCCAAAGTGCAAAACCTGCAAAATGATCCAGGAAGAGTGGGGGAAACCTCCTATCTGCACTTTGTGTATTTTTTGTTTGTTTGGATTTTGTATTGGTATCCTTAACAAATAGCATTCTGCAAGAAAACAACACTTTCTTTTTTTTTTCTTCTGGTTTTGCTCTTTGGCCATCGATACATCATTGACTGCTGACTCCCCACTGCTCTTCACAAGCCGGTAGGGGCAAGAAGTGACAAACTGCTTCAGTTAGGACTCTTGTTTCCACTACAAATTGTTTCTCTCTTGATTTGCACGCCTAGGTAGGACAATTAAATGTATTTAAGCTACAACTATGGCTTAGCAAATGACCAATTTAACCAAGCTCTGACTACAACGGAGCGCGTCTTCTTACGTTGGTAGGAGGAGAGCTATACTGTTAACAGCCGCTGGGAGTCCTACGGTGTGTTTGGCTAACAGAGTCAACAGCTAACGGAACTGATCCGAGGAAGCGTTGCGCATGAACATGAAGCTGCAGACAGTTGCATTGATAAAGTTGAGAGTGTGTCTGTTGCGTGAGACCTGTGAGTGAAAAACGCGCATTATACACTCGTGGTCTTTGTAATCAAACTTTACAGCAGTTGTGGTTACAGACACACCTGGCGGAGATAGCTGATAGCTGACAGTGTTGTTTTAAAATGTAAATGTTTGGTTTACATTTGGATCAGGGATTGTGCATTTATGAGAGAGAGAGTTGTACAGCAGTGCACAAGAGGATCTGGTTAAAGTTATGTTTCTGCTAAAGAATGTTAGTTTAGCGCTATGTGGAGGAGCTAATGGACATGAATAAACTGCAGCACTAACGGCTGAATGACATTTTTATTGGCCCTCATAAAATAGGATGTAGAAATAATGATTCTAATGCACAGTAGAGGGGTCCTGCCTTCAGTCACAGTGTGGGAAGTTAATATGTTAAGTACCAAAGTGTTTGCAATGTTGGCCTGCTATTGACAGTGCTAGGGATTATTTCAGGGTGGTTAAACTCCATGTTGATCGGCTAGTCCTTCCAGGCACCTCCGCTCCCCATTTCTCTCATACCTGTACTTTCCTCCCCAAATCTCCAGCTCTCAGCCTGTAGGCAGCTGGCTATTACCCATAAGCCCCCGGGGGAACAGCTGTGATTCTTGGAGGCCCTTTTGTCCCCATCAAAATGAAGACGTCTCCTCTGGTTGTTAAGGTGAAGGCAGACCGGGGCGATGCTTGGCTCACTGCCACCCACTTTCAGCGAGACAGATGGGAGAATAAAGTTGGTTTGGGGATAGGGAAAAGATGTTACCACCGAGGACCGGCAACAGAACATCGCATAAGAGGAAAAAGGTATTTTGTGCATGCGTTTGGTGGGAAAGACAGACAAAAAAGTGGAAGTGAACGAGACAGAGAGGGAGAGTTTCTCCTTCACGATACAGCAGGTACATGACACATTTTTGGAATAGCAGTCAATAAAAAGGTGGCAAAGAGTGTGAGAAAGGTTCTGTACACATGGGGATCCAAACAGTGGGCTAAATGTTCCCCAGACAGAGTTAACAACTTGTCATTTGCAGCATGGAGATGTCTTACATTTACTCATGAGTTAAAGGTGTTATATACGAGATCTGGATAATTTCGATTGCTTCTAAATCGTAGACTGTATATAAGAAGTGGACATAGTCATGGTGACATCACACATCGAGTCCGGCGATTTCGCCGTCGCCAACTTAGATTGGGGCCTTCGCCATGCAGATTCTTTCATTTTTTTTGCAACCAATGAACAGAATTTACAATACTTGGAATGTGGAGGACTGATGTATATATATACTGCGCTGGTAGCAGCAGCAATCTGTCCATCCCAGTAACCTCGCCCTAAAGCATGCTCTGCTTTATGGTTTGTTTGACATAATTTATTAAATAAACATCCTACTGTATTGAAGAAGGTAGAATCCGACTTCTTTTTGCAACCAGAGGAGATGCCTCTTGCTGGTCATTAGGTAGAATGCAAGTTTTAAGACACTTCCGCATCAGCTTCAGGGAGAACTAGAGGACTGGGGGTTACGCTTCGACGACAACGCCAAGAAACTGGACTACGAGGTGTTAGGAAGTTTCACTTTGCTACTACCCCATGTTTGCATTGGATCCAGACCATGACCATCCCATTGAAGGGCTAACCCCTGAATGTTTACATCCAGCACATAACACAGAATCCTTGACCAATGATTGGTGGATGTGGGAAAACATGCTGGTTTCAACCAAGTGGCACATATTTGAACATTAGCGGTGAGGAATTCATCCTACTTATCTCCTGTAATGTGGAAAAACGAGATCAAGAGTGAGGGGGAAGTACATTTACTCTAGTGTTCTACCTAAATAAACTTGTTCTTTACTTGAGTACTTCCTTTATATGCTACAATAGAAGTCTTCACTACATTTTAGAGGGAAATTAATGTGAATGAAGGACAATAAAGTTTATTGAGATAATACTTGGGGGGGGGACAACAACTCTGAACTTTCAATTATATGCATTATAGGTAAGGGTAATACTGTGCTTGTGGCAATGCGGTGAAGTGGGAGCTGAGGAGGAGGTGAAAGACTGCAGAGGGTCGAGGGTGACGATGGAGAAGGTGAGGAGGGTCATGGGGAAGGTGGGCTTGGGCCGGATCAGGGTTGAGGGGGTGTTCAGTGTTTGGTTAAGGGCAGATGGCAGGAGAATGGCGTCTGTAGCTGGGAGGAATGCTCTTCTTTTCTTTTCTTTCTCTAGGCGAGTGGAGACTCAGAGAGACTGCTGTATAACCGTGGATTAAGTCCTACATTCCCTTTTTAATCTCTCTATAGTCACCCCTCAGCTGTTCGCCCTCAGGCCTACTGCCCCTCTACCTCCCACTGCCTGTCTGTTTATGTTGGACTCACGTACAGTATACACACACACATACCCTGCAGAATGACCATAGCCATGCACCAAAACCCCAACACTCGAGAGAATTTCTCACAGATTGGGACTGAAGGTCATCCCGAGCAAACATTTGCAGCACTGTACTGCCATCCTCATCTGTGTTGATTGTTTTCGAGGACTTTTGACACGTCAAACACAGTTCAACAGCCAAAGCGCGAATATTGGGGGTTGAGCAAGACCTGCAACTAGTTTTTGTCAAGCCTGGAAATGTGTAGACCCCACTCACCCCAGCTCACTTCACTGTTCATCTTTTTAAATGTTACAAAAATAAGGTCACGGATTACGAAACCTGTGCTTGGCAGACTCGGCCGAACCAGTATCTGGTCTAGCCACCACCCGAAACAAGCGCCGATTCTCCTCCGGACCCAGATTTGGAACACCAGTTAAGTGAAATTTGTTTAAGGGTCATAGTTATTTGTAACTTTAATGTTGATTAGTGCCAATTATAATGCAGATTATGAAAACTATTGATATTAACAGATTATTCGGGGTACAATTTGATACTTTCTGAATATTGGTGGCTACTTGAACCCGCCAATACCAAGTACCAAGTAAGAAGTAAGGGACTTGGTACTTGAAGTGTGTCGTGATTACGTCCCAGCATCAGCATGCCATTATCATCAACTAATTAGCACATCACAGTGCTATATACTGAATATGGGATCAACATCGTGAGGAACATGGACAGTTATACACAGACAGCACTTTTTACTCTTAGATCACATTTCAATTTTGATCACATATTTTATTCTGCCAAGTCTGTGTTTATTTTGCCAATTCATTTCAAGTTATGTATCATATCAATTCTTCAGAAGAAATAAGAAAGAATTTCGGAAAAAGTAACAGTTGCCATTTTGTTTTCCCAGTTTGATGCAATTAAAATTAGCATCACAATCCTTGGTAGTATGTGCTACCAAAACCCATCAAGCCTGAGAGGAAGCAGTACTGGGAACCCCAATTAAATGCAGTCCTTTTCCAGAGCCCTGGGCTATGCTGCGTTCACACCAAAAGGGTTGCGAATTTTCGCAACGCTTTTTCGCCTGACTTTACTCGCCTGACTTTACTCGCTCAGCTCTCTGTGGTTAATTCGCTTTTTCGCTGCGGAAAGGGGCGTGGCTTATCTCTGTGGTTTATCTCCGTGGCTTCAGTTACCATTTCCGCCATTCACCATTGAAATAACCACTAGTTCTGCTTTATACTTGTTGTGGAAGTCCCACAAACGTCGGAACATCAAACGCCCCCGTGTCTGGGTTCATAATATTATCCGTAGTCGCGCACAGCTCCGACTCCTCCAGGACGAGTGTCTGAATGAAGCCGCTTCCAGCACTCCTTCAGGCGGACTAGCAGCAGTTTCATTCAGCAACAGCAGGACGGCGGTGACGACGGGCGGAGTTTCTCAACGCTGATTGGCTTTCGCAATTCAGCGTCGGGCAAGCTTTTTCGCAACTATTCGCGTCTGTGCATTGACTTTACATGTAATCAACTCGCGCGAATATTTCGGAACTCTTTTGGAGTGAACGCAGCATTAACTTTAGGCCACAATAAAGCTCTTTCCGTCTCCAAATAAATGCGCACCCAGAAGGAGCCCTCCCCACTACCATCAGCACGGCAGTGCCACTAAAAGGCTTTCTGCTCTCCCCTCTTTCCCCCTCCCTCCTTCTTCTTTCCCCTTCATGTCCCTGACTTTCTTCAAGGATCAGTCCAGCACAGTGCTTTCAGGAATTCGGGGAACCGGATAGAGCCTGGACATGCAGGTGCAAGAGATTTGGTACATGGGGGGGTGGGGTGGGGGCGTAATAAGGTGCCAAGAGGCAGAGGGCAGGAAGGGAATGACGCCAGAACGCAAAAGACAAAGACTGGATAACTTATTTTTTGTAATGTGGATAAAGTGGAGGAATAGAAGTAGAGAGAATAAGTTTGTAGAAAAAATCATTTTCTACAAACCATATCTTTTTTAAATTGAGCAATTTACTCTTCAGATCTTGAATATCACCCAATCTCCCTGACTATTTATGAGCAATGACAACACACAACTAATGTAAAATAGTCTTTCTGATTTATATACCTGTGTTTTTAACATTGAGATTGGCAGGGCAGCGATTAGGCCCTTCTGTGTGGCGGTTTGCATGTTCTCCTCATGTCAGCGTTGGTTCTCCGGCTTCTTCCCACAGCCCAAAGACAAGCAGGTTCATTGGTGACTCTACAGGTAGGTGTGAATGTGAGCGTGAATGGTTGTCTGTCTTTATATACGTCAGCCCGGCGATCGATTGGAGACCTGTCCAGGGTGTCCTGCAGCCCGCAACGGTATTTAGTACTTTTTCCAAATACTCTCACACGCAACCTGTTTTATATCTTTTATTCTGATGGAATGAATAATCAATATATTCCTCTCCCTGCACACAGTGTTCCATGTCATTTTGTATGTCCTTTGATTTTAACTAGCTGACTAACTAACTAAATTAACTTCAAACTCAATTCAAAAGATTTTATAGTATTGAAAGATTAAATCAAACAAGTAATTTGTTCGAATCAATTTTAACACAACACAATCCTGATTTACGTTGTAGAATTGAGGTTCAACCCATATATATGTATTACCATTCGCTTGTAAGGCAGTGGGAACGTGACTCGTCAGATTGTCCTTTGTGGTAATACATATATATACATATACTGTATGGCAGTTGTGTTTTACAAAGTTGGCAGGGATGATACCAGGGATGATACCCCTAGTCCAAC
The DNA here is from genome assembly GCF_910589615.1 of Taurulus bubalis. NCBI lineage: Eukaryota > Metazoa > Chordata > Actinopteri > Perciformes > Cottidae > Taurulus > Taurulus bubalis. The sequence continues at coordinate 22,626,048 of NC_136593.1, read as the reverse complement.
ATTTACGAGCAATCAAAAAGGCCGAGATCGTTGTCGAAGATTGGTTTCCTCCCTGCTGGGGTCAACCAGCGGCTTACGGCAGGGCTACTTTATACAGTCTAAAAACAGGAAACATAAGGAAAAAATGTCATAAAGGACAAAAGAAGAAATGGGAACAAAGGGAGGAGGAGGAAGAGGAGGGAAATCCTGCGAGGGCTAATTAGAGTAATAATAGGGAGCCAGAACATGCGGAGGAAACTGAAAGGGGTAGACGGGCAGGGTGGTAGAAGGAGAGGGAGGGAAAGCTGGAGTGAGAGGGAGGGCAGTGGTGGGAACAAGACCTGGGCCTTCCCAGCAATAGGGGGATGCGAGTAAATGGAGGGTGGCTTTCTCGGCAGACGTAAAATCGCTAGAACAAACCGGCAAAATGCCCCTTTGTCCAGAGCTCGGCCTTGGCAAGAACAAATACCTGTGCCCAGAAAACCAGACAGCCATCTATGTAAGTATTTCACATGACTATTCTTGCAGCCACGCACGGAGCGCATCTATCAGCCGGGTCCCTCCATGTCCATTCTAGTTACAGTAGCTCTATGTCGGTGGAAACCCCTGGGAGGTCCTGTGTCGTTGGGAACTCTCGCCTCTTGTTAGCCACTACATGGCTACGGTTCTTTGATCAGCTCAGCTGACTCTTAAGCTCAGCTTAGTGCGGCAGGGGTCTGGAAAATCTGGGGAGAGGGAGAGAGGTAAGAGGTGGGAAGGGACGATGTAGAGAGGGAGTGACTGATGGCACCCACTGAACCATGCATCTTCTGGCCAGGAGTTGGAGGGAAGAGAAGAGGGAGGAGATAAAAGACAGGAAGGTGATGGGGGATAAGCAGGTTGGAGGGGACGGAAAGGAGGGGTCTCCCCTGACAGTCATACGCTTCACTACTGCCATCACCAGAAGGCGCTGACCCAATGGCTGAACTGAAGCCTGAAGCATGAAAGCAAGGTTGACCACAGTGAGTTTAGGAAACACTGGGATGAAAAGAATTCGCAGGACGCACGGCCTCTGCATGTCATTAGATGAACAGGACTATAGGGGATTGTTGGAAAGGGCTCTTGTCAGCCTCTCACAGTTGCTTTCAGAATTAAATATCCAAAATGACATAATCAAAAGCAATTAGGACATCAGTCAACAACAATAACTTTGCCAAACATTCAACTCTCAAACTGTTTTTCTCCTCCACATTGTCAAGATTGTTGTATTTTTTTGTCCAATAAGGCACTTGATGCTGCAGTGTAATTTGGGGGGGGAAAGATGCCCTGTTCAACTCCTTAATGAGCAGAGCCAACAGTCTCTTCAGGGGCACTTGAACCCGGTCAGAGGAGCTCTCCTTTGGGGCACAGACTTACATTATACATTTCTGTGCTGAGTTAGCATTCATTCAGACGCCACCTTCTCATGTGAGCTCTCCTGGGTGAAAAACATCGACAGGAAAGGCTTGACGCACTGTAATTACTGGAGGGCCCTACAAGGTCTCTGGGAATACTGCGAACTCATGTACAAGTTCGCATACCAAGCGATGTATAGTATCTTCCAGATGTATGACTGCATACAAGTTTCCCTCATGTGACATCAAAGTGAAGCTGCTTCACTGAATAATCCCTATCCGTTTCTTCAAGTTGTACTAATCCACAACCTGCCTGTTGTGTTACATAATCCTCCTCCAATACTGTTTACATGTCCACATGTGTCTCACCGTAACCCTGACAACACCAGATAATCTGATAGGCCCCTGATGTCTTAATTGTGTGTGTATGGGTATGAGACTCTGTTTCATTTGCTGGTTTCCTGTTTTGGGAAAGAGTCAAATCAAAAAGATAAGAGTAGTGTAGTGGGCTTTAACCACATTGGTAATGGTGCTGGAGCACAGTGACACTACAGGGTCACATGAATGTATGGACGTTGTCGGAATGGTAACATCTTCACCAATATCAATATCCTTTCACTCTTTTCCAGAGGGTTTACACTGAAGTAACGTAGCCCTTTAAGCCCTAACCCCTAATCCTATTTATTGTTTGAGTTGTGTTTAGAGGTTGTACATCGGGATTATATATTATTGTAGCCCTGATTTTTATGTTTAATGTGATACCTAACATGTTTGTTTTTTGGGGGGGGAGGGATTTATACCATGATTTTCCTGATATAAAAGGGCTCAACAGGTTAAAGTGAAAGAAACATGATGTCTCAGAGACGTTTTAACAGAAAAGTAGTGATTTCAAACATTATCCCACATTTAAATAAACTTGCTTAGCCACACTGATACTTCTTAAAGAACTATGAAAACCGTTGGCAATGTAGCCTGATTTATGACCTTAACTGGTTAAGGTTAGGCATTGACTTCAAATGGTTTTAGCTATGCATTGACCTTGAATGACAAAGTTAGGCATTGACCTCAAATATTTAAGGTTAGGTATTGACCTTGAATGGTTAAGGTTGGGCATTTACCTTGAATAGTTAAGGTTAGAACAAGCCGTTGGGCAGCGATTCTTACGAAAGTTTTCACATGTTTTCACAACTTCTGGGTAACCATCTTGACATGACCAACAGAAAGTTTGATCTGAGATTCTGCTATTCTATGCTACTAGCAGCTAATGTCGCCTCAAGCAGAGATGAGTCTCTCATAACCAATAAGTAAGCAGACGGAGTTGGGGGAACACAAGCAAAAAGCTAGCTCTTGTGACCTGACCCCTCTGAACAACCTTCAGAGACATTTTTAAAAGAAACAAACAAGGCATTGTTGTCTGTTCATATGCCTAAAGTACATACGTTTGTCTTTACCTGACAAGTGACCTCATGGTTGGGATGAAAAAAAGTGTGTGACCTTTCAACACATTCTCACTTCCAGCTCGTCAAATACAGACACTTGGTCAGTGGCCGTACACTTCAAACTATGACTCTCTAAGTTCCTCTCCAGTGCCAGTTTCGGATGTGTCAGGGACGGTGTGTCAGTTTCCGCTCATCACATACATACAGTGTCTTTTCAAGATAACCTTCCATCATAGATTTAATTCGTTTTTAAGTTTACTTAGGTTAGGTTTAGGCAACAAACCAACCATGGTTTCGCACGAGACACAAACTGTGGCCTCCTGGGTGAAGTTCTGTGTTTGTCTGAAGCACATGGGTTTACATTGGAGTTAGTTGACTTCTATGTTTTCTCTTAGCTAGGCTTGTTTAACACTCAAAACATTGCTAAGTGGAGTTTTTCCGCTTGGACTGTAAATCCACCAATGGCCGTGTGTTAATATGATTCAAAATCAGAAAGCCCCCAGCGCTCCACCTACCACACTTGACCTGACCGGAGCACTTGCTTTGCCTCATTTACATCTCTTCTCGCCTCTAGTGCTGAGCTGACCTCTGTGCTCTGACCACAACTCACCCCATATCGCTCCTCATTAGACACCAGCAATATGAAAACCTATGAGAATAGTGTCGATGAGAAGGGCTTGGAGGATAATAAACCAGGGTTGGTTTGGACCATAGAAATAGAAAAGGAGTAGAAGGGACATTCCCGTTCAAATCCACGGAGCAGGACGGTCAGAGTGGCGGCCATTTTTATGTGTACCGTTACCAGTTGTAGCGAGCAGACTTCCTATGAACTAGACTTATAAGACCGTATAAGACTTATGGCAAGTTGTGAACTCACTTTGGTGAGGTTTTGTAATAATAACTCAAACGTGTGGAGTAGTAACGTTACGAAGCTTAGAGAGTAAATGAGTAAAATCAAACAACGTAACGCTTCATCCACACACTTTTTACAGTGTAGGAAACACATTGCTATTGCCGGATGAGTGAGAACTTTGATTGGCTCACTTTCTGTAACCTGTGTAGCATTAAAACATGGCGGAAATAGAAAGCTAGCTGTCGGCTAGCTAGCCCGCTGATACAAACAGCTGGCTGGGTCTTAAGGTCCCTCTGCCTCACTCCCCACCGCTCCAGAGAAGGACAAGTTACCTAGCTAACTAGCTAACTAGCCTGACATACATCTTCAGAGCTGTGTCCTCTTACTCGCAAGCTGCGACCACGTGTTACAGCCTTTGTTGTTACAACAAGTAACAACAGCCATTTTCTTTTGTACCTGTCAAATGACCATGGAAAACTGCTCAATGTCTGTCCTACTTCTTTTTCTATTTCTATGCTATGAACCGGTGCGTAGACCTCCATGTACCGCACTTTAGATCCATATATGAGTTTGAATTTGTGAGTGTGAGTGTGTGTGTGTGTGTGTGTAGATAGGAGTTTTCAAAGAAATGCTCAGTGCCGGATAAGTGCGGTCACATGCATGTTCACATGTTCTGTTGTTTTTGTGATGTTATGGGAGATCAAGTTCATGGTTCAGTTGGTAGGAGAGGTGAGAAGAGGGCAAACAAAAGGGCCAATGACTAACACATGGAATCAAGTGAGACAAACCTGTGTAAAGAAAGTGTAAGGAAATAGATCTGAATTAAAGCAGAACATCCAACAACGTCATTTTTGTCCTGCTCTATATTTCTGTTTATTCTTCGATGAGTAATCTTTGAAAAAAATATGTATACAAAGTCTGGTAAGACTTACCTTGAGAGTATAGGCAAGAACATGCTGTGTAGACAGTCTGTGTGTGTGTGTGTGTGTGTGTGTGTGTGTGTGTGTGTGTGTGTGTGTGTGTGTGTGTGTGTGTGTGCGTGTGTGTGTGTGTGTGTGTGTGTGTGCAGGGTTGGGGTGAGACATGTCTCTTACAGATGTGATAAAACTGCCATGTCTGCGGGACAGAGGACCGTGTGGACAGACTAATTGGCAGAATAGAACGATGTGGTTAGTCCGAATGGGACTTGAAGGTAACGTAATGCGTTGAGTTGAAGCAGAGCTGATGGGGGCGAGCAAACTGTGGAAAAGCTCTCCAAAAAGACACACCAAAGACTGGAGTGTGTCTGTTTTTGCAGCTCGTAAGGATGTACAGTCGGGTGAGCTCCCGCTCTCTCTTTCTCTCTCTTCATTTGTTCATTTGTCCCGGTCACCATGGTGATGTGGGGGGGTGGAAGGCTTGCCTCGGCAGCCCATAATTCCCAGAGAGCCTGTCTGGCTTTGACACGTCCTTTTCAGCCTGGCATTGTTTGGATGCTGATTTACGTGTGTTTGTTGCACTTTTACCACCACCTCGTCCAGACCTCCAGCCGAGGCGGCAGCAAAACCTTTGAAGGACCAACGCATGCGAGACCTGAAACAGCAGCGCATCGGAGTTTCGGTTAAAAAGGGTCTGATTAATTGAAGTTTAAGTCAAAACGGATTTGAAATTGTTCTGTAAGAAAATGCCATTAATGAACTGGTCATTGTGACTTGCTGTTTTTCCCATCTTTTTCTTTCCCTCTCTGTTTGAAACAGGGTTTGGTTGCTCGACCAGCCCATCCCTCTTCCCTCCCAGTGGGCGTTCCTACTCCTCAGAGCAGCCCAATCACAGACGAGCCCTTTACCCCATCCCTCCGTGGTCAGTCTGTTATGGACTTTTTGTGTTCACGTTTTTTTCTCCTTTTTACTCCTTTCTTCTTTTCTTTTTTTTCTCCCTGCTACCCCTCGTTGAGCCACTTGAGCCAGGAGCAGATGGAGAGATTGTAGTGGGGGAACGTAAGCAAGCAGCAGAGAGAGAGAGAGAGAGAGAGAGAGAGAGAGAGAGAGAGAGAGAGAACGAACGAACTGGTAGAAGCCATGCAGAGAGTGAGGCAGCCCAGCGACGATGCTTGATGAAGTGAACCGCTGACCAACAGAAAAGGCTTTCTTCCACTTTGACCGAACTCCAGAGACATCAAGGAATCAGAAAGGAAAAGTCCAGAGGGGAGACATTTGACTCATCGTCCCAACTGACGTGAAGAGTTCAAGAGCAACAACAAAAAAAGAAAAGAGTTGAGAGACGAGGAGAAAGAGGGGGAGTTCCACAGATGAGAGTTAAAGCCGAGAGGCAGAAGGTAGATGCTCAGAGTGACCAGATAGAGACCAGTGAAGCAAGTGACAGGATCGCAACAGGTGTGTCTACTGGGACTGCTCAGAGACAGGGCGACACGCCAGGATCAGCCGTCGCAACAGGGAGGAACAGACAGGAGTTAGAGGGTCAGAGCTAAGAGAGAGCTAAAAAAGAAAAGAAAAAGGATGGCCAACTCAGGTCTCCAGTTGTTGGGTTACTTCCTGGCGTTGGGCGGCTGGATCGGCATCATCTCCACCACCGCCTTGCCCCAGTGGAAGCAGTCGTCGTACGCCGGCGACGCCATCATCACCGCCGTGGGTCTGTACGAGGGGCTGTGGATGAGCTGCGCCTCGCAGAGCACAGGACAGGTGCAGTGCAAGATCTTTGACTCCATGCTATCGCTGGACAGTGAGTACCAAATTTGATTCTGGCTCGACCCAAAAAACCCTGACTAACTTTCACGGGCTGATTCTCTGATCTCCCATCTTCCAGACTGTTTTTGGTAAAACTTCTTCCCAAGGGTAATATGTCTTTGAGTGTCATCATATTTGAAACATGATATAACCTACGAAATATTCAGAAATCTCAGTGGGTTGCGTTGGGCACTGAGGAGCCGATTGAGTAACATTCGCTAGATGATGAAAAGGCTTGCAAGGCATGACCAAGAACAGTTTCTTTTGACCGTACTTTAGACTGCATTCTCACGTTGATTTCTCGATCAAATTGTCTTTTCGAAAAGGTGTTTCTTTGGGATGACTAAACACAAAGATCCAGGGGAAAACCCTTACCCTCAGTTTGTCTTCCCCGAAATGAGTTGTATTACTAGTATCACAACAGCCGTTGTAGCTATCAATCAGCAGCAAAAAAAACAGAAGAAAAAGAAAGTCCCAGAACCCTCGCTGCCTGGACCGGGACGCTGTCAATTCAGAAGCTGTAAATCTCGCAAAGTCATCAAGTTCAATTAAAAACTCCACAGCGTAATTTGCGGGCGAGTGAGAGTGGGGATGGGGGTCAGGAATGTGGGTTCAGACATAAATTAGCTCAGAATATGAGCCTCCTGTCATCTCTAATCTGTAAGTAAAACCTAGTGATTCATAATTAATGGCACGCAGATTACAGGAACCCATCCATCTACTGTCTGCTTAAATCATCCTATTACAGATTCTAATGAAAGACTACAGAGGGGGCAGGGAGGGCTCAGGTCACAAGTAATTTTCATAAAACAATAGTTTTTTTCTTTCTCTTACGCTCCCTGCTGTGGCAGGCTCGCCTCAGATCAACCAAAAGAGGCGCTTTGCAAACATTTTGGTGAGCCGCTGGATAAAAAAACAAAACACAACGATCTGATCTCCCCATCTCCTTTGGCTCATCGCGCCAATAAGAACGGCGTATTGTCCTTCGCCGATGAATGGGGGCTGTTTGGAGAAGAAAAGGCCAGTGTTGAGCCAAAACACCAGAGATATTCACAGAATGCGCTCTGTCTTCCCCACACGCGCACATTGTTCTGTTTGTCCATTAACACACCCAGTGAGTGCAGATTCAGGCTGAAGACAGCACACTGTAGAAATTATTCTACAGTGTTGAACTTATTGACTTTATCATCATAACATAAAATAAAGTGGGGATGTCTGACCTCTACAGGTCATAAATGAAAACAATGATGGATTATTTTGAGGGAATACTCTAATACAGCTAATATTAAAGAAAAGTTACTTAATGGGTGAACACAGCATGGAGCGAGTCTGCATCGATCACAGGGTCGTCCAGGTGTTTCCCCAGACAGATTATGAAACGGAGCAGATCGGCATTCGATCATGTGTGCCGGGGTGACGTTTGGTGTGAGCGCTGATCTGAGTTCTGAAGGAGCTCTTCTCATGGGCTACTTTTCTCTCAGCGGGGGCAGCATGTGATGGAGGGTGTAATTGTTCACCAGACTGTGGCTGCGCTCCACTGATGCGGCCAAGCAGCCGTGGCGGAAGAAAGTGTTGGATCTGCTCTGCGGGTTTGCCCAGTTTTGTTTTGCTCAAAAAAGGAGATGGTGTTTCACATTGATAGGAGGATTTAGTTTTTTACATTTATTTTCAGGATAGCGGTGGTGCTGAAAGGACAGCTCTTCAGAGCCAGAAACACACAACACCATAATACACCTTGTATTCACTTTAGTGTTAGGCGGGACGAAAAAAAAGATGATGTTTCTTGTCTGTCAACTTTGTCTCCTGTTCTGTAACGTAGATTGATATAAAAGTGTAGAAGTAGATGACAACATGGCATTTGGTTGTATTGTTTTGGATCATCCGCCCAACAGACAAGTCAGCTCAACGTCCCGTGAATTGTCATTCATTCATGGTAAAGGCTGGTGTGTATTCTTTTCATGGCCGACTAATCCTATAAAAAAGACCAAAACCCACCGTTGTCTCCACCATGTGTTCGTCCGCATCCCAATACTTTTTTCTCTACGCAGTCTGTAGCCCCAAGCACATTGGTTCCCCCTGAAGACGGAAATAAAAATTCACTAATATTTAAAAAAAGGCCCAGCAATTTCCACAAAACAGCTGGGCACTGTAGTTTTTAGCAGATCTTTCTCAAACAGGAGGACATAGAGCATTTTGTTGTGGTGTATTTCTAGCTGTGGATTAATACACATTTGGTGCTTTAGCTAGCGAGCATTTTGAGGCAGCAGGACAGTGTTTGTGGGACTGATTATAAAATATTGTTATGTAAGCAAAATGTCATAAAAAATGTAATAGTTTTTGGACAACAGTGGAGCTCTATGGCACAGAGGAAGAAGAAACACCAGGCTTTGATACACACATTATACCTGTTCGTAGGACACATTCATCTTTTCATGGGATTTGTTGACAAGAAGAAAAATATAGAACATCACCAGCGTTATCCTTTTCCACCAGGAAGTGATGTGTTAAGGTTGAACAGGTCCGCAAATGGCGATTATAGATTGTGTGAATGTGATGTCTTCCAGTCCAGGAGAGTGAGTGTGACGTGTCCACAGAAAGGCCTTTTAAAAATAACAAATATAATACATGTTCACATATTACAAAGGGAAACTATGTGGTGCATTTTGTTGGCTTCATAGCAACAGCAGTAGACTTGCCAGCATTCTCATGCAGTATACGCACATCCAAGTATATAAACCTACCGTAAAGCGTAGTCTCATTTGTTGGCTTTGAGAGCTTAGTCTTGACCAGTTAGGATCTGTGAACTAATATGTGGTAATACAATTAGGATTGAACATCAAGTATGCGCTTGAGGGAGAATTGGATTTGAAAAGGGCTGCGGTAGTCGGATATGAGTTCAAGTTTCATAGTTGTGTAGTCAGTGGGCAAACTGATATTACGTACAACAGAGTCACAAGTGACCTCACAATGGGACCTTACAGTGCCCACACACACACACACACACACACCCCAGAAAGCTTGTGGCTGGCACGGCCAACCTTGGACGCTGGAGAAAGAGAGAGAGAGGGAGAGAGAGAGAGCGCCTCCCTCCCTCCCTGCTTTTAGCCTCTCCTTTACCCCAAAGGCCCCCAAACGCCTTTCTGGTTTGTCACCAACTGAAACCGGTCAGAGGCCTGAAACCCCCACACATCCTTCAGAAATATAAAAGAGGAACGCTCAAGAATGGATGAAAGAACAGAAAATCAAACCTCTCTCTGTTGAAGACTATACAGAGGGTCCATCAAACGGAGCTCTGGAGCCATAAATCAGACTTCAAAGATTGTTCCATCCTCTCCCCTCCCATCATAAGTCCCTTCAGATCAGCTTATGAAATGCTGCTTCCCTGCTGCACCATGAATGATGGTGTGTGTGTGTATGTTTGTCACAATGACAAACAATGACTTCAGGTTCATGCTCAGGCTTTTGCCCTAGACTTGCTTTTGAAGTGATTTTTTTTTCTCTCACAAAGTCTTGTTCTGTTATATTATAATGTAGCGTGAAATTCTATTCTTGACATCAGAAATAGTCATTCAACAAACAGGTTCGAAGTATTTGTCTTGTCAATTTTATTGTATTCTACTCTATTCTAATTATACTGTTGATTCTGCAAACAATATTCTTCCAGAACTTTGAAGACTGAGACGCAGTCGGAAGCTCTGAAAAAATTGTTGTTTGAAATACAAATCTTTTCTCAAGGTTCACTTACTGTTTTTTGGCTGGGGGGGGGCTTTGAAGATGGTGAGATGCATTTGAAAGCTTCAGAGAAGAAGCTAAATGTGTGACGCTTAATTTATGAACAATAAACAATTATATTCTAGCGCAGCACAAAAGTTCATTCTTGACCTTGGAAACCAAAGCTTTGACAAAAAATGAAATTGTTGCTCAAGCTTCTTAATGGCCCCTTTCCAGAGTTTTGAATGTGTGATTGAAATCTCGGGATAAATGTAAAATTCTATTGATTTGAATCCACTCAATCTAATTAAAAGTCCATTCTTAGTAGTATAGTATGTAACAGTAATAGTTTTGATGGGAAAACATATTCACATAGTTACTCTTTTTCCCCCCAGAGATCTGAAAACTGTGAGTTGCAGTTGAAAGTTCCAGAAAAAGCTGAAGTATTGTCAGAGTAGGTTATGCCGTTATCTTTTACTATTCTGTTCTAGTTGAGCATGAAACATTTTTGTTGACCTTGGAAAGTTAGGCCAAAAAAAAACCCTGGCTCAAGGCTTCACCTTTTTCAACAAAGCTTTGAAGAACATGAAATGGAGTTGAAAGCTCTGGATATTGTTTTTGTAAGTGGACCGTTCTTTAAACTATTCCATTTTTAGTTTTTTTACCTGTTCAAGTTTATATTCTGACGTTGTGTTAGCGGCTTTAATGCAAAGGACATTGGATGTTTAACCTCTTTTATGTTTTCCTTTTGATGATTTGTCAGCTTTGTGGGTTATCAGAATCGGGATACACGGGATTTTGCGTGTCTACTTCCGCTGCTGGGGCGTCAACATTCCCCTCGCTTGTTGCAAAAGAGACAACGCTTTGACAGTATCATTAAGCGCTTCGCGTCGCCTCAAACACGTTTGAGGCGACGCCGTCTGATCGCTCTGGCGACGGCCCCGTGAAAACAATCTTGCTTTGTGACAAAGACACACTAATCCCACTGTGTGAAACATGTAAAGTAGGCCCTCCTACAGCTCCTCTGTGTGTGTGTGTGTGTGTGTGTGTGAAAGAGAGCGAGAGAGAGAGAGAGAGTTGTGTGTTTCATCTGCGTCTATTCCACCTACAGATAGTGTGTGTGTGTGTGTGTGTGTGTGTGTGTGTGTGTGTGTGTGTGTGTGTGTGTGTGTGTAAATAATGTGTAAATATGTTCCTCCCACTGAGTTATGTGTGTGCTGAGGCCCCTGGGGGCGGCGCAGTAGATTTTTGAGAAGGCAAAACCACAGCGGAATTATCCGGGGAAGATTTACAGGGTGGTTTAAAAAGGTCCCAGAGCTTGGCCCGAGAAAGTCACCTCTGCTGGGAAAACAGGACCGTCAACCCCGTGTGGCGCGTGCAGCTTCCTCATAGTCGTCACTTTTAATGTCCAGAAATGTGCGTTTTTGTTCCAAGTGATGGACTCAAAAGATATGTTCCCTCACCACTTTCTCCCTCTCCCCACCCCTCCCTTTCTTCCATATCTTCTGTTGTATTGCCACTCTGTGCCCCCCGCCCCCACGCCTTATCCAGTCCACATCCAGACATGTCGAGCCCTCATGGTGGTGTCCGTGCTGCTGGGCTTCATCAGCATCATCGTCAGCGTGGTGGGCATGAAGTGCACCAAGGTGGGGGACAACAACCCGGTCACCAAGACCCGCATCGCCGTGATCGGAGGAGCTCTCTTCCTGCTCGCAGGTGGGACTTCCGCTGTGTTCTGTTGACGCTCAGTTCGGTCCATAACCAATAATATAGATACGCAGCAGTGTTGTGGTGTTTTTCTAGCCTGAATCTCTTCCCGGGGCGGGGGGGGTCATCTCTGTAATTACGAGTTCCTGCTGTAAACAGGAAGTGGTCATTTTAGAGGCATTAGTCGCTGACCACAGACATAAACCACAAACCCAGAGGGGGGAAATGAACTAAATGAGGATTCATCACAGTTCGTTTGTGTGTTGTTTGTTCTGCCCCCCGCACACAGGTCTATGTACCCTGGTGTCCGTGTCCTGGTATGCCACTCAGGTGTCCTATCAGTTCTTCAACCCGAACACACCGGCCAACGCCAGGTATGTGAAAGAACTGCTGACAAACTCATCTTCATACATTGTATATTTCTCGTTGTTGTGGCCCCTAAAATGCTCTCAGAAAGCATGGCAGCTTTGATTTTAAATTGTAGACACATGAATGTGCCATTTAAAATTCTTAAAATTTGCATTTGTATATCGGCTGAAATAAAATGGCATTTTTCCTGCATACAGTCTCCTGTGTATGGGACTGTTTTAAGGCAATGCTGGCAGTTTATTGTCATCTTGTCACAGGTTTAATGTGACACATACATTTTTATTTTGAGCATCCCTGAATACCTGTCCCCAACCGTAAAATAAAGTTATTTTAATCCGTGCCAGTCTCAGCTGCATTGTGTTGAAACACGTAGTGAGATTATTTTGAGGATACCCTCAGAGGTATATGGCCTACTTCCAAATGAGAAAATGCACAATATTATATTCTCACTACCGTCATCAGGTTCATTTTGAGAATCAGAAAAGTACATTTTTAAGTCAAACTAATAATTAAGAAACAATATTGTTTAGATTATTATTTCTTCTGCGTTTGATATTTCTTTCTTGCTTTCAGCGAGTCTTGTTTTTGACAATGAGTCGGAGCTTATCATAATAACATCTTGGAAGGAAGTGAAAACAGTAAAACCTCAGACACTGGCAGCAATCCTGTACACCTCTCTCTCTCTCTCTCTCTCTCTCTCTCTCCCTCTCACACAGGTATGAGTTCGGCTCTGCCCTGTTCGTGGGCTGGGCAGCAGCAAGTCTGACGGTCCTGGGCGGCTCCTTGCTGTGCTGCTCCTGCTCTAAAGAAGAAATGCGAGGGCAGCAGTATTACCGCCAATCACAGCCTTCCACAGCCAGGGAGTACGTGTAAACCCCACCCCCTTCCAGCAGCACCTCAAACAGAGAGCATCGGACACGCTTGGCACCCCCTCCAGCACCTTTTCTCTCAATTTATAAAACTAAACCAAAAGACTATCAAACAATTATGTAGTACTTTCACACTGCAGACACAGGTACTCCCACACAGGTACTCCCACATCATCCACTGGTTGGATGTATTTTGGTGGCAAAAAAACTACAAACTATTTGTTGACAACCTACATATTTCACGTCAATCATCTAGCTTACTTATGATACAAAGCTTGCAATTGTGAATGTCAACCTCTTTAATGCCTCAATGTATTTTTTTTTAATCTAATTGAAATGAGTGCAGCAGCTTTAATCTGACCCCCACCATCACAACACTATGAGTAAAAAAAAAGATATGGAAACTAATCACAACATCTAAAGGCATAATGTAAGGTGTGTCCCAGCAGATACCCAGAGACAACAGACATGGAGCTAGAAGTACTGCAAAAGTGAACTTTATTAGCATGTCCTATGCTTCCTGGTTGGAGCTGCATCTGTGCTTTGCCTCCATATTGCTTTGTGTATTCACTCTCCACTGGTGCAGTTATGTTGTGTAAAGGGTCAGCCCACAAATTCACTGTACTAATGCTTCTCCTGCTCAAACTATAAGCACAGCTGCATGTTGTACTGTGGTGCCCCTACTCACTGAGTTTAAAATAAATCTTGAATCGCCCGATAAAATATTCATCAAGTCGACGCATTCTCAGTCCCAACTCGTCAAATACTGACACTCAGCAATGGCCCTACGCTTCAAACTAGGACGCTCTATAGGTTCCCCTTTTCTGCTTGTGACATACATACTTAATAAAATAAACTTGCAATGTAGGTTTACTTATGCAAACATAACTACTTGGTTAGGCTTAACCAAGTAGCTCACTGCAACCAGTGAGCGAAAATGTTCATGTTTGGACTGCGGAGTAACGCGGAGATGCCGTAAACGGCTCTGGTTGCTAACAAGCTAGCAACACTCTAAAGCATACTCTGCTTTATGGTTTATTTAACTTTAAATGGATTATCATTTACTAAATGAACATCATGCTGAATTGTAGAAGACTTGAAACTAGAGATTGAGACCATAAATTCATGTTTACAATGTTTACTGAGGGAATAAATCGAGAGGAATAGAGTCATTTTCTCATAGTCTTCAATACAATCTGACTAATTTTTTTTGCGTCGCCTTCTAATGGTCAGAAGAGAGAATGCAAGTTTAAGGCAATTCATCATTGGCTTCACTTTTCAGAAAGTTTGTTTGTTCCAAAAATGAATTATGTTTGTCACGTAACAGAGGTTGGTTCCTATTACGCGGTAAAACCCTGGTAAAATAAGTCAACGTTGACTTGGTTTCACACAGGACACAATCAAAGTTAGTTGAAAGTCCCAAATTTGTTTTACCCATTAAACCTCTCCTCCCTGCTCGACACAGACTTTCTTGCTCTTTATAAGTCAGTTGAAAGCCTAGTGGCAAGAGTCTCACACGGACGCTGCAGGGCATCAGATGCCCTGGAGCACTGCCCGAATATTGGTATTTGAGAAGTTGGGAGTGAGAATAAGTTGAACAAGTTTTTAATTGTTGACTGTAAATTCCCCCCCCCCGGTTGTTTAACTACTCCGGAACTCCATAATAACCCAAGAGGACATGATCTCAGTAGCTACGGTCTGACAAAGTGTGAATAAACTAACCGCAGTGACAATAAAGAAGCAGCTGTGTTCATCGTCCCATGTAATTAAGGCTTGGGCAGCCATTTTGTAATCGCTGATGAGCTTCTTCACCTAAAAAGAAGCTCATTCTTATGTAGTCCCGTTTCACACAACAACCACTTGATGACGGCTGCACGTAAAGACACAACCTGAACTGCAGGAGTGGAGGTGAAATGTTAAAAAAAGTGTCTTCTTTGTTTGACTGAGTATGAATGCTGTTAATAGTCATTCCACCATTTGACTCTACACCAAGAGAAAGTGGAGGATCTCATCGACACAACATCACCATGCTCCATCTACTAACACCATCATTTCAGATCCACACACACCTTCATCTCATATGCGCTTGTATAACAAAACCCATGTCTAAAATTCAAGTTAATTAATGTACTTCCCACAATCTCACTGCGATAAGACTACAGTTTCATTACTTTACAATCGACTAAGCGAGCATGTTTAAACCTGACTTGTGAATAATATAAATGTCATATTTAACTTCACTGCATTAGACCTTCACGTATTTTTGCAAACCATCAGCTACTCCACGAGGATGCATTACAATAGATGTCTGCAACGTTTTAAAAAATGTGCCCCCACGGTGGAGCCTGTAAAACTCAACAGTGGTCCTAAATTGGCTCTTGAGTTCCCCGCTTGATGCTTCCACATCAATGTCCCTCTGTTTGTGTTTCTAAAAGAGCCGGTCCATCACTCTTCCAGATAATAAAGCCATTAACATTTCTTAGAAACGCTCCTAGTCCCCCGGTTTTCCAGTCATACGGCCTCTTTTCTTGGTAGACACTTGTTTGTGGAGTGCTCTGTGGAGTGCTGTAAGATTGGGTTGGGGGTTGTACGGCTATAGAAAATTCCTTTTGCCCTTTAAATAAGGGGGATGTCAGGTGTCACTTGTCTGTCATTAGCAGCTGTGCTTTGAATAGGGATTGGTCAACAAGTCTGATAAAAAAAAATAAAAAATACCTGTAAATCTATTTCCAAAGAACATAAAATGTACATTTAAAGTAATGATTTGACATTTCGTGAAGTATACTTTTTTGTTAGAAAGTTAGATGAGAAGATCGATGCCCCTCTTTAATTTGTCTGTCAGATATGAAGCTAAAAGCAGGAGTTGAGCTTAGCTTTGCACATCATTTAGAGCAGAAACAGGAGGAACAGCTAGCCTGGCTCTGTCTAAAGACAAAACAACAACAACATAACAGTTGAGACAATTATTGTTGATTAAGGAGCTGGCTGGCAGATTTTGTTACTTTTGGACACAGCCAAGCTAGTTGCTTCCCCCCCTTGCTTCTGCTAAACTGACATAACCTAGCCTAGCTAGCTAGTTTTCTCCGGTGGCTCTAGCTTCATATTTACCATAACGATTTAGAGAGTGGTACCAATCTTCTCATCTAACTCTCAGCAAGAGTGTCCCCTTCATCAGCCAGTCCATCATTATTAGCCTAATATTTATTTAAAATATGTAATCTCTTTAAACTGTAGCGAGCTGACATGTAGCATCCCCCCCCCCCCCCTCCCCCCCCTCCGTGCTCCTTCTCATTG
Organism: Taurulus bubalis; assembly: GCF_910589615.1. Classification (NCBI taxonomy): domain Eukaryota; kingdom Metazoa; phylum Chordata; class Actinopteri; order Perciformes; family Cottidae; genus Taurulus; species Taurulus bubalis. The sequence continues at coordinate 22,609,731 of NC_136593.1, read as the reverse complement.
ACTTTCCATCACCTTGTTTTTCCTGCTAACATCTGTATGATCATTGAGCCCTTCTGCTTTTTTTTTCCTAACACTTCATAGCTGCTGTGAGAATCTAAGCGGTCTTGATTTGTCTCTTCTTTCCCCTCTTGTCCTCTGTTCCTCCTGTTCTCCTCTCACTGTCTTCTTCTCTCCTCTAATTTAGGGCAGAGTTGTTGAGTGAAACTAGTTTCCCCGACTGATCAGCCCCCCGCCTTTTTATCGAGGACTCTCCCGACTGTCCAACCACTGTCTTCCCCCCCCCTGTTCCTCCCCCCTCCGGTTCTTCTCTTAGACCCTAAATTTGGACCTCTTGTAGTAGAATACTCTCCTTTCTTCACTACTACATCTGCACCTTAATGGGAACCAAGACGCATTGTCGTCTCCCATTTTTGTCCCTTACCTTCTGAGCCTTTTCTGTAAATATGGACTCCTAAAGGACGATGATTAAGACCTTTTATTTAAGAAATGAGGTGGCCTCCTCCGTTTCCGTGTGAACCCTTTACTACACCGCCCTCCTTTGTCTCACTCTTGGCCGAACGTTAACAATGAGTTGAAACCCCTTTTGTGGTTTTTGTTTTGCGCTGATTTATGATTTCTCTTATATCCTATGACCTCTGGGTATTTTGTAATATGTGTCTTTTGGGTTTACTTTTGTGCGCTGTGACTGTACCTTGACTGAAACGTGTTCTTTTTCCCTTTTGAATTGCAGACCAAATGTTAAAAGTACCCCACCAGAGAAAAGGGAGCAGTACTTGTAGTTTTGGAGACTCGTCTGGCCTTACCATGGCTTAGATTCTGTCTACAGACAAACCCTCTCCCGAGGATTTCAAAACAGACAAACAGACACCGTTAAAGAAAGAATTTATTAACAGCAAGCACATTGCAGCAACACAAATTAGAGTCTTTGTTGTAAAAATATTTTTGTGGGGGTAGTTTTTTTTGTTGATATATTGGTCTGGTCTGTTTTGCTGACTTTGGGAGAGACAGTCATTCAGGGTATGTTTTCTATAACATGTTAAAATGCCCGGGTGTATATACCACCTACTTTTATTTTTTACTACATATATAATGTTTTACTACAGTGCCTTATAACACATGTTGGTGCACATGTTTGTTTCTGACTTCATGGATTCTTCATAGTCTCCAGTCCCATTTTTTTGGACATGCGTGTCCATAGTTCCCCTCCAGCAGTTTTGTGTGCCTTTTTTTTATCTATTGTCGGACTTCTGGAAATGAATGTGAAGCTACTCTGCAGTACCACTTATGAAACAACAAAGACATACGTACGATAGAATCTGAAGCATAGTGCCTTGTGTGCCACTGTTTGTTTTAAAGCTATGTGCCTGTTTCCATGTTGCCTGGATTGAGGATATACCCAGTGCATTGATTTTGTTTCATTAAGTGCCAATATGATTTTGTGTGAATGACATTACAAGAGTCGTTGCATTATGGACTCTGAAGGATGTACTGTACTGTGTGTTGCCTCCTGTACTAAGGAACGTCCGCTGAGTGAGCGTTCAAGCCTGCATTTATTTACCACGTCATTCATTTCTCTAATATTTACCCGCCCTCAATGTTGTGTATCATCTCATTTACGGTATACCCCTGTCTGTTTCTTTTAGAATAAAGCAAACAGAGACGAAAAATAAATAAAATGGATTCGAGTCATGAGTCATATACTTTTCACCCCCGACTTTTCGCTCACTCTCCACTCCCCTTCCCTTCCCTTCCAGCTCAACTACTTCTTTTGCACCCCGTTGTTCAATAATTGGAGATGTGGAATTCCCCTTCTGCTCCACTGGACTGTGGCACATTCTCAAAGGTGGACTCACCACTGCTACAGTTGATAACAAGGCTTGATTTTTCTTTCCGTGTTGAGTTTCAGTTGCAAAACTTTGATTAAATCACAAGCTTGGAATAAAGGATTAGCTTCTACTTGGGTTACTTAGGTATTTTTCAATCTAGACCCTATTTTCTCTTGTTTCTGTGTCTTAGTGACTAACAACATTTGAATTGTCCAGTATTGAGGGAGAACTCAAATGGCAGCCACTAAACGGGTTGCAATGGATTCACTCGGTGCAACTCCTCAACGTCAATGTACGTTCACTAAAAGTGTTTTTTGTTTCCACTTATAAGTGTCTAACTACATCATGAAAAGAATCCTACAGAGAATTACATCCTTTTTCTTTACCTTTAGTTTGTTATTGTTCGGAGAAGTCTCGTTCTTAGATCCTAAGTCTCATCCACATTGTGGAAATCCTCTAAATCTTTTTAACATTAAAAATCTTGTGTAGCCATTTTAGCTGCCTTTTTCAGCGTTCTCCCTCAATGCTGGACCTTTTTACATTTTCTTTGTCCTCATTAGTCACTTAGACGTAAAATCCTGGGGAAATATGTTCATATATATTTTTTTATTTAAGTTACCCTTATTTTTACAATATGCACATGTCCAACTGTACATTGCAAGAGTTAGTCGTTATCATTCCCCCTGTCTATACTGGCCATGAAGAAATTCCCCCCCTAGAGATATTCCAAGGTAAGAGATGCGAGACAAAATACACAACTTTCATTCTGGGCAAAACTGCATTCCAAAGTTTAGCCGAAGCTAACATGAGGCTCGATCAGTCTGAGAAAATCAAACAAATCTTCCAAAGTTACAGTCTTGGTTGACCCAGTCACCCGACAATAATGTAAATATTTGACCATACTGGAAAACTCCAGAACACATTTATGTCCTGTATCAGTTTTTATTTTATTATTGTTTTCTACATGATTTGCACATGGCAGCTACAGTATGTTAAGGTTTATGTATGCTTCAACTTTATGCAAATGTCCTAGACAACTAATCGTGTCAATTTTGACTTACCCAACATGTGATTGCCAATTTCCAAGTTCAATGGAAAAACATTGTGCAGGAAACAACAAAGGGTCTGCTACTTTAAGCCCATACTGTATGTGTGAACAGGTGTTTTAATTGTAGGCCCGTTAGGAAGGGATTTCTTCACGGCCGGTACGCAGATAGAATTATTACTGCGACCAATAACTTTCAATATGGACATGTGGGTATTTGTAGTAAAATAGGGTTGAATAAATGTGAACCTCTTCTTAAAGAAAATCAGCTTAAAATAACATTGGAGATCTTGAATATGCCACAGTCAGCTTCAACGCCGCTGTCTTGTTTTATCAAACGAGACAGACTGTCCATGAGTTTGTATACAGAGTTTAAATAAGGTTGAGAAAAACGCACATTGAAGACACCAGTGGTGGGAACAGAGTACGGACGTGAAATCTCACATACACCTGGCATGTACGGATGCGCCTACACTACCCATGACTATTCAGTCTGTTCGGCAACGCTGACCGTTCACACCGTTTAAGACTATCATGCAAAAAAAAACACATCTCCCACAAGGACATCTGCTCCAATATGGACACTATACAAAAACATTTCACAAGAACCGTGAATCATAGCACACTCTTAAAACTTGAATTAAACACATGTATCAGCATCCTGCTAAGCTCAAGCTCCTTGAGATATATTTTTCTTCCTTATCAGAGGCAACAGTTTACTGATATGAGGTATTCATTCACCATAATGCCTGTATGAATATGTGGGAACACAGAGCCGAGGTTACATGAACAACGAATCCGATGAAATGAAGCTTACAGCAGAAACCAAACCATTATGGTAAAAACAGGAATGTGTTTTCCCACTCTCTGCATTTTGAATAATGGATGATGATGTGTGACACATGCCTTCGATTGGGACTTGGACATCGTGGTAATTTTCGAATGTCAGACTGGAAACTATGGAATTTTCTTTGATTGCTAAACTGTAAACATCATTACAAAAAAGTAACATGTGCCAACAAAATGCCAACAAAAAGTTGCCATTTTGTACGTTTCTGCAAAGGCAAGCCACGGGATATGTTACATGCCGCTGTTTCTGAACCAAAAATAACAACGTAACATAAGGCAACGTAAGGGAACAAAGTAACGGAACAAATTAGCGGAACAAATTAACGGAAGGGAAGAAAGTAAGGGAACAAATTAACGGAACAAAGTAACGGTAGGGAACAATGTAACGGTAGGGAACAATGTAACGGTAGGGAACAATGTAAACGGTAGGGAACAATGTAACGGAAGGGAACAATGTAAATGGTAGGGAACAATGTAACGGAAGGGAACAATGTAATGGAAGGGAACAATGGAATGGAACAATGTAAATGGTAGGGAACAATGTAACGGAAGGGAACAATGGAATGGAACAATGTAAATGGTAGGGAACAATGTAACGGAAGGGAACAATGTAACGGAAGGGAACAATGGAATGGAACAATGTAAATGGTAGGGAACAATGTAACGGAAGGGAACAATGGAATGGAACAATGTAAATGGTAGGGAACAATATAACGGAAGGGAACAATGTAACGGAAGGAAACAATGGAATGGAACAATGGAACGGAAGGGAACAATGAAACGGAACAATGGAACGGAACACCGCAACAGAACGGCATAACGTAATAGCGTAACGCAACAGCATAGCGAGCATTAATTAAACACAAATGGCCTTTGCTGACTTTCTTACTTAAAGTTATGTAACAAGCAAGATACGTGAAGTTACATCATAATGAAACAAAATAACTCACATCAATAAATATCAACCGGCCTTAGCGAACTTTCTTTCGTAATATTACATAACAAGTCACCCTTCCTGGGTGAAAGTCCTGTGTGGTGACACATCCACCCTGAGTGAGCTTTCTTGCTAGTTATATGCAACTTAACCACTTAAGTGTCAATAACGATGGCTTGATATACTACATACATCACAACGTATCTGTACAATGCAGACATTTTTTCTTGGCAACTGGGCAGCATTTCTAGAAGTGAAATGAGGGCAGACATCCGCATTTCATGGAGCAACTTTAAATGTAAGTTTTGTAGTTTGACGTAGACTGCTGTGACATGCCCGTGTTGGTTCTGGCTTCCTGCCCTGGAGCGAGCCTCGGTTGCGTCCGTCCAGCTGGCATCGCAGATATGAGACACACTCCTGATCGCCAATACAGCTGAGGTAAAAGAGCAGAACACACTTCCCACCATCAACCAGTAGGAGAGTCCAAACTCAAACGTTATCCCTGGCCTCCAAGGGATAACGTTTGAGTTTGAGTATGAATAATTTCTGTCATATTCATTGAATGTGCTGTAACTCTGTTACGTTATTCATTCTGGTCACATGACATCTATTGCTCCTGTCCATCTGGGGAGAGGGATCCTCCTCTGTTGCTCTCTTGAAGGTTTCTTCCCTTTTTTTGCCTGTGAAAAGGTTTTTACTATCTTTATTTAGGGGAAGTTTTTCCTTATCCGATGTGAGGTCCTGGGACAGGGATGTCTCATGTGTACAGATTGTAAAGCCCTCCGAGGCAAATTTGTATTTGTGATTTTGGGCTATACAAAATAAACTGAATTGAATTGAATCCCCAGAGTCACCTCTTAGAGAGGAAGATGCAGAAATAATGAAGCAAGCACATTATGTCTTACTTTGAATAAGCCTTGAAGGCATGAAAACTTTCTACCTGTGATGATTCCTCCTTCTCTCTCTTATTAGAAAACTTCAGGAAAAATGGATTCTGTGATTTCAAAAGAACGTCTCCCTTGATTTTTTTATCAAAAATCTTGATGAACACCATTAAACCTGTGCTGCAGGCTCGTGTCCTCTCGCTCTGTCAGACCTTTTTTATTTCTCTGTGAATTCCACCGCCTGCTCTCTAGTTAGCAGAGTGTCTAACTGCACGCACAGCTCTTTTATTTCAACTTATTTTAGCTTGACTTGGCAGGTTTGTTTCTGAGCTGGACATCACGCTTCAGTTTCTTCCTACCAGGAAAAAACAGACCTTTACTAACACACACATAAACACACGCAGGGAAACGATAAACATAAAATAAAGGGGTTTATTGTTATGAAAATGTTGCCAGATAATTAACACGCAAAACAGGCTGTTGATAACAAGGATCTTAAAAAGAGAATGAATTGGATTTCCTCGATTCACAGTGCTGATACAATTTGAATTGTCAGTGCGGTGAAAATATTGAAATATTAAAGTTCTTTATCAGAAGAGATAGAAAGGTGAGCGTAATGGCTGCGAGACAGGAAATGAATTTGGCTGTGTTTTAGTCCAGACGACATTCGCAGAAAACAATTTTGACATGGAAAGACAGAAACGGGTTTGATAGTGGCTTCATGAAAAAAAAAAAAAAAAACTGGTGTGGCTGGATTAATAAAAAGAAAAACAACTCATATATTATAAGTGTTGTGCAATAACATCTACCTCTTGTTTGTATTTGGTGTAAGTGTCCACCTCATACCACAGAAGGCCAGCTGCACCACACGCACACTAAGATGCACACACACATTTTTTAACTAATACACAAGTCAGAAGTTCAACGTTACAACTGCTGAAGTGTAAATAATGAAGTTGTGCGGAAATGTGTTTAAACCAAAGAATGATATGAATCCAAAGTAATCCCCCACTAAGCAGGAACCACCAAACCCAACAAACTGCTTCAGGCTGGATTTTATTAATTCGTCTGTTTTTGTTGCGAGTGACGAGCTGCAGTACTGACCTCCGCACAGACAGAGGGCGCCAGATTCCTGCAGCAGCCGTCTCGAACCAGTGTGCTGGCGACCAACGTGGTGCCCCTTAGGCCGGGAATCATGATCAGGACGGAGACCACGGTCAGAACACACATCCCCACAGAGGCTGCTCTCATGACCAGCACATCAGCTGTGGGAAGGAGGGACGAGAAGAAAAACAAACCTGACTGAAAGCTCAGTCTTCAAATGCAGCGCACGTTCCAGTGCATTCTCTGTTTGGGTGTAAAACTTCAAAAGAACTCTTAATTACGGGAGCCCTGAAAGAAAAATGATTTTTTTTGTGTGTTTGTCGTTGTAGTGTTCATTTGGGCCACAAGAGGCTGAAGTGCACCACTGCCCCATGTCCTAAATAGGACTGAAAGTATTCATATTTTCTTCCAGATGTGTTCATTTACATATCTTGCGAACACACAATGTGCTTTGTGTTGTGCATGGAGAAATTCTAACTCACCAGGAAGAAAACATGCTTGTAGTCCTGCGCTTCGGCCTCTTGTGGCCCAAATGAGTATCACAACAACCTCTCCACTTCAACCTGTTCTTTATTCATAAAAATAGGAGAGAAAGTAATTTAGATCAGACTTAGAAAATGGATCACTAGAATTGTTGCTTGCCTCTCAACATTCTCTAACTACTAGCATAAAACTAGCGAAAGCCATGAATGTTGATTTATGTGGCTTCAGTCCATTTACTTATCCCTCACTTGTATGAAAATAAATCTAATGAATAAAACAAGCAAAATTCATGAATGAAATAAAGAATGAAATAAAAACAACTTCTTAAAATGTACCTCTAGAATTGTATTTTAATTTGACTTTTTTATGTTTCACAGCTTTAGCCAAATGTAATACAATATTTTTTTAGATTCACAAATATCTTTTTAATGATAAAATAGAAATGATAAAATAGAAAAACGGTTAAATGGGTGAAAATTAGCACAATACTTTCATTCAGTTTTTTACTATATTTTTTTGTGTTTTATCAATATTCTGGTTGGTGGATTGTGACTAGGAATATTTACAATGTACAATTTTTAGGGATTTATACCTCACTCAACTCAAGTTATAAACATATTGTATTTTTACTGACATCTTTACTTTACAGATTAGGTTTGTACAAAGTTTTTATATACAGTGACTTGTTAGACTGTACTCCAACCCGCATTATATAAAGTAGTTAAAACTAGCTCCATTAACATGCTGATTACACATTCATGCATCAGCAATAATATTAATAATAATACAGTGTAATAACACATCTACAACTAAATGTGATCATATAACGTAATTCGTTGAGTATTATTGGTCAGTGTGTTCAAAAGACCTGGCAGGTTCCAGTCCTGTAATTTAGAATGTTGGTGGGCTTTTACTTTTAATCTTAGATTTAATAATACATTTTAGGGAGGGGTTTTGGATAACGTGCTTGCCGTGGATGTGTGTCCGTACCTGGCAGCGACCCATGTAAGACACCGTCACGTCACACGTCCTCAGGCCCACCTGGCTGTCATGGACGCCCTCCCCCGACAGTCTGTGGCCTGTGGCCCCCGATGGGCCTCCACAGCGGGTGCTCAGACCCACGGAGGTCAGCTGATCTTTAACCCCTTGCTGGACCAGGAGACACATTGGAACATGTGAAAGGCCTTTTTACGCTAAAATGTACATTATCATGGACATTATCATGATTTAGTGGCAAGATGGGACATTTTAAATAATAATTAAAAAAAAAGAACAATGTCTAAAATACACCCTTTCTGCAACTTTCTGCCTCGGTCAAACTGCACGGTAGTGCAGCCTGGTGGTTGCTCTACACTTTATCATCATACCAGGACTAGCAGTGTTTGCAGATGAGAGGTTGAGAGTGTGTGTGTGTGTGCGTGTGTGTGTGTGTGTGTGTGTGTGTGGATGTGTTTCCTACCCTCCAACAGTCCTTTCCAGCAGCAGCGATTAGCAGCAGCGCTATCAGCAGCCCCAGGACCTCCGCCTGTCCTCTGCTCATCCTGTCCTTTCAGTCAGCGCCTGCTGGAACAATCGGAGGCTTATTCCGTTCATGAAAAATATCAGGAGTGACTTTGCAACAAAACGCTGAACAAGTGCAGCTGATTTTTGCAGACAGGATTGTGTTAGAGCTCAGTCGCAGAGTGTCTTCTAAATTAATGACTTTTAACTGGAGTTAATGAGCCGTGCACAAGCGGTGGAAGACGGGTTCAGATCCGTTACGCAAGTAAAAGTACAGAATTAGTATTGCAAGATGTACCTGAAGGGGAGCATTTTCAAAAGTCATACATGTTATTAATTTGGTCTAAGACGGTCCAAGAATATTAGTGAACATCCAAATCCAAAACATAGAGTGCTGAAATTCAAGTATAAAGCATGGAGCTGCTCCGACAATTAATTAGAAAAGATGCTATAGATCAGTGGTTCTCAAATGGGGGTACTAGTACCCTTAAGATTAAAAAAATATATATTTAAAATTAGCATAAATTCAAAAATCCTTTAATAATTGTAATTTCATAAATATTCAATAATATAAGTGTAAGTTCTTAAACTTAAATAATACATTATATTTTAAATCAGACACTGATGACACAGCGCTGTGTATTACATAGATTTTTCAACCAAAAATGCTTTGTGCTGGTTAGGGGGTACATCACTGAAAAAAGGTTGAGAACCACTGGAGTAGATGACACTGAGAGCATTCAGGGATGTTCTGAGTATATGGTACATTTCCTGTTTCACAACTGACTACTATACAATAGAATAAAGGAATAAAATGCATTTGGGAAAAATAAAAAAAAGAGAAGAAAACAAACAAAATCAGTCTCCCATTCATTGTCAGTTAGGGATTGAAGGCCTTGACACACCGGGGACGGGGGACCAATAAACGACACAAAAACACAAAATGCCCGCATGGTAATATTTTACGTCAGGGGAAGGAGTGGATTTGGAGAAATGGATTGCACGCTTGGTTTGGACTGCGAAGCCTCCGTGTTGTTGTTTCATAGATATAGGCCCAGCTCAACCCCGTTCCACACAACGTGGTTAATGGCTTTTTATTGAGGTGTGAAAGTTCAGAAAAATCAACCTTGTTTTTAAAGAAAAAAAACAAAACAAAAACAAAAAATGCTTTTTCACAGCATAATTTTTGCAATCTGTGGGAAAGTATTTGTGACGATCACATGAATCGTATGGTCTATCGTATGGACTAAATATACACTTGACTGTTTATCATATTTTATTATACATTTTCATATTTGTATTAAATAAATTACGTCTTTACTGTCACGCAGCACTCACCAAGCCACATTTCTTGGATGTGCAAACATACTGAACTGTTTCTGATTCTGACTTCTGCACCCTGTTTATTGTTAAATGTTATTAAATGTTATGCCCACCCCAGCCACGACAAATTCCTTGTATGTGAAAACATGCATGGCAATAAATGGTTTCGATTCTGATTACTGATTCTACAAACAAAATAACAAATTAGGCGTCAACAGTTTTGCCCCAAGAATTCCTTTCCTGGTAATACGGGCTTGGAAACACCATGAAGACCTTCATATTTGGAAATTTGCAGACAGCTGATAAATAAAACATGAAAGGTGTTTTAGAGACCTTCTTTTTGATTTCTGTTACTAACTTTGTGAGCTCTGAGGGCCGAGTTGAAGCCACTCATTACTTTAGTTAAGTAGCTAAATTCCTGTATATACAAAACAATATTGGACTAAACTGATAATTCGGTGTGTGGGAAGTATTTTACTGTTGTAGGTGGTTATTTAATCCATACAGACACCAAAGGTTAAATTAATATCCTTTACGTGATATTATTCCTATTTCTTGGTTCGATCATGAGGCAGCCAGCAGAGACTCCGGGAACCTTTTACACTTCACTGTTAATTAGAGGTTTAACTTTTCAAATGACAGCCTTGAGCTGGATTCTGTTAGCTTCAGACGGAGTGAAAGAGTTAAATGAGTTTAAAGTTTTGGTGAAACAGAATTAAATGTAATCTTCAATTCAGAGTAAAAACTAAACTGATGTTGAAAGAGGTTTAAATGTAATCTTTCTGAATTCTAAGATGGTTTTAAAGTTTAGTGCCATAATTAATTGGGTTTAAAAATGAATCCTTGTTGGTGCAACTTAGCCTAAAGATGTCAGATAAATGTAGTGCAGTAAAAAAAGAATAACTACCTCAAATATGTTACCATTGCTGTAAACAAAAATGTACCAAATTAATGTGTACGGTCTTTACAAACAAACAAAATGTTATCATGACGAGATTTAGATTGTTTTAACAAATGCTAATTTTTGACAAGAGAGGAGACTGTGGTTAAACAGACGCGAGAAACAACATTTACACCTCAAGAGAAAGCGCCAAAAAATGAATATACTCAGATTTAATGTGTTTAAAAAGATCCCTAGCTCGAGACAATTTCTATAACTTTAAGACGGTTACTGTACTAAAAAAAAATATGAAAGGAAAATGCTTTCAAAGAAGTAACATTATCTTTTAATGAGGAAAATTTCTTCAACAGTTAAAAATGATCTTCTCGTGTAGTGAAACAGTCTTTTTTTAAATATCTTGGAAAAATTAAATAAAAAAAATCATAGTAGTAATCTTGCAGCTGTCATTCTGAGTAATGAACGGCGCCGTGGTACTATGAGGGAAAAAACCCAAACACACTTACCTCTTAGAAAATGTTTCACTTCAAGGACCGACTCTGTAAATGAATCTGCTCACTTCCAAAAAAAAAGGAACGTAGGAGAAATTTCTGCGTGTGTGTGAGTGTGTGTGCGTGTGTGTGTGTGTGTGTGGGGGGGGGGAGTTCCAAACACATTTACCACGCATAACCTTCATAACTGCACCATGATATAACTTTCCATTCTGCTCCCCTCTCTTGTTTATCAGTGAAGTCTCACCCCTGTCTCAACTTTAACTTAAAAGTAAAATAAATACATATATACATATATACATATATATATATATATATATATATATATATATATATATATATATATATCAGCTTCATCTGAAGACATTTTCTGCCATTTAAGGCCGCTCGGTTGCGGCGAGGAGAGATAGCGTGCGTCGAGATGACAAGAGATAAAGAGGAAACATTCAAACAGCATCGCAGAGGCCTAAAATCAGGAGAGAGCGCGAGAGACAAAGAGGCAGACGGAGAGGACGGAGACGTTCAGACGGATTGCTGCTGGAAATGCCAGCAGGCTCGCCGAGCTGCTGCCGGGAGGCTGAAGAGGGCAGTGTTTGTCTTCCTATACTGCGCCACACCTCACTGGGAAGAGTTGTTACAAGCGGAAAAGAAGAAGAAGAAAAAAACTCATATCCATAATTACTTTCAGGGATGTATACTGAATCCAGAAAGCTCTCTGCATATTATACTGAGCGTTAATAGGTTTCACAATAATTAAAAGTGAAATTTACAAAGATTAGTTGAGGTCTTATAAATAAATAAATATGCTTAAATAAAATAAATAAATAGAGGGATTTGGTTGCTGGAGTCTCTGCTGGGCCAGTGATTAGTAATGGGAGTTGAACACGGAGAGAGTCACAGTGACAAGTCAGCCGTGTGTGTATGTGTGTGTGTGTGTGTGTGTGTGTGTGTGTGTGTGTGGTGTGCAAGTTCACATTTAAGTAGCCATTTGTGTGTGCATGTGAATATTGGTAGTTTTTGTTTTTCTATGTATATCAGTTGCATCTTTTTGTGATTATTAGCACGATTTGTTGCACGCTCCCCGTCCCAATCTGCCCTCCCTTCCCATCTCCTAACGGCGCGGCTCAGAGGCTCATAATCGCCTATTGATTCCTCATCATCGTTACCACAGTTAGCGCTGTGTGTGTGTGTGTGTGTGTGTGTGTGTGTGTGTAGCCTGGTTTGGACGGGGGAGGAGGCGAAGCTGCACGGGACCACCGCACTACTGCCTTTGATTCGAACAAGGTCAGAGGAATCGATCCTCCTTTGATCGGTGAATCGCTAAGAGAAGCAACTATTTCCAGTCTGGGGCTTCTCCTCAGTCCAAACGTCTTCGACCAGATCAGGTGGGGGTCTGCCGGTGGAAGACCACGCATCAAAATCAGGTTGTCTGGTGTTATTGTAGAGTTGAGAACTGTTTCCGATACTTCCAGTCTGTACGTGTTCGTCAAGCTTTCTCTTTAAAGCCACCGCGTGTTGACTTCTTATATGACTCTAGCAACATTTAATTTAACCAGGTGGAATATATTATGGAGTGGTGAACAATTAATATGGATTATGTGTTTTCCATAAACCTGTCATTTCCAGTGTCCCTGCAATGCCTTACTTTATACTACCACTAGTAGTCGCCATAATCAGAGGTTTACAAATCACACAGACATATAGGGACTTTAAAGATGCAATGCGAAAGATCTGGTCACATGCTCCAAACAGATAGGGGGCAGTGTCTCACCTCAACTGGGCCAATACAATCTAGATTTACAACCATCAGTTTGCGCTAAACAGCTTGAACTCTGAGAGCCGGTCAGATAACTCTGCTCTCTTATAATCTGCACATATGACGTCGCTCTTTCTCTCTTTACCAGAGCCGTATATGTGTCTCTGCCACGTTCTGTGGGGGACCGGCGGCCACAATTTACTCGAGGCTTCAGAACCGCAGTCAACAAACCAATGAGCGACATCACAACGACTGCGTCCTCTTCTTAGGTCCGTATGTGTGAGTTCATTTTTTAAATGTTTTATATTCTGGCCAGATCTTACACGTTGCACCTTTTAATGCCTAGAATATGATATACCACAGAAAGTGAGCTATGCGTTTGATAAAGCTACCGCCAAAAAGCTCACGACATAATCACCGTTATGTGTGCATTTATGTATCCTTCCATTAATAATAAATACAATATTTCTTTTAATCAGCAGCTTCATCTAATACAGCTCCAGAGGAACATGGACAGTAAAAGATAAAAAAAAATGAAGTCCTTTAAACTTTTCACTCAACAATTACAACGGGACATGTTGCCGCTGTGTTGCCATCTGCTCTGTGGTGTCTCGCCTATCTTTGAAGTCTTTCAGTCAAGAGACGGCGGCACTGAACAGTTCATGCCTGTTAGTTTGTTTCTTTTCTTCTCATCACTCTCCTGTTTTTGCTTTGATACTTTTCCTGAGATCTAATTTCCTCACGACTAGTCTCGAGATGGCTGAAGGCAGAGCAGAGCCTACCGTGCAACACAGGATATAATTATCAAAATCCCCCCCCCCCCCCCCCCCTTGTCTGCCTCCATTCAGGGTAAAACGCAGATCGAAAAATGGATCTGTGTTTTTTTCCGTGCGCGACGATTACCCGGCGACGCTTCCACTGCAAAAGCCCGGCTGAACCCGGGTCTGCTTCTCTGCGGGTTCTGGCGCGGCGTTAGTGCCGACTCACAGGATTCTCGTCGCTGCATCGACCGCGCACGAGTGATTGCATCCGGCCTCAATCAAACGTTGGCACGCGTTCATGCGCAGATGCACGCGGTGGAGGGGATACGAACGCAGTTGAACCCACGATAAGTCAGAGATCCAGTTTAACAAATAAATAAAAGTGTGTGTCTCCACAGCTGCACGCCCAGCAGCTGACAGCTGGAGTAGTGTGTGATCGGGGAACAGTGTGTGATGAGCAGTGAGTGATTAGTATTGCTGTTGTATCAGCTTATCAAACCACAGGAGGACACTCACCTGTGTGTCCTCCATGTTTCTCCTGGAAGCAGCGTATTTCTGATATGCGCACACGCACACGCACACACACACACGCACGCACGCACGCACGCACGCACACACACACACACACACACACGCACACACACAACACTTAATCTAATCTGTGTGTTCTCTTCTCTGCTGCAATAATAGAGCGGCCTAATTGGCTCTGACAACTTGGCCAACTCAATTCCAGCCAGTCCCGTCCAGAATGCCTCTCTATGTCTCTAATTAGGTCCAATCAGCCGGAGTGATATTTATCGATTCACCTCATCCTTCTTTCTCTCACACTCACACACTCGCTAGTTCTCTCCCTCTCCTTTGCACCAGCCTCCCTTTATTCTTCCTGCGATGCTTTCAGAAGGAGACTTGGTTCTTCCTCTCTTTGGCTAATTTTAGTATGCGTAAAATAAGTATGATTGATGCAGGTGCCTCTCTCTTCCTTCAAAGCTTTTCAAATAGATAAACCACCCTCCCAAAAAAGCAAGCAAGAAGCTAATTAGCGCGCAAGGACAAGCGAGGCCTTATCGAGCCGTTATCAGCTCGCCTGCCCCGCAGCCTTTAAACATCATATTAGATATCTTAATCGTTCATTCTGACAGGGGCGTCAGGGACAAACTTTCTCATTTTCTCGGCCAATTGATGTGCTCTATTTCCCCCCCTCTGGTTCCTCACTAGTTTTTCTTCTTTGAGAGACACAGAGCCGTCAGCTACATGTCATTTCGGCGAGTATTGACGCAACCAAAGGTACGTCTGCAGTGACATTGGAGCTGATGAGGAAAGGGTTGGAGAGGGATTAACAGCATGTTTTAAAATCCAAACGCATTTTGGTCGAAGTGTGTACGTTCTAGCGTCAAAATGCCAGATTGTCTTTCAGCTCACTCTTTTGTGTTTATGGCCCACAACTTTACCGTTTTGGCTCAGTCTCCCAAAGAAATCCCAGCTCCAGTTGTTGGCAGTGGTTTTACCCACTCCTCCTGTGTACACTACCTGCCCAACAACAAACAAACAAAGTTAGAGAGCTAGGGAGCATAGTGGAAAAATTGGCAGCTAAAGAGCCAGATATTTTTCTTGGGAACAGAGCTAAAAGACGAGTAATTAAGTTTTTTCTTTTCAAAATAGTTTTCGTAATAAATTTGAGTAAACGCTCAGGTTTACCTCAGATAGTCATGCAGGACTCTGCAGCCAGATCATGGCTACATTAACTAAATGAAATGGCTTAATAACAAATGATATTTACCCTGATCAGAATGATTGTACCTGGCTCTGGAAGTTCAAAACAAAAAGCCATGCTTCAAATCTTAAACTTTGATGGCCAAAACAACAAGGTCCTGCAGTCCAGTGTTTTTCAACCTTTTTGAGCCGCGGCACATTTTCTACAATAAAAAAATCCCTGGTGTAGTCTACACAAATATGTTTGTCCATATCTGGCAACAAAACCCTCAGGTAACTGATCAATGGACTCCTGTTGTAGAAACTGGGAGACTCCTCCAGCATTAGACCGAGTTTGGGTGCACACTTCTTCATCTAAAAAGTTTTACGTTCCTGCATATTTGCACATGCAACATTGAAATGAGGAATTCTCCCCATATCAGCTCTCTTTAACCCCTTGGCAATCAATCTCATGTTCAAAGCCATTTGCTCCCTGTGGCGCTTAACCACCTTGTACGCTGTGTGAAGTCCTCCAGCTGTAGCCTAGTGGCTATCTATTCAGACTGACTGTGATCTGAAGCCTGCAGTACTAAGCTGTCTCCTCTTGCCTTATCAGTAAATGTCTGCCTTGGTCCCGGCATGTTCAAATACAGTTTTTTAGGTTATGGTACACAAGATCCATTCCTTTTGGTAGTTACACCCCCCACTGTCTTCCCAGCTCCTAACACTCCACCGCCTAAATAGACGAAAATAGATGTGCATTCCATCCCTGACTTGTCGCTGGACGTCCCAAACTTTTATTCACTAAAAATACTCTCTTCTGACTCCGAATCTGATGCCCCTCCTCCTGCTGTTGAGCCTGGCTAGCTGTTGGAGAATCTGGTGAGCTCCTACTGCGGTAACGTTAGCCTCTTCCAGCCTCCTGCTAGCTAGCTTTACCACCGCAACCACCATCATTGGATTATGGCCGTTGCCATGTTGTTTTTATTTTGCATCCAATGAACAGTAATTACCATATTTAGAATGTGGAAGAGTGACGTAGTGATGGCGTATACGTCTCTGGTAGCGACCCATCAACCTGCTTTATGGACTATTTGACTCGAAATGGATAACGTTTACTAATTGAACATCATGCTGTATTGAAGAAGACTTGAAAATCTTGTTTACAGTTTTTACTGAGGGACTACATCAAGTGAGAAGTAGAGTATTTTCTCATAGACTTCTATGCAACCAGAGGAGTGTCTACTGGTTGAGATTGCAAGTTGTAGGACATTTCTGCTTTGGCTTTACCCAGACAGCTTTTTGCTCAGCGGACACCAGCAGTTAGATCTCCCCACTTTATAAAGGTAGATCAAAAGTAATAAATACATTTATCTTGAAACTGAAACTGCTATGTGAATTAAAATATGATAATATATTAATAAATATATACAATAAATATATTTTTTATATTTGATTTATTATTGTTTTACTTACACGATAAGTAGTGGATCTGCGCAAATAGGTACCGGAACACAGGCGGTGAGAAACTGAGACCAATAAAGCAGCAGTTTGCTGTCATCATCATTGGGATAGTCCAACCTTTAACTCAGCCTACTTTCCCTTATACGTGATCTTTCAAATTGAGGGGAGCGAGGGGTAGTGCCCACTGACGCTTCCTGACCTCTGCATAACCCTGATTTAAGACAGACCGATGCTCTCTGATCTCTGCAGCTCTACCCAAACCTCCCTTCTCCCGCTCTGTGCCAGTGTCTCTCCACCAACTCTCTCTCTCTGTTCTGTGCTGTTTGTGTACCTGCGAACTGACAGACTCTGCTTTGATCAGGTCCGAGCCCCGGGGGCAACACACCGCTGGCCCTCCTCTCTGGTTGCCTGTGCACATGCACGCACACACACACACACACACACACACACACTCGCTCGTTCATGGGCACATCACAGAGGCAGAGCGGGATGATGCGAGACGGATAGCGGGGGAAGAGGGAGCGAGTAAAGGCTTTGATGTGCACAACATCGTCTGCGTTCATGTTTCAAACAGCAGCCTCGGTAACGCGGCAGAATGTAAGAGGAGAGTAGAGGAAAAAGATTGGATGACGTTCCGATTGAGCCTTCAAACCCGGCCGATCTAAACATGTGAAAAAGAAAAACACGAGGGCGGGTTCTTCGTCTCATTTCCTCGTCGACCTCGAGACCCGGCCCCTGCCCGTCCCTCCGACTGACAGACATCCTCTGCCTGGCTCTTGAAGCGAGCACCCTGCTAGGGTGATTAGCAGTTTCCAGTTACCCTGCGTGTGTGTGTGTGGGATGTGACCGAGAAAGAGCGGGGGTACTTGGAAAGATTTTAAAGTGCCGAAATTGGCTGTTCAGATGCCCCGGCTCTGACCCCTCTCCAGCGAGCCAGCAAGCAGATGGCATTCAAGTAGTTAGAACGCGGGTGGATGGAGCGGAGGTTGAAGGCGTGGCGGATACAATGAAGTCGCGGACTACCTTGCTTCTCCTTCCCAATCCTTTTAGGACAGGCGTAGAGGGCCGTGCTAAGTGATTTTTACTTGGGCGATTAAACTGTATTCAGTGAGCCAGCTGAATTCCGCCCTCCCCCCCCCCCTGCTGCGCCACAATACACGATTATGGAGGTTACGGATGTCACTTTTCTCTCCGCGGATCATCTCCCGTCATCTTCTTGAATATCCGCTCATCATCCCTTCATCGCGCTCTATCCGCCCTGAGTCACAGACGTGCCATTTATCTCCCGGCCCCGGCCCTCGCCGATGTGAAAATGATTTTGTATCCAGGTAAACACTTTCCGTGCTCAAGACGTGGATCTCGTTGGCGGAAATTAAGTCTTCGCGGACATTTTCCCCCTGCTAACACTTGAAAGGTCCAATCAGAAATAATGATCCTTGGCGCCGTATTGAGCACACATGACGTGATTTGCCGCTGTCTATCTGCCGCGGGGCAATGCCTCCTCCCAGGTTGCAGGTTATTAACTGACAACATAGGGTGATGAGGAAGGAAATAGAGCTTCCACACTGGATCTAGGTCAGGCCAGATCTGGACGAGGTAGAACGCTTGGGTAAGAGATGGGCTGTGGTGCTGGAGGAGGGGAGGGGAAGCAAGGCCGAGAGAACGTGGTATTTTATTTTTTCCTGCTCAGTAAACCACTCGCAGCCTGAAGCCAGATGGGATGGAGCCAGTGTATTCCGCAGAGAAAAGGCAGGTGCTGATATAACACCCTCCCGTCCCTCTAGCTCACAATCGCACCCTATTTTGGTGAGCTGCTGACAATTAGAAAGGAAGGGAGGAGGGCTGCATTGTAACAGCCACGCTTTTCCAGATGTAACACTACGACTGATAGCGTGACATTGTCTCTGTTGACCTTCTGGACACTGGTCAAATCTGCTATTGTTCTATTGAGGGTTGTATTCAGTCCCCACAGTGTCAAACAGCTATGCAGGTTGTAGTTCTACCCGGATAGTAAACATGCATGGTAAAGTGTATATCTACACCTTATATGTTGCTATGTTGTGAAACAAGACCAAGAGTCTACAGCCATGCTAGCAGCTTGTTGAAGCTGCACTGAAGTTGGGGCCTTGTATATGTTCCCTCAACCATATGTTCCCTTCACCCTATGTTCCCTCAGATCTATGTTCCCTGAGCCCTAAGTTCCCTCAGCACAAGGTGCCCTCTACCCCATGTTCCCTCTACCCTTTGTTCCCTGAAGTCCAAAAAATGTCCCAGTGGACCGAAAGCACATTTGTCCAAAAGCCTCTTAACCTGAAAACAAACAACCATTGTTCTAAAGGCCCATTGCTCCAAAAACACAACAAACAGAAGCCCATGGCTAGTTATTATTCAAAATGATGTCACTGGACTTCACAATATGTATTCCTACTATGGCGAGGGCATGACCCACCCTACTCAGCTTCTGATTGGTTGACAATATCAATGAAAGCCAATCTCAAGCCTCATGCCTAAACCTAGCCGGTTCAACCAACACAAGTACTAGTCTGACTATTTTCCTCAAGTTGTTAAAGCTCCCAATTAATGTTGGTTTCTTTTCACTTTGACCATTAGCCCACCAGATTAGAAAAGTTTGACATTGAGTTAAGACTGTAGGACTTGTTGGTACTACTAAGTTTAGAGAACAAGAGGAAAGAAATGCACCATTGGATTTTGCACTCTAATGTGTGTGCATGAAAAATGCCCCTTTGATAATCATCCCACAAGTCTGGATGTTTTTTTAATGATTTTGTAGGTGAAGATCAACAAAGGATGACCAACAATTTAATTATAGGTGTTTTTTGTGAGAGCTATGTAATATGCATATGTATATTTTTTGGGTCACTTACTCTGTCTTTAGGTTTGAGGACAGACAACAGGAGGCATAGCCCAGTTACAGTTGGTTATCACGGTACCTGGGTTGCATCCATCTGCCACATCCAGGCCTGGTTCATCGCATGGTGAGACGGTGAGAGAGAGACACTGCATTATAAAGTGAAACATCACACGAATACATATAAAGTCTCTGCTGTTATAAGGAAAATGAATTTCTCGTGGACATAATTTATTCCAGTATTTAATTTGTGATGCACACGTTTGCATGTCAATGGATTTTTCTTCTGTAGATCAGGTCTGAGTGCATTTTCCTGCTTCGACTGGAAATAAATATATGCACATGATATGTTTAGATTTCTCTTTAAATGCACAATAAGCAGTGGCAAACAACAAGAAACATGAAAGGAGAGGTGGGTGACTTGACAAACATATTCTGAACATATGTGTAACAGAAACAAATTTCACGCCACAAAATAGGAAAACAAACTCTTTCATCTTTTCACGGAGTCTCGCCACTTTCATAATTTTTTTATTTGAGTTTACACATTGAAATTAAATAATACAGTGTATTATTTGAGTCAGATTACCCAGGGTTCAGCTCTCATAGCCACATTACATGTTTATCTTTATTCCGTCCTCTTGTCTCATTTCCTGTGCAACTTTTTATTCTGATTGTCTTCCATTGTTCTCGACTGTGAGAAACTTTAGGAACTTCTTGCAAAAAGAATAACGCCATACACATAAATCCATCACAGTGTTATTAATAAACCCTACCGTCATAGCTCCCTCAAGATGACACAAGAACTTGTGCAAATGGATGTGCCGCGTTCGCCGTGTGATCCCGTGGCGGCAGAGATGCAGCTTTCCTGCATAATTAGGACAATATTGATTGATGTGCTATACCGCTCAATCCCTGTAATCTGCCGGGATCTTGAACTTGCATATATGCTCCATCGCAGTTTTCAGAGATGGCAGAGCTGTGCGAATCCTGTGGCTGCCTCCGCGTCGGCTGACTGCGTCCCGTCAGGTGGTCCGGACTTCATTACAGACAGGGAGTCCATCTGCAAACAGCAGAAAGTCGCTTCAAATTGCACTCGCGCACGTGGCCGCCAAGATGAGACCGGGGACCGACACAGACGCACGGTACAAAAAAGACATGCAGAAAGATTATCTCCTTCTTCAAGATGCATGTAAATGTTCCAATTTTCTCTCTCTCTGATTTGGGGTCTGCAGCTGAAATGGAGGCTGCTGGCCTTTTGAGCTTTTGAGGGAAAAAAAACATGAAACAGCTGCGAGGCCGCGACTGCCCGCCACTCTCTTGTTGTGGACCCAAATACAGACCGCAATTAACCTAAGTGGAAAGAACGATAAAAAAAATGAAAAGTCTCTTTACTTTAAATCATGGAAATGAGCGAGACCACGAAATAGAGGCTTGGAGATTTCCCTCACCACACCTGGCTGCGCGTAGCCAGCAGAGGGACGTCACGTCTCCCTTTCTGGGGGTCACAGGTCAAGTTATTGAAGTGGAAATCAATGGCGGATTCCCAGGTGGCTCCGAGAGGACAAGAAAGGAAAGGAACATTTCAAACAAATAAATAGCAGCATTTTCAAGGTGCCCTCTCCCACTTCACAGCTGTGGATTGATCTCGCCGGGTTTAACCCTGAGGACGCCGCGAAGAACGGGAGAAGCGAGGAGAGAGTCGCTCGGACTCGCTCTCGTTTTATGTGATTGCCACTTTTTCACCATGCTGCCGCTGACATGCTCCCTCGCTGCAGTCTGTCCAGACTCACAGGCGGCTAGTCAAGGGTAATCTACTTCACAGAGCCCGGGCTTAGTGTACACTTTCATACACGTCTCACTCGTCTTTGACACAAAAAGAAGTAAAAAAGTAAGTTAAATTAGTGGCGGGTACAACTTTCTGATGAAAACTGAAATGCCGCTGAGGCTCAAAATGTATCCACACAGGAGTAATAATGATACTTTAATTTTATATAGCGCTTTTCTGAATACTGAAAGAAGCTTTACATAGGAATCATACACACACTGATGAGAGGAGCTACCATGCAATGTGCCACATCAGGACTATCTAACATGCATACACCATAGGCGCAGCATCATGGACATGGGAAAATAAAATAAATAAAATCAAATAGTGTTTACATTACAAGGTAGATGAACTCAAGGTCATAGTTTTCCATCAAATTCAATCGTTCAACACAAGCAAGCTTTTTTGTCCTTTAAATACTTCACCTTTTAAACTTTCATAATGAAGATTATGTCAGCTTAAAAAAAGAAAACTAAACCCAGACAAAGCTGAGTGTCGATGTGTTTATCCTTGGCTACACGCCAGATTAAGAAGTGATGTGTTTGGCAGTGATACCACCCAACGCCCTCCTGTCCGCATGCATCTGGGTGCCACTTTCTTTCTCAGATTGTTCTTTGCGAGCCGACCCGTGATGTGTGGTGTTATCTCCCTGGGACGCGTGCATGGATCAGCTTTAATACCAGGCCGCCGACCTGGGAGACCTCTCTTCCAGAGCAACATCTCCTCTCTTGCCCGGCCAGTCGGACAGATAAATATCAGGGGGGGGACAAAGAACCTGCCTCTCATATCCGCTATGACTCCGATGGACGCAGCATGTGCAGCCCCTCCAAATTGTTTTCTTGTGGTAATCCGTGCCCTTGGCTGCAGCGAGCCCGGGCAGAGGATGGGGTGGGGGCTTTGTGTGGATAGGTATGATTATGGCTATCGGTGGCCCTAAACACTGGCTCCAGCCAAGGTGAATGACAACCGTATTACCACAGCCATGACAAAAAGGAGGAAGATGCAGAGGCCTAGCATTAAAGTGAGATAGCAATTGTTTTGGTTGAAGAAAGGGTCCAGTTTTAGTCTGTGGACTGCTGTTATGTTTTTATTCATGTTTTATTGTTGGGCTACATAATACAGTTTAGCAAACTGTGATTCTAAAAGCCCCAAATCTTTTTTGATTACAAAGCAAATCTCACAAACTGTCCCTTAAGTAAGCCGTAAGGACTCTCATAAGGTTGTGATGTCACAACATACGGTGGGAGTGACGATAAACTCAGGGGAGCCGACACACAAGTGAGCTGCAGTGACGCTGAGACGGCAGCGTGGATGCGAAAGAGCGGAAATAACTGACCAATCAAAGCAAACTGTTTTTTTTCCCGGTATGGGCGCTACATGAAAGCATGTAAATATGTTTGAGTAAAAAACCCAAATTCAAGCATGAACCTGAAAATTAGCATATGTCCTGTTTAAAGCCATAGTTGAACAGGTTGGGAAATTAGCTGTCTTCCGAGAATGTGATAGCAAACTTTATATTAACTCTTAGAACACTGAGGTCATTTTCAGTCGATTTGACATCATTTCTTAAATTCCCCTTTTAAGGCACTTGCATATAAGATACATACCCATGTTTTACATCATAAATTGCAGAACAATCTCAGCTCTCTATATAATAAGGCACCATTGTCATAAGGCAAAAGTGTAAAGACAAAAAAAAAAAGTGTTTAAGACAAAATATGACTAAAGCTGAAAAATGGAATCTCGCTTTTTGGAAATTATTCATATTTCGTGTGTTTCTCGGTTTAGGTGATGGAAATTGGTTTACCAAAGATTTTAGGTTCACAAAAGCAGTGAAATATATGAATACAATGGTAGATACATGTAAATAAATGTCTAAAACCAAAAAATAAATTACTGTTTTTTTTTAGAAATATGGTCTTTCACACCTTTCACCAAAATGATAAAAATGTGACTGAGAAATTACTTCATACTGCAGATAAAGCTTCATGGGGTGTGTGCAAATGAAAATTGACCATCACAACAATTTTTTTGTTTTTTATAAAATATGTATTATAAATTAAAAATATATTTACACAATATACATGTTCAGAAATAGAAAACAGACCCGGGCTGGTGGGGATGGCAGTGTTAGAGGGGCTGGTGGTGATGAATCCTCTCTGTAAAATAAATTACTACTAGTCAATACTAACTTCACACAGTTTGAACAGTTCAACAGGTGTACATGTTCAGCTGAGCTGTGTACCTATGAGCAGTGTCCGCGTCGTCGTCAGTCTTCCACGGCAGCGTAGGTGCTGTTGGCTGGAACGAAGCTGCATGTTGTCCACTGCTGCAGATGAATCCTCTCTGTAAAATAAATTACTACTGGTCACTACTAAGTTCACTGAAAGAAAGTTACAATAGCTAACTGTGCTAACGGCTAATGTAAACAACCTACGTGCATACCTGCGTTACGCCAGACTCGAGCAGAAAGGGACCAGCTAAATGTGCTCACTCTTCTAGCGTAAATATGCTACGCCACAGCTTCCTCCGTAGTAAAGTGCGTCCTTTGCCATAATATCTCTTCTTTATGAGTGAACACACCAGCGTGTTTACAGAGCTCAGGTGTGTAGTTACATGCTGGTTCTTTGCGCGTTTCTTGAGTGTTCATTGATTCGTTGATTTAACCAAATGTTGACGGACATATGATTCAACAAATCACAGAGAAGGATTTCGTCTGACGAGACTTTTTTTAGCCAGCGTCATATGACACGCCGACGCCCCTAACTCTTGCCTGATGATGTTAAAATGTTGCAGGGCTCAGGCTGCGGAAGCAGGACGTCTCCTCTTTGAGCCAGACGTACAATTATATTTCTGCGATGTATTATCGCGACGCTATGAATATTTTAGAAACGTAGAGAAACGTAGAGTGTCATACCGTGAATCCGCGGTCCCCGTGGTCATAGGGTTAATCTTGTTGCATCTGTTCAGTATAGAGCTGGAGCCGGGCCACGGTTAGCCGAGCTTAGTGGAAAGACTAGAAACAGCTAGCCTAGCTAGGCTCAACAAACATGGTGTAAAGTAGGCTGCTTTAGTTGGTAGACGTTTCTTAAAAACTTTGGAAAAAGGCTAGCCGTGAGCCTAACAGCAAACAGTGCCAATTAGTATAATGACTCGGCTAAACCCCGACCACAACTCCTACTCATCACCCAGTTAATAAAAATGTTCTCTTGGAAGGAAAATAAATATATTTGCTACATATTAAAACATTTAATATTGTTGAATATGCTAATCCAGAAACATTATTCTTTGCTTACGATTACAAAATTAAGATCACACGATTACTTTGATTGCTGGAGTTTATCTGCTTTAAGACAGTTGACCTGCATTTTTAATTCTGTAGTCAGCTGTAGGTGACCAACCTTTATTGGGTCTGAATCCCTGAATGCGTTTCACCCTGCAGCTGATCCCGTCACGATGTCTGTGTTTCATTACATCAGAAAAGAGACAGATTCAGGCCAGCATATTGGACCAATATTGGACTGTTATTGAAACTGGGATATCGTCCAGTCACATCAGAGGCATCATCTGATGGAGGTCCACCTCTGTCCACAGACAGTCATGACCTCTTTTAGTTTTTGTAATTATGTTGCTACCAGGTGTATGAACAGAGACAGTACGATATCTTTCTTCAGTCTGTAAAACATCAGTGAAACGTACATCGCCCTGTCGGTGTCAGACGTCTTGAATCCAGGTCCAATTTTATATTTTCAACATGGCATGCTTTTTTTAATTATTTATCAGCATGCCAATTATGAACATGTTGTGAGCTTATACTCTCATCTCTATTACAGTGAGTACACTGAGAACAATGACATGTTTGAATCCTTTTATGGAGAGCTGCCCCACAGAGTACGTGAACGATGGCTTGGAGGCTGCCTTGGAGATGCAGGAACTGTACCCGGCCCTGCAGAGCATGCAGTGGGGGGGGGGGGGGGGGGGGGGGGGGGGGGGGAGCACCTTTAATACCAGGACTTGAGAGTGTACTGAAGATTAATGGAGGTCTCAGTGCTCCTTTTAGGGTGCACAGGGGGGTCAGCATACACTAGCAATGTTATTTTCTTCATTAAAAACCAGGAGGAGTTCAGTAAACTGGAAACTATCGTTAGTGACTTCGGCACCATCTCAGCTGCAAGAGTCAACTGGGCAAAGTGCGAAGCTCTGGCAGGGGGCAGTTGGAGCGGGGGGGTCTGCCCAGTCTACCAGGGGGGTTGACCTGGAAGAGGGATGGGTTGAAGTACCTTGGGGTGTATGTTGGGGATGAAGAGTTGGGAAGAAGAATGGGGAGGGCGTGGTGGGGAGAGTGGAGGGAGTCTTGGCAAAATGGAAGTGGCTGAAGCCACAGATGTCGTACAGAGGCCGAACTCTGGTGATTAATAATCTGGTGGGGTCTACTCTGTGGCACAAATTGGCCTGCATGGAGCCTCCCAAAGGCCTCATGCGCAAGCTGCAGGCCATCCTGGTGGATTTATTTTGGGACAAGTTGCATTGGGTCGCTCAAGGGGTGCTGTTTTTAACAAAGCAGGAGGGGGGACAGGGCCTGGTCCATATTGACAACAGGGTGGCGACTTTTAGATTTCAGTTTACAGTACATCCACCACCCTGCGAAAGGTGGTGGATGTAGCTGGTCCTGATCTAGCAGACGCACCTGCGCTGGCTTCTCTGCTCGGGCAGAATCCATTCGGCAGAGCAGGGTATCCTGAGCAGGATGGCCGAGAGACTGACGAGGGATGAGGGGAGGATGCTACAGGAGTACAGAGGAGGAGAGGAGGTAACGGACCCCACAGACCCCTTTCCAGAGCTGGGATTTGTTCTGGACCTGAGTGGGGTCTCTGGAACACGGCTGAGTGGGGCGGACAGTCAGGGGTGGGCTCTGGGGTGAAGCCAGGGTGGAGGTGTTTGTATAAACCTCCCATCAGAAAGAAGACTGGGGACCTTCAGTTGAGAATTCTACACGGTGTGGTGGCTGTAAACACTTTTATTTCCATTTTAAACCCCACTGTGTCTAATGTATGTCCACTGAGGCTGTGGAGACTGTGTTTCACTGTTTTTATGATTGTGACAGACTCTGTAGTCTTTTTAACGCTCTGCGTAGCAGGTTTGGTGAGACCTGGTCTCTCTCTCTCTCTCTCTCTCGAAGGAGTGCTGAGAGCGTGGTTTGAGAGCGATACTAGCAGGTTTTTTTCTCACCGAGTAATGTTGTGTATGGGAGTTTTTTCGTGGTGCGTAGGGTTCACAGAGTTGTTTTGTGTAGATTAGCGGGTTGTTGAATCTTTGTTTGCAGTCGAGCGGCACGTGCTGCTTGGCGTGCGGCTCTAGCATGGATCAGCTACACAAGCTGACCAGGAAGCACGGCGTGAAGATAGCATCGTGCTTCCCATGCTCAGTAGAGGACTGCAGCCTGGCAGTGGGGAAGCTAGTGGGCCACAGCAGCGTGAAGTACGCTGCTATTGTGAACAAGGCTCTGGTCATCTTTTTAGAGAGCATACACAAGGCCAACATGGTGGTAGAGGAGGGGATCGTGGTGTTTGACACCCACGTACCTGTCCTTCATCTGAGCACACCGGTAGTGAGGGTCGTAGTTTCAAACGTCCCACCGTTTATTAGGGATGAGGTGATAACGGGAGAGCTATACAGACATGGGAGAGTCGTCTCTGTTTTTCTGGGTTCCTGTTTTATTATGAAGTCCTTGTCTTGCGTGTTCTCTGTGTTCCTGCACTTCCTGCCCCTGTGATTGTCCGTGATTGTGTATTCCCTTCACCTGTGCTTCCCTCATTGTTTTCCACCTGTGACTCGTTACCTTCCTCTTGTATTTAAAACCTGTTTGTCTCCTGATCCCTCGTTGGATTGTACTGTTTGTCCCTGCATGCGTCTCCTGTTAGCTGTCCTGTAAGTAGTCCTGTTTAGATACCTGTTGTCGGTTCGTTCCCCTGCCTGCTTTTGTTCCCGGTGTTTGCTCCCTGATCTTGCTTCCCTGTTTTTTGGATTCCTGTTTGTTTGTTCGTTCCTCGGCCTGTTTTTGAAGCCTGACCTGAGTTTTGTTTGATAATAAATTTACATTGAACTGTTGCTCTGGCATTTGGGTCCTCTCCTTAAACCACCACGTGACCGTCTCTCAAGTAAAGAAATGTCCTTAGGGTGCAAGTCTCCGTTCTTAAAGCATGTGGTGTCTCATAGGAGGCAGCGCTTCATGATCCTCAATAACAGAAATGAAGAGCTAAATCTAGTGTTCAAACTGAGAGAGTGGAGGAGTTTGTTTTTTTTGCAACATCTGACAACATGAAATGTTTTAGTTGGGGTAGAGAGGGACACCAGAGCAAGGCATGTCCTCAAAAAAGTCTGCTGAACAGGACGATGCCAAGAAAAACCCAAGTCAGAAAGACACTGAGGACAGAGGGGACAAGCAGGACGGCCAAGAGCAACAGCAGGTGGGGTGCAGGAGGTGGAGAAGGAAGCAACAGAGATGGTTCAGCAGGTGGAAAAAGAGGGGACGGAGGTAGTCCAGCAAGTAGAAAAGGAGTGGACAAAGATGGTCCAGCAGCCGGTCCTGGACTGGGAGACGCACCTGTTGTGGCTTCTCGGCTCGGGTTGGAATCCATCCGGCAGAGCACAAGGAGACTGACGGGACGAGGTCGAGATGCTGCAGGAGTACGAAGGAGGAGAGGAAGCTCCTGATGCTAAAGATCCACTAGGATGTATGCCGAAGCTGAAGGGGGCTTCAGGGCCACTATTAAGGAAGACAGAGCGCAGACTCTTGGACCTCCACGCGGTGGAAGAGAGAATGATCTACACAGAACATGTAAAAGTGCTCAAATGTTTTGGGGTTTTCTTTGTGTATTTGTTTGTTGTTTTGTTTAAGTTTGTCATAACTACGATGACTGGTTGGGCAAACTCCCAGGACCCCTCCAGCAGTCTACATGTGCTTTGTGGACTTGGAGAAGGCTTTCGACCGGGTCCCTCGGGGGTTTTTGTGGGGGGTGCTGCGGGACTATGGGGTGCCGGACCCGTTGGCACGGGCCATCCGGTCTCTGTACGCCTGCAGTAGGAGCTGTGTTCGTATCCTCGGTAATAAGTCACACACGTTCCCGGTGGGTGTTGGCCTCCGCCAGGGCTGCCCTTTATCACCGGTCCTGTTCATGACCTTCATGGACAGGCTATCTAGGCGCAGCCAGGGGGCGGAGAGGATCCGGTTCGGGAGTCTCGGGATCGCCTCTCTGCTGTTCGCGGATGATGTGGTCCTGTTTGCCTCCTCGGACTGTGACCTCCAGCATTCACTGGGGCGTTTTGCAGCCGAGTGTGAAGCGGCAGGGATGAGAGTTAGCGCCTCCAAATCTGAGGCCATGGTGCTCTGCTGGAAACCGGTGGATTGCTCCCTCCAGGTGGGTACAAACTGCCTACCCCAAGCGAAGGAGTTTAAGTATCTCGGGGTCTTGTTCACGAGTGAGGGTAAGGTGGAACGGGAGATCAGCAGACGGATTGGTGCGGCTGCAGCAATAAAACAGGCGCTGTACCGGTCCGTCCTGGTGAAGAGGGAGCTGAGCCGGAAGGCGAAGCTCTCCATTTACTGGTCGGTCTATGTTCCAACCCTCACCTATGGTCACGAACTCTGGGTCGTGACCGAAAGAACGAGATCTCGGATACAAGCGGCCGAAATGATCTTCTTTCGCAAGGTGGCCGGGCTCACCCTTAGAGATAGGGTAAGGAGCTCGGACATCAGGAGGGAGCTTAGAGTCAAGTCGCTGCTCCTTCGTGTCGAAAGGAGTCAGCTGAGGTGGTTCGGGCATCTAGTCAGGATGCCTCCTGGACGCCTCCCATTAGAGGTTTTCCAGGCACGTCCAACTGGTTGGAGACCCCGGGGAAGACCGAGGACACGCTGGAGGGATTATATCTCCCGGCTGGCCTTGGAACGCCTCGGGATCCCCCAGAATGAGCTGGAAAGTGTTGCGGGTGAGAGGGAAGCCTGGGTCGGCCTGCTGAACCTGCTGCCACCGCGACCCGACCCCGGATAAGCGGCTGATAATGTATGGATGGGATAACTACGATGTTCGGTTCGTTCATATCATTTTAAGTAAAATAAAGGTTTTTTAAAAAAAAAATCTCTCTCTGGTGACACCCGTCATCCTGCCTGCTGACAGGCCTACAGCTGAGGTCAATTGGCTGATTAGCCAGACGACCTTGTGGGCCCCATAGCGGAGTACAACCTGTGTATGTGTCGGTGCTGTTACTGCTCCAGCGTGGTTGCTACTGTTATTGTTGTAGTATTTCTCTTATTGTATTATTGTTATGTTGATCCGTTTGTATCTTATCGCGACCAGTGTCGTGTAGCACTATCCCTGGGTGCTGATCCTCCGCCTCTCCTGTGAGGGACACATCCTTCATGGATGAACGGTTTTAAAACAGTTATCAGGCACCTTTTGGCTGCTGTCTGGAAGCTGCTCCCTGCTACTTCCGTCACCATGATGCACAGTCTGCACTCAAGTGACCAGGCTCATGACGACCAAAAAAAACACTGCTTCTCAGTCTTAAGACCAGCCTGCCACCTAGCCTCTGGTAAGAGTCACACTGAGGAGAATCTTGTTTTGGAAAGACGTTTTTGTGCATAAGAAACGCGCAGGCTGCCACTTTCCAGCGTCTGATGCAGTTGGTGCTAGGGGATGTGCCCCACTATAATGTGTACCTGGGTAATGTTGTGGTGTACTAGGATGACTGGGCAGACCACATGGCAGTTCTAAGACTGGTGTTCCAGCGCCTTGTGTCGTTGATTTTTTTTTAGGGAGGGTCTACAATGGGTGCTGTTTTTAGCCAGAGGAGGGGGGACAGGGCCTCGTCCAACTGGCCAGCCGGACTTCAGTTCATACAAAGATACCTCACAAGTCGGGATGGTTTAGTTTGGAGAGATGTGGCTAGCTGCAATCTCAGACGTACAAATAACCTGGGGCTGGATACTGCTCTTTTTTAAATTGATTCTAGTGTTTTAAAGTTAAGTGGGCTGCCTCAGTTTGATCAGGGTGTTTTTAAGTCTTGGGTCCTTTTCACTCTTAAAAGTCTAACTCTCTGTACTGGTTGTTGAGAGAGCCATTTATTTACAGGTTCAAGCTGGACATCAGCAACAGTGTCACCCCTGGCCTGATGGGAGCGCTGCTAAGATCATGAGCGCTGTGCCTGCAGCAGCTGGTGAATGCCCCGGCCCTGGACTGCTGGGTCTGCATTCTGTCCGGGTGACGAGGAGGCTCCTGGAGCTGTATTAATTTATTTTGAAAAATGACCGGATGCATCCGTCTGTGTGTAGCCTCAAACGTAACATCTTGACACATGTCAAGAGGTTCCGTGATAATTACCCCCAAAATGAAACTTAAAAGTCCTTTTCAACTCGGTGTTCTGGATTAAAATCAAGGCAGAGTATACTGAAATTGTCAAAAAAGCTCTGAAACCCTGCCTCCATTTCAACATCCTGTCTTTGTGAAGCGGGTTTTAAATTAAGTTACAGAGTGCACATAAAGGTTTAAGTTAAGGAGTAGAGTCAATAGACTGGACATAAACACACGTCGGGGGTCGGCCTTTTTCTCCCGTCACCCCAAGATGGGACCGGCTCGTAGCAGAGAAACAAGCTCAGGGCTCCCACTAATTCGGCGTATTGATGAGTTGTATCTTTATGCACTTTATAATTGTTTTTATGCCGGTCGTATCATTTACGTCATATTTATGACGTCATATTTATTACGTCATATTTATTACGTCATATTTTTCGCCCACACCGTGAAGGCCGACCCGTGAAAATATTGTCTGACACAAAAACGGTCCGTGGCTCAAAAAAGGTTGGGGACCGCTGCTCTAGGTGACACCCATCATCCTGCCTGCTGACAAGCCCACAGCTGAGGTCAATTGGCTGATTAGAGCTGCAGGTGGACAAGAGGCTGGGGAAGCCAGACGACCAGCATGGTTGCTCGTTTAGTATTGTTGTAGTGTTTATCTTATTGTAATGTTGATCTGTGTATATTATCACTTCCTCACTTTGAGAAAGTACTTTGTTACCTTGGTTTATCCGTTCGTTGCCTGTGAGTTGGTCTCCATGGGTACATTCATTGTTACTCCCCGCCTCCCCTAGACTTCAGTCGGGGAACACAACACCTGACCTCAGGGTTCTATTCTGACCTCAGGGTTCTATTCTCTGACCTCAGGGTTTTCTGACCTCGGGGTTCTCTCAGTGAGAGAGAATTTCCTCATGCAAAAGGTACGGAACATCACAATGTCAAATTTGCGCTATACGATTTTGTGAGGGTGGCGCTAATCGGAATATGAGACTGGTCAAAACATATCCTAATGTCCAAACAATCCCCTGCCAATCTCATTAAAATGTTCTGATCATGTAACTTAATAACCTTCTGGTCAAACCGTTTGAAACTATAAGCCATTTCTTTATCCGTTGTCTTTGGCGCTGCACCTCTGATGCTACGCAACAAGCCCTGGCTTTCACAACGTTACTGGTCGGACATGAATCTTTTTTTTTTTACGGAAACAGTGCCGTATCGTTGCAGTGTGGCTGCAATGTACAAATGGTCGAAAAAAAGTGTTTCTGTTATGGTTGGTCCTAGGCTAGACCCAAGTGCAGACACGGAGACAAATTAAGGAATGGGCTTATTCAGAGTTCCCTGGTGGTCTGGCGGAGCCAGAGGTGAAAACAGGTAGGAAGGCATGATGGC
This sequence comes from Taurulus bubalis, assembly GCF_910589615.1. NCBI lineage: Eukaryota > Metazoa > Chordata > Actinopteri > Perciformes > Cottidae > Taurulus > Taurulus bubalis. Next base: position 22,577,288 of record NC_136593.1, on the reverse strand, counting down.
GTGAGCAGTGCAGGCACGGGAATCCTGGGCACAGTATAAAGTCAATACGAGATAAAGCACCAAAATACTCTTAGTCGTTGAAAGGACTTCAGAGCGGCCGAGAGTCACACTGCCACTGAGTTGACGAAATAATCTGGCGTAGAGCCTTCTTCTTTTGCAAACAGCTTTCGGGTGCATTAAACAAACATAAAAATAAAATGAATTCTCAGATTATATTCATTAGTCTTGTTGGCTCTAAATATTCCAGAAGAATTTATTTATTATATTTCCCTCTCCCACCTCTCTTACTCTTTTATTATTATTTCTCTGACTACTACCTCTGACAGAATAAAACATGATCCATGGTTTCTTCTTCGGAGAATTCACACCTTCACAGGGTGGTTTGATTGCAGAAAGGTGTTGGAGATGAGCACAGGTGCCGGTTGATGGAAGCCACACTATGAACGGGTTTTAAGTTCTAAGAAGAAAATGTGAACAACTCCCAGACCGGACAACACTGTGGTAGTGACCTGACAACCCTAAAGCATACCCTGCTTCATGGTCTATTTTGATTCTAAATGGACCATAATTTACTAAATGAAGATCATGCTGTATTGAATAAGACTTGAACCTAGAGATTGAGGCCATAAACCATGTTCACAAGGTTTACTGAGAGAATAAATCAAGAGAAGTAGAGTAATTTTCTCACCCCTTGCTGGCCATTAGTGAGAATACAAGTTTAAGACACTTCTGCATTGGCTTCAATGTATAGACCTGGAGGTTGCCGCATGGGTGCCATCCTCATATGTGATATTCTAAAGCCTTATAATGTTTGATCTGCAAAATGTACATTACACCACTACACACCCCAAAAATGAGTTGGTTTTAAAAGAAGCGCATTGCTTTTGAGTTTCAGAAACTATCCCTGCGATTTCAGCAAGGCTGAGCTGCAGAAGTCAGCCATCCATTCTCTCCAGACTTTTCCTCTGGTAACGGTCAGGAAGCCCCCCTGCGGTACCCTCCCCAATCCCAATTTGGCCCTCTGGTCTCCAGTGGATCTCCTGGTGCAGTAATGTTATGCTACAATATGGCAGTTAGCTGGCTGAACTCCACATCAACCCTGTGTGTGTGTGTGTGTGTGTGTGTGTGTGTGTGTGTGTTTCTACCTATCTGCGGTGCTTTCAGGGGGCGTCTGCCTGCCTTCGCCTCATCTCCGGCCCTCGCTCTGAGGAGACTTTGAATTAGTCTAATTATCATCGCCTATGTCATGGAAACCCGAGGAGGAAGGTGTCGTCCCCGGGAGGTCTTCTTAGATTTAACGCTGCGTGTGTGTGAGTGTGTTTATGATAATGCCGGTGTGCGAGTGTATCTTTTATGAATTGCCACAGCTGTGTTAGACAGCTGCTAGAAGGGGCTACATTCAGCGAGGGCACCTCCCCTTTCGTTACCACCGAAAACATGCCCCCGTCTTCCAGCACACAAACAATCACGGGCACAGTCTATCGCACACACTCGGGGCTCCGCGTAATTACAGAGTTCAGTGCTTACATTTAAGAATATATGCAAATTCGCACTGATCACCCCTCGAGAACAGTTTGAGAGGATGACGGCAACCGGCATAAGAGCACATTCAAGTTTCTGTGTATGTGTGTTTTTTATAGTTATTGGCTGATGTTGTGAAGACCATTTCGCCTCGGCACACGATTCTGACAGAAACCGGAGGGAGCACAGTAGCTCCCTTATAGCGCTCGTGTGACATTAGCTGAGGGCAACGGTGGCTGCTGTGCGTCAAACAACAAATGCAGTGGGTTTTTTCTCCTCTCCCCTGCTGCGATCTACAAGCTGCAGACTCAGCAGATTGTTCTGTCGTTTCATGGCCCCGTGAAAGGTTCGCAACGTTCGCCGCCCCGGCCGCTTCCACCGAACCTCATGTGAAAGGATGGAAGAGATAAACTCTCTCCACCCCGCCTGCGGTGGAGTCTTGGAGCGCTATGTGCTGATGTTGGAGTGGCTCGGCTGGCAGCGACATTAAAAGCTGCGTTTGTGGCCCCCGGGGGATTTAGAAGATAGCACCAGTTAGGGCTTGATGGTAAGGGCTCTTTCATGTATGATTCAGCACTTTAAAATCGCAAGTTTAATGCGTTACCCGGGTATGTTTGTATGTGTACAGACTGTAAAGCCCTCCGAGGGAAATATTTATTTGTGATTTTGGACTACACAAAATAAACAGAATTGAATGTTTCAACCTGGTGCATGTCTTCCCATGTTTGTGTGTCGAAGTGACAAATGGGGGCAACAACTTTTGCAAATTGTCCAGTATTGAAGGAGAACGCTGCGGACAATATCCGCTAAATGTCTGACAACATTATGGAAAGAACCCTACAGAGAAATAAAATCTGTTTCTTTACCTTTTTTGCTGAGTCCTGTCAGTTTGATTTTGTGCATCTCCTTCAGAGAAGTCTTGTCCTGAGATCTCGTGTAGCGTCCACATTGTGGAAATGAGTATTCAGCCTGTGACATTGAAATTACTTTAGGTAACACAAAGCCATTCTTTCTGTTCTTCAACTCGGACAACACCGGCACTCTCCCAATCCAACGTACATTGGTGGTGAGGCCCGGGGCGATTGCATCAGAGCCCGTTTAGCGGCTGCTGGCTCCAGCGTTCACCATGAATACTGCACCTATTTCTAAAGTTATTGTCCCACATTAGTCACATTAGAGACGAAAACACGGGGAAATAGGGTCCAGGTTAGCCAGGTAACCCTTTCACATGTGCTATTTCCAGTTCTAACATGCAAATGTACTGAATGCAATGTCCATTTCATATGAACAACAAGGCCGCCATCTTACTGTTTTTGTAAAATTTACTTTTTAATGATTACATGGGACTGTTTGTTGATTGTAGGCATTGCATATTCAAACTTAAAGTGAAAGTGATACTGTCTGAATTTGATACTGGTGGCTCAATTTGACCCACATAAATAAGGAAACGAGACTGGCTGTTTTTATATAGTTATTCTTAAAGCCTTTCATCAGTGCCACCGGGTCGGTTTCTGGTGAAATCAGATGAAATCCTCTGGATTCATTAGAGCGATGAGAATTAGCTAAGATCTCAGTATTATCATTGGATGAATGGCTTTGTTTTCTTTCTACATACAAACGGAAATGTATGCAATAGCCCTAAATTATTAAGAACAATTTCTCTCAAATCTGATCACAAGAATGTGGTCACAGCGTCTGCTTTCATTTGCAAGATCTAACCACTCCACTGTCAGTTTAATAAATTGTTTAAAGTGGACCTCTTGAGTCTGTCCTCGTCACATTCCCTGAGACAGACAATATCATCAATCCCTGTATCTATTCTACATCCCATCATCATGTGATCCCATTCTGTCTTAATCTGAGGATTAATATTTTACTAAGCCTCCGGCAGCCTTCTTCAACGTTGTTTAAATGACTTCCCGGAACTTGCGTTCACGAGTTCTCTCTGCTTCTGTATTTGTGGCTTCAGTTTAACCCCATTTCAGTTCCGTCGTTCGACTTGGCAACAGGCTGCCATTGTGCTGATGGCTGTCACGTTGTTAGGCGGGAGGTAAATTCCTCTCTGCTGTCTCCCTCCACCTGCACAACCAATGTTGATGCCCTGATGATTCCCCTCCAATGCAGTGCTGAATGCTCGAGGGGAGATGTGCACCCTGCCATGATACCAATTTCCAGGTGCTGCCATGCTGTGGTGAGTTACACGGCTGCAAAGCATATCTGTGTGTTTGGGAAATAGATGATAACTGGATTGGGTAATCCAAATGTGTTTTCCAGGTCAGGGTATTGAAAGTACAATCTCTGCTCTGTTGAATTTGAATTCCACGTCTGTCTGTTTGAAACAGACCGACGTTAGTTAAGTACTTCTGAACATGGTCCTCAAGACTTATGATTTCATGTGCAGCCCACATTAAAGTGACGGGTTGTTTGCGTCCCACGTTAGCTTCTATAAAATCTCAAGCATCTGGTGTATTTGTACCTGACAGAGGAGGACTCCACTTTGCCCCTAGGCTGACCATGCGCTTACACAGTTTCGATCCATTTTGGAGCGTTGTTTCTCTGGCACCTCTTGCAGAAGTTGCATGTCTCTGTGCCCTTCACTGTCTGTGTATCTTTCCTTGGGGATTTTCTGCTTTTTTTTTCTTTGCTTCTTTTGCTTTCAGAGTAGCACATGTCCTTGGTGAATAATAATTTGGCAAATGCAAGGAGATGCTTTACAACAAAAAAAGAAATCCTTGCTTAGGCTGTTTTTCATTTTTACCTGAGGTTTTCTGTCCTCCGCAAAAGACGAAACGTGCCTTTGGTTCAGTGACATCTCCTCACCTTTATCCCCTGATTAGCTGCACTGTAACCCTTAATGCAACTGTAAATCTGTATTATAGCTCATGTTTAAATATCGTCAATGACAAGCCTAATTTTACCATTTATCGGTTCCTTTCGAAAGGAGCCACATGACTGTGGTCATGGTTGTGGAAAGATAAGTAAACATCGTCGCTCGGTTGAAATGAAACCAAGGTGTACTGCGACGGTGTCGCAGAAGCCTAGCGCCCCACCGTCCGGTTTTGAGAACCTTTCATGGGCAATATAAATGCTCCAAATCTTGTATTCAGCAACTTAAGTTAAGTCTACTCAGCCCTCATATTGAGCTAGAAAGGGGCGTGAACATTTTGCCTCTGTGTAACATCATAACTAACTTGTTATCCATTCATTACACCCAAATGTTCATTTTCCATTTTTTTGTGGTTCATCGAACCAAATCATTAAAAATAGGGTGGCTTCCAGCCATAAATCATTCTTGGTAGTAGATCAAACCCAACCTTGGATCATGTAATCATCCTCTCTCTCCTCCACTATTTAATGTTCTCTACCAGGTCAAATGAGAACGTAACAATTTAAAAATCAATTAATTTTGGGGTGTTTATATACCAGTTTTGAAACCTAGTTACTTATAAAAAAGGACATTATTCACGATTTATTTTAACTGGTACCATATACACTCATCTAAGAAGGCCCTCCATCAATTATATACTCATTTTCAACCCAAAGTCAGTGAGATTTACTTCACAACGCGAGGGCAGTGGCCCTAACGTTTTGCTTCACAAGCCAGTAATAAGAGTATCAAAGAGAAACAGCAGAAGTTACCTGTTTGACGCAAGGGAGAGCAAATGTCTCTCTCGAGATGAAGTCAGAAGAGAAAGTGATTGGTAGAAAGGTATTCTTTGATACCTTGAAGGACTGCTGAACAACAAAGTTGGATTAAGTTGACAGAAGTAGGATTTGTTTTTCATACACACTATCTTAAATGCTCATTTGGGCAGCTGCAGTATGATTTTGTACCGACTCAGAGCATTAATAAAAAGATTAGCGTCAACCGTGGACCTCAGCTGGGACTCAAATAAGCTCCCCGTCATGACTCGGTAGGAAACAAGGCGGCTGGCACAGAGCAGCTGCAGCACTGTGTTTACCTCGGTACTCTGATAGAAATGCTGATCAACAACCCAAACACATTGTGATGCTGTCAGGTGGTGGTACAAATGGACCCAAATGCAGACAACCCTATAAAGAACATTTATTTCCAACAAAAAACTCAGGACAGGCTTCCAACAGGCCAAGGGAAAAAAGTAGAAGAACGAAAATAGGAAACAAAAACGTGGATCTGACAGAACAAACGGTCTACGTACTCACAGTTAATACGCAGTAACAAACAGTACGATCCGACAAAGGGAGAGGAGACAAACAGGGTTTAAATACAAGGGGAAGGTGAAGGTAGCAAGGCACAGGTGGAAACAATGAGGGCAGGGCAGGTGAAGGGAATACACAATCAGGGATAAGGCAGACAATCACAGACACTCACAGGGGCAGGAAGTGCAGGGAACACAGAGGACACACAAGGCAAGGACTTCACAATAAACCAGGAAACAAGACAAACCAACATCATGACAGATGCTACTGATCAATTATCAGCAAGTGTGATGACAGACACGTACACATTTCTGCGACAGAGTATGAGTTCATTTACATTGTCTGGTCCAGATCGGTTGAGAAAAATCCAAGTGTACCAAGTTACATCGTTACAAACCACATGAGAACGTTCACTCTGCTTATTAGTGAGACGGGGCGGGATCAAGAAAGCGTATGCAGGAAGGTCCTGTGTTGTCGACCAGTCGGCAACACTGACTACATTTACGTGCACTAAGAATTCTGTTTTTTGCCATCATTCTGAAAAAGACTAAATTCACACTGAGCTGTTTACATGGCTAATAAAATGAGTGAAAAAGAATATTCCAGTAATATCCCTGTGCAGCCGCGCTGATCAACATAACCAGCGGGGAGCTTGTTCCGACGTGCGAACCCTCTTGACAATATCCCAAAAAAGTTTGTTTGTGTACAACGCACAGAGCTGACCGTAAACAGGCAAGAGGCCGCGTGTAGCAAACTGCCGATTCTATAGTCACTGTACACACGTCCAAATAATGCTCCTAAAACCTGCATCATAACGACATATCCCACATGTCGACAATAAAAAATGCTATTATTAATAATAAGGCCTAATTTAGAATACCCAAACGAAATATGGTGTTAACATGACCCATATAATTTTGGAATATTTTGAATAATACTGGAATATTAGTGTGCAAGTAAACATTGCTCAGTAATATACCAACACTATCAGAAAATAGACTTAGATCATGATACAATCCGCTGATATCACAAAGTCTGCCTGCGATCGATATGAGGTAATATGCCTATTTAACACAATCAGGTACATTTATATCACATCACAAAAAGAAACTAAAATATTATTTGACATTTTTAATACTGGACTGTAGGAGGGAGGTGCCCTTGGAAGGAAATGGTGACACTGATGTCTTCACTTTGCATTGATGATAGTGGATCGTTGATCACTTAATTCCTATATTGATCCAGATCGATGGATTGTTACTTCCAGAATACTTCACAGAAAATGTGCTGCTTTCAGACGACTGAGTAGAACAAGGGAGCTAACGTTGAGCATGTACAACGACATGCTAGCCGCAGGAGGCGTTGAGCTCACACTTGCAGAGTCCACCTCCATAGTTGGATCGGCTCGGGGTTGGATCATGTTCCCAACCCTCCTCTCAAGGGTCTTGGTGCGGTTGTTTTGGTCCGCGCCCGAGTGCAATCAATGTGTTCACACCCCCCAAATGAATCACCCCAAGTCGGGAAACAAATCAGAGTTGGATTTTACCGAACTAAAAGGTGCATGTGTGAACACAACCTAAAAGCTAGTTGTACCAATCAGGCTCTACACACAGTATAGTATGTGACAGACAAACTGCGATTGGTGCCGTGTGTTTAGAGATGTTGCTGTGCAATCATTTTTCTCTTTTTCTTAATAATATTCAAACCTACTCGAGGCATTGGGCCCAGCAGAGGTTCCTGCACCAGCTCAGGAAGTACAACTTGCTTCAGGAGCTGCTGATCCTGTTTTTACTCCACTATCATCCAGTCTGTCCTCTGCTCTTCCATAACTGTGTGGTTTGTATCGACCACCAAACAGGACATAGACGGACTACAACGGATAGTAAGGTCTGCAGAGAGAACTTTGGATTCTGGCCTGCCCTTCATCCTTCTCCAGAGTCAGGAAATGGGCTGGCAAGATCACTGAAGACCCTTCACCCCCTGGACACAAGCTGTTCACACTGGTACTGTATACCAAACCAGCAGACAAAGGAACAGCTTCTTTCCACTGGCCGTCACCCTGAACATTTAATTAGACACCTCCATCTGCACCACTTACACTACTCTCATTTATTGTATATATTATGTATATATGTACGATTAGAGCTACGTGAAACCGGAGTGAAATTCCATTGATGTGTCGACAGACATAGGGCCAATAAAGCTGATTCTGATTCTGTATAAAGACTGCCTAAAACATGGCCGCAGTCAACCAAAGGTTTCTGAAGTCGTCATGAAGCTCAAAGTGGGCAATCTTGGCAATGCCATGCTAATTCCACAGCCAGTCCAAAAATTGGCAACCTAGCAGGTCGACCTTGTATGGCACCCACCTGCCATTCAAAACCCCTCGACTAAGCTAAACTTCATGCTTCAATATAAATAGTAATTTTAACACAGGGGTCCATCGGGATCAATCCTCTTTTTGAGCCAGCCTTGAATGGCCATTTGAGCAACTGCAGTTTTCGGGCGCTTCCTCGTTAAGAAAACACTTAAGCAGGTCATTTTGTCGCACATTCAGAGATCAGGAGTTATTTTTCTTCACACAAGAACAGATTCTGCCAGTGGTGCAATTAGATAATTCTCGTTCCTCCTTCACGGAACGCTTTTAATGCTTTTAAAATGCTTTTAAATTTATTTCTGTGCACAGAGCTTCCATTTGCATTTACAGACACTGCTAATTTCGCAATACATTTGTGCTTTTTGCGACAGTAAGATCAGAACACTTCAAAACAAAAGTTTTCATGCATCGCTCACACAGCGAGCCTCATGCGCCGCCATACCACCTGATGTGCCTATACGTCTGACATTTTAATGTTCCATCATGCTGTCTGCCGGTGAAAGGTGGGAGGGGAATTGGGGGAAAGAAAAAACTCAAGACAGGAGGTGAGATGAGATCTAGAAGCGGCATGTCCACGTTGACTGGGTACTTTTATTTTTCTCCCCTCTCCCCAGTCTCAAACTGTCTATTGTTTGAGTGGCAATATACTCAATTTGGTCCACTTTACTTATGTTTCACACAGACGTACACACAGACGCCCCTCCCACCCCACGCGCCGACGCTGGCACACACACATACAGATGAGGCCCGAGTCTCCTCTCACTGCCTGCTCTCAGAGCCCTTGGCGCTGCTTGTTTACCCTTCACTGTGACAGCTGTGTGTGTGTGTGTGTGTGTGTGTGTGTGTGTGTGTGTGTGTGTGTGTGTGTAGGTGTGTGTGTGTGTGTGTGTGTGTCGATCTGAGGAAGGAGATATTGCGTGTCAAGTGCTCTCCAGGGCTAAGCTATCATTTCTGAGTGTTATCACACCATCCTACTTCCCAGGGGCTGGCTGTCTTTCTCTCTGTCTCTCTCTATAACACACACACACACACACACACACACACACACACACACACACACACACACACACACACACACACACACACACACACACACATACACACTGTCTCTCTCTGTCACACACACAGGAGGAGCTCCAGACAGTGTTAGGCCAGTGAGGCGTGCAGTCAGAGAGGAGAGAAAAGAAGACTGGAGTAACTTGACCAGTTGGTGGACACACACGCACACACACACACACACACTTTTTCAGACTGGAAAGTCAGTCATGCAATGGTCCCATTCAGGCACGCAAAGACCTTTTTGACCTGCAACTACCACAAAGAGTGAAAGTTCAACTGTCAGACCACTGAAGTCCATGGATTACTAATGTATAGTAAGTTCAACTCAAGTTATTAGAAGGCAGATAATTCTACTTCGGCATTGCTTTCCTTTGCTGAAAGACAATACCTATGAGCGTTGTATCGTGTGCATCGAAGAAACTGTCCTCCCAAAGAGGTTTTGGCAAATGTCACAAAATCGAAATGTTTTTTTTCGTTCAAGTGATGACGATTTGTCAATTGTCCAATTGTTTCTGTGACCAGGACAGTGATGGTACTCCAATGAATGATGTATTTTTAACCCAAAACCATCATGTTTTTACACATAAACCTGAACCTTACTGGTGTGAGATCAGAAATAGTCAAAATAAATAAAAGCTAATGTCAAATAATGCATCATGTCTATGGTGACTTGATCAGATTACACATAAAATGTGTCGGGCACAGACAAGCGGTAATTGTTGGAGTAGTGGTCCTCATTTTTTATTATATTTTTTTAAATATTGAAATCACCAAGTATGTCTTTACAATCACCCAGCTTCTTCAGCAGCACTTCCAAATCGTTACGGAATGAAGCTTTCATGCGATGGAGGTTTCACACATGACCAACACATCAAAGGGACATTTGGGGTGAGAGGGTGATAATACGTGCAGCCGGACATTCCATTTGGGATTCTATCGCCATTACACAGACTTTTAATGGTATCTCTACCGTACGTTATTACCCGCCCCCATCTTTCACCTGAGCAACTGTCCTCTTTAAACCAGGAGAAGATTATTCAAATCTACATCGCATCAATCGAGGCCAATGCAAACCATTTCGACCCTTCACTTCCTGGGCTTCTTTCAATGAAGAAATGACGGAATCAATGGCCCTCTGGAGCCTTATGGCTTCTCCATCTGTTACTGTACCACGTCACGGGGGTGATGGCATGGACATTGCTTCTGTTTCTCCAGTAGCTAACAGCGAGCGCGAAGCCCGCGCCAACAGATGGAGGGGAGGAAAAAAAGCATTACAGATTAACATTACGTTATCAGAGCAACAGTCCGGTCGTTGTTCGGTAAGGCGGCCTAATCCTGCTCTCGGCAGCCTGGAGGAGAGATGAGGCTTCAGTGTTTCTTCTATCCTGCCGAGGTTTCTGGGCCTGGTGAGTTTGCCCTTCCCGCGTCTGCAACTTTCGCTTCCGCCGACTCATCTGTGGCGTCGGGAGTTGATGTGAAACCGGGACGCGCGTGGACCCAGACGTCCGCATGAGGCCTCATCAGACAAAGTCGCGGTCATGTGGAATCCCCTTCACAAAAACAGAGTCGCTTTTTTCCCCGAAAACAACCGGGCATTCTGCTCGGCCTCAGACTGCCGCTGAGAAGCACAGATGCCACTGTTTGTCCAAGGGTTTGTCCAAGGACTTGTGCATGTTTGTGTGTGTGTGTTTGTAATTGCTCAGGAGTGCGGCAGATGCCTCTGTTTGAGATGTCCTTGAAATGTGTCCCTGACCGCCAATTAGCGCCGCCTTATTTGCCCACCGCAACGCCGCCCCAATTAGCATCAAACCAATACCTGTTACGACCTGCCGCGAACCGCTGTGAGCCGCCGCCCCACCTCTGCCTCCGCCACTTAAAGCATCAAGACCTCCGGGTCATCGCCGTTAAATGGCTGTCACCGGGCATTTAATTATACCACCACTACAGCTAATAGAATGGCTGTCAACGTTATTTGTAGAAAATAAAGTGGTGGGGTTTCAAGTTGTTGTTTTGTTTGTTTAATTCATCAACATTTAAGGGGTTCGGGGGGGACTATAGATCGGACCCACGTCCACTCATTTGTTAGTTCTTCCATCCGTCCCGCGGCGTCTCACACTGCCCTGAACTTTGAAAAAAGGGGTGAAGGTTGGATGGGAATGCTGAAGTAGCAATTTTTTCATTGTATTCACGTGCTCATTACTGCACAAACATGACAATCTTATGAAGACATGTTCGTAAAGACTGGAGAAAACTAATATTAGGAAACTTTGGCTTGTATTGATACTCTACACGAAACCGTCTTCCTTGCAAAATGTGTCAAAATGCTGTCTTTTCCAATGTCTTTCTCTCTCTCGCTGTACTCATGTGCCTCTAATGCTAGTCTGTGTGTCCAACCCTCCACCTGTCTGCTTAGCTTTGAACTATTCACTTACAGGGAGAAAAAAACCCTCTACTGACAGAAGTGGCAGAAGTGTTTTGTGTGCCACCAGGAAATCTTTGCATCAGCACCACGGGATCCTAGAATGTGCTGATGGCATCACAAACCTCGCTATGTGAAAAGGTGACGCGGATGCTGGTCGTAAAGCAGGAAGCAGGCACATGTTAGCATAGCAGCTAACATGACTAACCCTGAACTCCTCCCGAGTTGAAGCCAGTGACTGATAGCTGTCGGTGAAAACACAGGATCTTCTTGTAAACCAAAAATGTCAAGTCGGACTTCAATGTTCTTAATTTTCTCAAAAGTTCCCAACATTTTAGTTTTGTGCAATGAGGGGGAACAAATAGGCGATGGTCTTTACTTGGTATTCGAAATAAAACAAGTCCTGCTTTGTCCCTCGAACACTGTGCTGTTGTGCTGCTTGTGTGTGCATTTGTACATGTAGCGCTTCACAGTGCGACCATTTTGGACCGAAAATCTGTCAAGTGCGACATTTTGATCGGTCGCACCGGCACATTTGACATTCAGCAGGTCTTTGTCTGTTTGTGTGTAACAACTACTCTTCTGACCCAATATGTTTGCTGGAGATGTTCTAATTGACTCCCTTGTCTTATCTTAAAAAGTTCCACCACCAGTGCAACAATGTAAAAAGTTAGACTGGGGCCCTGACATGAGCAAGTGTGTGTGTGTGTTTTTAAAAAGCCGCGTCATTTTGGGAGATCCTCCATTCACCCCCCTCTGGAGATATTCCATTCATGAACGTTCCCCCCTTTCTCCGCTGGTCAAAAGCATCCCCCAGTCACAGAATGCGCCCCCCCCCCCCACACACACACACACACACACAGTAGCATCTATCTGAATGCATGCATATTTCATTGATGAACAGATGAAAGTGGCAGAGAAAGTTGCAGAAGATGAGGAGGTGAGTAGCGAGACGTGAGCATCCGTGTGTCAAGGCGATTCCATGTGTGTCTGTGTGTGTGCTTAAATCGTTCATTAACCCTGTGTCATCCCTGAGGCAGGCTTCCATGTCATGATGTCGTGTTTCAGGGGCAGACAGACACACACACACACACACACACACACACACACACATCTGGGCCAATGCTTGCGTGCAGCATCAACCCAGATTAGAGTGGCTTCCATGTTGTGTCTGACGGTTTAATACAACACACACACATACACACGTTTATACACAGCCACTCGCTCACAAGACAAAAATATTGATGCACATAGTGGAAATTCAGAGCAGACATACAGACTCGGGTGACACATAAGAAGTACGGGACATAAACTTCTATCGAGGGAAGTATGGCTACCAAACAAATCCTCTCGACCCCACAGGAATTACTCAGGTTTGCTTTGCGCTCTGCGACCACAGTTTAGCGCAGACATTATCGAGGACATTCAAATGCGTATCAGTTTTAATTCAGGGCGTCTCTTTAAAAATGTATTTATTAATTTTTTAAGGAAGGTGAATTACCCATTGTTTACAATATCCGGTCTCAAATAACTGGATCGGATACTTGTGACAATGTTGCAGTTTATTTGAATATTCTACATATTAAATACTGGCTTTACACTTGAATTGTAATCAATCCGTACCATAATAACACTGCTTCTATTTAGGAGCAACTAAAAAGTCGGCGGCTGGTGGTACCACAGTTTTGCAGTCTTTTGCACAACATTTGCGAGGGCTCTCTTTAGAGCCAGTGTTCAGTTTGTCCGTTCTGGGCTCCTGTAGAAAATAGCCTTTCAACATGGTGGCGTTGTTGCCTGTGTCGATATGAAGGGAACACTAAGCTAACGGAAAACTCAAAGATTCTTAGTTTTAGGTGATTATACACTAAAACATAAAGATAGATGTGCATATTATATTCCATTTCTGCCAATAGATTTCCCTAAATGTTGCCCACTGTGTCTTTAAGTCAGGCCTAGTATTGCTTTCCACATACAGGAATGATCCCAGTCTCTTCCACACTTGAGGCATAGAGCTTACTTATTAAACACTGGCATCAGATCGATTGGTACTCGGTATCGGCCCAAAGCCCAGGAAGCTGCATCGAGACTGAACAAGTTGGACGGGTGTATGTAATGCAGCATTAACGTTTCTGTGAATACCCGCTTGACCTGCTTGCTAAAGAAGGTTGTTACAAGGTGAAGCAGATGTTAAAGTCAAAGACTACAGGCACAAGCTTCCGGCTAACGGCAGTTTCATTGCTAAATAACCGGCAGCCGCCTTCTCGAGCCCACACGAGATGGTTGAACTCGAGTGTTCAGCCGTGTTGTTTCGAGGAAGGCAGGAATCCTGCTGATGTTGGTCATTTTTATTTTGGGAGCGATTAGTCCCAACATTTGCATATCGGTAGCGCCTGATCTCCCTGGCACTCGTTCATTCATCCATATGCAATACATCTGGAGAGGAATAATTTCCCTCTACCTTCAGGCTATTAGAAAAAACACACACAAAAAACACACACAACACCTCAAGAATGGTGTTGCGCGTGTGTTTAATGTCTGAATTATATGCATGAAGCCTTTTTTTTTCTTCTTTTTTTACAGTCGATTTGAATTCCAAATGAAGTGGAGGATATGAAAGGGAAAGGTCACCGAGGTCCGTGCTTTTAGAAAGAGGAAAGGCTTTAATGTGTTTCTTATTGATCTCCTGGGGGGAAGAAGAAGGTTAAAAAAACAACACATGATCAAACATCATGTGATCAACAGATGACTTGATAGCCCGCTGCAGTTCATTGCCTGATAGATGAGAAAGTGGAGAATAAGTTAAGAAAAGTGTTGGTTCCTCATGCGGGCCATTCAAATACTTTTACTTTGGTTCATGTCCTTTTGAGATTGCTTTCTCTTCCAACATTTACATTAATGTAACTTTTATGGAGGTTTACCATTAATCCAGTGTCCATCATGCTTTGGATTTTTAAATGCAGCTTGGTCAAATACGTGGTAATGGCACGTGATGTGTTAAAAAAAAAAGTTGGCACTTCGGACACAACGCCAATGGAAAGTCAATTAGGGCCCTATTTTGATGGTGACGAATGAAACGCATCCATGTGAATACGCTCTCAGAGCTAGTGATGGAGTAGAAACAGTGGTGGGTGGGAAGGTCAAACAAACATAGGACTTTCACCCAGACCAGTGTTTAATTAAGACCTGTGAAAATTGAAGTTTATCTTGTAAATATTATCTATATAATATTTTTGGAGGATCCCATAATTTGTGTCACTCATATCAACTTTCTTGAATCATATGAAAGATATGCTGCAACCTGATAGGACAGAGGTCTGACCAAATATGTCAGTGTTAGTAGGCCAGAGGATTATTGATTTTGAATATTGGTGTCTATATTTCCTATACAGACCAATTTGAGAAACATATTGCCTTTTTTTTTTAGGTTTAATCGACTTTTCTATTCGAACTTGTGAATATATATACACATTTTAAGTTAACTATGAATAAATAAAGAAACAATTATCTTTATAAATTAAAATTCCGATTTTGTTTACTTAAAATTGAACAGTCATGTTGACTTTTGTTTGTTCAACTGTTTTTTACTTCATACGTTCATCACTCAGAATGATCTTCAAGATTAAAAGCCGGTTTAATAATGCAAACACCTTGAAGAGGATGAAAATATGTGAGAAAGATTTAAACTATTGACCCTTCTTCGAAAAATGTTAGTCAATCAATCTTGAGCGTGAAAGAAAAATTACTTCAATATAATGGCTCATCAAAAAAATAACAAATCGAAGCCGCTGCTGGATCACAGTGTTCCAGCAGGCTCCAACACTGCAGTTCTCACCATAACAACTATTTGCACGGAAGAGGTCATTCCCTGTTGTTCCCCTTAAATCACACAGATCTAAAAACACATTTATTGATGTACTGTATCGGCGCTGTGTGTGTGTGTGTGTGTGTGTGTGTGTGTGTGTGTGTGTGGCGTGCTCCGTCTCCCGGCTCTCTTCTCACGCAGCAGCGGGGGGCCGTCACACACTGTGAACACAAACCATCGGCAAGTTCTGCTGGTTAAACTGGGGCATTCCACAGACGAAACATGCAAACACACACACACACACACACACACACACACACACACACACACACACACACACATGCAGATACACATTAAAACATTCATACACCCACAAACCTTGACGCATGACATGTTAAAATGCTGACACGGGCAAACTCCTCCACCGTCCAGCTGTTTGTGAGAATTGTTACCTTGTTATCTTTAGTGGCTTCTATAGTAACCTTCTATTGGTTCCAGCTCTTCTCTGCCTCCATCTCCTCCTGTTTGTGAACATCTGCTTCTGTAGACACTGCACGTAATATTAGCACAGATTAATCTCCCATGATATTTCATATCATTTTAAAAATGTATACGACATTTGAAATGTATATATGACATTTTAATTCTTTAAATAAACTTCTTTAAAAAAAATATATCATTGTTTAATTTAAAAACCATACAAAAAAAATGTATGCTGCGATTGTATTACCACAGAATTTCAATCAAAACTATCCATCAACTCTGGTTTTGTTTCCCAAATGATAAAAGTAATTATAGTAATTATGGAATTTTGGCAGATCCCATAATAATTATTCCAAAAGAAATAACCAATTTGTGTGACACTGAGTCTAGAAAATCAACTAGAGATTTATTGGACTTTTCTATTGTGGACCTTTTTTCAGAAGTATGATTCAGCGCGAGAAGAGATTAGAGAGAAAAATATCAGTAATGCACTAGAGAAAAATAATTTAGGGTCAACACAGCTAACACATAGAATTTCTTAAATCATTTGGTCTTCTTTGTTTTGTTGTCGGATTAGAGAGAGGGTAGATCCTCAGTCCACACTCCAGATTTATGGGTGATGATAATGCACCCGAAAGCTGCAACTGCCATTAAAAGCAAAAGAAGAAGAGGCGTTAGATGATTCAAGATGCAGCCCAGCAGTGTGTCAAATTGCTCATTCATCGGGAATAAAAAGGAACAAATACATTCATTACTTAATTAAAATGTATCATGAAAGTGAAAACGCATATGATGGGACTAAATTTAACCAAATTACCACACTTGGGCACAAAGACCTTGAGGAACACCATAAACAAATCCATGCTGTGACTTTGTATCAAAAACATTTGACGTTTGATTTCTGCACGAATTTTCTGCGATGGGATGGCGGCTGCTCATTGCCAATAAAGCTGCTACAGCCATACATCCTCTGACCGGGTTCATACACATTTTGACCAATGGATTTCCATGACTTTTCCATGAATTTTTCATGACTTTATACCAAATTTCCATGACCAAACATTTTGTGAAATCTCGGTGTATAGATGAAAAAGTGAGAAAATGTAGTATTTGAACTAACAATGAGAATTTCAAAGCATACAGTACACTTTAAATGACACAAATGAATGAGAGACAATAGTTTGATTAAGAGAATAAATGTGATGCTTACATTTTGACCGTCTTTCTTTTAAAAGCATATTAATTATTTCAAACTCAGCAAAAATGTACGACATATGAATATAACAAATTTCCATGACTTTTCCAAAACTTTTGGGATTTCATTTTTTTAAGGACTTTTCCAGGCCTGGAAATAACCATTTTAAAATGCCATGACTTTTCCAGGCTTTTCAAGACTTTCTGCTCTGAACACTCATTTAACAGGTCATTTAAACAGTGGCATCACGTTTCAAATCACACCATCATCACACAGAAATATAATTGGGTTTATTGAATTCACATGAGTCTCAGTTTTCCATCAGACACAATTTATGCTAATCAAGACAGTTTAGGGACCGCAGTGAGCAGAAATATTCATACACACCATTTTTAGAATAGACGAAAACAACACATCTGTACCGCATCCAAAAAAAACTGCTTTGTTTTGGCTCAAAACTGAATGGGGTTAGCAGAAAGTAGCATGTCTGTCAAGGGGAGACTTGTGGGTAAACAGAGAACCATTTACATTCACATATGTTGAGGTGAGAGTTCAAGGGACAATGCTGGTTTGTTCCTCGCCTAAATTAAGCCTAACTATGGAGCGTTACTTAGCCTCCTTCCCGGCAAGCTAGTTCAACTAGCATGACACGTTGGTAGCGATGGATGGCGCAGTTCGCATTGAAAAAGAATAGCAACACGTTATATCTGCAGCTGTCTGCCAAAAAAACAAACATTTACTTCTGTGATAATTATAATGGACCACTTGATCAGAGCTGATTCACTCAAGTTTGAGACCTTTTGACATTAGGAGCAATATGACAGGACTTGTCCCGAGTCCTGAATCATGTCTCAGTGTCTAATGGTGCGGACCTGGGGGAATCTCAGTCTAAAGACAAACACATTGGGACCATAGACCGTATATAATAAGTGGACGTAGTCATCGTGATGTCACCCATTGGTTTGTGGACTGATGTTTTGAATGAATTCAGTAAAAGCAAAAGTGTTTTTTGTACTATCTGGACCTTGAGTCTGGAATAAAGGTTTGATTGAAGTCTGTCCAAAAGTCTCTGTGATTCTGTGGATTTTTGTAGAAATGAACTGGTTCCGTTTAACGACGGCTTTATTATTTTGAACACACACACACAAAAAGAAGGAATTCGGTTGTTCTTCCACAAATCAGCTTGTTTTCTGCTCCAGTGCTAAATATGAAACGCGCCGCCCATTTCAATCCTGACCTAGAAATCCTTGTAATCTCATCTTCGTATTCATTAGCCGTGCGCCGAGAGCTTGTATTTTGCATTTTCATTCATTTCTCCTTCTCTGAACTCTTCCTCTATCCTCTCCTCACCCTCCCTGCCTCCCCCCTCCACTGGAAAGAGTTAGTTTAGTCGGGGGTACATGCCTTTGGCACTGCTTGAAAATCAGGTTTCCCATTAAGCCTTGGAAAGTTGAATCTGGGGGCAGGATGGTGTGTGTGTATGTGTGTGTGGACTTTATTTTGGAGGTTCTTGGCAGGGAGAACCAGTTTAGCGCCAGTAGCCTTTGAGCAGCTGTTTAACATATATTGCTCCCAGTGAAGTGCTCATGCCTAGTAGAATTAAATGTGTACCATAAGGAACATATTTGCTGTTTTTAGTGTCTTTGCGTGACGCGTTTGGCATAAAGGTGCATCGTGGGAACCGTGAAACAGATGAGTAGACTCCACACATGTTGTGTACATCCTGCATTATCTTTGGCTGTCATGGTGCAAAATACACATCAATCAAAAAGGCAAATACAGCTCTTCATGGTCACAAAGAAGGAGCTAGTATTTAGATTTAAAGTGTCACCCTCCAGCCGCTCCGACTCGTAAACGCTGTTATCACTTCCTCCACGCCTTTTTAAATCTCTGTTAAGATGGCGGTTAGCCACCGCCGGTCTCTTCAGTCCATCTCCCAGCTTTTCATTGCAATATAACGTCCCCGGGTTTTTATGCCGATCGATTTTCTGTTACAGCTTAATCTTGTTGCCAAGGTTGTGCCAAGCTGTCCGCGTTCTCGGAGGTGTTTAGCGCTCCTTGTGTTGCTTTCTGCAATCCCCAAAGCAATCCCCGGTAACCTTTGGCCCGAAATGCAAAAGTGTGACTCTCTGGACATTAATATACTTCCCACCTCACTACAGCGTTAACGTTTGCCCGACATTATTTTTCTTGCTGTTCATTCATCAAAACAACTTTGAAAGTCACCGCTTGTCTTTTTTGGGGGGGGAATCTTCCTCTCTTATTTTCCTCCCGCTGGCTTTGGGCATCTGAACTTCTCATCACACTAAGCGTGCTGTCAAGTTGGATTAGTCCGTGAAGTTTAACTGGTGGGTATTTTATTTTTTTTATTACAGGAAGGGCACTTTAGGCTTACGTCTGACAAATAAACCTTGCTGAGTTGCGAGTTCAAAGTTTATCCATTTATTTTTCCGTGGGCTGTTTCGACCCCTCAATTATCTCTCCCGGGTGTGAAGTTGTTCTGCCGCGGCGTGAGGACGCACGCGTGGCATCATCAATAGCTGAGCAGCGGGGGGAACGGGGTGACTAGGAGGTCGGTTTCCTGCCTCTGCTTTTTGATTAGCGGACTTAACCGGGGGGAAGAAAGAGAGAAAGAGCAGGAAACGGGGACCGCAGTAGTTCAACAACATTAAGAGGCTCTGGTGAACTTTCAGAGACCAAAGGGCTGTTTGAATGAAGGCTGGGAGGTTTGAAGGAACGCGTCTTTACCTCTAAATATATCAACATTGTGTCGGGACATCCTTTTTTGACAATAATCTGTAAACCGTTTGTCACAACTATTATTTATTTCTGAACACATATCCTATGATGAAAAATTATTTAAAAGATTTCTGAATCTACTCTTTTCGATTTTACAAGGCAAACATTTCCAGAACAAAATTCACATGAAGGCCGTGATATGTGTAATAACATACTTATTTAGCTACAGCAAGTTTAGTCTTTTAAGCTGTTGGGGTATTATCGAGGCATGTAGTAGTTATAACGATGGTCCAAACTATAAATATATAAAATTGCATGGTTGCGTCTTCTAATGCTTTTTAAAATCCAATGTCTCCTTGTATCTTTAATTTACTGTAGAAGTTCAGAATGCTGATACCGGCAGATACACACAGCAACACATTAATAAGGGTACTGGCACTGCTCACACACAACTTGTCTTATTCCAAAAGAGATGGGGATGTCTTGAAGAATGTCGACAACCAAAACCACAACATTTTGTACGGACACCACAGCATGTGTGAACTGAGAGTCTACAGCTAGCAGCTCTGTGAAGCTGTCCTTGGGGACAACGGAACTTTGAGCTAATTGCTACCGACAGCATGGTTCAACGTACCCACTTGCATGTCTTACTACTTTTTTTCATGCGTTCTGCAGCACGAGCGGTTAGTGTACCTGTGCAAACCCCCCGGCAGTGCAGGACCTGTTCAGGCAGCAAGACTACTTGGTTTGGTTACGGAAAAGATTGTGGTTTTGGTTAAAATATGTTGTTACGTTAGTTAAGTACATACGTTACATAACAAAATTAGGGTAAAATAAGTCAAAAGTTGACTTTTGGTTTCACATGGGACACTAGCATTGTGGTGTCCTGGGCAAAAGTCCTGTGTTTGATTGACCCGTCCACCTTTGTCACTTTGTCAACACATGATTTGACAAAATACAATTTTGAGCTGATGATTGTGCGACATATTAAGGATCCCCACCTTCTTTTACAATTCATCATGAGGAGAACATGCATGTCTGAACCAAATTTCATGGAAATCTATCCAATGGTTGACACATTCAATTTAAAACCCTAAAAGGTACTACGAATACCTGTATAAACCATCACGGCAATCCAACGGTTGTCCTGTATGTTGTGGTGGACATACAGACCAACATTGACAGCTTTATTTACATCACAGCAGAGTCTTAGTTAACACTACAGTTGGTCCCAACATGCAAGTATGCAACGTTTGATTGTCCGCAGCCAGACCGCTACCTCTGTCAAATTGAACAGCCAATCTGGCTCCATTCTAAAAAGTATATGGGAACAACCAATTTGTGAACACATTTTTGCGTGATATGCATAGACTGTATAAGGGACGTAGACCATAAACTCATGTTCACAATGTTTACTGAGGTAACATACATCGAGAAAGAAGTAGTCATTTTCTCATAGACTTGTATACAATCAGACTTCTATTTACAACTGGAGGAGTCGCCCCCTGCTGGTCAGCAGAGAGAATGCAAGTTTTAAAACACTTGCCGCTTGGTTGATATGTTGCGTGAGCTTGCGACATAGCGGGGAAACCAGCTGCGAGGTTATGTTTATACCTACCTTGGCACACAGCTCCCACCTCCCCTTCAGTTCTCACCCTCCCACTTCCTGTTATTGCCCCTGAACTTTTCCTTTCTCTTGTTTTTCGCGATTCGGCTCCTATCTCCTCACCTCCAACCACGTTCGTCAGCACTGCCCCCTCGGCTGTGTCGCAAGCGAGAAGACTCTATCATCATCATTATCACCGCCTTCATTTCCAGAGCCTTATCTTCCTAAATAAAGTGTGTGGTTTTTGTCTCTTTGTGCTGACATCCCCAGGCTGCGCTTGAATGCGGCTTACTTCTTCTATCTCGCTCCACTTCGCGTTGAAATGAACTGGATTTTTTTTTGCGGGGGGGGCCAACGCTAGCGTAGCTTGCATCAGCTCGGTGCAAGCTAATAGGGGTATCAGCAGTTGCCTGCAACGGGGGAACATCAAAGCGAGCAATTCCCTCTGAACACAGAATCTGAGTGCACACAGCGGGCAAAAAAAAAAATACACACACTCAGGCATGCACATACATACACACATAGACTCGTGCACAGACGGGTGCATACAGCGGGCATGAGGGAAGGAGTAGCGTCTTGTTTTCACACAGTATTTCCATATATGTTAATAGCGTTCTTGTTATTCTGCAGAAACAGCCGGTGGTGTAATGAAGTGATGAGCTGTCCTGGCCACGGGGAAGAGGACAGACAGGGTTAGAAAACACCAGTCTGTGTAAAGTTTTTTTTTTTCTTCTTTTTTTTTCAGCCGTTGTTTTTGCTCCAAAAGTGTAAACACACACGGGCGATTGATTTCCCGCCATTGTCCGCGTTGGCGCTGATATGAGTGACGTGTTTGATGTGGAGCACGTTGAGGCGGATCATTGATGTTTCTGCTAACATCACATGATTACCCCGTGAACAGCTCCATTTGATGGAGGGAAGAAAAAAAGAAGAAGAAGCTGTATGGGAACTGGGTCATGAAATGTTGAGACGTTCAAACAATCATACTCTAAAGCCAGATGAATGGGGTTTTGATTTGGAACAAGGGCAGCTTTTCGACCGGCTAAACTGATGCACCATCGTGTGCGAAATCGGAGCAATCGCCGCTCCTTTATCTGCACTCCGCCGCGGCGAACACAACGCATCGGGGGCCCGATCAAAGCGCTGTAATCATATTTGGTAAAGGAGCCTTTTTTATTCTTTTTTTTATTCCTGTTGTCGTATAATTTGATTTGCTCGGCGAGTGGCCACGGACTGCTGCTCGTTATCATCTGAATAATTCATAATGAATTGTGTTTGTCATTTCTGCTCGGTTATTATCAACTCTCTTTGGTGATGCGGAACAAATGTATTGAACAGATAGAGGTTAATATCTTTTAAACACTTCTTTTTTTTTTTTTGCTCGTGGTGACCCAGTCTTATCTTTATTTGAACATAAAGAGTTTAACTCAGGGTTGTCCAAACACAGCCAAACATTTTAACACTTTGATACATTTTCTTTGACACTGTAGCAGTGATTTTATATAACTGCAAATAGCTCCTGCACAAGAGACCAATATTTGATCTAAGGAGCCTCACAGACGCGGGGGCAGGGAAATGTGATTATAAAACAACGGATCATCCTATTTTGGCTGCGCTGAATGTCTGATTTGACACACAATTTCTTTCAATACATCCTGATAAATGGCCTTCCCTGGTTGAAACATCACCGTATTAATAATACGTCTATAAAAATAGCTTGCCATGTAAACAGATGGAGATCAATGAGCAAATGAAAACATGACCTGACAATAAGTTGACTATAGACAAGACAGATTTGACTGTAATACTGGATACTGAGGAGTTTAATGGCAAATGGTCTGTACTTGTGTAGCCATTTTCTCGTCTTCTGACCACTCAAAGCACATTTACACTACTTGTCATCATTCACACACTGATGGCAGGAGTTATCATGCAAGGTGCCACCTGCTTAACAGGACTATAAACCATTCACACTCTGCAGGAACAGCCTGTGGGGGCAAATCTGGGTTAAGTGTCTTGCCCAAGGACACATCGACACTAGCAGAGCCAGGGATCGTATCACTGATCCTTTGATGGAAGGACGACCCTGCGCTACCACTGAGCCACAGTTACCCCAATGGGAGTTTGACATTTGTTTTGTGGACTTGAGGAAGACTAGAGTACAGTCCCTAAGAACCATTCAGTCTCTAAAATTATCATTTTGATTTGGCCATGATGATCTATTGGACCAAGTTGGCGACTTCTTCAGTCTACGTCATTTGTTGCTGACAGACTAAAACGGGGTGCTGAAGGATTCTAATGTTTCGTCTGGCCACCCAGTCTCTGCTTATGGTCCTCACCACCTTTTAAAAATGCTTGCTACTTTAGGCTGTAATCGACTGTTGGCATCGTAGAGACGTGATGATACGAATAAAACTGGCGAGAAAATTGCAATGCGTTGCATTAACTGCAGCCAAGCTCACCCGAAGTCCACCTCATTCTGATGAAAGAATGTCTCTGAACAGCTTCGAGGCCCTTCCTGCACTCATCTCTCCATCCACCGTCTCATCCAAATGTAGTCTTGTGCCATTGATTTCCCGTGTTGCATTGTAAATTACTGTAATCATAGCCCACGGTTCTGTTCGCCAAGTGTGTTTTCTCCACATTTACTCAGTTATTCATGTGCTCTCTTCTGGCTGCCAAGACTAAATGATCTGCAAGTGTTGGTCAGAATTGTCCACATCTGTGTCTGGTTTATGGAGATTTCCCTATTGATAAAGTGTGTTACCAATTTAAAGGAATATTCCACCAACAAAATGTTCCTATGTTTATCAGTGACTCCCCACTGGGGACCTTGAGAATCTTGGAGAACTTTGTTTTTCTCTCATGCCTCCACGGTGAATGGAGAATTCAAAGTCGGAGAAAAGTTTAGATGAATTGAAGTGATTGGGGGCAGTAAAGTGGGGGGCAGTAATAGTAGAACTGCAGTGTAATCCAAGTCTCATGAATACAGTTGTATGCTCACTACTTACCAAACAGGATACTTGATTACATACAATTTCTAAGCAATACCAAGGACTGCAGCATGTCCACATCGGCGACCACAAGATTCTATTTCAGGGTTTTTGCAGGTCATATTTCTCCGGTATGTACTGGAGCCGCGTGTGGAACGCCTGGGATTAGAATATACATCATGAGGTCACGAGGTAGGTCATTGAAAAAAATATTGCTTGTCCTATCTCGATTCATGTTTTAAAGATAGGAAAAATCCCATCTTTCTAGTAGAGAAGCAACTCCTATCCATTATCAGACTTCCTTTCGTATCTTAATTTAAGAAATCAGAACTATTACTGTCAATTTGATTCTTCAATCGACACTCATCCTGTCATGCCTGTATCTATGTTTAGGATGTACCCTAAGCACAAAAAGCTAAATTCGTTTGTGGTCTGTCCGACCACTGGCAGAGCCTCATGCCTCCTTGTAGGCCTCTCCAGAGCCGGACGTAGCGCTTCCATAATTTAGGGCGATTCTGTAATATCTAAATTCCTATCCCAAGATAATGTTAGACCTTAGGTTATGAAACATGTTTCTGTAACACCAAAAATCCTAAATGACATCCTAAACTGAGATAAGATGGGAGCTCAGACTGAGGAACTTTCTGTAATGAGGCCCCAGGTGAATACAGTAACTGCTGCTACGTCTGAGCTGGTTTGGACGTCTGATCAAGATGTCACCCAGATGTCCAGGCGAATTGGGAGGAGCCCTTCTGAACCAGCTGGCAGAATATACCAGCCGACCTGGGAACGCCTCAGGATCCCCCAGGAAGAGCTGGAGGCTGTGGCTGGGGAGACGTCTGGACCACACTGATTAGGCTGCTGCCACCGCCACCTGGAGAAAAGCATGGACGCATGGCTGAATAAGTGGAAGGGTGGCTGGATATGTTGTTCACGCAGCTGTTAGCTCTGCTGTGGTGTGGTCCACCTACTTCTTAGGGAAATTATCTGTCTGTGTTCGCCAGCTTGTAGCTAACTTGGTCCGTCGGCCGTCAGGTACTCAGCAGGTGGCATACAATGGGTTAAGCGGAGCTACTTTGGCTGAAAGTTGCTGCCTGCTGCGGTAGAAAACAACTCGGATGAGAGCCACGTGACTGAACCTTCACAGTGAAGTTGAGGGCCGTATTGTAACCAAAGCAGTGAGGCTGAACGACCTTTGGAGTTAGGCCCGGAGATATACTTGGTTATCTCTGTAAGGCAGCATCATGCTAATAAAATCTATTAAATCTCCCCATCATATGATACATGTTCTAACATTCAATTTTGAAATTAGTGCAGCTTTAATTTCTGCATCAATTTAGCGAATATTTCCCTAAACCGCCGAACTGAGTTATCTCGCTGAAACCAGAGCACATCTTCTCCTTTTTACTGCTTCATGACATGAGCGCAACCCCAAACAACTCGGCAGGCTTCTTCTCTCGCTCTTTTTTATTTTTACTTATTTAGAAATTGGGCTAGTATCTCTGGGACTGTCAAGAGTTTACACCCGTGTTAGTGATTCTGTTTGTTCTGTTTTATGGATTATCTACATTGACTGGTGGGCATCAAAGCCCAATTTAAGGCTGATACGTTTAAAGCAAGGCAAACATGGTGCATAAATAAAATGATAAGAGACGGATGGACGGACAGACAGATAGTGTTCAAGTCAATACTTTTATAATCTCTCAGGGAAAGAAACAAGAAATAACCTATACGGTATCATGGACTGAAGATGTCAAAGAGAAAATGATTTTAAGTGAAGGCATTTTCAAATCTAAGTGATACTTATCCACTTTAGCAATAGGAGTCAAACACATCTGACGGTGTGTGATGACAATACTTAATGATTCACTAAGAGCTGACTCTGTAATTGGACTTGTGTTTGCGGCAGAAACTGCCAGACGCCCATGTGGCGTTTATCCAGTGAGGAATACTGTCCGGCAGCAGACTCTGATTAAAATCCTTATGCCAACATAATGACTTAATGCGACTCGTTCTGAACAAACACGTGAATAATTGGACTTCAAATCTGTTACCATGCGGCGAACATTTACACAGCGATTATTATTCATTCGTCGGCATACATTGCGTTGTTTGGTAAACACTTGCGCTGACACTTGGAGCTGTGAAAAGCCGGCCTTCGGTGCGCGGAAGAGCCGGTGAGAAGAGCCAGCAGATTCTTTTATCTTCTGTGTGGACCTGAGCCGCTCCCACCTCTCTGTGATACAGTAACACAGGACTCGGCTCTATGTCGAGTCTTAAGTTTACGTAGCTTCTGAATTCATATATTTATATTTATTTTGTCAGTATGTGTATGCCTCATGAATTATGTATGACCTATTTACAGAGCAGCACCATTAAGTCATGAATATATGCATAGTATAATAATGTTTGCGCAAAATTGTGCTTCCAAAACATATTGTTATATTTACTGTCTGCTGCGACAGTCTCTCAACTTCTCCTCTTAATAGGTGGAATTTAATTAATTAATTAAAACAGATCCAATACTATTATTTGTATTATTATTACTATAATTGTTGGGTATTATTCTTACTATTTATTTCTACTTATTATTATTATTATTATTATTATCATACGATCATTGTCGTTATCATTCTTAGTATTATTACTATCAATGTTGTTGTTATTATTATTACTATAATTATTATCATACACTCTTTGTTGTTATTATTATTAATTATTATCATACTATCATTTGTATTCTTCTTACTATTATCATGTTATTACTATTATACAATCATTGTTTTTATTCTTACTATTATTCTTATTATCCTTGTTGTTATTATTCTTAATAGTATTATTATTATCATTGTTGTTAATATGCGTATTATTATTATTTGTAGTATTATTGTAATTATTATTCTAATATGTATGTATACTTTTGGACATACTGTGTGTACGATTCGGCTGCAATATATGCAGTGTATATATATATACATAGAGAGAGATATGAATAATTGCTCTCGAGTCACAGCTCAAAGATGAAACACTTTTTTGTGGGTTCATACACTTCTTCTATGTGTTCAAAGATTATGTAAGAAGTATGCATTGAATAATCTAAAACAACTGTTTCTAACTTGGAGATACAGATTTCCTGAGACAGTGACAGAATTTAGCAGGTTAGTATTCACATTCCTCTCCTTCCTCTGACCTTATTTTGAAAGAAAGAAAAGGCATTTTATTGATACATGCTTTGCATATATGTGAGAGCTTCTGCAGTGACGGCTCAGTGGGACGACAGGCTCCAAATGAGAGCACGGCTTTCCCCTCACAGCACGGGTGCCTTCTAAAGACTGTCAAATGTTGAACCGCAAAACCGACTTATTTAGACTCACAGAGACTACGTAATGTCTGTTTCAGATTTGGCTGCACTTAAATAGTATTTTTTCCTTTTTAAAGCAACGTGGTTGTATAGCTACGTAGAACGATGTCTCCTCTCATTGTACCTGCAAAAGCCCGATGAGAAACCTGCTCATACACGGCTGAGAAACACTTTCTCCTGGAGGGGTCTGGTTTCTCTCATCTCCCACAAGGAAGACTTTTTGTTTACATGACTGAAGAAATCTGCAAAAAGCAGACCGTAGCCCAAATGCATGTAAACACACTGACTGGTAATTTGACCCAGGCCCTGATGAGAAGGCCTCTTTCTCTCTAAAGTTACAGCTTCCATGGTACTGCTTTTTGTTGTTGTTGAAAATGCAGGTTGGCTTTAGGCTTATTCAAAAGTTTGATCCTGCACAAAAATGCAAAAATACTCGCCTGCAAATATTATACGTCAAGGGCTTTTATTTTGAAAGGTGAGGACAGAAAGAGGGGATCTGGTCTGCACTGGTTTTGTCAAGGTTGAAAGGAGTAATACAGTTTGCTGTCGTGGTTCGGACTACGGATCCTCCTCGTTGACGCAACACTTGATCTGTTGGCTGGTTGATGCCTTTTAATTACAGCGTTTTCGTTTGCCACCTAGTATTCGTGTTCTGTGTGAAAGTCTTCACGACAATAAAATAGTTTGAATAAATATGTTGATGTGCCCGGAAAAAAACGCCCTCAGTGCGTGAAGGCCTTTATGGCGCTTTAATCACATTTCACGGTGATGAATTTGTACTCCTTTTTATAATTCTGTCAAACAAAGTGTTTTTAGTGGAGCTGAGAGATGTTGTGTGTTTTGCTCAAGGAAAAGTTCCCAAACAGCAAAACATAACTAAAACCACCAACAGTTGCAGGGAGAGTGAGCTGTCAAGGCTCAGCTCTCACTGCTTGTTTACCAGATGAAATATGCTCGTGGAATTACAACCCTGCGAGCTCCACACGTGCATTGTTTCCAAGGTTGTTCACAAAGACTTCATTATGGCCGTGCAGAGATTTACACAGATCTAAAAGCTTGTTAATGAATTTGTATTGTTGCTACTTTCTCGACTGAAGCGAACTCGACAATAAATGGCGGAGCATTTAAATCCATGTGCATTGTCTGGCCGCTCCCTCGTGACGCGGACCTGCTGCTGGGCGATAAGAAAACGCCGAAGCCGCTCTTGTCGTGATCGGCTTTGTGTCTCCGTCCGCGGGACATCCGGGGGAGGGAGGGGGAGACGCGGTGACACACAGACGCTCACAGAGAAGTCAATCGAGGGACAGCGTAGATGGTTGTTAGCGATGGGCGGGTCTCACCGTCGCCGCGGGGACGGGGCCGCCGGCTGATAATTGGGCGTGGGACTCGGTGGCAACAAAGCAACGCGGCCTTCGTAATGAGATTAATGATGTTGTGTTAGGTCTTGTTTCACCAAGGAGAGGATTATCTCCTAACAGCCCTCCTAAGGTGAAGGAAAGGACAATTACTCACACACACATTCATCAGGCCGATTCCCTATTCAGGCTGAGCTCCAAATGATGTTTCAGAGATGGGTCAGGGCTCATTCCCACAGAAAGAAAAAAGCAATTTACTCAAAACCTCAGCAATGAGCATTAAGGAAGTCAAAGTCAATTGTTTTCAACTTGAGCGTCGCAAAGTTCACATTGACTCCTGATCAAACACCTCAGGGTGAATATAAATATGCTTCTTGTATGTGACCGACCCGGGTAACGACGGTTCGGCGTTTGTCAGAGATGAGCCCCCGGATGAATATTTTCTGGAGCTCTGCCCTCTGAGCACCTGGACAATATTCATCACGAGTGCTCTTTGGACCATGCGAGGTGATTGCTTAAATGGCGCGCCGATCTATCTGTCAGACACACTCAGGGCCGCATGCTGGTGTTTGTCAAGATGGATCCGTGGAAAAATCCCACGCAAAGGGAGGGCGAGTGCATCAGCAGGTGAATGCAGTTTATTTGAGGCATTCAGATAGACTTACTGTTATACGGACGTTATTTATTCACAGCCGACTTCTGGGCAAAGTTGCAGTTTTAAAGCTCTGACTCACCTTGGGGGCGAACGGGTTTTTGCATCGTGTTCCGCATCATTCAATTCAATGTATTATGCGTAGCCCAAACACACAAATCACAAATTTGTCTTCCATTTCTGAATCTCTCTGACGTCAGGATAATCTTGACGTTGATGGCAAATTTGGGGAAGTATTCAAGAAGTATTTTTGTAAGAATCCAAGATGGCGACGCGACACCGCCAAACACAAGGGTTCATAACGGCAGTCCACAAACCAATGGTTGCCGTCCCGGCGACTACGTTTATTTTTATAAAGTCTTTGGTCAGAACACACATTGTAGACGTTCTGTACCAGCTTGCTGTAATCAGCTGCCTGCAAGCAATAATTATAACGTGTATTACAGACCAGAAAAACAATGAGCGAAATGAAACGGTAAATGTCTCCGTGCTGCTGTGGGGAACTTCGGAGCTGGATGATAATTCTCAGTGGGTCTGTCAGGGTGAGCGACACCTTTCACAGTGCATTAATTTAAACCATTGTTGCAGCTTTTTACCAACATAAAACTATTATCATTTTTGTTTTCCGTCAACAACCACAGCTCTCATGAGGTTTAGAGCAAATATTATGAACTAGAAGCAAGCGGAGCTGAAATCAGCTCTCTATTGTTTCAGAAATAGTCGGGAAATCACAGTTGCAGTCACACACAGACAAACGTTCCTTTATTGTGTATTTATGGACAGTTTGCACATTTATGGTTTATCATTAGCAACAAGGATGATTCATCAACCGCGAGAAAACCTCTCAGAGTTGCATTATTTGGAAAAAACAAATGAGCATGAATAAATAATGACATGTGAATAAATCCGTTGTTGATTTCTTCTTCCTCCCAGTGACTGAACTTGCTGTATACATTATAAATCAATTCATCTAGCAAAAACATATCCTAACTTTATAAAATATGGTCCAGTGTCCAGTGTCTTCAAAAGCATCCGAAAGAAAAAAGTAAATATTTTGAAACCAGTCGTGAAATGCCACTATAATACATGATCAAGAAACATCATGAGGTTCTTCTCTAATAAAAACTGACATCAATCATCTAGAGGAAAACCTACGGAAGTGCACAAGAAAAAGACATTCTCTTGATGGCACGGAGAGGGGAAGGGGGTATAAATCAGGGCAGATTATGTACTCTAGAGAGCATTTAGATACAAACATTCTACTTACATGTTCTTCCTCACCTTTTCATCAGCACTGAGGCATAACAGCGTGATCACATTTATTCAGAAGTAACACTTTATTTTACAGTCTGTGTAGCTTATGTGTACAATATCCCCCGCATTCATACAAAGAAAAATGTGTAGTCTGGGGTAAATAGTTATTGCACTGAATGCTATTAGTGCTGACGTTGACGCATTTCTGTCCCATTTAATTAATTTTAAATCCCAAGAGAATAAGAGGGCTTCCAGGTGTAGCACACCCTCCCAGCTAAATATTACTCCGGATACGTTCAAATAACAACTTGGGGTGTCGTGGACGATCCGCCCTAAAGCGTGTCTAATTTTGGTTGAAAGCTAAAAAGATGTACAGTAAAGTTATGTTGGGTTAATATTTAGGGAATTTTAATGATTCAAATTTTTTAAGGGGAATTTGAAGGACATACAAATGCTGCACACACTTTTGCAAGTTGGGCAATCATGAACCACTTTAGCATACATTTTTATACAAATTGATGAATTACTGTCAAATTTTACTGACTCCAACATTGGGAATTCCACCGATGGATATTTTTGCTGAGCCTTCTTTTACTGCTAACTCTTTCACAAACACATCTGACTGATTTTATATTCCAGCAGCATTTAAGTAACATAAAAAACGTGCTACGCTAATTAGCGCTCCACCCTGTTGTACACCTAGCATAGACACTAGATAATGAAGTAGAAGCTTAAGTTAGCATCTAGTAGCCAGTTAGCATTAATACCACGGATGTATGAAGAGATACAGGAAGAGACACTTTGAAGCAAAATGGACATGGTGTCCGTCCCTTTTTCCCATAGAATTACATTGGCAAAGAGAGGTCTGTAAAATTCAACTTTTCAGTACAAACCCTGTAATAGCCCTTATTTAAATCATTAGGTCCTTAAAGTTGTAAACTGCACTGATAGCCAAATCCACTTTTTTTCCCTTGGCATAATGAACCCACGGGACTGCGCCAACCTGCCTGCTCATAGGATATACGGTCCATCGGCTTAATGCCAGCTGTATGAGTCTGTAACAATGAATATATTTGGCTGTAGTTTGCCACTTGTATTATCTTGTAATACATCCATGGGTTGTAAGCCGTAAAGCCTGTACCGTGGAAGTATTACCATCTCTATTCCAAACAACCGTCTGTTAGCTAGTAGCTAATGGCACTGGAAGCACAACATGGACATCATTTAACGTAGTTTTGCCGACACGCAGGGCAAAGGCACAGTGCACAACCTCATATCATACATCCATGGGCACAAGTTTTGGTTTGGTTCATTGTTCCCATCCTCAATCTGATATGTTGCTGAGTTTAGTTGTTAAACATGACCAGTTGGTTCATGTGTCTCATTAATACATCGGGGCCTGCTACGAGTCGTTCATGTGAGCGATGCGGGATCGAAAGTAGTGAGCTTGGCATTATAGGCTCCATGGATGCGGAAGATCCAGGTAATTTAATACCCAGATTTAATTTAATAATGTATATTTCATATAAACTTAATTTGCTTCATGCCCTAGAGTGCAACTTTCGTAGGGATCAACGGGGTCCCGCCTCCAACGCTGTATCCAGTTCTCTTTATACGTCCATGTTTAATACCAGCTGCTTTGCCTAAATGAGCTACTTGGCTGAAAACAATACAAAATGTAACTAATTGATGTTAACATTGACTATCATACATGTCAAGTACAGGTTCAATATATGGGGTCTTCCAAATTCATTTAAAAAATGTCTTGAAGCTTCATGGAGATGTATTTCTGACTGACACGCCTTGAGAAGTATATAATGTAATATATTATAGATTCATTTGAAATAGACTTTATAACATTTGAAATAGATATATATATATATATATTTTTAGTAGTTTCAAATATTTTGAACTAGATCAACAATAGGATTGAAAGAGTTTGACAAAATAATCTTAACCGAGGGTCCACCTACTGCTTCTGACTTCAGCTTCATCATCTTCACCAGCACACGAAAATAGGCTCAGTTTTCGTGAAAATATGATGGCTAGTCGTATATAAGTGGTAGTAAGTAAACCTTTGGTTAAAGGTTCTAAATTCAGAATTCAGAGCACCTCTATCGCCTCCAAACGGCTCTCAGCATGGACACGGCTGAGCGGACGGCTAGCAGCTAACAAATCCAACAGCGGCTACAGTGCTGAAAGAGCTAACGGTGTTTGCATGACGGGGAAACAGCGGGTGGACGCTACGCCTCCACGGCGACACAAGTAGAGCACGCCGGCCGTTGGCTAGCCAGTGCAGCACAACACAGAATCACATGCACTTTAAAGGCACGTGGGCCGGCCCGGCTATGTAAACAAAGCAAGGAAAAGTTGGTATTGCAACACTAGCGCACAGAGGGAGAGCGACTTCATTCTCTGCTCTGGTTGGCATGTCGCCACTATATTGTTTGCTGCTATATTAATGCTCTGAATCCTGTATAGAGCACCTGTAAAGATTAACTTATGAAACTAGTATTCCCAAGGTCAAGAAAAAACCTTCACTCAAAACTGAGATAGATTTGCTTTCCTTTGAAATAAGAGGTATCAAAAACAAATCCCCAAATATACTAAAATTGATCATGATATATTTTAAGTTATTTGGATCTAATTTAAATATATTTTTTCTTCTGTCACAGTGAAGAAAGTTGGGAAAGAAATCTCATGAGCGAGCAACTTACTACACTATGCTATACATCTCTTTCTCTTCTCGGATTTTATATTTTAGTAGTCATTATTTACGTACTATTTTCAATTTGTACATCATGGACTCCAGTTGTGGCTGAGAGGAGTTTTGTGACACAACTGCAAAGCCTCCACAACACAGAGGGATTGTAGAATAAAGTGCACTGTAACTGAATCACACACATCATTCGAGGACAGCGAGTTGTGCGCCGCGCAGCTTCACACCGGGCAGAGGTGCTCTGGGGCTCCTCCTGGGGGTCATTCATCAAGGTTAGACGGCGGAGAAATGTGCCTCTTGTTGGTATTAATAGCCTGGGGTGAAATAGGTCTTCTCCGCTGATGGAGACGATCTGGCAACTTGGGTGAGCGCTATCTCACTTCTTCTCCACTTCTCTCGGTCTCGAGCCTCATTCTGGGCCTCAAGGCCCCTCGAGCTAGTACTGCAGGAGAGGCAACGAGTGTGTCGTCAGGATATTTGAAACCCCCACCACCCCATCCCCACCCTCTACATCACTCCATGTACTATCGTCTGGTTCAGTAAATCATTTTTCTCAGATAAATTCAGGACTGATAAATTATCTTCTCTCCGCTGGCGATACAATTTCAAATAATTTGTGGTAATTAAGGCAGTCTTTCCATTTATAAAGGAGATGTTTAAACTCAAAAAATGGGTTCGGATAGGGAAAGAAACAATGAAAGAAAAAAAATTAAAGGTCGGACTTGTCCCAAAGAAGTCATGTGTTTTACTCGCTCCACAGTTAAAACCTTTCACATTTTGTTCTTCACTCTCTTCGGGAGAAAAAGTCTTGTAAAGTTCCCGCACATCTTCCTCTCCCCTTCATCAGATCATCTTGAATTCCACGGAGTCCCTCTAGACCTTGTGGAAGCCTGGGTTTCTAGATTTTTAGCAGAGAGAAAACCTCGCCGGTGGGAGTTATACGTGCACGGACGGCACACTCTTGTTGAGGACCTGCGCCCTCATCACCTGGACGCTGGTCATGATCTTCTTCTGGTGGCCCATCAGTGTCACGCCGAGCCGCTGGATGTCCCTGCACGACACACAGCAGGGAAACACACACATCTGAGTTGTGGTGATCTGTGACGGCCAAGTAAATTCAACAGAGAACAAGAAAGAAATGATATGATGATAATGTTGCTATGTAACTGAAGGAGCAGTGTGAAGGATTTACTGGCAACTAGTGGTGAGTTTGCAGATTGCAACTGACTGAACATTTCATCACCCCGGTTCGAACTGTACCGAGGATTTTGGGTAAAATGGTTTGAATCCTCATCGCTAGGCCACCAGGAAGTGGCTGATGTCTCTGCTCCTTTGATTGCACTCGCCATGCAAGGGGATGTAAGTCCTCAGGTGCCTCAAAACACTGCGTGAGTGTCGTTGGCCCTCGCCTTATCTGAATACTGTGAAACAGGAACTGTTTAGCTTCACTGACAGTACCTTGACATGGATAAAAAAAAACTAAATGGCAAAGCAGTGTGCAGGGAGGGACTTTTCCCCCTCCATCTTTTCTTACCAGCTTTTCACTTTTGTGGCCAGCACAAATGATCATATCGTTTACAGACTCTTTTCACTTGCATATTAAAGGAGAGATGAGGATAGTTGTGAAGGAAAGACCTGAAGGTGATTGAAATAGAAACAAGCTAAGATCCTGAGGGTTTTTCTTGCTTGTGACTGGAGCTCAGTGATAGACGCTCGTCAGATTGAACCACAGGAGTTGTTATCACCCTCCTCCACCGTCAGCACTCACCCTTGGTTGATGCTTATGACGTGTCCCAGAGTTTGGTAACCCCCTGCCGCAAAGTGGTCCTTGTAGCGGCTCATCTTTATGGTGTCCAGCCAGTCGTTTACTGAGTTACAGCTGCTGAAGTCTGGGATAGCTCTATCCATCAGCGGAGGACTGTTTAAACTGCGGAACAAAGAGAGGGGAGAGAGAGACGGATGGACATAGATGGACAGAGAGAGAGAGAGAGAGGAAGATTAATGGGAAGACAAAAAGATTAGTTAGAGAGAGTGGGAAAATGAGAAAAATAGGCAAAAAGTGAGCAAGAGGCAGAGCGACCGGGAGGGAGTAGGAAGAGGAGGGGAGGGCTTTGAAATGCGCTTGTAGCTGAGGCAGAAAATCAATAGCGGTTAAAATGATAGAGAAGAGGTGGTGGCTGTGGTTGCTGGATGGCTGCTTTGGGTAGATTTATTCAGGGAGGAACCCTGAACACTGCTCCGGCGCTTCCTTTTCCTCACGCCGACACATACGCACGGCGTTGTGCACCACTGGCTCCGTGTGGACCCGGAACCCAAACTGAGCAATTTACCCAGGTCTGTCTTCGGCCCCCGGGTGTCCTCTCAAACGTGCTCCCAGATTCGCCGGCAATCGATGTCAATATCGCAGCCGGGCTTTTACTCAGAGCGCACGCCGCGTCTATCAAGAACGAGCTTATTGGGAAAAAGCTCCACGGCCCCTCGCTTAATTTACCGGAGAACTTTGAGGGAAACTTTTGGGCTGCAAATTCATCCCACCGCGCTCATGTTTGAACGCAGCGGGATGAGATTGGATTCACCCCGGCTCCCACACCAGGACGGCTACTTAGCAGCCTAACAGCCCGTCACCAGACATAGTCCGGCGGATCATCTTCTCAGCCCCACGCAGATGGCGTCCCGCTCTGACTTTTGCAGCTTAATCCGCTAATCACGCGAACCAATATTTGATTAAATGTGGGGAGAAACCGTCTGGCCAAATTGAATCAAAAGACTCCTCGGCATGTGACACGATGGTAAAAGCGTGGATCTATTCAGCGGTCCGCCCACCTGCAGAGTGTGTCCATGGACTTCAGGTTCTCCGGGTTGCGGATTAGCTTGTCGAGAACGGTGACTATCTGGCAGAAGCGCGGCCTCTCGTTGCGGTCCTTCTGCCAGCAGTCCAGCATGAGCGTGTGCATGGGACCGGGGCAGCCCATGGGAGCGGGCAGCCTGTAGCCCTCCTCCACGGATTTGATCACCTGCAGAAAAAGAAAAGAAATATATGCACGAGACTACAGCGCCTGCTGCGAACGACGCGGTGAGCGCGGCTAGTTGGTGAAACAAACAGCGCTCACGTCTCTGTTGGTGAGGTTCCAGTACGGTCGCTCTCCGTAGGACATCACCTCCCACATGACCACGCCGTAGCTCCACACGTCACTGGAGGAGGAGAACTTCCTGTAGGCGATGGCCTCGGGGGCAGTCCAGCGGATTGGAATTTTCCCGCCCTGCTGGGAGAATAAAGACGATTGACCAGGGTGTTTCAGGCCCTCTTTAGTTATAGAATCCACCTCATGATCGCAGAATAAAGGGGTTAGTTTTGCTATGTTTGATATTCTTTCTTATCATTGTCAATAAATCCCATGAAAAGACCAAAGCTATCAAAGAATGTCTTTGTGTGAAAGGCCTGATTTTTGTATTAAAATATTTTATTCCTCGATGCCGTATAGCTCCATTATTGTCCAAAAATGTGAACAAAAACCCATAAATGAGCCACATTGTTGCACTGGTTGACATGTTTCTGCACCAAATGTGTATTCATCCGCGTATGAAAATAGTACCCAACAATTTTTAAGTTTTGAGGGAGGTTTGCTAAAAACTACAATGCCCAGCTGTCTATGAAAATGATTGAGCCTTTAAAAAAAAAAAAAGATTTATGTCTTATGTCTACAAGGGACTTGTAGCTGAGTGTCACAGACAGTGTGATTCGTTGTTGATTTTGGTCTTGCTCTGGGATCGTAAGGAAGATATAGATTGATGCTGGCCTTAACCTTTAAATCCAGGTGGGGACAGTGAACAAGACAATTCTTCAGCCTCAACATTTACCAGGGAGGGTAGACCCCACATCTGTTTAAAGACAGCTGGGGGGTGATCAAAAACACGTTTAGTAAAGAAATGGGATCTGTGTGTGTACAATATTCTCTGTTGAATCAAGTAAATGCAATGGATCCGAACTTAAAGTTAGACTAATTCATATTTTTATATTAACAGTGGATCAAATTACGATATACATTTGAAAGGGGTCAGCAGAAGATTATCACTTCATAATACTTCAGTTCCTCTCAGCTCTACGGAGCATTTTAATGTCTTTTAGCTCATTATTTTGGTTTAATGTTTGTGCATCCCTTTATATAAAGTTGCTCTGATGTCATATATCAAAAAAAAAATCAATTTAACTAATATTGTCCGATTTTTAACCCTGACATGTTTTTATTAATCCACAAGAAACGAGTCCAGAGCTCAAGATTGAAAGCCTGAAATGATAGAATGCTCGATGTTGTGCTGTAATGGACGTGGGATCAAATATTGTGCTTTGAATCGGTTTCAATGGGGACATTTTTGTCCTTCAGGGTCTGAGAGTATTTTGGCTAAACAGTTTATTATAAACCTATTATAGGAGCTGGGGCTTAATTTTCAAAATTAGAAAAAAGAAAACCCTTTCCGAAATGTATGCAGTCAAGATGATTGTTAACTGAACAAGCCAAACATGTCCCTGATGACACACGGGTTCAGTTAAAGCGGTACTACCACAGTCTAAACATGACCCTACACAAGTAAAAGGTACAGAAATAGACTTTAGTTTAAAAAAAGAAGAAGCAAAAGTACTCATGCAGAAAAGCCTTATTCATATGATATAATGTACATCATATAATCGCTTTATTAGTACTGTCTTAATCTGTAAAGAGCATTTATATGTTACAGTTAGTGAAAGCGGCTCATTTTAGCGACTGTGTATAATGTTGAGTACTTTAATCAACAAGTAAATGAGATTAATTCATCCGCTGAGATGAGGTGACATTAAGGTAAAAAGTTGCATAAAATTAAGATTAGGGAAGTACTCACTGAAATCAATACTTACCTCCACAACATAGAAAGTTAAAAGACACGCCGTGGGAAAATGACTAAACAGGGCACATGTGTTGCGGGGCCGAGACGAGAATAGACTTGCAAATGTTAGCAAGTATGTGAACTACTTACACCATACTCTTGATATAAAAGTGACACTTAATTAGGCTGACGGATGGACGCGTCGCTTCTGAAACAAACAAAGCGCTCCCAAGTGGGTTATTTTAAACATCCGAAGGTTGCTCTCAAAACGCAGCCCGTTACACAAAGACACACACCTGACGTCCTCCTAAACCATAAACACCTGCAACATGCTGGAGGCCTGGATCCGTCACTCGGGGTCTCGGCACTCGCAGCGTCTTCAAAGGGACTTTGCTGCCAGATTCCATCCAAAAGGCAGCTTTTCATTCACTCCCGGACAGTAACGAGAACCGTGTTTATCATCAGCCATGATCAGCCATTAATTTCCAGATGACACTATAGCGTCTGTAATATCATCATTAACAACCCTTTCCTCCCACAGCAGCATGTCTCTGTGATGCTGCATGTAATCACCTCGCGTCCTGTAATCTGATTGCCGTGCTTCAACAGACTGTAACAGACAAATGTGTCAAATGCTGATTTCCATCCGCTGCGAGCTGATAGCGTCAGACACTGCAAGGAGCTTGGCTTTATTTTATTTTACAGTTAAGACTTAATACACTTGTGCTCACCGGGCTGGAGGTTTGATATTGGCCTGCTCTCTGCTGGAGCACTCAGAGATGATTTCACTTTTCTCTCAGTTTCTTTCATTGTATTTGTGTGGCTTTTGTGTCCAACTTTCATTTTTTCTTGGCCGGATTTCAGTGGAACTGCCCTCTTGAATACAAGTTATTTAAGAAAGATAAATAAGATACAGTTAAACTGCTAAAGTGCAGTTTTAAAGTTGGAACTCAATTTATACATAAAAGGCAGCACTGAGCACTACTCAGTAGATTGATGTCTTCTGTGGCTCTGAAGGAACTTTGTCTCAGAAAGTGAGAAAAAAGAAAGAAATCTGGTGATCCATTTTCTAAATTGTTTTCTCATGTGTGTGAACAGGTGAATATAAAAGCTTTTGTCAAGATAATCTTTTTAAGTTCCCTTAATTATTTTAGTTTTTTTTGTAAGAGAGGTAGAGCGTGCTTTTAAGTCATAAACATTTCTAATCAGACTTAAAAAATGTATCAGAATTTATTTATTTGTGTCACTTTCCTCCCTGGGCTTCTGTCATCACATCATAGTGACGTAATTATCTTGGCTTGGGTTTAAAGAATTAAAGCTGCTGCTGCTGTTACTCGTCACTTCAAGCAAGTGATTCACAAATAATGCATATTAATTTGACGGCAGCTTTTTTTGTGAAACTGAACCGTACTGAAACCTTTATTGTCTAGAATTTCTTTTAAAGTACAGTTTATGTACCTTTTGATCATCAAATTTCATTACATAATTATGTTGTGGCGAAGAAAGGGAGGACTGAAATGACATGTTATTAAAAATGGATGAAATCATCAGGGTTATTTTTAAAAATAATTATTTGTGCGCCCAGAGCCCGGTATAATAGAAGTGTTTCCATGGGCAGAGAAGTACCAACTATGACTAGTAAACTGAACTTCATGTATAAAATGGAGTGTCCCTTTAAATTGGGGAACAGATTGCACAATACCAGATGGGCATTTACGGATATCCTAAGTTTAGGAATCTTAATCAGGCGGCAACCTCAAGTTCTAAAAAGCGAAGCCTTAAACTTGCATTCTCTCTTATGGCCAGCAGGGGGCGACTGCTCAGGTTACAAAAAGAAGTCTGGTTGTATAGAAGTCTATAAGAAAATGACTCTACTTCTCTCTTAATTTATCCCCTCAGTAAAAATTGTAAACATAAGTGTACGATCTCAATCTATAATTCCAAGTCTTCTTCAATACAATATGATGTTCATTTAATAAATGATTGTCCATTTAGAATCAAATAGACCATAAAGCAGAGTATGCTTTCAGGCGGGGCTTACTGTGATTGACAGGTCGCTGCCTGTACCAGAGCCAGATACGGCATCTCAATGTCATTCCTCCGCTGTCCAAACATGGACACTTTTGCTAAATGGTTGAAAGAAAAAAGGCCAAAATCCAAGATGGTGACGGCCTAAACACCAAACCACCGCTTTAAAACTGCAGTCAACAAACTACTACTACTACGACTATATACTTCTTATATATTTATGGTCTTAATTTGTATCTGGAGAGAAAAAAGTCTGATTGGTGTTCTATTGGTTGCTATAGGTTGTATAAGAGAAACGTAGGATCCAGGGTTTTGGGAAATTTCACCCGTCCAGATATATCCGCCTCTGCTGCTTTACATTTACAAAACCATTTTCAATGTCTCTTGGGAGTCCCCCAATGGAAGTGCATTACTAAGTCGCTGGAGCACCCGTTAAAAACCTGAAAAGGTCTTCCTCGCTGCCTGGAACTCACTCATTATGCAAGTTTGCATGAGGCTGTAATTTCGACATATAGCGTTTATACGACCTAAGTGGAATAGTTTATGCATGTTTTAAACTGTGGTTGTGTTTTCATACCCATTACACGTGATCGCCGCTTCCTTTAAAGAGCTGTGTGAGGGTGTGTGTGCGCTGCATCAATGCTTGCCTCAATGTGAAAACTCACACTGGTGGTGTATGCAGCGTCGGGGTCGTCCTCCAGCACCCGGGACAGGCCGAAGTCAGACACCTTACACACCAGGTTGCTATTGACCAAGATGTTGCGGGCAGCCAGGTCCCTGTGGATGTAGCCCAGGTCAGACAGGTAGGTCATACCGGCCGCGATGCCGCGCAGCAAACCGACCAGCTGGATGATGGTGAACTGGCCGTCGTGCCTCTACGGGTAGGAGGAAGGGGAAAAAAGAAAGATCGGGAGGGAGGAGGTAGGGAGAGAGATTTTTAATGGCAGATCACACAAAAAACAAAAACATGACAGTAGCGCAGCAGAACAGATGAGGAGCGTGATAGGAGAAGAGATTTTAATCAAGATAGAGAGGAGAGTACAGATAAGAGAAGAAAACATGACATGGATTTGCTTTTTAAGTAATAATCCACGGTATCTTCATATACGCAAATACTGGAGCTGTTTGACATTGTCGATGTGACACAATGTTAAATCAACTTGTATCTCGATTATGAGAAAACTTTCACTTTTGCTGCTCTGAACCACTGGTGCCTGGCAACAATGGTTCTCTGATAAAAAGCATGTGACGTGAAGTGATGTTGCTCTCCTGTGAAAACCAGGTACGCTGAGTACATTCTCCCTGCTGTGTTGGGAAAAAAATTCACCAACACTTATAGAACCTTCCGGAATTCCATTGTAAACGAATCCGCTCAGCTTGAATTAGAGCTTTGTAAAGGAAGCTAAGAAGTCGTGATAGTTATAGCTTTCATAGCTGAACAGAGAAGAAAAAGATCGCCACTTACTCAATAACAGAGAACAGAAGAAGCGCTTTGCACTAGAGACATAATGAAAACAGGAACCTTTACTGCTTCAATACCAACCCTGAGGAAGGAATCCAGAGAGCCGTTCTCCATGTACTCAGTGATGATCATCGCCGGTTTGCCTGAGGGAACAAACGGGAACCTTCAGGACTCCTTCCTACGCTGAACCAGACCCGCCTCATTCCCAGGTCCTCAGTTAGCGACACTTTATCACGGACCTCGACGCACAAGGCATCCTTTAACGTCTGTATGAGACTCTACAAGCTCAAACGCATAACTTTCACCAAGGAGGCCACTGTTCGTGTCACATATGACACCAAAAATCTATGTTGGCTTTGTAACTTTGCTTTCGTAACGAACATACTTATTTTAACCATGAAATATATCCGTCCCCCATAGGTTTCTGGCGAAAGTGGGCAAAGAGGTGGATCGTCTGTGGAGCTGATTGACTCGCTTTTGTGGCCGGCCTCAAGTGGTCCTTTGAGGAACTGCAGTTTTTTGTCACTTCTGTGTCGGCTTCATTTCTTAGCACCGGGAGTTGCCGCTTCATTTGAACCCAAACCACAATGTTTCCCCTCAACCTAACCAAGTAGTTTTTTTCTAATTCACGTTGTTTAAAACAGAGACCGTCGTGGAGCCTCACAACTCGCCGCGTTGGACTAACTAGTGAGTTAAAGTGACGCCAAGGCGTTGCGACCAGTTGGGAATGAGACATATCTGCAGGATATTTAATACTTTTAAATACTTATTTACATGCATGTTCAACACTGATTGTGGCGTATGTGAGGTCCAAAAGAATGATGTCCTATTTCCACAGATAAAACATATGAATGAATGCTTTTGCGATATCAGAGAAAAAGCTATTTCTTTTCCACAGTTAGCCACAGAGGCACTCGAGGAACCCTTTTCCCCCTAAAGTCTTTACAAGTCAAAAGAAGAGTTCTAAAGCCTATGTAACCTAGAAATGTATTTCACTATTATTTAGCATGCTCATTAACAGTCGTAACTCTCTTAAAAATGACTATATTGACACTAATATATAGTTTTAGCGGTTGCATACTCTGGGTCACCACTCCCTCCAGGCGAATGACGTTGGGGTGGTCGAACTGGGCCATGATGGACGCCTCCGCCAGGAAGTCCCTCTTCTGCTTATCCGTGTATCCCGCCTTCAGGGTCTTCAGGGCCACGGGGATGTCTCGCTTCCCCGGGAGTCTCATGCGTCCATAGCACACCTCCCCAAACTCCCCTAAACAAAAACACAAGAAAGGATTCCAATTCAGCACTAATCCACTCATCACACATGCACTGTACACATATGTGCCACATATAACATATAAGAAATCATTGTAAATGTGTCTAAAGTAAATTTGCTGCGTTTGAGAAGAGAAATCCACGTCCATATGTGCAACAGTAGAA
Organism: Taurulus bubalis; assembly: GCF_910589615.1. NCBI lineage: Eukaryota > Metazoa > Chordata > Actinopteri > Perciformes > Cottidae > Taurulus > Taurulus bubalis. The sequence continues at coordinate 22,533,787 of NC_136593.1, read as the reverse complement.
GTAAGCTAATCCTCCATCAGCCTCTTTCTCATTAATACTTATCTCAGAAGAACTTTAAAAGTGTGATTGCTTATTTATCTTCCTCAAGTCTACACTTCTCTTCATGTCTGCAGGAGTTACATCCAGCAGCTCGGTGTATTGTGGAGCCGACACAGAGTTAGTATTCCCTGTCGGTCTGAGGAGCTCTGATTGACAGCCTCACGCAACGCTCTGATTCCGCTCTGCCATCCTCCTCTCTGCTGCACACCGCAGCCTTTACACTGGCCAATGATTTTAAGTTAGCCCCGGCCAACGATTCTCACTGTGTGTGTGTGTGTGTGTGTGTGTGTGTGTATGTGCGCACACACACAGGTTTAACTTTTTATTTTTACCTGAGCCAATGATTTTCTCTATTTTGATCCTGGAAGCTTCAATTTCTCGGGCAAACTCGTGGACCGCCTGGCAGGGGTCCTCGTACGTGTGCGGGTCGATGTAGAACCTCGCGTCGGGGAATGACACTAAGATAAACAGCATTAGCATTCGGTCACATATCGGAGAATGAGAGCGGCGACTGAGCCCCTCGTCGCTGTTGTGTGAGGGAAGACTTGATGAAAGAAAAGAGCTGGCGCACAGAAAGAAGCAGAAGAGATAGAGAGAGAGATAGAGAGAGAATAAACAGCGGGGGATCCTGTGCTGAACATTTTTTGCTGGAAGTATGAACTTTATTACATGCAGTCTAATCAATACGTGCGCTTAGTGATTATAATTGAGGAGTGAGGCCACACATACCGTGACCGTTCTGGTAGTGCATCTTCTCCTCATCAGAGTCCTGGAAGGCTTTGCTGTAGCCACAGTGTCTATACAATACACACACACACACACACACACACACACACACACACACAGTGGGATGAATACAGGACAATAATGAAACATTTGTACGATCAAACTCGGCTCATAATGAATAAATCAATAGCTGTTCATAATGAATTATGAACTTCAAAAGCGCTATTCATCACTTAGGGAAACTTTGTAATGCAAAAGGAGCAACCGGTCAACCTGTTCTCCCTGTTAATTAGGGTTTCCACAGGCAACAAGGGGGAACCGAGCCTTCTAATAATGATCATCATGGGGTTCCCTTTTCACATTAACAGACCTGCTTCTATGCGTACGCTTCCATGTTTACAAGTTTAAATGATTAACATCAAATATTCATGCTACGAAGGACACATCTCAGGAGGGCTTTGAGGAGATTTAAACCCTCGTTCACACATATGGTCGGTGTTGGGGAAATGGGGAAATATTTTTGTTTTACTTTGCGTTAAAAGGAGTAAGCTACACTACAAGCCACAAAAGAAAAACAGTTTCATTGACTCAGGCTATTTGCCATGAATTTGCTACTTGCTACTTATGTTTTTCTTAAATCATAAAGTTTCAATTTAATCTATGTCGGGGAATTCCACTTTGGCCATGTCTTTGCTGTTGGGCACGTTGGTGGTTGGCGACAACTTGACACACACATTGAGGGTTTAATTTACAATGTTTGTATCCTGTCGATTCACCAGCCTGTATGTGTGAGCACTAGTTTAGGTTAAGTGTTTAGATCTAACTCTGTGCCTCCCACCTCCTAACTTATATTTGAATCAATATCTCCGCCAGGAGGTTATTTATTTGGCCCTGTGTGTGCGTGTTTGCATCCCTGTCTGTCCACAGCTAATATTGTCTACTGCCCAAAAAATGTTGTGCTCATTTATGACTGTATATTAAGCCTATTTTGAGCTAACAGAGCTCACAGCTAACGGGCTAACATAGCTAACGGAGCTTACGGAACATGGCAGAACTTTTCTTCGTTCTGTAAAAAGTTCTGATGCAGTCATTCTGCATAATAATTAGCCATGTGCGTCTGTGTATTTTTGGAGCGATGGGCTGTAATAAATTGTACCTGCTGGTTTCTGCCATACATAGTTGACTTTTCCCTTATCTCCCTCTTTTTTTTTAGCATATACATTAAAAATTCGCATGAAAAAAATTTAACTATACCATCAGTGAAGCTTTCCTTTTCTTATCCTCTATCTTAGTTGCACTGAAAACAACGGACTTTGCAGTTATGACAACTTGATTTTGCCTGGATAACACATTTAAATCCTTCGACAATTCCTTCCCCTCTCAAACAGAATGGAAATTCAAAACTTAATATACATTAAAGTACGAATTAAGGGCATTGGAATTAATTATTTGATGCAGCATTCCAGAGATGGAAGTTGAAAACATAAAAAAAGGGAGGATGGGTGGGGTTGATGGGATAAGTGGGAGTGTTTGGCTGGACATGAATCAACAGAATTAAAAACACTACAAGGTTGAAATTACGATTTAGGAAATTAGCTAAACAAGGTGGTGAGAGAACAGGGAGGGTTGAGGGGATGAGAGAAGCTAAAGCAAATGAGCATTTCAACATGACAAGGGAGACTAAAGGTGTTTTAGCATCTAAGACCCAGTCACAGGCCTAAATGAGACTCATCCCTATTTTGGGAGAATACCTCCCAACTCAGATTACAACCCCACTTTCATTTAACTTTGCAGCCAGTACCACATGTGGGGAGATAGGGAGGAACACAGTGCACACGGGGGCTTTTTGATCACAAGCAAACATTTTACACAGAGGGATACGGTAGAGTAGCGTAAGAAAGTGTTCCACACACAGCAGCGATGGGTAGTGTGGTAAAGTGTAGCCTTGCCGTTTCCTGCAGATGAAGATGGCCAGAAAGGTGACCAGGCTGGACACCAGGGCCATGCAGATCCAGGTGATGGTCATGGTGTTGTAGCGCAGAGGAGCTGGAAACACACGCAGACATGCTCCGCGTTAGCTGAGTTGGCAGTTTAAACTGACACACACGGCAGCAAACACAGGTAGAGTGGTCGTGGTCAAACAAGATAAACAAGAATCTGCAGAGCTCAGCTTTTTCTAATTACCTCCTGTTTACATTTATGAAACTTTGTGCGTGGCGGGAGGGAATATTCAGCGAATGTTGTTCATCTATTTTGAAAGATTGAATGTTGTCCCAGGCTCTACCAATACAAGTTATATACGCAGGATCCAGAGCATTAATATGTCAGCAAAAAAAATCTGCCAAGTAAAGATAAAGTGAAGTAATGTGCAGTGGTTCAGCGTGGCGCCCACCCTCCTGATACATGAATAACTATTGCATTTGTGTTCGTAAGTACATTGTGATTTTGGTGGCATTTACAAAAAAATGTCAGGATTCAAAACAGCTGGGATACATCCTCGAGGAGTGGTCTGTCAAACGTTTGCTCTTATCTTACGAGCAGATATATTTTACATTCTGGATCAAAGACTTTGCCATCCCTAGAGCCGTGAGATGAACACGGTTAAAGTGTCAACATTCGGTAAGACTGAACTACACGGAATGGACACAACAATAAAAAGGCTAATCTGGTTTTCATTTAGGATTTATTGATTACTCAGCATGTATGGTAGCGGGGGTGCGTGTGCCTCCTCTTGTTTTCAGAGTCAGTATCAAGAGGAGCAGAGTCTGGTCCAGTGAGCAGCAGAATGAAGGGAGACTATTAGTCAGTGAAACAGCACTGGGACTCCGACCACGCAGGAGGTGTAGCTTTGCAGACCTAGAGTCTGCTCCGCAGGTTCTCTGCCAAATCCCCTATTAGGAAAGAGAAATGTTCTAATAAAAGTTTTTTCAGTGAGTCCTAACTTTCAGTGTTATACTGGCCTCAGGTGGACAGACTCGTGAAACCCCCCCCCCCCCACCCAGCACTGTGTACAGCTGTTTGTAGCCGGGATAGGCTGCAGTTTTGCTGATAGGGGTGACCCTCTAACAAAGCTTAGATCAATAGAACAGAGGGATGGACCGGGGCGGCTATCAGCCTCGCTGACATTTTACACTTTAGCCCAGGACCATGCTGTGCAGTCTGGCCTGGGTTTAAGGAGTCTTATTAACACAACAAACTGTTTTCTTACCGGATTTTTTCAACTGTATTAAACGACATATGAGTTTTGAGCAACAATTCTGTGATGCAATGTATTTTCTGTTTCTTACAGACCCCCAAACACACACATACCTGCTTTCCCAGTCTGGATCTCCACATTCTGGCTGAAGCGTCCGCAGCCCGCCGACGTTCTGGCTCGGACCTGGAAGATGTACTTGGTGCCCGGCTTCAGCCCTGATACCCGGGCGCTGGTATTTCTAGACTTCAGAGTGGAGTAACTGTGCGCTTCATTGTCCTGTAACAGAGCCGGACACGTTTAAAAGGTCAGGTTTGGGGGAAAAACAATCCATAAGTTCTGATGCTCCAAATGAACATGTTACAGCCCAAAGCATGACCTCAATGCATCTGATGTAACCAAGTTCATTGCTGGTTACACTTAAACCTCATAACACATTATTTTGGGGAATCCCAAGAAAGATTGTGGCAGGGGAAGAATACAAGGTGTTTTCAGTTTTACTGCAAATATATCTGTATTATTTCTCATTATTATGCTATATTTATTGGAGTAGTGGCACTGATTCATTCATGAGGGTATCAATAAACTAAACACAACCTCACTGATTGGTAAAATAAACAATGCATCAATTGAATGCATGTACAGGGATTTAGTTGTTTCTTTAACCATAAATTAAATGGCTGCATATTTGGGTGTTGCCGATTAGTGTCATCGCTACTGTCACTTAATTAGCATCTAACTATGAATCAAGGAATCTCTGTCCGCTTGTCTGTGTGTCCGTCGCTTATCTGAGCTACTTTATGTTTGGCAGGTGTGTTGGAAGGTGCTCAAGGGAGTGCAGGTTTGAATTTGACACGCTCAACATTAATGAATTCTGAATAAACAAGTAAACACCGCTCTGCGCGGCAGCTCGGGGGGGGGGGTGGGGCTTGAGGAGCTTCAGCGAACCGAGTCCAGCACAGCGCCTGCAGCTGGCCGTTCACTTTTGCGGCTTGATGCTGAATATACTGAAACCAAACTCTTCTTCACTTCCCACGCAGTCAACGAGCGATCACTGGCTTATGAAGAAGCGCTCCCGGGGTCCAAGACGTCGGCTCGCTCGTTTGGAACGACGACGCGCTGCACTAGCACACCAGCACTACCACATTCCAAAATCTTTCCAACACCAGACAGAAATCTCTTCTGTGAATGAACAACAACGTGATTGTCGATGCGTTACCGCGTGCAAATGTAGCGCCTCTGATGTCTGTGCAGGTTGGGCGAGGACTAGCCGAGTCGTGATGGTGGCCCACTGTACTTTAATGTGGCCTTGATCAAGCACCACATAAAGTCATGCCATCAGTCCAAATGCTTCAACTGAATGTATTAAAACAACGTACACTCTCAGGAGTTTTTCTTTGAAAACGCACCAGTATCTTGGTGGAGATGGTCAGGTCATGCTGGATCTGCCGCTCATTAACAGCTTCACTAAGACACCGCCCCCGCTGTTTGGGGTCTTTGACTATTTTTCTGAAGTTGTTTGCCGTTGCGTAAATGAATGCAACCTAGCCTGCCACTCAAATGTAATTGGCAGGTAATTATCTCAGGAATCTTTTTTAAAAATGACAGGTACTTTGAGGATTATTTATATCCTTTCAGATAATTCATCGTGATGCCTCATATGTTCAAATGTGAATTCTGAAAATTATACCACCATCTGCCGTGCAAAGTTTTATGTACATATTCATGAAAGAAGCGTGATTCTTGTTTTCGAGGAACACATTTAGTCCTGTGAAGACTTGATCAACAACAAAGTTTATCATCGTCCTCGCCATTGCCGTCCTCGCCTTGCCTGCCGCAGCATCTTTTTGTGAACTTAATTCGCAGATCCTTTATGAGTGTGGAAGGTAATACGAGTTCAGCAATAATAAGGAGGTGCAAGGTGCACCCAAACAGCAGAATAAGTGAATCATTCATGTGTCCTCGGAAAAAAAGGATAAGAGCCTAATTAAGAAGAAGTGCCGGGTGCAGAAATGAGAGCAATTTTTTAGTCTTCATTATCATCCTCTATAGTGTGCTGCTGCTGCAGCGACCGCCACCCTCGCTGTGACTCATTGTTGTTTCAGTGCAGCCCTATAGAAACCTTAAGAAAGTACATTGCTGACTTGTCCACTTGAAATCCCCCCCGCCGGCGTCTCCACTCCCCAAGACAAGGCCAGATTAAGACGCCAGCGCAAGAGACGAGCTAATCCTCCATCACTCCCGCAGCACTCCTGCTTGTTTGGCTATGAGACTGTCTGTTTCCAGGCTGCTCCCGCTGCAATTAGCTGATTCCTATCATCCCGCGCTCGCAAACACACACACACACACACACACACACACACACTGGACGTGCACGTTCGCGGCAATTAGCCCCGTCGCAAGGCTTAAGCGCCCGCTAGCCTCTTGCTGTCATCGTCACTTTTGCTGAGGTGGAATCCACGCCGTCTCATCTTCCTCTCTCGACCCTCATTTCCTTTCAATTAGCTGAGCTGCCAGCGGTACCTTGTTTTTTTTGGCGGGGGATTAAGTTATCCGGAGTCTATCCAACGACTCCTCCGCATTCACATATATCTTGGCTCAGTTTAGTCGCAGCCCTTTGAAGACAATGAGCTTATGTTCCTCAGGTATTGCAGATACAGTGTCACTTCACCCCCCCCCCCCCCCCCCCCCCCCCCCCCCCCCTCTTAAAAGCTGCCAGACTATATTGGAAAATGAGCATCCCTAAAAAACAGTGCAGCTCTTGAGCGGTGCGGATGCTGCAGCTGGTTCAAGTACCTTCTCGTAGTATTTGATGTCGTACTCCAGGATGACTCCGTTGGGCTGGTCGGGTTCGTGCCACAGCAGGATCACGCTGCTCTGGCTGGTGTTCTCCTGCCGGATCGCCATCACTTCAGAGGGGGCTGCGCAAGAAACAGGAGAGATTACTGCTTTGTCAGTTCCAGACGGGTTTCGTCAGTGACCAGGTGTATCATGAGGCAATGACTTTACCCTGCAGTTAAATCATGTTCACACAGGCACGGCTGCATTTCCTGAAAATCACTTATTGTACACTGAGGTTGCTTGGACAACTAGTTGGCGCAGACTTTCTAAACTCTTAGTTCACATCATGTGGTTTCAGCCCCAGCAAGTCCTTGGAGCTAAATGATTAGCCCACGTCCGATTAGCCTCAATCAGCACGACAACATTATTTGTCGGTGCCTTCCAAACTGCTACAAATGATCTGCCACCACTATGGTTAACATTTGGTAGGAATGGGGATGTGAGCAGTAGTCTCCAGTGTGTGTAGACACTAACACCCCCCCCCCCCCCCCCCCCCCACCCCCCACCACCACCAACAAGGCCAACCTTTAGACCTCAAAAGGGGCATCAGGGGTAGGGGGGGATTCCAGTTTCAGAGACTGTGTTTACTGTATTCCATTCAATACCGTGTTTTTCCCCAGGACAGTTTCATTGCAGTTCCATGCGAACCTTGTTGCACTCTGGAACTCTAATTTGAACATGAACTGTACTACAAAATGACTAAAATGTTTTCAACTTTCAAAAGTTGAACAAACTCCAATGCAGTGTGCCAACCAATCAAGAGCAGTTTTGTTTGTGGTGATTACTGCAACATTAATCACAATGCAGAGAAAGTTGATACTTTGTTGTTACTTTTTGTGTTGCGCAGAAGTGTCAAGAGTTGGACATTAGTACTGTCTGCTGACAGTGGCAGCTACTCCTACTAGTCCTTACAGAAACAAAGCGTGTGTGCCTCAACTGGTTTTTCATTATCAGCATAAAAATGTCGTCGAGGCAGCACATTTCTTCCGAAGATTGTTATTTTGGCACTTCTGCTAAATTTGACAATAAGTGTGAGAGGAGAGGCAAGAGGATAAGAGAAATGTGTGATAAAGGGCCAAGGCTGGATTCAAACTCAAAAATGATGTGACTGCAACTGAGCAACCAACATGCCCCAAGGGCGAAGTTGATCTTTTATTTTTGTAAAGATGGTTATTGAGCCATTTCTGTTCTTTTGGATAATTTACAGTGAGTGATTCAAGGTCAGATTTGAAACCAGGACATTACAGGTTTATGGTGAGAACTTGAGCCATCCTGGATTCCCAGCTCAGTGAACACATCTTTCCCCATAGAACCAGAGCTGCCAACTGTTTCACATTGATCGTGAGACTCCTGTTGAAAATAACAAATTTGACGCCTGCTCAAATGTGGATCTTTAAATATGAAAGTGAGTCGTATTGGAAGTCAGAAAAGCATAAAGCCACAGATGACTCCGACGTGTGATACGCTGTAATAAGGTCATGACAATTCCTCATAATTCTGTGAGGTCGCGTTGCCCTTAACAAAGAAAGTTAACAGCAATGGAGCCCTACTCATCATTTCTTGCATTTCCATTGCTTATCAACAACCCAGTACTAGGTACAGTATTATACCAAATAAAAACGCATTAAGACTCTGAACCTGGCTTGAACTTGACCTAGAAACTTGTGAATGTTGTATTTTTTATTTTCCTCAGGAGTGTGAGGACCAACTTGACCTCAGGAGCTTAATATCCAGCCTGATGGATGGGCCCAATGTGAATTTCAAGTTTAGTTGTTTTACTTCTCCAACAAAACCATTTTGGATGTTGCTGAGCTGAGTGTGTGTGTGTGTGTGTGTGTGTGTGTGTGTGTGTGTGTGTGTGTGTGTGTGTGTGTGTGTGTGTGTGTGGATCTGTGGACTTTAAAAGTGACTTCTCCTTCTTCAAGTGGCAGCTGGAGAAACTTTTGAAAGCTATAAACACACTCTCCCGCAACATAAAGACATGGAGGATTACAGTGCTGTCACCAAATCCAACGCCATCCCTTAATCGTTCTGTGGCCACCGGTGGATCGAGAACACGCCCGTGGTAGAGAGAGCGTCATTCCTATGCTCACAGGGTCCGACATGAAGAAGAAGAAAAACTCCCAAATCCTGGGACGACAGCCTTCGACAATCATCCTGGCCAAGCTTCAGTTCTACATGACTGTCGTCAGGACCGTGAAGAAGGATCCAGCAGACTGGCAAGTGATGCCTTTCCTCAGCAAAGACTTGGCTGAGTTGATCAAGGTTATGATTTATGTGGGTAGCGTCGCAAAGCTCTTGTCACTACTGATTAGACCTCATTGATGAGTAGACTGTGTTAATGAGGAACATGTAAAGTCCTTTGTTCGTGCATTACAATTATGATAACACACTTTCTGATGCAGTTTAAGAGTGTTTAGACAGGGTCTGCTTAGACTCTATGAAGAGAGAGCTCTTCCAAGACATCGCTACAGCCCAGCTAACCAAACTGGATGTAGATGACAAGAAGAAATATCTCCAACTAAAGAACGTTGACATCGAGTTAAAGATATTTTTTCAAAATCATGTTCAGGATGTAAGCAGCACAGCAAGAGTCTAGAGCAGCAAAAGTCAAATATCGTCAGAAAAGAGCGGGAGAAGAGCCGCCTCAAATATTCAACGGTTGGGCAGACGCCCTGTCCGGAACCCTTTTGTCATGTTCAGAGACCCAGACAGGTGCAAGGGGCCGATTAAATGTCTTGTTCAGATGTTTTTGTGGGACAAACCTCTGGCAGGAGGTGTTTATGCTGGTAGGAATAACTCTGGAATAAGCTGTAAAAAAAAAGTAAGTAGTCCATTGAACGTGGTGCTGTAAACGAGAGGCTGTAAAAAGAGGTTCTGACAGTGTACACCATTATAGCCACTATACGTTGTTGATATGAAGTCATGATTTATCAATCTATTTTCTTTTTCAAGGTTACAAGGTTGCACACAAGGTTTTTAAATCATCAGGGTTGTCGTTAGTTACATAGGTGATGTTATCCTCCAACAATTTGAAGCCCACCCGTCCCGTGGGAGCAGAGTTCCTCTCCTTCCTGTCGATACAAAAGAGGCTGGACATCTTCTTGTGTGGTTTCCTCAGAAAGCCCAATGCGGAGCTTTGGGCTTTGTGCCGTTTTGTCCCATGGACAGGCCTTTGTGGAGAGAGGCTTTTCTGTGAACAAGGATGTGGAGACTTGCCACATGCAGGAGGACACACAGGCTTGTGTGGGATTATTGTCATTCTACACCGGGGGGAGGGTACCAAAGTTCCTCCTCACAAAAGAGCTCCTGACTTCTGTGGTAACAGCCTGGTCCAGCCTGGTCCACCTCGAGAGAGAAGAGAGAGGCTACAGGGGGATTTCCTGGAGGACCCATGAAAGAAAAAGGACATTAACATCCAAGAGGTTTCTGAAGGTCTGGCCAGACAGGTTTGAGGAAGAAGCCGAGGGCAAGTCTGGTGGTCGGATGGCCCAACTTATAACAAAGTCCAATGCGCTGAGGGGCCAGGGCAAGGAAAAGTTAGCCGAGCTCAAGAACATTGTGGCCCAGGGAGACAAACTCAGATTAATGTTTCTTAGTTCTTGTGTATACACACACACACACACACACACACACACACACACACACACACACCCACACACACACACACACACATACACACATAGAGTTGCTGAACAATCTGGTGGAGAACAAGCTGCATGATACACAGCAATTATTTTAAAGCTTTTGTTCAAAATATTAATTAATGTAGCTTGATTGGTTTGGTGGAAGAAAAAAATCCCCATCTCAGAACATTATATGACTTTAGAAGTAGTTATGCTCAGCTGCTCTAACACCTGTAATCCTATTATCTTGAAAATAAAATTGTTACAACAGCGGATCCTATCTTTGGATTCCTTTTTCATTTAACAATGCTTTTGGACTTCGCAATACTTTCGAGTTATTGGAAATGTTTGGCTCACACAAGAACATACAATCAATACAATCCTAAGCATAATGGTTTCTTAATGCATAGGCTGGCAAGGAAAACATAGTTTTTGAAAGGCTAAATGCCAACAAATATGGATTGAAGCAAAATGTTTTGTTAGATAAAAACATTGTGAATATTTATGTGCAACTGTGCAGAAATATCTGGTTTAATAGGCCATTTCCACCCTTCACAATATGCCAGAGCTACATTAATTCAGCACCCTCCGTCAGTGGACAGCAACGAATAGTAAACGAAGTGCCCTCCTGATCAGTAAACACAATATGAAACACATCAATATCAGACAAAATGTCAGCAATGAGTCAAGACAAAGCTATGTGATCACAATATGCAACAGCAACATTAATTCAGCACCCCCCGTCACTGGACAGCGACACATTTACTGATCGGGAGGGCACGCCGTTTACTATTTGTCGCTGTCCACTGACGGAGGGTGCTGAATTAATGTTGCTGTGGCATATTGTGAAGGGAGGGAAGGGTCTCCAAGACACCCGTAGCCCCAGGACCTGAAGTTATATTCTGGCTATATTGTAGCATTTTATTTAGCTGGATGTTGTTGTTTTGTCTCTGAAATGCCTGCGATAAACATAGTTTTTCTATGGTGTAGCATCGGTAGCATGCAAAAGAAATAATGAACTACTGCATGTGCGCTTGGCAACTTAGATGTAAGGAACTGGAGCCTAGAAGCAAGCGGGCGGTCTTGTGTCTGCTATGGAATATAATCCTGCCAAGGGCCACTGGATACGCTAACGTATGTACGCAAAAACACTTAGGGGAAAACCTATCGAAAATATATCTTAAAACTTTTCAAGTAGATAATGCAAACTTATTTGCAAAGAGTTGCTTATTTTGTACACACCCAGCAGTTATGGACCACTATGAATAATCATTTTGAGTATTGTTTCTGGCCACTTAGTGAATGTCTAATATTCAGTCTCTTTTTGTTCAGATTTTGGCTCTCCCCCAGCTCCTGAGGACAATATATATATATATATATATATATATATATATATATATATATATGGCTCTTTAGCTGCTAAATGCTCCACATGTTCACCAGCTGTCTGTCTGCTGTTTGGTGCTGGAAACTGCAGTAGCTGTATTTCCTGAAACAGTGGACACATTTAACTAAGTGTCGTTAAGTTCAATAAAAGGCCATTAGTGTGTGCCATGAGCTCATGCCTCCAAGATGAGAAACTGTCACTGTTCCGAACCCTACCTGCCTGGTTCGTTGTGATGTTGACCAAGGCGTAAGTCGATGGCTCGTTGCTCAGGTGCGTCACTGCGTTCATGGCCTGGAGACGGAAGGAGTAGTTGGTGTGAGCCACCAGGTTGAGCACCGTCACCCGGGGCTCCGTCAACCCGGTCTGGCGGGGAACGAAGCGAACCGCTGCGGTGCCCAGACGCTCCACCAGCCCTCCGAACCCGGCACTCATCCCTCCGCCTGCCTTCCCGCCGACTGCGGCGCCCGGGGAGGACGAACAGTCCTCGCAGGGCCCGCCTTCCCCTGAACATTTCTGACACAACACGCTGTACTTCAGGTCGCTGCGACCTCCGGTATCCAGAGGGCGATCCCACTCTAAATTCACAGACGTCCCGTTGACATAGGAAATGACGTTTACCGGAGCAGATGGAGGGCCTGGAGAAAAGAAACACGGAGGTTTGAGTTCATTCACAGGCTCGATCAAAAATAAATTCATTGGATTTTTGAGGCGTAGATGCATTCGGCACATCCTTCGGTAGTTGCTGTGTGTCTGCGGGTGCGTCGGTCTTTTCCTGTGAAGGATTAAGCGATCTTGTACACCGTGTGTTTGTACTTACGGGAGCATGGAGCCGCCGGTGGGTCATCTGCCGCTCTGTAGTTGTTGGAGTCGCAGGGGCAGGAGAGGGCGGCTCTGGTCTCCGAGTGGCTGTGTTGAGGACATTTACCGCACAGGCCGTCGCCCGCCACTGGCTTGTAGAATCCCACCTCGCAGGCTGCAGAGAGAGAGAGAGAGGGAGAGAGATAGGGAGAAAGAAAGAACAAATAGAGTAAATAGAGAGCTCTGCAAGGAAGGACTCTGCACTCCCATAATCACTCCATGTTAACACTGAGTGTGGCCAGAAAGGCGTCAATCACAGCCCTATAGGAAGCTGTGCATACCAACTTTTTCAAAACTGTGTCATCTCTTCTAAAGCAATCATTTTAAGGACATAAACCTCCTCCCCCCATCTATGTATAATTACAGGCCATGTAACCGTAGAGACCGTGGAGCAGGGGAGATGAAAGTCGTATTTCTTTCTGCTCAGATTTAGGCTGAAAAGGCTGTGCACTGTTGATACTCCCAGTGAGACCCCTTCAGAATCCAGACCGTGTTTCAACCTTATTCAGCTCCTCTGATACGTATTCACTTTTAACTCTGCACTGATTAATAATGGAGGGCCGCTCTGATAAATATATTCTCTTTCCAGGCGGTTAATAGGCTTCTGCCATGGTAAATGGGGCAGGGGTAAACCTCGCACACGCTCAGAAAGCAGCAGCAGCAGCGGCGGACGCCGGGCGCGCTCACGTCCGGGTTAATGTATGCTTCCCCAGAATGCTGAGTGTTAGTTTACAGATGCAGCGTCTTCCTAGCCTTTCTCTTGTTAAAGTTCACAGAGGGACATTCTAGGTGCTTAGACTTCAAAAGGTGCTGAAGGAACCATGAAATTGGATAACCAACATGAGTGAAATTATAACAAAGCGAATCGTTAAAAATGTATTCTGGGCTTCTGACGGAGACATTTTTTGGAGCCGTTTGAATAGGAACGAAACCGTTCTCGATGATTGTACCCGAAAAAAACACATGCAAAAGTTCACCATGGCTGAGCAGAGAACACACACACACACACACACACACACACACACACACACACACACACACACACACACACTGGATGTGCTATTCAACCATGTGATTAGATCTCTCATGATATGGTGCGTAATGGTGTTTAATTTCATAGGCTGAGTTTTTCACAGCCATTTCATTTTCACCTAATTATTCATATATTCTCGTCTTTATAACCTCAATAGGATGCTGGATATTTGAATAGATAATTAATTATATCTTAATTGTTTTGTTTTGTGAGTAAAATCTGAATCTGCAACATAAGTGACATTTCTTTGTCAGGTAAACGTAGTTTTACATTTCTTTCCCTCTGTATTTGAAGTACACAGTAGGCCAGTTACATATCTTTTAAATGCTTTGGGGGTCTTTTTTATATTATTTTGGGCTACGATGAGTTGGAATTGAAACATAATTTGATCATTTTTATATCCTATTAGCTGGGAGGCCCAGGTTAAGTTGGCCCCTGGTGTGTTCTCATACAAAAAGTTATCTGCCAGCAGCAACAACAAGCCTTCTGCCCTTTCTCAGCATGTCTGTTTTGAACGGGCACTGCACTCTTTCTGCATAATTAAGATTTGACAGACATATATATTGAAATAGAAATGAAAAGGGAGAAGAGAGAAACAATATGGATGAATAAAACCAACAATTGTTTGCCTCTTTTTTTATTAGATGCTGTTGGGTAAAAATACAAAAAGAGATTTTGACATGGACAGGGTCAACAAGGGAAAAGCTGAATGTCTCAGCGGGATCCTTAATTATTTAATACAGAAAAAACATCCCAAGCGGCACCTTTTATGTGCTTCACGCCTCTCCTGACTTCCTGTGGTCAAACAGCCCTGTACCAGCTTGTCTTTGTGACGCGACACAAATAGGACTCAAAACAAGCTGACAAATGGGCTGCGACCCTGCGTTCACCTGTTCTGAATGACAGAGCATGTCTGGGAGGAAAGTTCTGTTCCTTATTTGATCCACTAGCGTTCAACGGCTCTGCAAACGCCATTGTGTACATCACAATATTCAATGTATATTGACACAACCCCACCATTGTTCAGGTTCCATGTAAATCATTATTTTACCCATTTAAAAATGTGGTTGTTTCCAAAGAAAGCTCTAGTGAACGGGATTAACTGTATTGCAATGTATTTTGCCCTTTGCTATTGTCAACTTATAAAATTGTACATTGCAATTATTGAATAAAACAAAAATTAAATAAAAAATGCTCTAGTCTTTGATATGGATAGATTCTTAAAAGGTTGTTTACAGATCCCTGGATGTTGGAAGATAGCAACGAAATGACTTTTTACATTTTTTTTACATTTTTAAATTTGACTTTTAATCTGTGATCATGCTCTGCTGTGTCAGATGAATGCTTCCCACCGCTGATGCACCCCAGAAAGTGCGTTAATTATTTAGAATATTTCCGTGAGAGAACAAAGAACAATTTATAATAACTTGTCCATGTCCTGTGTGAAACAACATTGACTTAATTTACTTTTGTAGTTATTTCACGTTTACTGAGCCTAACCAAGTACTTTTGTTGCCTACACTTAACCAAACAAACCTAAAAACTAGTTAAACCTACATGGATGTTTCCCGGGAGCAGAGACATTTCTTTAGAAAAGACACAAAAAGACACTTTGTCCTGCTTGCAATGTTTTCCAAGGAATTCTGTGCCGAGATAAAAAAAACTAAAAACGTCTGGATTGTATTCACAAACATCCGGTTGTCATGCTGACAAACCAAAAGGGACCTGCGGGATTTGCAGTCACATTTGAGCTACGGCACAAAAATCCATTCTATCTGCCAAAAGGTGGATTCAGAGGCCTGCCTGCTCGTTGTTTATCCTGGGACGTCACCAGCAAGTAGGCCTGCTGAAGGGAAGTAACCACGGTCTTAAAAGAAAGCTTCCTCCATGCAATACAATCCCCAATGCACTGTTGACAGCGTTAGCTCTCGTGTCGGCACAATGAACAGAAAGAAAAAAAGACGCATTATTTTTGCTGACTTGCATTAACCCCATTGTTAGCCTCGTATCCACACACCATATAATATGTTATCTTTAATGTATCACATACAGTAGAAGTTTGCATGTGAAGTCAGATACTAACAGTGTGTACTTTTTAATTAGCTAAATCACATGTATCTGTTTAACCGTGGTTTCTTTTTTAGATATATTTAGACATAGAAATTGCCAATATCTCCGATATGGAATTATTATGAAGAGGCTAAAGTTAATATATCTAATCACTTGGCTGTTCGTCATTACTGTCATTACTGGACGCATTATCCGAAAGGTCGTTGAGAAAATGGAAAACCTTGCAAAACAACTCTCTGGTTGCGGCAGCAACCTGTCAATCACAGTAGCCCCGCCCTAAAGTCTGTTTTATGGTCTATTTGACTCTAAATGGAACATCATTTACTAAATGAGCATCATGCTGTATTGAAGAAGACTTAAAACTATGTTTACAATGTTTATAAATCAAGAGAGGTTCTCCAGAGGAGTCACCCCCTGATGGTCAGTAGACTGAATGCAGGTTTTAAGACACTTACACATTGACTTCACTTGGCAGAACGTTGTTTAATGTTTACCTCTTTTTTAAAGTATATGTGTTTGACAAAATATTGCAGCCAATTCGCAGTGACATTTTTATTTGACAAATCTCGGGCATGGCAGATCTGCACAGGATTGGGGATTAAGATCACAGACAACCTCAGCAATTATGTCAAAGTACTAGAGCTCCTGAGGTAATACTAATCCTGTGTGAATAGGCAGGCAGGCAGGTAGCAAGCAGCAAAACTCTAAACACATGAAGTCGAACAAACAAAGGACCGAGACTGGTATTTGTAGAGAGAGACTAATTTGGGGGGAGTGAGAACAGGTGATCAGGAGGTCGGGTCGACTGCAGGGTTAATGAGGGTGAAACTAATCAGTACAGTGCAGACGATCAAAAGTGGAGGGAAAAACACACGAATGCAGAAAGTGAAGTGATAAGAGGAGAGTGTAATAAGAGAATATGTCAAATTGACAAAAGTGAGTATTGTCCTATAAACGCAGCAGTTTCTATTAAAAATCTTACTTCCAAATGTTTTCAGATTCAGGTTCGAATGAGATTGACTTCTACTTTTAAATGCTACAGTGTTCAGAGAATTTTCTTCTTCTTCTCTTGGCTGCAATAAGTGATTACATATGAGCGTGACGGAAAACGGAAGTGGTGGAGAATGGGGGAATTATCTCCCTATTTTTCATTTCCACTTTGTTTAACCCCCAAGTAACTCCCAATGAGAAAATGATTAATTAAAAACCTGCTGTGGGGAAAAAAAGATTTGATGCCGATTATTTTCACATGCCTGGAGGGCTTCTTAAAATGGCCCTTTTTTCTTCTTCTTTTCTTTATAATACCCGATTATTATTCAGTACTTCATCTGGCTATCAACAGTTCCACATGCTAAAGCTTTTTGGTATCTACTACTGCCAAACGAAGTGTGAAATAAGTGTAAATGTTTTAATCTTAGAGCGACATTAAGTACCAGGATATTGAGCCTTTAATTGATTTGCATTACATTTCCACTGGCGCTCTCCTCTGTCGCTGTCGGGGCCCCAACTAACAGGAGCCAGAAACTATTTTATGTTCTCAATATTTATCCAGGACTGTTTTCCTCTCTCCCTCCCTCTTTATCCCGTTAATCCCTCCATCCCTTGATGCTTTTTTTTCTTTTTCTTTTGTGAAGCCCCTGAGTTGAGAAGCCGGTCACGATAAACATCGGAGCGGCTCGTTCATCAAGGGGAGAGGCAGGCAAAGCGCTTTTGAAGCCTCTGACAGATTGACCGAGAGTTACACACACACATATACACGCAAAGGGTTATAATAATGCATGTGCCGCGTGTCTGAAGCAGTAACCGCACGCGCGCAACATGAATTTATCAGCACGCAGGTGAATATTCAAAGGCGAGAGGGAAGGCGGTCTGGTGTCGAGACGAGCTGTGATAACCTTTCACTTCACTTCTGATGCTCCTTCGGTGCTCTGGATCGAGGGAAATATTAAGATATGATTTCAAATGCATCATCATTATCATCATCAGTAGAAGATGAGTAAAGATGCCGACCCCTGCAAGAAGCAAAGTGATCAATGGGAACAGGGATAATGGCTCCTGTTCCCATTGACAAGTTAAGCTGTCGAAGGAAGGTCTGTATTCATGTTATATATGTTAGAATATGTCCTTAAAAACAATGTGTGTAGCATTGAATGTCAATACACCGCATCATTGTTGAAGACCTTTGGAAAATGACAGATGAGCAGGCTGTGCTTTCATATACGAGAGGGAAGCTGTCACTTTGCTTTACGGCACAAAACAGAAAGTGAGCGCTTTCCTTCCAGCACAAACTGAGCCGAAGCCTTGAAAGTGACTCAACGGCTCATTCATCACATTTGCTCTGTTAGGCCTCACCTACAGTACAGCAACCTCATGATCTCCTGGGAAGGTGTATAAAGAGCATTTCCTGTGTCTACGCACTTCTGGCTGTAATTTAACAACGCGTTCTCATTCTGAACTCAAACACAACTTTTGGTTTCACGCAGGACATGAACATCTGTCTCCGGGGTGAAAGTCCTGATGTGCTAATGCCCGAAATGTCTTGGTGTGTTATTCGTACGCTATTTAGTGATACCAAGATGCTGAATTGCAGGGCAATCACATTTTCATTGATGCTGGGACGGCAAAATCGCGAACTTGAGTCCACAAACCAATGGGGGACGTCACGATTACTACGTCCATTTCTGATATGCAGTTTTTGGTTTTGTCTCATTTAAGAGAGTTTTTGAACCGGTGCAGTCAC
This sequence comes from Taurulus bubalis, assembly GCF_910589615.1. Classification (NCBI taxonomy): domain Eukaryota; kingdom Metazoa; phylum Chordata; class Actinopteri; order Perciformes; family Cottidae; genus Taurulus; species Taurulus bubalis. The sequence continues at coordinate 22,515,274 of NC_136593.1, read as the reverse complement.
TTATTGTCTCATGTTTCTCTCTTAGTCTTCTAGGTTTTGGCTTCAGCAGGATCGACATGTGGCTTTTTAAGTCTAGAAAATATGCATGAGGTGTGTTCTCAGCAATTGGGTCCTATCAATTAATGTTACAGTTCATTAAACAACTTTTTCTGAGAACTTGAGTTGCTGTGTCTACAAAATCCCTGCATCTCTGTGTCACTGACATTACCACTCTAAGGTCCTTGGACAGTTGGAGACAAAACTTTTTTCCCTACCATTATTTATCATACTTTAGTGTAGACGTTTGATTTTACTGTACAATAATGTTAATGAAACTAGTGAGCAGAGGACTTTTCAGACAAGCGATATAGAAAAAGAGAAAGTCGCACCGGTTGAGGGAAAGTGTTTGCAGAATCTGTAAGTTGGTAAACGAGCGTGTTTCTCCGTGTGTGTTCACGTGTGGCCGTTTGCGTGTTGCCCCGGCGTGTCAGCACCTGTCAATGTAGTGCGCTCGCTACGGGAGAATTTGCATTACAATGAATCTTAATAGCAGCGTGCTGCGTTGTGTGCTGACCTTGATTTATTCCCTGTATAAGTGGGCAAATAAATACATTGGAGAAGAAAAAAAAAATGGGGAGGGGCACATCATCGTCCCACGCGTGAGGAGACTGAGGGAGCAGCGGAGGGGAGCCGGGTCTGAGGTGCAATCTGGGTTTGGCTGGTGAGTACATCTAGAAATCCACAATGAAAATAAAAAACAGTTAGTACATTTCTTCATTGAAATTTAAAATAAAATAAAAACATAATAATCTTTCATGCAAGGCAACACGCTGCGTACATTAACCTTTTTGAGGATGAAGTATTCCTCGAAGCAACTAAAATATTAAAGATTTAAAATGCAAAAAAAAAGGTGAAAAAAATACACATTGTTATACGTTTTATGTTTATTTGTATGTTTGCATTTCCTGTGTCACCAGCTGCCATTAGCTTGCGGCAGCGATGATAAGCTCCACCCATGGTTCTGTCCCCAAGCTGTGATTTAACAATGTGTATTGTTTTTCACACTATTTCTTTGTCTGATTTGTGTTTATTATTATGTTTCAACATGTTAAATCATCCATACTAAAACACCTAAGGTTATGAAAGGATTGTGGTCACAGTCAATAAAGCAACGTTGGTGCAATGAGGTGCAGATTAGTCCAGGGTGGACATAAATCCTGAGGATACTGGCTCTGTAATGATTATGCAGAACAGTCCGTGTAATATTTTTTATTTCAATTTCAAAAAGTCTGTGTGGAACTGAAAAAAATAATAGTCGAGACCAGTGGCAAAGTACGAGATAATAGAAATATGTCTTGAGACAGGACTCCAGATTAGACTTGAGCTCCACCGCCCTGCATGTCAAACACAACATAGACAATATCTGATGGTCTGTCCATGGTGGCTATTTCAGCTACAGTATGGAACCAATTATTCCTGGAAAAAAACAACTGAACTGGGTTTCAGGACAGCAAGTGACACAAATGTTTCTTTAAACGTATCCGTCAACAAGAGCAGATCTAAAAGTTCTCCGTGTGCTTCGGGAACACATCAAGTCCTGATGTCCCAGACCTCGCAAAGAATCGAGCGCGCTCCCAAAGCCGGCGACTGCTTTTCTGGTTCCCTTGGGAGCGCCATGAAGCCGCTAACGAGCCGCCAAAGCTGTCTGAGTGATGGATGAACGTGTCGGCGAGATCAACTGTGGAAGTGGGACACTCGCCATCCACATCGTCCCTCGCGTTACATCACAAAGTCCAGATACTAACAGCTGGATCGCCTGCTCTGCCTCAACCCACTGAAAAAACGAGTGGGCGTCTAATTTACACGGCGGTACGTCTAGGTGCGTGGTGATCAATGACCTTGGGGGTAGAATGGATGGGACTAGTTAGGGATCCTTTAAGGAGGATAGGCTGATGGATGATTTCAGTGACTGTCGGTGTTGTCCTCTGAGCCCAACACAAACAAGCTGAAGCCATTATGAGGGGGGGAACAACATTTTGAATGTTCTTTGTATATAAAAGTATATAAATGTAAAACATATCAGCAGAAGAAATGACACATTTATTAGACGTAAAGTGGGAACAAGACCAACCACTGAAATAAAAGCCACAATAGGCTGCCTAACACCAAAGACCAAACTGAAACTGAAAGCAAATCACCTGGAGAAAAATGGCAAATTTTAAACTGTTCGAGTGAAACAGCATTTGTTTGTTTTCACTGGCAACCTGGGTTTCCTCTGGCAATATGATCACAGCACATTTTAAAACCATCTATCATATATATATATATATATATATATATATATATATATATATATATATATATATATATGACCTTATTGAGAGAACCTGTGTGGAGAGAGAGAGAGAGAGAGAGAGAGAGAGAGAGAGAGAGAGAGAGAGAGAGGGACCATTGCCTTCTTAGTATTTCTATACGTAAAGTCCAACTGCTCATAGTCAAACATATATGTTAAAGTTAAGCCTAATTTTCAATTAAGAGGCACCGAGGTGTAAAGTAAAATAAATGTTGCTTACATTTACAAGTAAAGGACAGACAGTGTTTATTATCAAGCGTGTGGAAGAATGAGCACCGCAGAATTTGAACAACTGAACAATGTTGAGGTTTGCGGGGACATTTCAGTTCAAACTCTTTTTTCACCCCGTGTTGAGTCTCTGCTGCCAATAATAGAATGGTGGCAGCTATTGTCTACAGCTACACTAATCTGTATCTCTTTACATTAACAATGGATGCAATTAGCATACCATGTGCACCCAGCAGCTCTACGAGACGCTTTAGCACCTTTTAGCTAATTGCTTTGGTTTTACTGCCTTGAAGGGAATCATTTTAAGTTCGCTATCAGGAATCTCAACTTGGTTTCAACAGCAGCAGGCGGCTGTTTTCAGCAGAAAGTCAAAAAGCTCACTTTATTCTACCTGCCCACCACCAAATGACAGGCAAAGCTAGCAGCTAGCTAGCTATATTTATGTCAGAAGTTGGTTGAGAGCAAAACAAATTAAATAAAAAATGGGAGGTAATGTGTGACTAATACTTATCAGGTGGACTGACGCACAACTCCAAGTGAAAGTACATTCTATGTCTGCTAGAAGTATGTATAAGGCAGTGTTTGCTAACACGTTAGCCGCATCAACTAAGATGATATTATGTCAATGGTGTGTTTATGTTTTGCACTCCCCTCGTGGCTTAAAAAATAAATCGATGAATGCAGTTTTAATGCTTTAAGAATCTATCTGTGTACAATGTGTATAATGTGTATCCATGTTGGTTCTTTATGCTTTGAGAATTAATTAGTTCACATATGTATGCTGTTGTAGAAAAAACAGCTGGAATTGAAGTTGTGGAGTATACTTTTCTATACACACAGTACATGTGAATGAGTTTTCCTTTCATTTGTGTGTAACTGAATAATGAATTCATGGTACAGATACTTCCAACTGATTCATCTCTAGCTGTCAGAGTTTTCTGTCTGGCTGAAGAACGCTGACACGAGAGCGAGACGAAGACAAATAACAAGTATGGCGTCAATATCTCCGGTCCATATGTGTTCCTTGCCTCTCCTCGCCTCCCTGTTGGCCTCCCTGCTGGGTTCAAATCAATTCCATCAATGAAGCCGTCACAAAGGAAACATTACTGCAGTGTTTTCCCTGTGAAAAACGCCTGGTAATTACAAATCAAACGAGACAAATACATCCCGGGTAATGAGCGTTAAACGGATGTTAATTATCCGATTGAGCGGCTGTCACCATTAAACTGTGTCTGATGGAGGGAGCGGGTGGGGTGTGGGTTGTGGGATGTTGGGGTCGAGGGGAAGGGGAGCTCAAAAAACGACGGGCATTCTGAAAGGCGCATTAGCGGCGGATTGAGGAGATCAGACGGTGTGAAGCGTGTGTGTCGGAAATGGAAGCGAGAGGGGAAATGCGTGGGGAGAGGCAGCGGAGGGGGCTACACTTTTCCCTTTTCTCCGACATTAGCGATTGCTGTTGTGCATCGGAGGGGAAATTAATCAACTGTTCCTTTTTCTTTTTTTGAGATATATTTGAAAAGGACAAAGTGAGAGAGGTGCTCAGAGTCCCGCTGCGCTAATATGGTCACAGCCGGGTCTCCAGTCACAACATATCTGTCTCAGAAGGATGGGGAAAAAAACAACAAAAGAAACGGCACTTAACATTCACAACAAGGTGCAAGTCCTCTCGGATTCATCAAGCAGCTCACATAACGAGGTGGGAGTCCACATTCGGATTAGGGAAGTACAGACAGAACAACTTTGAAACTCAGATCCAGACATGTACAGACGAAAAGAAAAGAAAATAAGCTCAATCTGAGCTGTTCCCAATGGTCTGATTAACCTGTGATATCTGTAATTGTGAAAAGTTTTTCGCCGATCTGGGTCTTTTGCTTGTTTGTTGCGGTCAGAAGGAGGAATGACTTCTCCAACGAAGTGTGGAGGATAATATTTCACCCGGAACTAACTGTTAATGACAAACTTCATGTCCTGGAATAAGACGTCATCCCTGCAATGTGAAAAATGCAGTAATAAACGGGCCCTTGTTTCTCTTTCAAATTGCCATTGATAAAATAAAGTGGTACTACGCTGCTTAAAAGCTTTGCTTCACCCTTCATGAAATCCTATCAAACTATGACTTCCCTCCAAAGCTAAAAATATCTCTATCAAAAGCGATAGAATGTCATGAAAGCTGACAAAAAGTTTTGTTCAAGTGTCCTTCTAACGTTGGATTAATGGATTACCAAGTGGATCTAATATGTAGCACTAAAGAAATGCATTAACTGCAATGATGAGGGCAGTTACAGCAGCACCAAACCCTTATTATTTCAGTTGATGTTAATCTTAAAGGGCCAGTGTGTAGCATTTAGGGGTCTATTAATGGCATATTTTATTATTCTAAGTGTATAATTTCTCGTGTATGATCACCTGAAACTAAGAATCCGTGTGTTTTCGTTACCTTAGAATGAGCTGTTTATATCTACACATGAGGAAGGCGCTCTTCACGGAGGCCGCCATGTTGCACCTTCATGGTTCCACAGTTGTCCAGAAAGGACAAAACATTTTGGTTTTGGGCAAAACATTTCAGGTGGTTGCCATCTGCAACCTCGACGCTGGATCTTACAAGTTGGCCCTTTTAAATGGTGCATATTCCTAAATATATTTCTGTCTAGTCAAATTACTCAAGCTGACACAACAAAGCTACAGTATTCCAGTATGCTGTTGCATATAACTCTATGTAAAATATATAGTCTGTTCTTCGGACATTTTTCTATTTATTTTTGTCAACAAATCTCATGAAAAGACCAAAAATAACAATGTGACGATCCAGCAAGTATTGTCTATGGAACCTGATATGTGTTGTTCCTGTTAAAACACGTCGTTAAGCCTCACCGTTCCACTGGCCGACCTGCTCCTTCATTACGATGAACACACACAGTCCCACATATATCGTTCTGCTGCTGTAAATACTCCCCAGAGCACCAAATGCGTGCTAATGAATACACGTCTGAGAATACTGCCAACGAATACGCCACTTATTAACTCTTGTTAAAGTATAGAGAGATGCAGCGGTGGTTTAGATGACACTCTGATTGACTGGACCATAATTTACTAAATGAATGAATCATGTTGCATTGAAGAAGACTTGAAACTGAAATTGAGATCATAAACTCATGTTTACAATGTTTACTGAGGGAATAAATCAAGTGAGAAGTAAAGTCATTTTCACATAGACTTCTATACAATCAGACTTATTTGTGTAACCAGAGGAGTCGCCCCCTGATGGCCATTGGAGAGAATGCGAGTTTTAGAACGATAGCCCAGCATGCAAAAAAACTAAATGTAGCGTTTCCAAGATGAAGCCTTTCACTTATTACAGCTGACATCTTACCACACTGAGCATACTCTGGTCAAATCACATACAATAAACTTTCTGTATTTCTATAGTCTCAGTTTGATTTATCCAAGGAATCGCCTGACGTTGATGGAAGAGGGATATTCAGCCTTCCTCCCTGCTGACGATGTCACCACTGGTTCTGCCGCATTTTTAAATGCCAACATCATTGCAATTCATCACACAGACACACACACACACACACACACATATACATTCAAGCATCCACATCCATACAAACTGCGCTCCCTTCAGTGGAGGCCTGGAGGAGGGGGAAGTAAATGACAGCGCCCCGTGCGCACATCACTTTAACTCGACAAGAAGTCGGGGCAGGAAATCATTTGAAGAAGTCCCGCAGTCCCCTCAGACGGAGGCTGCCAGCTTCTCAGTGATCCGCTATCATGTTGCCTGTCTCTTTACTGTCAGTGCTAATAGCTGCTAGACACCGGACTGGGACACGGGTGGCTACTGCGGGGCCAAGGGTGGCACACACTCAATCAATAGTTTGCCGAGCGGCTCTCTCGGGCCGGTGCAGCTTTTTATTTTATTTTTTACTCCTGAATTAAGCATTCGTATGGAGCCGAACATAAGAGGATTTGTTTGTGTGCGAGTGTGTCTTTGTGTGGCTGGCACGTGTGTGTCAGCAAAGTTGCTTTGTGTACCGACGTGTAGCCCTTTGCACCTGCTGTGGAGATAGGGCCTCGGCCAATCACAACAAAGATTGGGGGGAAGTTTGAGTGACACAACAGTGCTGTGTCTGGCTGAGATATGATTCATTCTGTTATCGCTCGCTCTCGCTCTCCCTTGCGCTCGCGCTCACACACACACACACACACCCACCCACACTCCCTTCCTTCCTTCCTTCCCGGTCTCCTCTCCCACACACCTCTCTTTGCTTCCCTTCCTCCTTTCCTCCCCTTTCCTTTCTTCTCACCTCCTTTCCGCCTTTCTTCTCCTCTCCCTTTCCTCCTCTCATCTCTTCTCCCCCTTTTCCCTCCCCTGCTCCCCTCTGCCCGCTGACCAATCAAAATCCCTCGATCCGTCCACCGATGAGCACTATCCGGACACACAGAAAGACTAATTAGTCTTGGCACAGCAACAACAAAATCCCAATGCACGCACTCTTAACAAACAGATGTACAGCGCTTAAACGTTTAACGACGCTCCCGCATTTGGACACACACACACACACACACACATTTGCGCATTAACACACACGTTTCCCGACGCACAGCTTAAGGCCGCGGCAGCTGGACGGCTGTCGCGTCGTCCTTTTGGAACGTTTTTTTTTGCTCGACCCGCATCCGATGATGAGGTTGACATCGCTCCGTGGACGATAACTGCTCAATGTGTGTTTGTGTCCGCGCAGTGTTAACTGCAGCAAAGTGGAATATCCTAATTAGGCTTATTGAGATGTTTCCATTAGTCGGGCCCTGCAGCTCACTGCGCTGTATCCGTGTGATGCGTTAAAAAACTATTTCCATTCCAGCTCATTAAAAAACTTGTGGGTGGTGTTTTTCCCTGGTCCTGGCCATCATTTGTGTCGCTTGTGATTACATTGTTTTGGACAAAAGTGAATGCTGAGATCTGGGAACACGGCAGCATCACTTGAACGCAGCCAGACACGGCGAACTCCCTTTGGAGGAATGTCTTGATTGAAGACTTGTTACCAAGTCAGCAGCTGAGTAGAACCTCATATACTTTTCACCATTCTTTTATTTCTGTTTTGCCTGAATAGCTAGCTGGATATGAAAGGAGATTTGTATTGTTTATGTTCTGCCAACAAAGCCCTGATTTGTCAAATGTTTCTCCAACCAGCTGGAAGTAGTCGGCACGGGGCACAAAACCCAGACCTGAACAAACACTTGAGCCCGGGATCTTATTACCAGGGTGTCAAACACCAAAGTTTGTGTCGCCGTCTGCGTCGGATACTGATGGGTCAAACAAACACAGGACTTTCACCCAGGACACTGCAGTGGAGAAGAAAAAAAGGTCAAAGTTTTCTCAATTTAAATTACCCAAGTATGTCACGTACGTAATCTGAAGTTACTTAACAAACTTAGTTATTTCAACCCAAACTACAAACTGTTTTCAAACCTAACCATGTAGGTTTGCTGCCTAACCCAGAGTCACGAGAGGGGTGGGCTTACCCAGTCCTTTAAAAAGGGATAATTAAAGCAAAATTGACCTATATCAGGTATCTGATAATTCTTACATTATACATGCTAATCATATTGATGGCAAATGTTCTGTGGCCCGGCTCCAGTGCCTGGCCTGTTGGTTTGGAAGAACTCATTTTGAAAGTAAAACATGGGTAAGATGGATGCTTACAATACACGTTTTATGGAACACATTTTACAGTTTTGTCTGATCTTCTGAAAACAACAACAACATATTTAACCGTATCTGTCCATCAGACTGCTTGTACTTTATTTCCCAGCCAGATTGCTCTCCAGCGAGGTACAGGCATTCCCAGATGTCCAGAGTTATGAACAACAAAACACGGTGGCTAAAAAGAAAACGACTAAAAAAACATTTCCTTTGAGAGAAAAAATCACCACCTCCTCTCTCAGAGTTCAAATGATGTAGATACAAATACCCAGTGAAATGATGGAGGATTCAAATTTGAGTAAATGCGAGTTTGTGTCACTCAATGCAAAGTCACTGTGTGTGTGTGTGTGTGTGTGTGTGTGTGTGTGTGTGTGCGATCACACCAGGCAGCTTCCCGCCCCGAGGCTGTGAGCGTGGGTGTGTTTCTGGAGCCTCGGTGTCATTTGCCTCCAAACAGTAACAATGTTGTTGATCAGCAGTTGTTTACAAGCCGCCAGGAGGACGGAACTAATTTGATCACTTCGCATTCCCCCGTCTCCCACTCCCGGGAGACCGCCTCAATTTGAGCTCCTTATATACGTTCTCGATAGCGGGCCGCCACAAGTTGATTCTGACAGCAATTATGAATATCGTGTTCCTCTCAAGTGGTTGTGAGCCGGAGAATAATGAAGCTCTCACCATCATCTGTTCCCCCAAATCACTTAACTGCGTCTTCATTAGGAACTTTGCAGCCTTGAGGAAGTCATAGTGGGTTTCGGATGAAAGACGCAGAGCTCAGCACATGCCGCAGAATTCCATTTATTAGCTTAATTTCCGCCCCTGAACTGAGATTACTTGTATTATAAATACAGCTGTCTGAACTGAGTGTTTCATGTCGGTTTACATTCTGAAAGTAGAAACTAATATTGTTTCCACTGACTGATAGTGGACGTCGCCTGCCTTCAACTCTTTAACGGTTTAACGGCTTCAAAATGTTTACATGCAAACTGACAATTCTACTGCCTACTGGGTTTTTAACTTGAAAGTAGGCTATGATTCTACTGCTTTCAGCTCTTACCCCCCTGTCACCTCAAGTCCTTTTAATGCTAACACTTAAACTGACACTTCAAATGCCTTCGGTGCTCCAAACTCAATCGACACATCAACTGCTTCAATTTAGCGGCCATTTTGTTTGTTATCGCTACAATGCTAACGTTTCATACGGTCATGTTGGGGAAGTGAAACGGGCACAGTTTATAAAAATGTGCCTTCTGTTGTGAGTTCAAACAAAACAACTAGTTTAGGTTCAGGCAAAAAGAAAAATACTTGGTTAGGTTAAGGTGGTTAAAATAAGTTAAGTCTGTTACGTAGCTTACATTTGATCCACGTTAGATTTTGGTTTCACACGGTACACAAACAGGAATTGTAGTAACACTTTATAATAACTACACACTATTAAGCATTAGTAAAGCAAGAGTAAACACTTAATTCATCATTTATTAAGCATTGTTCCATTATTACACTTATTATTAACTCATAAGTATGCAATTCATAAACAGTTAAAAATGTTTTATTCTTGATTAATAATCATAATCATGAAACGCATAATAGTCAAGCTTGTTCATGTTGGAGCAATGCTTTATAAGTGATGAATGAAGTGTTTACTCTTGCTTTACTAATGCTTAATAGTGTGTAGTTATTATAAAGCGCTACTGGAATTGTTGATTGAAATGGTTGTCGATACGATTTTTCCCTGAAATTATTTATTTACTTTTCAGCAGATGTTTTGGACGGGCCAATGAGGATACTTTACCCTGTCAACATGGCCATCACAGCTCTGTCTCTGGAGTTACAATGACCCGTGTGTGTGTGTGTGTGTGTGTGTGCGTGTGTGTGTGTGTGTGTGTGTGTGTGTGTGTGTGTGTACGTCATCATATGCTTGAAGTAGGAAAATACCAAAAGTGAGGAGCAGTGACAGAAGAGAGGAGGTGCTGGCAGGCCAGAGAAAGGACAAAGCCCTCAACTCCTCTGTGTGTGTGATGAAATATAAATATATAATAGAAGAATATTAAATTCTTGTCGCCCGCTGCTGTCTTCCTCTGATATTTCTCCAAGGTGCCACGTTGACAGATAACGATCACATTATGTGTCGGGAGTGTCGCCTCCCCTCTCTCGCTTGACTTGTGTTTCATAATCTCTGTCCCTGTTGTTTTTATTCCTTTAGTTTCTCTCCTTTACTGTTGCTGTTCTTTTCCTTTCTTTCTTCCTTCTCCATCCCTTCCCTGCACTGTTTCAGCCTCACTCTGACTGTTTGCTTGCAGGAGAGTCAAAGAGGCCCTAAGCGGCTAGAGGAGCCAATCATTTTGTCTGCTTAAGAGGGAGAGGTGACGGATTACAAGACCTGCCCGGGTGACACAAAAGGACGGACGAGCAAACACTTTGCAACCCAGAAAAGGCTGAATTATTTCTTCCTGGAACCACAAAAACGTCTCATAAATACGTTTGATTTCAGCCTCGTATCACACGTGCAGAAACACACCGTTAGAGTTGAGTTACCAAACTACTTGGTTAAAGTTAGACAAAATATCATGGTTTATGTTCAAATCAAATAATGAGGAAACAACGTAGTGTAAGAACCGCACCTCCCCTTTCAACACCCATCACTGCAGCCGCTACGCTCCAGTCAGCTGGCCATCCCTCCACACCCGCAGATTAATCCACTGGTATTAGCGCCTGGAACGAGTCCAAAAGAAGCTAAAACTCCACACCTTCGTTCGATACTTACTGCTTCTGAATTTGCTTCTCTAGGAATACTTTTTAAAATATATTGTACATATTATGATGTGTTTATTTTTGCTTGGGATTCATTGAGATGCATCTGTTTTTTATATTCTTTTGTAACGGCGTGCCTCCTGTTGCTGCCTTTTTGGCCCGGTGGGCATTGCAAATATGAACTGATTCTAGATTCTAGATCTGGTTAAATAAATGTAAAATATAAATAAAAATAACAACAAAGCTAGCATAAATTAAAAACAAGAGCCCTTAGCATACTTTCTTGCGTGACGCTACGTAACAATTTGAAGTAAAACGACACTACGTAACAAGCGTAAAGTCATTGTTTACTTTGGGTTTCACACGGAGAATAAACAGTGGTCTCCTGGGTGAAAGTCTTGTTTTTTGTTTGAACCCTCCCACCAACCCCCAACGCTCATTATACTTTTTGTTATACTTTGTAACTTTCGATATGTTCGTTCAATATACTATTATATATTGCTCTGTCCGTCCTCATTTATCGTATCCCGTTGTTTGCAGAAATGTGCAATGCTAAAAATAAAAAAATCCTGATGTCTGGATGGCAACATAAATGCTATGATATTTTTCATATTCATTTTTTAAATCTTTTATCTTTCGTGAAGGAAATTATAATTACAAAATGAAAATAAATTGTAAAATGTTCCACATGAGAAATTAATTAATTAATATTGAACATAACAGCTCACTGCATTGCACATCAATTAGATAACTTTGTGATATTTGCCTGCCTTTGCCATCCCATGATATATATATCCATAATGGAAAAATATTCCGACTAATGTAGTGACCATTTCAGCTATATTGTCCAGACCTAACTCAGTGAAAAGTGTCAGCACCCTGGATTTATAAATACTACAGTCGAAATAGTATGTTGCATTAAATAATCCTTTCAGATTCAAATGTTATCAAACACTGAAATAACCTTTCTATTCTGCTATTGGCTCTTGCTGACATACCAATTTCCCAAATGTCATTGTTTGCACAAGTCGTGATTTTATCTTTACAAAGGGATCAAACAAATCCGTAGGCCAAACTAATCTATGATGATAAACATGTGGAACTGCCAAACAATAGCACTATAGCACAATAGCACAATAGAGATAGGGGGAAAAAATAAATCCTGCAGGGTGAGTTGAATTACACTAGTTTAATAAAAATCTGCCTTTCAAATGGACTTTTATTCCCAGTGCAGCAATTAGCATACACCGTATAAGCTCCACATTGAATTGCACGATCAATGGTTGAAATAATACAATATTTGTGCTTAAGCAGGCATAAACATTGTTTTTCTTACACCGGTCAGTTTGAACATGCTACAGTATTTTTCTTCAATAACTTCAACTAGATAATGCCACATTTGCATATTTAAACTGAAAACTTCTGAGACCAGAAATACTTCATCTTAATGTAAGTAATCAACTGAGAAAGTTTCATGTTGACATCTATTAGTTTAGTATGCAATATTACATCAAAACATCTCTTTAAAGGCTGTTTTCTCTCGATGAGTTTATTCTCAGGCTCTGAGCCAGAAAGCAGCTCTTTCATTCTTATTAATATTCAGACTTTTTTTTTTTCACAGAGGGGTTTATTCAGATGTCACTAACAGCCTGATTTGTCCAACATTATATTCCTAAACATTTGGCCCAAATGGATTTGTTAAAAGTGATAAAATCCCAAAATCCCAAATCCTCTCTGTAAAAACCCTAAAATGTCACTAAAATGAAATAAGGATTGCATGAATCATCTTAGGTTTGAATATTTAACTCAGCATCATAAAGCTTCAGTGAAGAGGTGATCCAGAATATATAAGTGACACTATAGGACTTCAGCGGGAACATAAAGGGGGAGGCTGTACTCATTCTAGACGGAAGACTTCCAGTAAGTGCGCGCTTTTCTTTCCTAGGAGCCGAGTTGTGTTATTTCCTACCAACTCAACCATAAACCATGAAAGTACCAGGAGGCCCGGTGCAGTTCACAGACTATGGAGGACAGGCTGTGGTCCATTGACCGAGCAGAGGAGTGAACTAACCCACATGTGTGAGTAGTACGCAGAGTGTGTGACTGTGTGTGTGTGTGTGTGTGTGTGTGTGTGTGTGTGTGTGTGTCAGGCTCGGGTGGGCCCGGCTGAGCTGAGTAGATGTGACCAGCCTAAGTGTGTGTGTCTCATATCAGTGTGTCCTTGATCGCTCTCACTGTATGGGGCACTTTAGCCCATTCTTTGCTGGCACCGGGAGGCACAGACACACACATTCACACACTGAGACACACAGTACAGTACGCACCTGCACACATGTATGCACAACACACACACACAGACACACACACACGCAGTGTTTTGATGTAAACTCAAGTGGACGAGGGGTCCAGTCAACCGCTCTCCCCCGCTCCTCTCCTCTCTTTTTTTCTTCTTCTTCTTTTCTTTCATCGTCTCCCTCGCTGTGACACTTTCAACGGCATGTCACGCAACCCTACACACGCACACACATGCACGCACACACACACACCATGTCGTGCTCTCAGCCGGAGACCTGCACCTTTGTCAGGGGAGAACCACTTAAGCACGCTCACATACACACACATATTCACGCACATTCATGAAATCTCTCTCTCTCTCGGTGCGCACACATACTTCGCCACTTAAGCCGTCTTCCTTTCAGCATCTCGTGCCCCTTTCCTCTACCGCGTCTCGTCTGGTCTCGTGTGTGCGTGACTGCGGCGGGCTTTTGGCGAGAGGAGAGGGGGGGGGTCGAATTAGCACGGCGACCCAGTTTTGGCGCCAGAGAGACGAGACGTCAGCGCAGGAGATATAGAGGAGCTCCTTCCTCTCTCTCTCTCTCTCTCTCTCTCTCTCTCTCTGCTCCGGCTGCCGTGGTGTGACGGTGAATGGAGTACCGGGATGGGGGGGGGGGGGGCTATTTGCAGACGATTTTATGCTTTACACACTTACAGTAAAAAAAACAGTGTGTTACATTCAAATCCCCCTTGATAAAATGGGCTCCGTTATAAACAAAACGTGACACCAGGTGGTTTTTGTTTGTTGATGTTTTCTTTCTAACCTTCCAACCTTCTCTTTTCTCAGCTTTCTTTATGGGATGTGTTTTGCATTTTCCGTGCCGATGCTAATTGGATGCAACTAATTATAGAACGTCTTCAAGTGGCCCTCTGAACTGGACGTGCACACACACACACGGGCACACACACACACACACACTTCCCACACTTTTGAACACATTTCAACAAGGAGCTCTCGCTGTGTTAAATAAAGAGGGCGCTGGCCTCAGATTGGTAAGACAAAACAGACATTTGTGTGTGTGTGTGTGTGTGTGTGTGTGTGTGTGTGTGTGTGTGTGTGTGTACGGGGGTGTTGCGTGTCTCGTTCGGCTCGTTTGGCTGACAAACTGCTTTTAGCGTTTAATTATCCATCGCTCTGTGATTAATAGGTTTTAATCACTGTAACCCGTGGCAACCTGAAATGCGCGCAGGTCTTCCGCACGAGGTCAAAAACCCCTGCGGAAAATCAAAAAAAAGACAAAAAACTAACGAATCAAGCATCTTTGCATCTGAAACGTCTCACTTCTCGTTCATGGGCAGGAACCTTGAGCTCAGACGGACGCTCAGTGTTTACCTGCTCGACCTCGGGGTAAAGCTTTTGACCAGACCTTGAACCTTTCTCAGGACCCACAGCCAGAACTTCAAACAGACTTCTCAATTCCCCGGGAGAAAAAAAAAGAAAAAAGGTTATAACCTTTGCAAACTCGCGTGTCGTTTCGAAAGGTTTTTTTCTTCATTTTTTTTTCTTCTACATACAGAGACGTTTTCTCAACGCTTTCATGATTTTTTCGAGACGGCTGATTTTTTGGAAATAGAAAGGTTGAGAGGAATTCATCAAACTAGCCAAAAGGATTTTTATTCATTTTTTTTTCAAGCATTCTCAGCAGAATCTATCCATGAATTTGGTTCCTTTGGTCGAAGAGAAAGACGGATTCATTGTTGCTCTGTGCTTGGTAAGTGTTCACTGGAGTAAATATGAAGTCATACGGACCGACGGGGAACTCCTTCAGCTTTTTAATGCGACTCCGTGTTGAGTAGCTGTAAAGAACACAACCCATTATTAGGAGAAGCACAGCTCTCTGAACAGATATGGGGACATAAAAGAGAACTGGAATGGGCCCCATGAGCTGTTATGGCCTGTTTTAGTGTTCTCGTTTTCTATCATAGATACTTAGCCTCCTCATATTATAAAGATATCAAATCATGCTATATGGCCCGATAACTAACATAACTCCGGCTTCTACTTTACACCCTGATCCTCCCCTGACCGTTAACAGTAACGCAGCTTTTATTTAGATTCAGTTTTTCATCCATTTTTTTTAAAAATAGGGTTAAAATAGAGGCAGCATAACTTTTAATAACAATGTAATGCATTTTTTTTTAACAATTGCTGGCAAAGTCCCATTACTGGTGCACCTACAGACATTATTTCATGATATGAACGGATAGTGGAGATATTAGCTCTGCTGTGTCATTTTATTCTTCTGTAAATGAGATCAAGATACTTTGCTTCATGCGTGAATTTGTTCTTTCTGATAAATAGGTAAATAGGACATTACGAGCATTAATACGACGCAGAGACACGTTACAAGTGATTATTATTATGATTTGGGTGGACTAATTTGGAAAAGGTCTCTTGCAGTCTTCAGCTGTTGCTGACAGGAGGTTTACTGGTTACTGTCCCTATGTTACGGTTCATTCACCTTTCAATGGGGAACTGCAAAAATACATCAACTAGCACCTCACACTTGTGTTTTAAGTCCTTTTCACATTTGACAGAACAGGAAAAAAATCCCCTCATTATGATTATTATGTTGCAAAATTACCAAGATCATTTGTATATCGTCGTTGATAGTTTCCACGAGCGGCACATGGATTGAGTATCGTAGTTTAGCTTTTGAATTCAAGTTTAGGTCACATGTTCGATAACACAATCTTTTTTTGGTCTTTTTTGCGTTCCCTCCACAAACAAAACACACCAGCAATGGGTCGTTTCGGTGTAGGCTATATATAATATAATTTACAGTCAAATTATTTTATTGGGAAAAGCTCTCCATCTGCGTGCTCAGCCCTCATACAGTTATGCTTATGGATAAACCTGCATAGTTTAAGACCCGCGCCCGAACGAGTGCCGCAGTTTTGGAACTGAGCCCGATTTAAAAAAACTAAACAAATTTGTAAAGAAATTATATATATTTTTATGAATATAGATAGAAGTATATAGCAGTGTGACATAGATTTTTTTTTTTTTTACAGAGGCTAAATGTTTCGTTTAAAACTACAGCTTTTGCTTTTGAATTTAATGCAGTGACATTATCGCACGCATGGAACCGTTACAAATTACTGAAAGAAGCAGCCTCTTTTATCATTCAAATAAATCAATAAAGAAAACTCTCAATATATGATTTTGACTAAAACATAGCCGAGAATGACTGGGGGTGGGAGAGTGGAAAGGGAATAAAAGGGTCCATGATGGGTGCGAGAATAAAATCGTGATTCAGGATAACACTAAACAGATATAAGTGTTGGATCTCCGACATGCACATTTCTCTTATTCAATTTTCAGCACAGCCCACAAACTATATAACTATAAGTTACACATTATTAATGACATGACAGACTAAAAGGTCTGCATAAAAATGAAAAATGAAAACAGAGAAAAATGAACTGACCTAATTAAACCAAGCCTTGGGGGAAATTTGAGAACCGACAACCCGGATCGCCTCAGACCCGGCGGAGTCGGGGTCGGGGTCGGGGTCGGGTCCCGACTGTGTTCTGGGCATAAAACCAAGCACCCTGAGTCGACTCACCCACGCAGGAGTCTCTGTGTTCCTCGAATCCGGCGGAGCACACGCATCTCCCGATGGGCACCAGCCACTCTCCCTCCGCGCTGCAGTACATCTTGGGCGTGTCCCTCTCCTCCGCGTGGTCCACACACTGACCCCTGACCTCCACCAGGGAGGACGAGTCGGCGCCCGTCACCACATCGGTGAACACCGCCAGGTTGCGGTTCACGCCCACGCAGCGCTTGTAGTACACCCGCACGGAGGTGAGGGCGATGCAGGCGCCGATGTCCTGGAAGGCCAGGTAGAAGCCCCGCCTGCTGAGGGGGCCCACGCCTCGCACCTGGGGAGGAGAAGGGTTTGAGACGTGAGGTCAGCACGATGGATGTGGTCAACACTCTTTTTATTGACACGAATAAAAGAAGGCACGAAAGGCCGTACTTGCTGCCTGTTCTCCTGACAAATGACGTTCCCATACAACAAAACCGCATTTTCAATTTACGTTTTGAGGGGAACATATTTCCTCCTGGATTTCAGTGAATTGACATATCACAAAAAACATTCTAATCCCAGTCTCTGATATAACCTTTCCAAATTTGCGTGACACTTTTTTTTACATTCTAGAGATGTTGCTTACATGATTTCTTCGAGACGGCTATTTTTTCGAACAAGAAAGGTTGAAAGGAATTCGAACAAACATGAGGCTGCTGTTTGTGTCCCGCGTAAAATTGTCAAATATTTTACGTCATGCATTTAGCTTAAGTAACAAACATACTTATTTCAGACAAACAAGATCTTTTACGAAACCAAACCAAATAGTTTTGTTGCGGTTTTTGTTTTGCTTCAATTTAAAACATTAACTAAGGAAATACGTTTCCCTTGAAACATTATTGAAAATGTAATTTAAATTTCTAATAATAATAATTTTCGGCGAGATATTTACATTCAGTTCATTTGTATAGCCCAAAAAACAGTCAGTAGCGCGAACATTCACAATATTGTACTTTAACGTACGATTGCGCCCAATTGAAGGAAAATGGTTCCCAACCACAACGGTAGAAAATCTACAGACACAAACAAACATTTTTTTTTTTAAACTGTTCTTTAAAGTCTCCCAAACAAGTTCTCCACTAATTTAATATTGCACTCAAATGGACAAATTAAAAACAAAAAGCAGACCCAGAGATATCTGCTTTTTTATTCAATGCATTCTTCTTCCTTGTTAAAATCTGGCGTCGACAAGCTGCCAACAGTTCAGTCAGAAGTTACCCGTGTGTTTCCCTGGCAGCTGATTAATAACTGCTCAATTCAGATTGGTCTACGGTAGTATTTGCCTTTTTTCATCCAAACCCATCCAATTCAAAGCTGTGAGAAAAGAAAGAAAAAATCATCTTGTGAATTAACCAAAAGTGCTCTTTTTTTGGTATAACTCCATCACTAAGAATAATAGGTTTTCAGGGCCTTTAATTGATGCTTTTTGTTGTGAAATACTGGATTGATTATTTTTCAAACCTATGAGAATAATTGAAATGTTCAATAGTCTAACAGCTCACAATTCACTACAAGAAGACAAAGCTTTATTTTGAGGAGTAGCTATGCAAAAAGCGGTGGTGTAACGGGCCACTGTTGACCCGTGATCCGTACGGATCTCCCCTCGCGGTTCGGCACGCATTTGAACCGCGGAATAATTCCAGTTTAACATTAATCATCAAAATATATTTTTTACTGACGATCAGAATCCGCCAATTTTCAGTAAAATATGAGTTCAAGACATCATTCATGCTTTTCTAGTCGCCGATCTCTGATAAAGTTACAACGTAAAAACAATCTGTGTTTAAATTGACGGGAGAACGAATGTTCCGTTTGTTTACATTACGATGCGTTCAGGCTCTGTTCAGTGAAAGTGTGTAAAATGGTAAATTCTAATGTTATCATGATGTGTTCAAATGTAATCTCGTAAAATGTAGTGTTGCTGATGAACTTGAATGAATCCAGTTTGAAGGAGATGTTTTCACAGCAACATAAATAGATATTACAGTGGGAATTAAGACCTATTTACAATAACTCTGAGCTGCTTATAATACATCCTTAAAAATACTAATAAGATTTGTTTTAATCATTATAATTCCAATCTTTTATTTCCTTAATCATTTCAATAGTGTGTCTTTATGAAGGAAAAAAAACACCATAAATGACTTTAACTCAGTAAAAGGACAAGTCTGATGGATGACAGACTTCAGAGTGGTTGAAATTATTTTCAGGACGGTGGAACAAAAAAGTCTGGAGCATTGTAGACCAGCTGCCAAAATCAAACAACAATATTGTTCATCAATGATCAGCAAAAAAAACACAATCAAGAATCTCTAAATGTTATATTTCCTTCCTTTTTTTCTTTTGTGCTGATCCGTGATCCGACCTGTGACTCCGATGCGATCCGTTGCACAACTAGCAGAGAGGGTTCCTCTAGCCCAGGGGTGGGCAAACTTTTTGGCTCAGGGGCCACATTGAATAAAAAAAATTGACAGACGGGCCGGGCCAGTATCAGATGGATGGAGAGTGTTTGTGTGAACCTGTCACGGGAGGACAATGTTTAGGACCCAAATGCAGACCACATGAGAGTATGAGTATCTGGTAAAACAGATCATTGGAGCCAAAGGGAAGGTGGGGAGCCTGTGGTCCGCCACAGGGGGTGCTGGGCGGTGGGAGACCCGTGGCTCTACACTGGACGACGGCGAGGCCGGCAGGGGGCGGCGTGAGAATATAACGTAAATGACTCAGCTTTTTTGTTCAACTCGCTGGTTAAATCTTCATCAATTTGTTCTACACGCCGAGTCACTGTTCTGAATTTTTCAAATTTGTTTTTGCTCTCTGGACATAAGAGACCTGCTGTTTCTACCATACATTATTTCAAAAAACTCTCCTTCAGAGAAAGGCTTGCTGGCTTTTGCTATTTTGAATGCTAGCAAAAAACTTGCCTTGGTGCTTGATTCTTGTATAGCAGTTTGGCGGAGAAAATATTTTGCTGACTCTTTAAATTGGCTGCCAACCTCTTAGCAGTAGCCGCCCGTTCTGTCGTTGACTGTTGGCTAGCATAGTTAGCATGCTTGGCGGAAAAGTGGCGGCTAATATTGTATTCTTTTAATACTGCAATGGTTTCTTGGCAAATAAGACATACTGCCTCTGATCGTACTTCGGTGAAAAAATACTTAGCAGTCCACTCACTAAAGACTCTGCACTCACTGTGGACTTGTCTTTTCTTGGGTCCACTCATTGTGACAGAAGGGATCACTGCAGGAGGATGGCAGGAGGCTGGCAGACAGAACCCTATATGTCACGTGACCTGAGCGCGCAGGGTGGCGCAGTTCCGTGGGTCGAATGTGGTTAGTGATGTTAGTTATACTGAGGAAAAATACTCTGCATGCAGCTGTCAGTTCATTTTACAACTCTAAAACTGTTGTAGTACAAACCCTGTCTCCAGCGACAGAAAGTGACTCATATTACCGTAATTCTTCTAAAGTTAACGCTTTACGCCATAATTAAAAAGGATTCTGACCGCTAAGAAGTGGAGCTTTTCAGTGTTTTGCGGTATATTACGGTAATAAAAATAAAAAAGTGTCGCCCTTGTCTGTGGGATCAGTGGGATAGGGGGTGGAATTGACCAGCGCAGCACAGCAAGTGTTGTGTGTCGCTCTAGTTCAGCAGAACACGGCAGGCAGCGGTCCGCACGGCGCGTAACAACTGCTGTAACGCCTCTCTGTTCCCGACTTGATTTTCCCAAAGCACGATGACTACAACAGACCAGCGTTGATGTTTCTTCATGCTTATTTATTGCACAGCGCTCTTTTAGGCTTTTCGTGCCTAAAAGAGCGCTGTGCAATAAATAAGCATGAAGAAACATCAACGCTGGTCTGTTGTGGTCATCGTGCTTCGGGAAACTGAACTTGGGAACGGAGAAGCGCTACAGCGGTCTTTACTATAACTTTTTTTTTTTTTTATGTTATAATAATTATAATACTCGGCGGGCCGGATTAAAATGCCCGTGGGCCGTAGTTTGCCCACCTCTGCTCTAGCCTAAAGCACAAGGCAATATCGCTTCATTTGTGCCATATAACTAAATCTACTCTCAGTTCTGTACACAGGATACATATGAAACCTCTGTGTAATTGTGCCTCACTTACTCAACAAACTTAGTTTGGAAAGTTCTCCCTGGAAAGTTTCTTCCTAAAAGCTCAAACAGTGGTTTCTGCAGTGGTTTCCCCGACAAAAAAACGTTGGAAGCCGTGTAAGCGCAGCCTTAATTCAATCTCTGGACTGGTGTTTGGTGTTGTGCTTTGGCAGCAGTCATTAATCATCTGCTTCGCCTGCAACGGCAACCCAGAAACCATGGATGTTTTTACATTTTTATTCGCTTGTTTTTCATCTCATATCATAGTTGATTATATTGTTAACTCCCAGGATTTGATTCAAAATGTTGTTTCAAAAGTTTGCTGTGGAAGCATATGAAAATTTAAGGACGGCTTTTTTCAAGCTGTAGAACTAGTCTAGTTGTTTCTAATGGACTAACTCTCTATTTCTCTCTATTTTCCCTCCACTGCTCTGTTGCCCCCCCTCCCCCGGGCTTTTTGTTCACCATGTTGTTGAGGGGAAATTAAGCTATCTGAGCTAACGATCTGGCTAACGGCCGTTAGCTCTTCAGTTTAGCTTGGTCTAATCAAAAAGTCCTATTGGTACCATGGACTCCTGTCTCACTGTTTGTAAACCTTTCTTTATCTGTGAAGTAGTTATTACTCCGACCGAGGAGGGAATGGTGTCCTCCATGTTGGTCTCTCTGCTTCGCAGTCCTTTCACAGGTCAGAACTATTTAAATGGTATGCTGTTCATTAAAAACACAAATTTGCTTCTTCACCAAAATGACTGTTATTGGAATTTTTTCTTGATACGACAAATCTGTTTGTCTTATTATTACAAAATGTCAATGTTAGGAGCAGTCTCTTCATGCTGATCAATGAGCAACTTTGCTTGTAAAAGGATTTGATGGATTGAAAATATTTTTCACCGTCAAACTTGATTCCCCAAGCTCCTAAATAAACACTGTGTGTGTGCTAATTAGACAGCTAATTATGAGTTTTGCAGATCTTTCGGTGCTATTATGGGGACATCTTTCTTGCTTTTCATCTTGTGAATGCCAGGAATTCAACATATGTTGCATCACCAGGATCAACCGTTGCATTAGGCATTGTCATTTAAATTTTTTTGAAATGACATGCACGTATAAATGTCTTAACTGATCTATTCAGAGGGAAAGAAAAAGAAAAAAGAATGGAAGAGGTCAATTTAAATATGTCAGACAAGGTAATTATCAGTCTTAGAAATGTACCTATATACTGTATGTTAACTAAAATTATATTAAAATGTAATTAATATAATAGGAAGGTAAACTACATGAGAAGTTATACAGAATGTAAAATAATTGTTCAAAATCAACAACCCTTCAGTAGGAACCAATGGAGGAACCAATGTGGCTTGAGAGCCACAGACAGTATCGGGAGACGGACCGTCGTGTTGTTTTTGGTCTTT
The DNA here is from genome assembly GCF_910589615.1 of Taurulus bubalis. Taxonomy (NCBI): domain Eukaryota; kingdom Metazoa; phylum Chordata; class Actinopteri; order Perciformes; family Cottidae; genus Taurulus; species Taurulus bubalis. Next base: position 22,492,806 of record NC_136593.1, on the reverse strand, counting down.
TCCTGAGATCTGTTGACTTTTATATTTGTTCTACAGCTGAGCTCAGGAATCATAAAAGATTAAAAAGTCAACGGCAAAGCCCCTGTACCAACAAGCCCCCGACCTACTTGTAGTTTTTGTGTTTCCACGAGCTAACTCAGGATTAATGTGTCGCAAATATAAAGTCGGTGTTCGATGAATTATACCACGTCTTTCAGATCCTTATCTTTGTAACAATGTAAGGTACCAATAAAAGAGTAAAACTCCACTGTTTGGTATCAAATTTGAAGCTTTTATCAATATCAAAGTATTTCCCACGATACCGAGCTGAGCCCTGCTGTTTGTTTTCTTTCTTCAGATCCGCAGAACGGAGAACAACACAGCCTGAGTGATGAGACTGGAAGAGGTTCTCCGGGTCTGTGGATGTTTCAAGCTCGTCTTGTCTTACCGAGGTGTGCGTTAGAATTTGGAATAAATGTATGATTCAGAAAGTGAGACGTACGCGTCAAAGAGCCTGGACCGACATGTACCTGCTGTATCAATCGGTATCCGTGCTGTTGCTCATACCTCGGTGTTGAGTTTGAGTCTGCGGACTCCCAGGTCCACCCCCGTGAAGCTCTCGTCAGCAGCGATGGTGTCAATCTTAATGAACTGGTTCTCCCGTACGGTCGAGCCCACTGCTCTGTCAGACTCGTAGTAGTACAGGTTGAAGGTTTCCTGTGGAATAAACAAGGTAGTAACAAATGCATTATTACCCGATGTACTCAAAGTACATCCAACATAAAGACAAGTGTAAATATGCCAAGAAGCTTTAGATGGACTGAAAACATCTCTGGTGGTGGTGTAAACTATTTTTTTTCTACTTTTGCAAAAAGGTCTGTCAGGTCTATATTTGGGATTTAAAATGAGCTCATAACTAGAGTTGTTCCCATACCAATATCAGGAATTGCCTCTGAACTAGCTCTACACACCTGTTGTTAAACACTCTTGTGTATCTTTTTTCCCCCCTGAAAATGTTACATTGTGAACAACTAATCTGTGTTGAAATTGAAATCTGCAGGAGGAAAGCTAGTTAACGTTAGCTACCAGCGGCTAGCAGCAGGCGGGCAGCACAGTCCTGCTTGACTAAAGAACGAAGCTGACAACTAATGTGAAAGAAGGTCGCAATAGAATTACATTATGATGCGTTCAAGCTGCGTTGAGCAAAAATTACAAATGGGGGAAGGTAAATTACGTTATCATGACGTGTCCAATAGATCTTTAAAATTTTATTTTTGGCAGCAAGCTTGAATAAAGGCAGTTATTGGAGATGTTTTTACAGCAATATAAAATATATATTATGACCTGTTAAACTTTCTAACAAGTAAATATTTAGATAAAAATACAATAACATTTTAAATTTTCTGTTTTTATGCAATTAAGTACTATAGAGGACAATAACAAAGTCAAAAGATAACATTTAAAATATTTGGCAGTTTACTCCGAATTTAAGTTGAAATTATTATTTGGGACAGTGGTCTGTTTACATGTATATTCATTTTAACACATTTGTGTCAGATTGGTACTCGGCATCAACCAATACGCACATTAAGGTATCAAAATGAATATGGGGAGCTATACTATATACCAGATACAGATATTGATTATATGGAACCATTGCTATTTTCACATTTTAAAAAAGTGAGCAAAATATCCAAAGTCATAATAGCACCATGTGAGTGTTACCTTGCAGGTTCCCAGTACTCCAGGCATGCTGTTGCAGTCTCTGAGGGTGAACTTGACCTCGATGTAGATCCTCCTCGCTCCGTCTCGGGGGAGCCAGGCCGTCCTCAGCCAGTTGTTCTGGCTGGGGCTCATCACGTTACAGACCTGATTACATGCACAGGAAGGGTTGTAATCTCCAGCAGCAACATACATAGTCAATAAAAACAAACATTATAGTCTGTAAGGGTTCCGTGTGTCTTCTTCTTATCATCTTTGTGATTTTGAAAGATGTCATTTCTTGTGCTGTATTTGTTTTGAAGAGCAGAGCACAGCCTAGCTCCTCCCAAAGCCCAGCCAGCAGTGAAACATATTGGCATTATATATTTTTGCCAACCACGTATACAGTGAATGTGGACGTTTATGTAGGACGGGTGATGGATTGGTCAAACAAACAGGACTTTCCCCGGGGCTGCCTTCAGTCGGTTCGTCAACTATTAGGTTGTTTTGGTCTTGGTTAATTTTTTTAAGGTTTTTTTTCATGCTCAATGACTTACTTAAGGATTTCTTTGGCCGAGGACAGCCCTAACTTTCACCCAGGAGGCCGCTGTTAGTGTGAAACCAAAAGTAAACCTTACGCTTGTTATCTAGCGTTGTTACGCTCTTTACATAACATTTTGTAAGAAAGTCCGCCAAGTTACATTTTTAAGGTTATGTTACATTGTTGTGTCATTAATATTATTGTATTATTTGAACTCAAATCATTATTTTTTTCTAACCCGAACCAAATATATATTTAGAATATGTATTTGTTTTAAAATACTGTTATCTGTCTGTTATTTACCATATATTTATTCTTTTTATTATATGTTTATTCTCTTATTCTATATCCATGTTTATTGTTATGCAACTTTTACCGAGTCAAATGTCTTGTACGTTCAACTAACCTGGCAATAAACACTTCTGATTCTCAATAGTTTTGTTACCTTAACATTAGCAACCGTTTCACAATTCATCCACGTGGCATTGTGTGCTTTTGCAAGAGTGACACAAGGCTGATATGAAACATATTTTTTGTTTGCAGAAATGTACAGTGCCAAAAAAATTCTGCCGACTGGGTTGCTTCACAACAGCTAATATATATTCAGGTGAGGGAGCCGGAGCTGACATGAAGATGAACCTCCACTCAGAGTGGTAGACTGGGAGAAAAGTGTTGCTTAAATCATAAAGTGCTTCCTGCTTTGTGTCTACAGACAAATATTGTGACATATTGTAACCGAACTGGACCCAGTGTCACACAATATCAAATGCAGTGTAGGTTCTAAACACTGACATTTGACCAACTTATGATGACGTGGAAGTTACTTTCTATGCCAATGTTATAATGCTCCACATGCATGTGTAACACTGGTTCAGCATTTTAGAAATACACAAGCAACATGTCCTGGCCTTCTATCTGCTCACACTGACGACACTGAAGTCCTTTTTGTTCTGTGCTTTGCTGGTTGTAGCGACTTGGCTGGATGACCTACAATTAAAGAACACTTTTGATATTTTATTGGCTGTTTCTAGGAGAAAAAAAATCCCGGGAATGACTCAAACCATTTTTAAATACATTTCTTATTCATCACTTAATCAAGCGTCCCCCTCCCACCCAGAGTTTTATTGGAGAACACTTTGTGCTGTACTCCTGACCTTACCAACCTAATGAAAACTTTGCCAGACATCAATAACTTCCGTTGTTATTGATTGACTCGTGATTCATATTCATATTTTTGCCATCACTTGTGGGTGGACAGAAAGATGCTCCCTTTTATTGAAGCTGTTAAGACTTATTTGCACTTCAACTTATTATTACTGGCCAACAGGGAGCTGGCCCGGAGGCTACCTTTGCTTATAATGGTGATATGAGTGATATTCGATGCATCAGTGTGTGCCGTTGTTCGTTCAGGTCAGACCGGCATTCGTGGAGTTGTGACGGTGCTTGGGGGAACGAGGGAGGGCCTTGTAAAAGTTGTAGCTCCGGGGGCCATGGTACTTTAATGCGGCCTTGGTTCATATGTCAGAACAAATTTTAAAGTAAAAGAAATGTCCATTGCAATTTCCTAGAGCCCAAAGTGAAGTCTTTAAATTACTTATATTGTTCAGCCAACAGTCCAACTGTCAAAGGCATTACTTTACTACACTGAGAAAACCTGCAAACTTTTAAGAAGCTGAAACTACAGAATTGTTGCTATCATCTGTAAATCAATAAGACAATATCATTTAACACCGAGCTCTGAATAAACAATTGTCAGAGACCATTATTTGTGTCGAGTCAAAATGTCCTGGGATTTAGTTTGGGGACTTGGACTCATGCCCTGGCCGCCATATGTGATATCATTTTAATGAGTTGAGGATTATTCTGTGTTCTTAAACAAACCCGCCTGCTCATAGCAACAACCATTATACACACCGATGTATGACCTTGAAAAATTACTAATTTACCATAACTTTTGTTCACCAGCAAGAATTGTTGCATAATCTTTATTTTGTATAATTTTATGAAAATGACTACCATATAATCCAACAAATATAAAATAATAACTGGAGATTAATTATCCAGTTTGTGTTTTTAAATAATTCAGTTTCCCAGAGATCAAAGTGATATATTCCACTTCCTGTAATAATCAACGTTACACACCTGGTACGTGTGGATGGGGCTGAAGTACTCGTCCATCTCGTTAATGGCGTCCCACTGTGCAGAGAGGAAACAAAAGAAAACATTCTTGGGGTCAGTCACATGTTCAGCTCCACGTTTTTTTGTTTTTTTTACAGATTCATATGCAGCAAATCACTCGGCTGCCGGCTATATTTCCCACGTGACTCCCTCCCTAACCGCCTCGGAAGATTATTAGTTTTGACATCAAATGAAACATGTGACGACTCCCTGTCTCACAGGCGGCAGCCGTCGTAGCGTGGCAGGTGTTACGGTACGCTACACTTATCTCTCTCAGCAGACGGAACGCTACGGTTCAAGTTCCCTTGTCCACAGTAGCGATGCACACATTTTAACTTTGTTAAATTAAATCTCCTCAGTCAAATTCTTTGTCTAAAAATCTCAATCAAACACTGTTAAACTTTAGATTAATGCTTGAAATATGCTAACGTTATTCTCTCCGGGAGAGCTGCCGTCAACTCATGCAATCACGTGTTCTACATTCCAGCATGTTGGAATTCACTTCATGTAATTCCATCGGGACACATTTTCCTTTAATGAGATGCCCCTTATGTATGTGATTAGATTTACATTGTTTGTCGAGTGCCGCCAGCGGGCCAATAATAGCGTTACGAGGAGGAACGGTAAATGTGTTGGTAATTCGAAATGTGTTAATGTGCGTTACACTTCCCTGCACCTCCTAGCGCACGGCCAGCACCCAGAGGAAGGTCACTCCCGACCCCTCTGAGTGTATTGTGGTGAGATATAAGATGCACTCCCAAATACTTTCATCTACAGATGGGGAGTGCGGGAAATGGCCAGATGTTATGTAGTTTGAATGCATCGGTTTGTATGTCCACAGGTACGCTTTTTGCAATGAAGGCCAAGATTACATTTCATTTAGCTCACGCTTTACAATAAGTGCATTCAAACATGAGTACAAACTCGAACAACGAGAATCAAGAAAGTACAATTTCTTCAATAAAGTTAAACTACAAAGTGCTATCAGTAAGTACCATTTAAGTGCTACTAAAGTGCTACTACGGTGCTACTTTCCTAATTCAAGGTATAGTCGAAAAAGATGTGTTTTTATTTTGCGACCGAAGATGACTGAAAATCATCTGCTCTCCATGGACACATAAAAAGAAAAAACATCCACTACACTATAACAAAAGGTTCTGTAGTCGAATCAAGACATCAAACTTCATTACTTAATTCAAGTCATATGATCATCTGCTTCTGTTTTTTTACCTTTCACAATAAAGGCACATAAACACTGTTACTGTTAAGCAGAGGGAACTCAGAACAGAGCATTTTGTTGAAAGGAAACTCAATAAGATAGCTTACGGTAACTTAAGCTGACGCGGCTCTGGGTCAATAGGATCTCGGTGTTTGAGTCGCTACTGACACTTTTATTAATAAAGTGCTGCAACTGTTGCAAAAAATATTCAAAAGCAAGTATTTCGTTTTTTTACGTTTATTTTTCAAAGCCTTTAATTCCAAATCAGTATAGGATTTTTTCTTTTTATAACTCTCGCGAAAGGGAGTTCCAACACACATGTTCAGTGTTTGAGATGATTTCAGTTTTTAACCATTCGGATGTATGGATGGCTAATTTATCAGAATAAAAACCAGGTAAAAACAGTGTAGCCTAATTTTCCTTTAAAAACATCCAATCAAACTTGTTAAAGTTTCCTGCTTTGCTCCTCGACAACGTACTGCCGCTAGCAAACATTGTACACTTTCTACTTATGGTTTTCATTGTCAGTGCAAATCCAGTTGCACGGTTACATGCTGCATTTGGATGTCAGGGGGGGAAATAACATACTCTCCCGCTCCTGTATTGGAATGACCCACCACGGCTCAGTCAAAGAGGAAATAAGAAAATTCTGTCAACTGGCTTTATTCACAGTAACATAGGGACTCAATTGCACGGTGTCAAAAGTTCATGCAAACAGCTCAACCCAAACTCCAGGAGATTGAGAGCAGCTTTCTTTCCCTTCTCTATACCTGTAAAAAAAAAACAGTCCAATCCATTTTACCCAGGGGCCCCCGAAAACACTAAGACCAGCCCTGTGTGTTGATGTAAAGCAGGCCGGTGCAGGAAAAGAGAAAGGTCCTTGTTTCGGGGATTAAAAAGAATACACAAAATGAAAAATAAATATCTCAGTGGGCGTAAATAGAACCAGTGACTCACTCTGTGCCAAACTATATGACTTCCTCCTCCTCTACCGAGAGAAGAGCAGTTCTATCAATCTCCCAATAAATGTCGACCTTCGACAACATGCCGCATTGATTATTTCGTCTCAGTGTAAACATAGCCAATCTGTGTGTGTGTATAAATAGCAGGACACACACATGTGTTTAACCCCGGTGTTACCCATGAGCCTCCAGGGTTTGTGCGATGCTCGCGCGAGCGGCGGAGTAATTGAAAGGGAAAACGTCGACCCCGGGAAGCTTTTGGGGCCGCGCCCGGCTGAACTCGGCCTCGGATAAGACGACTGAGCTCTGTATGGAAGCCCTCCAAGTCCTCTCCTCAGCCTCGACTCGTCCTCCCCCCGATCCCCTCACACACACACACACACACACACACACTCCCCGAGGCACCGCCAGCCAAAAACCACTGGGATAATTAAGATGTAGGAAGTCTCACCCTTCCCTCCCTTCCTCATCCTCTCATCTTTATCTGCTAAATTGAAACCGTCCTTGAACTTGTGAGGACCTCAGCTAATTAGTGGGGTGTATAACCTCTCTATCGCCCTCATTATTCCCGTCTTGCCATCGCTGCACTATCCACCTTTTTTTTTTTTTGGAGGGGGTGGGGGGGGGGAATCTTACGATTTTTTTTTATATGTAATTTTTTACGGGAGGGAAAAATCCCAGCAGCTTAAGAGCAGATTGTCAGGAATTCCCGAGCAGGGAGGGGATAAGATTATTGTTTAGTCTTGTAAATAATGGGAAAAAAGTATTGCTCATTCTCAGCAGACATCCAGGGAAGAAGAAGAAGTCGGAGAGATTCAGCGGGGCGTTTTTATCTCGTGAGAGCACGATAAGAGAGTTCTCTATCGCGGCGACAACAGAAACGCAGTGCTTCACGGAGCGGCCCACTGACAGTGCAGTGTGGGTGTGTGCAGATATGTATGTAAGACAGAGAGAGAGAGAGGGAGAGTTAAGTATGACCGAGAGAGAGAGGATGAGACATTAATTGGCTGTAAACTGAACATCTGTTTCCTTGCCTGTCAAGTCATCGGATCTTTCATCAGGAGAAATCAAAGACATAAAACTGTTCCCTCATACACCCAGTAACATAACACCTGATGCAAATGTACTGCGTGTACACATTAGTACAAGAATAGGTATATATACTGGATGTTTCCATTATCTCCAAACCATGTCCAGACTTTTTTAAGCTGAGCTCTACAAATTGGTTTCAGGTTTGATTACATTTTTAAAAGACAGCATAGACAGTATCCATTAGCACTAAATGTTGGCCAAAAAAAAGTAATTGGCTTTACTTTGTATTTACAATTACAATTTTTTCATTACAATTTTTGTTAAAACAGTGTGTAGATGGTACTGACCGATTTTTGTATTGACTCGACAGCATCCCTGAGCCCGGCCCCCTTGTGTAATGCCCTTTACCTCACAAATCAGGAGTTGGAGCTGGGAATGACGAGTCGATTGCATTCCAGCACAACAAGTTGGAAAACTCAATGGGGTTTGCTCCAGCCGGGTTTGCCAGTTGATAACAACGCATTACGCCGGTATTTTGCGTATACAAACACATCCACGGATAGAAGTTGGGCAGTATTGTCCAAAGGCTAAGGGCATTATGTTGCAAAATGATTGCCATGTTTTATTACTCAAATGAAATGTTCCTGTCTTTGATTGCTAGTTTTATGACATTCTGAAAGGGCATCGCGCACCTGCGTTTTCACTCGCTGATTAATGCACTGCTTGGGTTCAAATGTGGCGTCACTAAACTATGTACCAGTAATGATGATAAGGTTGTCCCGCCCTCCCAGCTGCAACAAAGCTAACAGAGAGTGAGGGAGATGTCAATCAAGCAAAGACTGTACATGCCCACATAGTCCTGAGAAGACGTCTAACCAGGCCCAATAAGTGCCACTGTGTGTAGGTGTACTCTGGGTAGGTTTTACTATGTGTCAATGGGTCAAACAAACACAGGACTTTCACCCAGGAGGCCACTGTTTGTGTCCAAAAGTCAAATTTGAGTTATTTAAGCCAAGTCATGGACAACATCACATAGGGAATGTCACGTTAACTTCCTTTAACCTAGACCATGATCTTTGTCTTGACCTGAAACAAGTAGTTCTGTTATATACTGTAGAACAGTCTTAAACGTTGTTTTGGGAGTCAATGGAAAACTACCTTTTCCGTCGGTTAGGTATGAGGATGTGTTGTTCCCCAAGTGACCTGATATTATTACTGTTATCGTCCCTATCTTTACTACATAAAATACAAACACAGACCGATGATGACGGGTGATAGTTTTCTTGCTAATTGCGTTTCTGATCGGGATGTTCTGGGGTCAAGAAGTCAAGCTGCTGCTCAGCCTCCTCTTTGGCAATTAACGTACCACGTCTGATCCGCGTTCCTCGATTCCTCCCATTCTCCACGCAGCCCGTCTCTCTTTAATCTCAATCTCTTTTGTTTTATTCAGACCGTTTAGTGTTTCCACTTATGACAAAAGAAGTTGCCATCCGAGTTGCCTGAAGATCAGAGAACGCTGATGTTGAGCAGAATGAAAGTGGTTTGTTTTTTGGTCTAAATCTCGGGGTCTACTCGTACGAGACCCGAGGCCCTGAAGCATGAAATCAATTTCTGTCTATTCATAACATGATATGAAAGAGAGTGGGGTGCCAAAGCAGATGAAAGGGAGACTGAAAGACTGATTAACAAATACAGAGAGGAACCTGGTTGAAAAGATGATTATGTGCCGCTGGTGGGAGAGGACAATAGAAAGTGTTTAAGGCTCTATTCATCCCTGTTGTTTCTGAGGAAGATGAAGGTAGCTGCGCGTTTAGACGGTAACGTTTCTTGCAGTGAGTCTGATGTGCTGATGGGAAATGTTTCCTGCTCAACTTTCACATCCTATACACGTTGCATTTCTTGCAAGATTCGCCCCGAGGCCTTCCAGACCACACAAACAAACACGTTATTGCATTTACCAACTTTTCCAATTAAAAAATAAAACAAACTGGCTGACAAAAATGACACACAAGTTACACTCAGCCGGTTGGTATGAATGACCTTCACTGTCTTTACTTGTCTTATATTTGTCTCATCATACAGAAGCCTCAATAATATATACAATAGGCACATCTAATGTCATAAACACTGAAATTAAATTAAAACAGTCATATTCAATCGTGTTTGGGTGACAGGGCCGGGGTGACAATTTACTGCTATGTGACAGCTGTTGTTAATTCATGTGCAGAAAATTCTTCTCGTCAGAGTCTTTGTATCATTACCGTCAAATGGATTTTTAATATAGAGCAGTAGGCGGTGGGTGAGCATATGGAACTGGCTAATTGGTTCTTAGCTTTTATATTAAAAAACACTAATAAATAGTAATACAAAAATAGTTCTCATAGACTGCAAGATACTTTTAGAAAAGCTTCTTATTCAAATGAAAACAGCTTTTGTGACATAACTTTAAATAAATAAAAAGTTTAGCTTCACCTTCAGGTCTGAGCCTGAAAGAGTTAGAGTTAGCAAGCTAATGTTAGCTAGCTAACTCACAGCTAGCTAACTCGCCAGCAAGCTAACGTTAGCTAGCTAACTAGCCAGCTGCTAAATGAGTAAAATGTGGCCCCATAATCAGTCATTATCACGGACTCACCAGATTTCGTGAGGCTCATGCTGTGCTGTGATTGTGACTCTGGTTACGATACTACCTCGACATTAACCTTGCGAGATTAGAGCTGATTTAAAACTGTAGATGGCGTGTTGAACTATTTTCAACTGTGAAATGTAGAATTTTATACAATTTGGTAAGAGATGTCAAAATGAACACCAGCATTGATGTTTTTCATCACTTTGCAGTCACGGCACACATCATTTAGTTTCTAGGAGGGCCTTGAATCCGTTTTTTTCGAAGATCAGGTATACACTTTGATGCTTAACTTGACAATGTGGACGCAAAGTCCTAAAAGCGCTGTGAATTGATCCATTACAGCTATGAGCTCACACGTCAAAAGAGCCATCTCCGTGACAAAAAGAGCAAATGGCATCCTCTGATGAACACCGTTTTAACAGTTGGAATTGTTTTGTCACACTGCTAAAGAGATAACTCAGTTTATACAGGAAATGTATGATTACATTACCTCAGAGAAGATTATCTATATTCACTAATAATAACAACGGGAAGGTCAAAGGTCCTCCTCATACATTTCTGTGGAATCCAATAACCAATCAGTCCAATAACTAATGTAATACCTGTCAGGCTTCAGGTTATGGGACAATCCGATCTCTGGTAATCCATTACTACCACTCTATTTTGCCGCCTTTGTCTCGCATTCAAGCGTCCATACGCTGCAGACAACTCATGTTTTAGGAGGAGAGGCGTCAAAAGAAAGACAAAGCCGAAGCCTGGTGTCCTGTTTGAGAGATCTCATTTCAGATTAGTATGTTTGATGGAGGTTTTCTTTAGAACTCAAAGAGTGAGAGAGAGAGAGAGGGAAAGGATGATGAAGATAGAGTTGCTGGTGTGTGATAGCTGTGACACACACGCAGTGTGTTCACTGGTGGCATTTCCAGGCTTAGCGCTGGGCTCCGTGTGAAGTAACAGTAACAGGTCTGCATATTAACTCAGTCGGAAATATTAGGCTGTGCCCAACACCTTTCTGCCTCTTATAATATCAGCCACACAACAAGTACAGACTTAATAACGTTGCTTCTCCGTGTGTGTGTGTGTGTGTGTGTGTGTGTGTGCGTGTGGGCGTGTGTGTGCACGTGTCTTGTCTTGTCTGTTGGCTCTTTGACAGCGATAACCTTTCTGGAATAGGAGTGTTAATTGCACTGGTCTGGGATCAGTGGGGGAGACGGTGTAATGTCTATTCTGAGATTCAATTTTTTTATTGTGTGTGTGTGTGTGTGTGTGTGTGTGTAGGGGGGGTAGAGAGGCAAAGTATTGCACCTTCACGTGTCGCCCGTGGGACCTGATTATGGGGAAAAAATATGTTTGGTGAACAGCGAGGGACAAATCATTTTGTGATCTTGTTTGAATCGTTCCATGAGGTGCGCATGTGAGGCGCTTACGTAAAAACATTTGGTTCTGTGTGAAACCGCTCAGTGGACTACATCTCCCAACACGCACGGCGTACGTCACATGATACAAGCGCACAGAACAGTAGTATATGGAAACTGTGGGGCGTGACCCTCTAGTGGGACGTGGAGGTATTTCAGGTGGGGCGTGGGGGCGGGGGAGATGCAGATTCTTAAAATATATATATTTTTTCATAATCCTTTATAAATCCCACAGTGGGGAAATTACTCTCTGCATTTTACCCATCCTTAGTAATTAAGGAGCAGTGTGCTGCTGTGAAGCACTGGGGCTTCAGTGTCTTGCTCAAGGACACTTCAACATGAAACTATGGAGAGAACAGGGATCGGACCGGCTACCTTGTGGTTTCAGGACGAACACTCCCCACACTACATGATAACTTTATAGAGTACAAAAGTACAAAGTACACAGACATAAAACGTCATTAATAAATACATATTTTTAGAGGAGAGCAGCTCACTGCAGCCACTAATACTGATACAACTGATGGCTCACACATCTGCACTCATTTTGTTTTGCACAGGTTGAACATTATTGTTATCTTGAAAATATATTTAGTGCAAAACAGGTTATTTGCAGCCACAATAGGTCATTTGTTTGCCAAATATTAGTTATTTTTTGCACAGATAGAACTTGATTTGGATTGTTCTAACAGAGTGATTGCACATGGTATTAGTTTTTGTCTGATGAAGCAATCTGGTTTACTTGAAAGGGATGTCAATTTTCTTTATTCTATTATTTGAAAAAGCACGGATGACGGAGTCACAAAAAGTTGGACCATTATGTTACAATTTTGTTGGGGCGGTGGGGCCCGAACATTTTTCTTCCTCCAAAGTGAGGCCTGACAGAAAAGGTTTGAGAACCACTGCGTTAGCGGATGAATTTAGTTCTGTGTGAGCAACGTTCTTGATGTGCAAAATTTCAACAAACATCATACGTGTAATTCTTGGCAGAATTCAATTGAAATCCAAAAGTTATTCGTCTCTAGCCGTTGACGTTTACATATTCTTTCAGAAATATGGTGATCCACCAGAAGGGTGCGGGACCAGGCGGCAACCTCCAGTTCTGCCGAGTGAAGCCAATGAGGAAGTGTCTTAAAACTTGCATTATCTCTACTGGCCAGTCTGCTCCGGTTGCAAAAATAAGTCTGATTGATGACTCTACTTCTCTCTTGATTTATTCCCTCAGTACACATTGTAAACATGAGTTTATGGTCTCAATCTTTTGTTTCAAGTCTTCTTCAATACAGTAGGATGTTAATTTAGTACAGTATGGTCCATTTAGAGTAAAACAGACCATCTACCAGAGCAGCGTGTGGCATCACTACGTCACTCCTCAGCCTTCCAAATAAGGTTAACGTTCTTTCATCGGTTGCAAAACAGACAAGATGGCGACGGCTAAATCGGCAAACTCAAGGCTTCAAAACGTCAGTCCACAAACCAATGGGTGACGTCACGATGACTACATCTACTTCTACAGTCAACGGGCGGGACTTTATTAGCATTTATAGGAAAAATCTAAATGTTGAAAGTAATTTTTATGGTGCTTTCCTTTTTTTCTTAGTTATAGCTATAAGGGAACTTAGTTAGCTCGGTAGCTAGTGCAACAGCTCACAGGACTGTACGAGCCTCAAAGAAGCTACAAATTTCAAATCATCTCATTCCAAGCCGAACATCCCGGCAGCAGAATGGAGCCGTCTATCAAACCCCGGCAAAGGCCGAGGCGGTCTGTCCGCCACGAAGCTCTCATTCAACAAGCTGGCCAGCTTCTCCTCAGGCGACTGATCGGTAAATCCAAACCGGGATCATGCTAGCTTCGGCTGGGCTTTTTGAGACGGCCCAACTCCTTCTACCAACCCACCTGCGAACACACACAGACAGACACACACACACACACACACACACACACACACACACACACTCACACTCCTATACCGGTCTTACAGACGCCACATCCAGCCGCTCCGGTGATCCAGTGCCCGGAGCATATCTTTGCCTTCACCTGGGGGGGTTTATTAAGTGAGATGGTTCCACTGCAGAGGTGTATTGCCAGCAGCCGCCGTCTCGTGGGAGCGATTACGCCACAGCGGACGGTCATCGGGGGAGCAGCACAGGTTCAAGGACTAGCAGGTGTGTTACAGAAGTGTTTATTCAGATCTGCTGAGAGCAGCAGAAAGAAACGTAAAACCAAACGAAAGTTTGTCAGAGCTGATTTCAACACAACTTGAGTCAGTTTTAAAAGGTTTAAGAATTCACAAATTATTATCATTATCCTAATAATTAACAAGCTGCTCAATGACTGATCAATTAACAGTTTACTAAAAGTCAACTAAAACTAAAATTAAACTAAACTAAAACTAAAATTACGTCAAAGCTTTCAGTTTGTACGGCAGTACCTCAGTGTCTCATTTGTGTTTCATTGCTTTGTCGCGTCACTTTTCGCTCTCACCCCCAAAAATTTAAAATGTCGTCCTCTCCGCTGTATAAAGTCTGAATCTGGACAGTTTCTTTTTCCCCGTGAAACGATGAGAAATGAGCGTTCTCTTCAACCTTGCTGGATGAAGTCGAAGTGGAACGAACGCTCCAATTTGGAGAAAAACATCTGGATCGCCTCGTTTGTCATATAAACTGACAAGATAATTGCAACGATAAAAACATAATTCAAAAATTGGGTATGATAGTGTGATCAGAGACAGATTAAGGTGGTTTGGGGCCCATGGGCTTGTACTACCAATTCAAAGAGTCATTCAAGGAGATGTTTTGGAGGGAATAAGCCCCAAAATATCTCCCTTGTGATGTGGGCAGGGTGCACGGACCTAAACACACAGGAAGAAGGGTGCCTGTCAGAATGAGTCTCTGTAGGCCAGTGAACACGTAGGATACGTGAGAAAAATGTATGAAGACGTCACAGTGCTGCTCAAAGGCTCCCGGCAGCTACCGAAGCTACTTTTAAAAAGGTGGAATGTTTTCTCGCACATTCGCGTCAGGAATCCAACAACACACCTTCAATTGTCAGGATGACGACTTTGACCACTGTGTTAGTTTTTTATTTGGCTCTTTTACGTGACGTACGCTTTCGTGATGATTGCATCTGCGAGAGTTGTTCAAGTTTAAATCTTCTTTTTTTCCTAGCAAGCCCCCGACTGGTAACAAAATGATGATCTTATTATGAATGTGAGAAAAATGATTAAATTGTAGGTTTAAATAAAATGTCACAGTTGCTGAGTCTAAATAAATGCTCTAACTTCCGTTTCACTGTGAGTGAGAACCAGCAGTGGGGGACACCGTCAGTGGATACAGCGAGAAATATGCAAAGAAAAAGGTGTGTGTGTCTGTGTGTGTGTGTGTGTGTCAGAGTCAGAGGAAGTAACAGGGAGCTGGAGAAATAGTTAGAAATGGCAACAGACTGTGGGCTTTTGACACTTCAGCTCATCCACATCATGGCTTCCACTGCCTACGTTAATCATCACATACACGCACGCGCACGCACGCACACACACACACACGTATGCGTACACACACACTACCTGTACTGTCAGCCGTATCGATTGCTGGGTGGCCGGTGGATGAACCTGTCATGGCCAACATAGATCGGACTGGAGGATAATGAAGTCTTCCTGCCCTATCTGACAAGCTCCAAGAGAAAGTGTGTGTGTGTGTGTGAGAGAGAGTGAAAAAACTGGAAAGATGCTCCCAGGACAGCCCACGGGCGTTCTAAGCATTGCCTGAATAAATTGGATGGAAAGAAGGCCCCTTGTGAGTGGAAGACGTGATCTGTCATGGTGTCATCCAAACGAGACTCGTATGAAGGGAGAGGTCAGAGCGCTAATAAAGACCTCTCACACACACACACACACACACACACACACACACACACACACACACACACACACACACACACCACTGATTGAACAGTAAGTGCTAGCTGACAGTCTTCAGCTATTTTCCTGGAAACATTTTAATCTCGTCGTAACATTGCAAAAAAAAAAAATCTGCCTCTCTCTCTCTCTCTCTCTCTCAACATCCATCTTTCATGAGCATGAGCTCACAGCCTGATGATGTCTCTGTCTCTTTCTCCCCCAGTTCGGTGTTGTAAAGCGAGTTACTGCCTTGATTGGTAAAGAAAAAAGGCTGCTGTTATTCTATATTTATCATATTGCCGGGGGAAAAAAAAACAATCCCACGAAAATGCCAAAACCAGCGCTGTGTTAGCGCGTTCCCATGCCGTCTCTGCCCGGCCGGTGGCTCTCAGCCCCGAGCCCATTCATAAATCTTTAAAAAACATCCTGATGTATGTAGTTTGAAGAGGCTCACTGATTTCCCCCAAAACATCTGGCCACTGTAGTTTTGAAGCATGCACTACTCAAACAGGAGGATATGGATCATGACTTTTTTCCGGACTACTTTCAGCCGTGGATTGATGCACAGTTGGTGTTCCATTGGGTATTTAGGGCGGCGGGACACATGTTTGATGGTGTTCGCAACATTTACACATGCAGCGGACACGAGGCAACAGCAGTTAACTTTTACCAAAGCCAGTCAGGAAAAGAGAGAAAACATCTGTTCCTTCAGTGTCGTTCTTTGCTCTTCTTTCAATAAAGTAATGCTCTCACACGCTCGCGTCTGTCTGTTTTGACTTTGCCGGTTCATCTACCTGCATGTCTTTTATCTGTGTTTGACTGTTGTGCACGCATTTTAAAAGCGTCAACATTTTATAATCCTTGTATATTTAATCTTGTTTCTGTTTTTAGGTTTGTTTTGTTTTTTTAACATCTGCCTCTCAGGACTAAAGATGGAAAATAGCCTCTTGGCTAAGTCTGGCACGTTTAAAATAAATGTCCCCTTATTAAAATAAACCATTTGAACTGGTAGCACTGACGCTTCTGCAGCATCTGTGCTAACCTCCTTAGGAGCCGCCACTGCTCTTTAGAATGCACAGTGGCCTCCGTTTCTGTGTGAGCTGAGACATCTTGATTGTAAAGTAAACTCTATGGCAATTAAACATTTTGTTCAGCAAAATAATCCTCACAGATGAATTCCACTTTCATGATTTATGAAGCGTAAATGCAAAGAAACGCTACAACAAGGCAATAAACAAACTCCGGTCACATGACTTCACACCAAACCCCCAAAAATCCTCATTCATTTATAATGTGTTATTGTTTGTCAATTGTTTTGTTTATTCACCTGGCATACTGAACTGGTTTAGTAGATCAATGTTTGGTGACAGCGAGGGGAGCAGCCTGCGGTTGCGTTGATGTATTTCTGTGCTTTCAGGCGAGTAAAAGTGGTGAAAACTGCATAAAAGTAGTGACACAGATGTATCATAACTGTGAGAATGACTGTAAGAAATGCAAATATGAGCACTTATCGGAGTTTTGAGAGTTGACAACGTGTCCGGGGTCAGGTGCACCTAGCTAGAACCCCGCTAACGAGAAAGCTAGTATGCTAACCACCTGTAGCCTGTGAGCGTTATGTGACTGTGCAGAATGAGTCAGTACAAGCGGACATGTTCTATGTATATGTGTATAAGAGAAGAGAGTGTTAATTATTCAGTAGACCAAAACAGCCTGCAGCAGGCAGTAAAGACGTTCTTTGAAACTCATGCACGCCTGGATGTCCTTTGTGTACTAGTGTGCAACATTGGGACGGAAAGAGAATAAAACATAAAAAAGTCTTTAACATACATTGCCCACCCCAGCATTAATATCAAAATATTGAGTCAGCGCAGCTTTGAAGACGCTATACAGTATGTCTAAATGCAACGAGAATTCATCCGACGAGGAGTACAATGAAAAGATAAACAGTTGCCTGAGCTGCGGAAGAGGGAAGAGGGAAATGTCCGTCTCCGACCCCGACCCCTGTCCACCGTCCGAAAATGACTTCCCATTCAGGAAACTTCACGCTGATAATTTTAATCCATCTTCCTCCAGCAGGGACTTGACACTTATTCCGCTTGTATTCCCCGTGGACAACCTCTCCATCTATTTCCTCCTACGCTCGCTCACTCACCTTTGCCCTGCTGTCTCGCTCACTAACAGGGACATACATGCGAGTCCCCTTCCCGAACAACGCTTCACTGTAAAGATGACAAATAAAAAACGCAGGATAACAGCAGGGCCAGGTTTGATGTATTTATAGCAACAATAGATTGTGCGTGATGTTGCAGAATCCAAACTTCTCGCCAGCTTTTTCCGATCCAATGTAGAACACACGCAAGCACCAAACCACAACAGCTTCGCTTCAACATTCGCCGGGCGACGGAAATCTTTTCCTTCCTCTGCAGCTGCATTTTCTCGACCTAAGACCATCAAAGAAGCCGCCGCCGCCGCGGCCGCCGCCTGGAGAAGAAGGCAGCTGAAGAACTGATGCTGCTAGCATGGCACATTCATAACGCCTCAAACTGTCGGGATGGCAAAAAAAAAGACCTTATATGTTGACCGTGTGTGTGTGTGTGTGTGTGTGAGACAGAGTGTGAGCGAGTTAGAAGCTGTCAAAACATCCATTTATCAAAGAGCCCATGAGGTCTCAGAGATGTGTTTCTCTCTCGTACACACACACTACATTTACATGTACAAAAGATTCAGGATTTTTGCCCTCATTTACAAAAATAAAGACATTATTCCTACTAAGCAGTTCATATGGCTAATAAAGATAAATAATATCGAATATCTGGGTTTTTATGTCTCAATCGGAGGTCTAATTCAGAATATCCAAATGGAATATGATGTTTACATGAACCAAATACAATTCAGAATATTTAGCTTTTCTGGAAAATAGTGGAATATGAGTGTGATTGTGAATTTGGTCAAATTGTGTTTAATTAAAATAAAAAGTTCACATGTACTGAAGTCCATCTCAACTCAATATGCACATGCCATATGGATCTTTTTAAAGATATATGTGTTGCAGTTAATCTGAACAATGCTGTGATCACCCAGCTGTGCAGTTGCCCTCGGCTCGATGGCTCGGACTATTGTCATGAAATTAAAATCCAAACTTATTCCTCGGTGTTTTTTGCATCGTCATATAGC
Source organism: Taurulus bubalis (assembly GCF_910589615.1). NCBI lineage: Eukaryota > Metazoa > Chordata > Actinopteri > Perciformes > Cottidae > Taurulus > Taurulus bubalis. The sequence goes on along the minus strand of NC_136593.1, from coordinate 22,474,086 downwards.
GAACACATCTTGAGTTGTGAACATCTATGCTAAGCTATACTTTGAGTTGAATGAAACCATAAAGTGTTGTCTTTAGCAGTGCCAATAGGTACTTCTCTGGTTTCCACTCGGCGGAAAAAACTGAAAACAGAGTCAACAACAAAGGGCTGCTGCCCGTTCTGATAGCCTGTCTGAGGAATCCTTTTGAAAGCCTCGTTATTGAGCTGAAAACATAGCCGGGCTACGATGGCGCTCACTCCTCCGAGTGAATGGACCCTCCCACGTGGAGGAGAGCACTTCCTCCAGCATATCGACTTACTCACACTGCAGATGAACGGCTGTCTCCACGCAAGCTATCTAAGTTCTGTGTCTGAGCCGTAATGTGTAGCCGTGAGGAGCGCAGTCATCTGATCTCAGGCCAGTCACAGGCATCTGGCCAGTTGTTCGCTTTTTCATATGATCCATGAACATTTAGTGTTTCTCTCACGGTTTGACTTTTAAAGTTATCATTTAATAAGTGAATACAGCTTGCGACTTAAGTCAACTCCTTTTTAACAGGTGGCCAACTCTGTGCGCGAGAGAAGACGCATTTAGTGTGAAGAATGGGACGTATTTATGTCTCGTCATCTTTGTGTTGGGAGAAGCGAAGAGGCAGTTTCTCCTGTGACCCTTCTGAACTCTGTGACTTTGGCTAATGGCTACTTTGACTGTGTATAAAGTCATATAGCGGGCGGCTGCCAAGGACAGTACAAGGAGTGCCATGTTTTTCTTTTTAAAGTTTGGTAACAACTTAAAAGGTGTAATATTTATTGATTATTATTTATTGTTAGAGGTATCTTATCAACTGCATGTGACGAGGTTAAACTGTAGTCGTCATGTCACAGATGTTAATGTATTGTGATTCTTGTTGTGTTTTTTTTCCAAATAACTGTAAATTGAGAAATTGAGTGTGTGGACCGAGCAGAGGTGAAATGCTATTTCTTTAAATCGTGTGGCTAGACATTGCACATCACACCTTGAATGCACAGAGGAGTGATTTTGTACACATCCTCAGCAACTAAGTAGCAACTGGGTAGTTACATGAATCTTCACCTTCAAAGATAAATGTAGCCATTATTTGCCCCTGTAGACTCACTTCAGCATCAGCACAAAAAAAAGCTGTCTGTGAGAACAAAAACATCGCGCGGCTCATTTTTCGCCTCCCTCAGAATCTCGCCATTCAGCACGAGCCACACGCCTTACGTAAGTAACCTCGACCACAACGCCACGGAGATGAGCTCCGGCCCTGAGCCCATTCAGCCGAGCGTTTCATTGCGCGGGAGGAGCTCAGCATGAACAATATGTCTCTCATCGAGTCAGGAGGGAATATTTCTGGCGTGTTGAACCAATAAAACGAGACTTTATGTAATCTTACTGTCATGGCCCTCTGCTCAGGAGTCACTTCTCTCAAAACTCGGAAGGAGATTCTTCCAGCCCTCTTTCCCAGGACTTGAAACACAACCCATCTGCTCCTCCTGGCCGCCGCTCAATCACACCGCCTTCTGTTGCGCGTGGCCGTGAGGCGAGTTAAACGTACCGCCCGCTTCAGCCGGGGCCGCGGTGACATCTCACTGGCTGTGAAGATCGCGACTGAAGTCCTAATTCATCACACCGGGGAATCACAGCGTGGCATTACAATATGCTAATGTGGCGACGTCGGGCCTTCGCCTTCACCTCTCTTTTTTCATCTTTCTTCCTCTTCCCTCCTACTCCCCCCACCCTCCCCCACACTGCTCTTCCGTGATTTGTGTTATTCCGCCAACATGGCAGAGCCGATGTTGGATTGAGCGCCGTTGTCCTGCCGCGACGGGCGGACACGTAAATTAGCCCGTCGTTGCAGTCGGATCCCGTTTAACAAGCACCGGTGGAAAATCACCGCCTCACATGCCTTCAGATGGGATAAAAATAGCTTCACAACAGGTGTCGCGTTGTGGCGGGAAGGTGTGCAGTCGGGGACTTCACAGAGATGCAGTTCAATCAGGATTACCCAGCAAACGCGCTGCTGAGTCGACATTTATTCGACATCTGTAGTCATTTTGGCATTTGCGTTTTTTAAAGTTGTTTGAATGTGTATTTTCTTTGTGCTGTTGTTACGTGAGCATGTTGAGGACATTTTGCTCTTACCCCATGTGACGGGTACGTGAGCCAGCCCCAGTCTCCTGTGATCGTCGTCGTGTCCAGTAGGTTCACTGCAGAGAGAGAAGAACAAAACAACAACAGATGAACTTTAAATGATTGTTTTTTTTTTCTGCCCCCCTCTCCCTCATCCATCCTGTCCTTCATCGCCATCCTCTGTGGGCACTGGCACCCGGCACATACACCTGTCTGACAGGTGTGACTGATGAGTCGGGACGGTCGTCGCAGGCAACTCCGGGCGGTGGCGTCGCAGCGCGTGACGTCACCTTGACCCGGCTCACCGGCTCGGAGCCGGCACCTCGGTGGTCCAGGCTCAGAATAGAACAGGATATAAAATGTTTACTGTTAAATGTGCAGAGGTAGAGCGGTGCAGTGTCTGCGCGCCGAAAGTCACCGGAAAATATCCAATAAACTGCTGAATAAATATTAAGATCCGACTACAACTAGGCATTGCTGTTGAGCTCCTTTTATTCTTTAAAGTTATTAACAACAGCTCAATAGACATCTAAGTTCATCTCAAGTAGGTGTTAAGGATATATATTATATATGTTTTACCTTAATTCACCTAGTATTAGGCTGAGCTCATGAGTGACATAAAAGTTATACAATAAACAGACAAACAGTTGAGTTGACCACTGTAATTCTCCATATCTTCCTCCTCTCTCAATACTCAGCAGTCCCTGCATATTTTTTTACTTTAAAAGGGATGTATCATATTTGAATTTTGGGTTCATACCATTAAAAATGCTTTAAAAATATATATATATAATGTTTCATACTTTCAGTCTGAATGTGTCTGTATTCACCCTCGGTCTGGTTTCAGTGCCTGTCTCTTTAAGTAGCCCTCTTGAAAGAGCCACATGTTTTCTGATCTAACCCACAACAACTGACCGGGGTCATTATCTTATTAATCAGCTCCAGATACCCAAATGCATGTGCACACATAAGTGAGTTTTTAATGATATGTCCACTTTTAAGTTAAACCCATTCACCTCCATTTGCGCCGTCTGTAGCGAATTTGCAAGTTCGCGCCCACTCCCGTCTTTCCATTGACTTTGTATACAGACTTGCTGCATCTCATATTCACTTCACATTCTGTCTGAGCACCTTTGGATCCGGGTGGCAGGATATTACAAGTAAACGGGATGGACAGATGGGGGGGGGGGGGAAAATGAATGGAGAACTTCATAAATCACTAATTCTACCCACTGACAGTGTCCATTTCTTCTGCTCTAACAGGTGTGTGTGTGTGTGTGTGTGTGTGTGTGTCTCCTTCCACACTAATATGATCTCTGCCCCAGGGCTGCTTGTCAAGCAGCCGAGCGATGTTTCTCACATTAGAATGAGTTTAACAAAAACCGCTTCACATTTCTTAGCCCTCCGTCTCTCATCCCTCATCTTTCCGTCTTGACACTTGCTCCCTGCTCGTCTCCGCTGCATGTTAAAGCTGCAACATGCAACGTTTCCCGCCTCGACGGGGGCGTAAAAGGTCACGTCCGAAATACTTTCTACTCCTATTGATGAGTTTTTTCGACACGGCTTTGTTTTTCGTAGTCCAGAAAGGAAAATGAAACTGTCACGACCGAAAAGAGGGAGAACAGAAAAGCAACCGACCCACGCACGTTGACTGACGAGTGCCTACTTAAAGCCGTGGTGCACTTACACAGGTGTGTTTACTTCCGCCTGATTAAAAGTCTTCTCTGGCAGTGATTGACTGACGTACATGATTTTCAGAGGCTCTTTTCACAGCAGACATTTTGTCATGTAAGGGTAAACACAGGTGTGATAATATAATTAGTTATGGTCCCATTCCATTTGGTGTATCGCAGCCAGCAGGCACAACACCAGGGCCACGGCCCACTGAAATGGAACAGGGCCGTAATTAATGTTATTAATTACACCTGTGTTCTTTGTAAAAGGGCCTATTGCACCTGTGAGGATGGGACGATAAACTCCTGTATGTTGCTTATCATACAGGACGCAGGATGAAATACAGAACGGGCATTTGCAGCTTTGAAGATGCAGTTGGTAACTTTTATAAAAAAAATGCTTTTCCAACATTTGCAGTAGTACATGAGACAGATGCGTTGTGGAACAATCTGGTTCCTCTGCCTATTTTTAGTGCTCCGAATGGCGTTTGCATGATTCCACCGCGCCCGAAGAAAAAACAACCAATCAGAGCTGAGGAGGCTCTTCACACAGCTGTCAATCACTGCTCGTAAACTACAATATAACTGTCAAACTAGGCAGCGCTAATTGAATAAGAATCAAGATTATGTTACTGCATTGCCAATGTCTGGCCTCAAATGTTTTAGAAACATATTTTAGTGAACCGTTTGACTGCAAAAGGTTTGCTCCGACTGGTGGGCGGGGCTTGAATTTGGCCGCGCCGTCAACGACATGGCGGCTGGCTCACAAACTTTCTCATTTTGAATGTTTGAGGGACAACATTTGCAATGCAGTAACAGAATCTTGATTCATACTTGATCAACGCCGCCTAGTTTGTAAGTTTGATCTGAATTCACAAGCTCCATGAGCAGTGATTGACAGCTGCGTCAGAGACTCCTCTACTCTGATTGGTCGTTTTCCTGAGGAGCACTAAAAGGAGGCAGAGGAGACAGTTTGGGCATATATGATAAAAAGTTATTTTCTATAAGATTTACCCACTGTAGCTGAAACATTCGGTATTCAAAAAGATTCACGAGTTTTGACCACTTTATTAAGAAGATACCAGTCAATCTGTCTCTTTGGTGGCTCTGGATAGCAGGAGCCCAGCACTCTGAAAATAATGAATTTCAAGAGCAAGAAGTCTTGCTACGTGACAGTTTCCTGCAGATAGTTTTGTGTTTCGCTCTGAAGTGTCAATTTGTCACTTCCTGTGGGTCAAAAAGCGTCCATACCCACAATTCATTGAGGCAAATTGGAGGGGGTAATGGGAATGGAGCACCCTCGTTCGCTACGGCTCCACTCCGTGCTTTCGGCTAATAAGACGGGTGTATTTTTCCATAGTAATCACGCCAAGCGGAGCCCCTGTAATTCCTCTGCGCAAAGACCGGCGCTTCACACACACAGACAGACACACACACACGTGTCGCAATTAGGCGGTGTGTCGCTCCTCCTAATCTGGGCACCGGGCCGCTGAGGAGGGCAGTGGGTCAGAACACATAGACAGATGGCAGTGCCACCGTCCACCCATCCCTCCATCCCTCCATCCGCTGAGCCTTCTCTCTGCTTCCCCTCCCACCCCTCAGGGCGCCAACATCCCGCCGTCTCATATTGATGATGCGACACCCCCCCCCCCTCCCGCGCTCTAGCCAAGGTCACAAATGGATGCCGCCAATTACACTCCCGCGAGTGCTCTTCATCGGCCCACCAAAGTGACATAATGAAAGCAGTGTGGTGGCACAAGTGGATTTAATCATTTCTTCCGTGCACCGAGGGAATTTCGCTCTGCTACACTGCTATTATTGTTATTACAAAAAAACGAAAACGTGACAAATATATCCGGAAAAAAAGAACACGCAAGGCGGTGTGTTATCGGCCACAGCAAGCTGTGTGAAGATTCACGAGCCGGTCCCAGTGGTATTAATTTAATTTCCACTCAAATGAGAAATCCCACCGTCTTTGAAGGTGGCGGGAGTCATTTATCTCATTTGCTCGAGCTGTCTGAGTTACGACTTGCACGCGAGCGATAAGAGTTCAGTGGCGTGTTTGTGGCTTCGCTTTAATGTGACGGGAAACGGTGTGAAGAAAGAAAAAAAACAGAGGACGGGCAACAATTTGCTCATTATTTCGTTTTCTTCTCCCTCGCGTTCCTTCACATCCTTTATGAAGGAACACAAGAAGTGCAGCCGGAAACTCTCGCTCTCTCATACTGTGCATCTCACCTCTGCCTTTCTTATGGACAGCTTTCGTCACCATGGGGTTGAAACAGGCCTTTCTTTTTCGCACTGGCTGGCCGAAAACGAACGATTCCGCGAGCAGTGACGAGGTTAAAGCCGTTGCTTTGGCGGTGGAGGAGGGACCGAGTGCTTCTCCTCGAGGACCCTGGGCTTGAAATTGAGTTTCTTCCCGTTTTCACAGCGTTCCGTTCATCAACATCAACGCAAACCGGCCCCTCCGCCAATTTCTCCCTCGCCCTGTACTGTCCGTCGACTTGAGAGCTTTTTTTTTCTGCGCTCACTCGGAGATACAACATATATTTCCCAGGGTGGCTACCCCCCGACGCCCCATTACTCCCACCCCAACCAAATGCCACCACCTCTCTCCATCCATTGCCCGCCTGACTCAATCTGGCCTGTAGGGTTAGAGGCCGCGTGTGGACGCCCCGCGGCCTCGCACCCATGTCGCGGGCATGCATCAAATCAGCCAGGACCCCGCCACTGCTTTCGTAAATGACGCCTGCTTGCTCTCGCTTTCACACGCACACACACTCCATCCGTCCCTGGCAGTGGTCACGGGCGGGCTGAAAGAGGGAGCGCATGTGTCTGAAGTCAACATGGAAGAATTATGGGCTGTCTTGGAGGAAGTGGAGTTTGCCCGCAGCGCCATACAGCCGACAACAACAATGATGCCTTTTAAAACACACACACACACACACACACACACACACACACACACACACACACACACACACACACACACACAGAGGAGGGAGAGGTATGGAGGGAGTAAATAGCAGAACAGAGCAGATGCTCAAAAGCTCATTTCCACCCCAAAAGACACGTCCATACATTTTAAAGGAGGGAAAAGTGCAGCCATTATTCCACACACACACACACACACACACACACACACACACACACACACACACACACACACACACGGCATGTATACATACATGTACACAGGAAATATGTGCATTGTACCGTTTTTGGGGGGGAAAAGTGAAACACGCAAATGCACACGTGGACAGCTGACACATATGTACACAGAGAGAGAGAGAGAGAGAGAGAGAGAGAGAGAGAGAGACATTGATGGCACAGCTCTGGGGCCAAACAGGGACTATGACAGCTGTGTAATTATCTCTTCAACACCTCGCGTTCTCTAACAAGCTTCGCCTTCTCTTCTCTCTCCCTCTCCTCGCCGCCCGTGAAGCTCCTCGTCAGCGGCGCGACCAGAGAAGACGATAAAAGCCTTCGTCGCAGAGATGAGAGGAGCTCCACCGAAAAACACCAACCCCTCCTCCCCCTCTCTCATTTTCAAACACGCACAGCCATCTTCAATCCTTTCTAGTTTTGTTTTGCATTTTCTCCGCAGTCTCAACGCCAATTCCCCACTCTCCCATTACGAGAACAAGTCCATATAAATTACTAACTCTCAAAAAAGAAAGAAAAAAAAAAGCACTCATCCTTTGTTCATTCAAGGCAACACAAACCAATACAAAAATACTCCGAAGTAATTGTTTTCATCAAGTGCTGCCTTCTTTTATTATTTTTATTTGAACAGTTGCTCTGATGACGCGTAGTGATATGTTCAGAGACGTGTGCCGAACTAAATTAGACACGTGAAATGGGAGGTGGAATAGAATTAAGGGTGCTCAATGGCTCCTTTGATTTGCAAATTGTTAATTTGGTGGCCCTGTGAGCGAGTAGAAGGAGAGAGGCCCACAGAGGGATAGTGGATCCTGTTGTCGCTGCACACAAGGACACTCAAGTTCACGGGCACGGCGGGCGCCCAAAGCAAGTCTCTTCAAGCGTTTTCAGAGCTAAACCGTAAAGTAAGAGAGGCCAGACCCCGATTCCTCAGGCATGACTGTGCTGCACGACGTACATTGGAAAAGTGTCATTTGTTATTTTCTGGGGAGTAAGGATGTCACTCACTCGAAGATGCCAGGCATTTGTACAACAACACGTATTCTTGAGGTTTGGGAGTATTTAAAAAACAGTTGACTGAAAGAATTGTTGGCACTGTATGTTTCCGCAAACCCCGGGATACGTTAGATGTCGACGTTCCTGAAAAAAAGATACGTTTCATTTATATGTATCTTCATTCGAATCAGCCTCGGATCATGCTTGCAGAAACGCGCATAACTACTTAGTGAAGGTTGGAAAAAAACTCATGGTTTGTGTTCGTATCAAAAACACAACCTCACTAGCATAAATAAACAACAAAAGCCCTAAGAGCCCTTTCCTACATAACATTGTCTACTCCATGTTTATTTTTGGGAGGGCGGTTATATTTTGAACTGAATGCTAATGTCAGCATGCCAATCTACAGCATGCGGTTGTTTGAATGCATATTTTGCAGGTGCAATAATTCCCATGCTCAACATCTTAGGTTAGCGTGCTAACATTTGCTAATTAGCACTAAACACAACGTACAGCCGAGGCGGATGGAAACATCTTTAGGTATTTGGTCATAAACCAAAGCATTGGGAAAATTGAGAATGTTGATCTTATGATTGCACCAGAGAAAAAAGTCAGAGAATCACCAAAGTCACAAGGGACAATCCTCTGGGGACCACGAACGTCCGCATCAAATTCCATGGCAATGCAATCAACAGGTTGTTGAGATATTTCAGTCCAGCACAAAGTAGTGGACCAACTAACCAACAGACCAACGTTGCCAATACTAAAGCCATGCTGCTAGTGTGGCTAAAAAAAGTTTTTATAATATAATATTTTGTTGACAAAAGGCAGAATCAGTTTTCTAAAAAACAACATGTATATGTACTTGAAAGAGGTAATCTCCTCATTGTGGTTATTAGATTAAACCTTATTGGCCACTAGTGGTAGTTTAGGCCCTGAACATAGTTAGGATATTTAGCCATATTCTTATTTATTTTTTTTACCCTGGTTGTTAAACCACAATTGATTTCATTTCATCTTCTTTTTCACTTTACAATATTATTTAAAATTAAAATTAAAACATATTGTAGGACATCCTGTATGCTTCCATAGAATAGTACACAAAGATAATAACACTGCCACATAAAGGATTTCTTTAAGAATACATTGAGATACACTTTTAGTTTTCTCCCCCTCATTTGGTTTGTGTTTGACGAAATGTACTGTAAACATTGCAGCAGTAAAAAACTGTCTCTAAACCTATTTTTGAAAAGTTTACTGAGCCAGTAATCTCTTATTTTTACAGAGTAGGGAACAACATGGTGTGGCCCCTCTGGATGACAAGTGTGCTATAAATAAACCACAACACATGGGACCGAAACTCCAACCTGCGATCACACCCCATACATAACATATTTGTGTTGCTGCAACTGCTTTCTCCCAACCTGACATATGTCGACACACGTTATGCCAGCTTTCCTTCTGGTGATTTGTCCTTTCTCCCCCTTCTTCTTTCCCTCCACATTATGTTAGTACGTGTTTTTTGTGTTGTAAACCCTATGAACTGATAGACATGTTCTCATGAAGGGCAACTGGTAACACACTATTTTAAACATATCTAATTCATGTTTAAACAGGAAATAAACATTTCATAATTATTTATAACACATTATAATATAGTTTTAAGCAGATATACGGACCATTATAACTGGTAATTCATTATCATTAATGGTATTCATTATCATTTATCAACGTGTATAGCTTGTGAAGCATCTGTAATTAGTGTATGAAGAGATAAGGTACAATTGACAATATAATAAAACATTTTATACCGATATGACGTACAAATAACTTATTATGAAGTATTTATCTATTTAAACACACCTGTAACTGATTTGTACATGTGTTTAAATCATTCAGAATAATGTTTTATAACACAATTATGATAGTTGACAAATACATTCATAACACTTAAAAATTTCCGTATGTGAGCTTACAACTATATCATAGTGTTTTGTAAATAATTAGAATTATTAATATTATTAATAAGCAAACTTTTTTAAGTGTTTCCATCGACTGGTTTGGAGTGAAAAAACTCGACGGCAGCGTTGTTTGGTGAGACGTTGGCACTGGAGGCCACACATGGCTGTAATCCAGGAAACTGAGCAGAAGAAGTACAGGTTGCAAACTAAACAAGTCACAAGTTTGGCTGTTGAGCTCAAATACCAACAACCTTCCTCCAGAATCGCTGACTCCACCTTTACGTCTAAAAGTTAACTTCAACGACTGCTCCCCTCAGTCACAGATCACTACCTTCTCATCAGTGAGGAGCGTTCACAGTGAGCTGCCCTGAGACATTTATTCACAACGACCCACCTCCAACTCATCACCAATCTCAGTGGGACAAAACACCATCAAGTCCAACTTTCTGCATTCTAATAACATTCATCTCAGGAAGAGACGATCGATAGGAGCAGGGATGCACGTTGGAGACTCTCTTTTCTTTGAGCCAGAAGAATGATTGTGAAGCAAAATGGCTGATAGCGACCGTCGCACTAACCCGGTTCAACGGTAAGACGAAGACCATGAAGTGCTTATATTCAGAGTTCAACCCAAATGATTAGTTTTTGTGGAATTGCAAACATGCTGTAGATCTACATGTTATGTAGAACTACTTGTGTTGTTCCTCCCAGCCTCTTCTTCCCCAAGTAATTGGTTCTTACCAAAGATACAAATCTTTATCGACAAGCAAATACATAGGTTCACTTTTTTAAGGCTCAGTATTTACCTTAAACATCTGGTCATTATAATTTTTTAACAAATTGTTACTCAAACAGGAGGAATTAGTGCATCGGTTTGGAACTACTTTCAGCTGCGTAATAGCATACATTCGGTGATGCAGGGAGTATTTGGGGAAGCAGAATGTTGGATGTGGGATTGAGGAATAATGATTACAATAACGATGAGTAAAAAGCAACAGTGTTTTTGTTGTTATTTGTTTTTTGTTCTTGTTTTGGTTATAAGGGTTTGTTAAGAATTAGATAATTATTGGCAATCGTTTTTAAAATCCATTTCTGACATTTTAGGTATAATCGTCAATCCATCCAATATTTTGATCAACTTTCTCCTGATGAGGTGTTGTAGTAGTATACCGCGACCTGCTGTTACAGACTCTTTCCTTGGCCGCCCCCCTGCACCCCCGAGCCTGTGTTTGACCTAATAACAAAACTCTTTCGCTAGTGCAGGTTCTCATTTGCTGAGCCAGGATGCGAGCAGCTATCGTGTATTTTTGTTTTTGTATTCTCAATTAAGAGGTTGTTGTTGTTTTTGTTGGTCGAGGAGGGAGTTTGTTCACAAGAAGAATAATACTGTTGACTTGAATGCTTGGGGGGGAAAGAAAAATGTTCAATGTATCACAATTGCACTGTTTCTTTGTGTACTTGCCTTAATAAAAAATAAAAAAATAAAAATGTTCTCTCTCCCAACTCGTCAAAAACCCTTCGGCTTCTGATATCGAGACACCGAGGAAAACTTTAGCATCTGTATAAGACGCACCAGGCTTTCAACCAACTCCTCCCTAAAGCCATCCACGGCATTACTCGACGATTAGAGCAACGAACGTTGTATAAAGAGTGAGAAACTGTGTAGGGCGGGTCAAACGAACACAGGACTTACACCCAGGAAAACCAAATTTAATTTAAGTTGCATGTAACGAGTATAAACTGTACGTTGACTACGTTTATTTTGAGGGGAACCCAGAGCGTCATAGTTTGAAGCGCAGGGCCGGTGACTACGTATTTGATGAGCTGGGAGTGAGAATGTGTTGGAATATACTTGAGTAGAAAGTAGGACTACACTGATCCCATTAGCCTTATGGGGTATAGGCCAGATATTAATGATCCAAATTCAACACATCTTCCCAGGATGCACTGGGCAAAGATCAAGGTACGCCCTGGAATGACACATATACATACATACATACATACATACATACATATACACTTGTCATGTCAAGTGTCGGGTATCCATATAAAAATTCAGATGAGACACACCGATAAAAACACTTCCACCGTTTGGAATCAGATGACCGATGTAATTTCAAGACGCCTCCATTTTGCCAGCGTCCATGCCGTCAGGGTCGCCCCTCCTCCAGTCCAGAAGGAGATGGTATGCGATGCACCTGAAGCTGATTTGATAACGGCCATAAATGCCAGAGGAACTTTATTTTCAACGGTTCAGCCAGCGCTAGCTAACGACACAAGTGCGTAACTGAATCGATCCAGACACTCTCCTTTACGTCTAAAAGAAAATACGAGCGAACACTGTGGTTCGGTCAGGGGTGTTAAGAAATCTATGGAAACATTTTGTCCTCTGAGCAGTGCTGTTGACACTCTTCCTTTCTGTCTTGCTTTATTCTCTTAGTATATGTTGCAGCAGTGGCCCATTCTCCCCACAGGGATCATTAAAACTTCATCTCGTTACCTCTACACCTACACTCACCTTCTTCCCTCCTCCTCCTCCCCGCTCATCTTTCTCCTAACTCTCCCTGAAGTTTTTCTCCCCAGGGCCCTTCTTTTCTCCCTGTGTCTCCATTGTGGTGTAAGCATTTTGTTCTTGGTGCAGAGGAACAGATGGAGGGAGAAGACTGCTGAGAGACTTATTATGACGCTCTGATGCAGACGTCCCCCCCAACATAAAAAAGCCACAATTTTTAGTTTTACTTTTCATCTACTCCTTCTGAACTCTCCTGTTTGTATGGTGAGTGCATCAAATGAGATTTCAGAGGTTTAAAGTGGTAAACAGAGAAAACAACAGTAACCAGCCAAAATATCTCTCTCTCACACACACACACACACACTTTAGCATATCCAAGGTAAAACCATGTATCTCAGTGATTTTTCCATTTTCATTCAGGTTTTTGAATCACAGTGATGATATAATATATAGAATTAAAAGGCATCAACAATTTTTTTAGGTAGAACTTAGTAATATGATGACACATAAAAAAACATATACTTTGTGTATCAGAACATTGTTTTTTCTGTATTACTTATCTGGGGACTACTGGACTAAACTAAAAACAGCTGCACCTTAACCAGTAGAATGCTATTCACGTATCAATGCAGCAGTATTACCAATCTAATAGTGAATTACATAAATACATATCAGCCACAGGGGACATCCTACTGCAGAACCAGTGCTTTTTTTTGTACATTTTGCTGTTCATACTTACTCCTGTAGGAGCTTGGCTGCACTTGTAATGGGTCATATTAACATTGCTGTATTAGTACTTTAAGGACTTCTCCCATCACTCACGTACCCAAACATTTTGAAAGTGAAGCTCGTTACAGTGTCCAGTTGCTTCATGTATATAATTCTCAAGAAAGATTTCCAAATTCCTGATCATACATGAAAGTAGAAGCGGACAGAAACCCCGGAGGACCCAGGGCCCAGCATCGAGACTCTGTTTGCGAGGTGCCTTTAACCGTTTCTAGCATCCTCCCAGAGTAATAGGACTCTGTCCCATGCTTGATACTTTTTTGATGAAATAGTTACTCAGACTCATATATTTTATATTTATTGACTTCGCCAGATTGATTTTTTTTTTTTTACGGTACGACAGCGCAGAATTCTGATACATTTGAGTTTGCTGATATTAAACTAACACGCGAGTCAAGATGGTATTATCCTTTTTTGTAATTCACTAAGAATCAAACTAGGAAACATTTCAGATTATAGTGTACCTGCAGTGCCTCTTATGTATTAATAAAAAATATCACAGTACTGAGGCAGGGACTCACACCCATGTCACATCACCAAAGCTGTAACCCGACACTGCAACACGCAGGCATGGATTCGCTGTTTTCCGTAACCTCAGTACTTTTTTTTTACTCTGCAGACGCAACAGCACACATCATTATCACAGCTGGAGCATCCAGAATTGTTCTGGAAATGAGGCACGGATGAGCACACCGGCGCAACTCCCCCCTATAAGATCAGCACAAAATGCACTAGAGATAGCGCTTTTCCTAAAAAAACGAAATGTGTCGTTACAGCGCACGAGTTCATGCCTTAAAAACTATTACAGAGAGTGGGCTGGGCGGCTGTTGAAATGATTCTGTTCACGCTGGCCGGCACTACCCGGGTATCATAATTTAGCAGGTGCTCCCGGCCCGGAGCACGGGACCCCCGCATTGCATTTCCCTGCAAGGCACATAGTGTTTGCTGCATGATGGAGGGTGGAGGAGGCTCAGGGCCAGGAGAGGCTCATCCTGTCCCAGGGGGGTACAGAGGAGCGAATAGCAGGCTGCTGCTGCTGCTGCCCAGGTCTGCCTTGCTTCCTCTCCCTGGGGAAAACCTCCAGAGGGACGGAGACGTAGCGGGGGAAAAGCGTGCAGAGATATTTATAGAGGCAGGTAAAAGAGGTGAGGTGAGAAAGAGAGTAGGGGGGGCGAGAAAGTAGAGGGGAAACAGAAGAGTCTGGGCTGCCGCGGAGATCCGGGTCGGATGTCCGCAACACCCGCCGAACTGGACAGAGGCTTTGATTTTCAGCATTGGTCTGCCGGTGCGAAAGCCAAAGACAAAGCATGCCTCAACTTATTGATTTATGGCGGAGGGGAGTTCACGTGGAGGTCAGCACGGAGAGGCAGCGAGAGCAGAGCAGAGAGAATAGTTGAGTCGAGACGACAGTGATACTTCATCGATACAGACTCGCCTCGCAGTCCAGAGATCTCTGTGATGTTTCCATACGAGCCCGGCTCTCGCTCTGCCTTCCTCCTCAATAAGTAAAAACGGCTTCTATTCTTTATTTATTAAATAACACACACACTCTCTCTGCACTGCTCTCCCCCCTCAGTCGGCTCACCTCAGCCCACGTGCTGCATGTCTGTCTCTATTTCACACCGACGCCCCTTTAATCATTTCCATGGTTTCGGCGAGCTGGCATGTTACATACAGAGCTCTCATCACCTCCAGCGTGCGCTTAATGACGCATAGGGATCATTACTGTCAGTCAGTGGCGTCACATCAGAATTTCTGCTCTGAAGTGTGCATGCTTTGAGAGAAACAAGCGCACAATGTCATTATTGGGATGACATCATAAAGGGGGCCACATATCGGAGCCATGAGAAATGCATACCATGAGTAGGACACTAGTTGTTGAGGGACCCAACCTTGGGCCGATGCTTAACACAGTTATATGACTTTACAGCCCGTTCTCGTCAGATACCGACGCTTATGCTGCGTTCACACCAAAAGAGTTGCGAAATATTTGCGCGAGAAGATTACATGTAAAGTCAATGTACAGATGGTTGCGAAAAAGTTAATTTTCGCCTGAAGGAGCGCTGGTAGCGGCTTCATTCAGACACTCGTCCTGGAGGAGTCAGAGCTGTGTGTGACTGCGTTGTTATTCGACAGTTGGAATAACTGGCGTAGTAAAAAGTCACTCCTTAACTCAGGCATGAAAACGGGTCGGGATGAAAAGGGTGAGAAGGATATTACCCCTCTAGGGGGGTCCGGGGGCATGCTCCCCCGTAAGAAAAATTTAAATATTCCATATTTTAAAGCATCAATCTGATGCATTTTGAGATGCTTTTTTTTGTCAACCTGGGGAGAGCTGGAGAAACTTAACTTCAGCCATGAGTCAAAAATGATTATGGCCTCCTTACTAAGTATTATGCAAGCCATTTCATGCCAGCCTGTCACTGGGTCTAACATTTACAGTCAGACCTGCAAACTCATGAGGGGTGAAAAAGGTGACACCAGCGGGGCGGGGGGGGGGGGGGGGCAGTCAGTGCCGAACAGCGTCACTCGTCGAGAAGCTGACAAACTATGATCATTATGGGTTTTAATTATTCTTTTGTCAATACCCATATATATACACACATATACATACACACACATACACTACCGTTCAAAAGTTTGGGGTCACCCAGACAAATGTTCAGCAATTTCTCGCATGGAATAGTCTTCATTTCTAAGAACAAGGACAGACTGGCGAGTTTCACATGAAAGTTCTCTTTTTCTGGCCATTTTGAGAGTATAATGGAACCCACACATGTGATGCTATGCATTGGAAAGGCCAGTTGTAAAGCTTATCTAACCAGCATAACTGTTTTAAGTTGTGCTAACATAATTGCACAAGGGTTTACTAATCATCCATTAGTCTTCTATGCGATGACAAACACAATGTCCCATTAGAACACTGAGTGATGGTTGCTGGAAATGGCCTACACCGATGTAGATATTTCATTAAAAACCAGACGTTTTCACCTAGAATAGTCATTTACCACATTAACAATGTATAGTGTATTTCTGATTAATTTAATGTTATCTTCATTGAAAAACAGTGCTTTTCTCTGAAAAATAAGGAAATTTCTAAGTGACCCCAAACTTTTGAACGGTAGTGTGTGTGTGTGTGTGTATATATATTTTGTAGACTTAATACTTACAATATGCAATACTGCTATACTATACTGAATATTGTTTTGCTACTACTACATTTCACTTCATAATATTACACTTATATGCCATAATATGTATAATGTACCAGCCTTTTTATTTGACCATATTATGTCATACGGTTATACCACTTTACTTTGAGGAGACGTCACTGTTAGTCTAGAACACTGAATAATGTTTCCACCAGTAAACCTGAACATGCACATCTCTCTCTGTGTGACAGCGATTATAACCGCATAACTATATAGATTATAATTAACTAGAGGATACACTTTTTCCTTCACGTAGATCTTAAACCCTTAAATATAAACAGTAGCCCGGCCACCCTACGGAGGAAACTCATTTCGTTTTTTTTATTAAAATAAAAGTTGGATAAAATCTCCATTGTCCTCTCCTTATATGTAGTCAGGTGTCGGTAGGTAGAACTGCAGCGCCGCTGACTCGCCGCTCTCCTGTCTGTCGTCACACGCTGCCACGGACTCTCCGCTGCCAGTAATCTCACTCGCTGTCTCTCCAACAACGTTAGCTAACTTGTTAGCAGGCTGACTAGCTTGCTATTATTAAACTGGTGGGAGGGAAATGAAGCCGCTGTAGACATCTTAACGCTGATTGGCCAAAACTCGCAACGTCAAAGATCTTCTATTGCTTCTATTGGGGAGAAAGTTTTTTTTCTGTGTCCCACTCCAATCTCAGAAACGGCGGACAGTTGACCCCCCCCCCCCCCCAAAAAAAAAACCTCTTTGAATCTACGTGATTCACGTGGATGAAATATATATATTTATTTTTTATTTTTCAAAACGGCGAATTTTGCCAAAAGGTGAGGGATTTTCATGTCTGTTAACTTGATCCGAAAAAGATCCACATTCCCATTTTTTTTTTTACAAAATGAAGATTTGTCTTATTTCACCGTTGTTGCCGTGTATACTGTACATGTGTGTCTGTCCAAGTATACCATCAGAAACTACTCGATAAAGACAATATTGTAGTGCAGGGTGGCGGAGGCCGGGATTACATTTCACCCAGATACAACAGATACGTTTTTCTGATTGGCTATTCGTGTCGCCCATCTCTTTTTATTGATTGGCTGGGGATTCGGGGGAGACGTGCTTGATTCCTCCATGGTGAGGGCAGCGCGACCAGGTCATGTTTGCGCGCTGCAGCACATTAAATAGCCTAGAGGTTTTTTTCAGCGTGAGAAATACGATGTGTGGCGGGAGGGTGTGACTTAAGACCGAAATGCGTGACAGTCACGCTCAATGCGTGACACTTGAGAGCCCTGTTGTAGTGGGTGTGAAGGGGGGGGGCAGTAACAAAAGTTTCAAATTAGAAATGAGTGAAGTTTTTATCCACATAATGTTACAAATAATTTAAAAAGAAATGTGGACGTTTTATATCTTGAAATAAAACAAATCCCGGACCGAGACAAGACCTAGACCTTCAGAAAATGTTTTTCAGACCGATCTCTAGTCCTACAACAGGAGGCGCCAAGCCAGTAATCCCTGAGAGATAATAGATAATGATTGTGATTAATGAGTTTTCTCTCGTTACCAAAGTTCATGAATCTTTTAAGTGTTCGCATGCATGTGACTTTTTTCTTCTTCTGTCTTGTCTCTTTGTATGTGGTCCTGATGATGTCACGCAGCCAACGAACGCCAGGAGCAAGAACGTGGGTGTATGGCGCAGTTTTACAGCACAAGTCTTCCCATTCCACACATCGATGGATTAACAAACGGTCCCGGCCCAGAGTGTCAGGGGGCCCCTGGCCTTCACCTACGCACTGTCTCAGAGACACGGGGCCAACCAGGAAGTGACTCAAAATGACTACAAAGAGACACAAAGCAACTCTGAATCGGGGCAAAAGAGAGACACAACTACAAAGACACAAAAAAACAACCTCTAAGAGACTCAATATCTACAAAAGGGACAAAGCAAACTCAAATAGACACAAAGAAACAAAACGACTACAAAGACACGAAAAACCTCACATTTTGATAACAATATCTTTTTTATTTGTTTTTCTAATTGTGTGGAAGCACCTTGCCCGCCACATTCCCTTTATTGGAACTGGCACCAAAGTCTGGCACCAATGCAAAATTGGAGTGCTGTCACGATGATGTAATGAAGCTGCCTGCTTTTATATATTCTTTGCACTGCAGCAGGAAATAAACAGAGACACATTTGGACAACTGTAACATGTTCCATGAGGAGTGGTGGCGAGACCTCTAAGCAAGGCAGTGCCTAGGGGTCCGTTGTCTTATAATAATGTGTTTGTTTCCCCCACAGGAGGACGTGTCGGAGTGTGGGAAGTTGCGGCGCAGAGCTAACGCTAACTTTTCCTCCCTATGTCATCACAGTCTCCGGCCCTGCAGGGATACACAGGCTTTGTTGTTAATCTAGTTTGAGTGTGAGTAGATGAATGAGTAGCAGTGTGGATTTAGTATGAACAGAGGGCGACAGAGGAGAATAAAGTCTTTGGACTCCCCGATTTTGGCTCTGTTTGAGTGTTAGCCACGACTAAATCGTCCCATTAAACACGGGAAAGATTGTCTGGAAGAATTGTAAGTCATTTTTAGGCAACATTCCAGAGACTGCCAATATGCAGTTTATCTTCAAATTTGCTCCATTTCCAACAGGATCTCACAACTACCCCAAAGGTAGTGGTGAAAAAATTAATCAAGTAAGTAGCAAATTAAAAAAATTACAAATTACTTCAATAAGGAGTATGAAAACTACTCTTCATGTCTCGCCCTGTGCTCTGGATGTCTGTCGGGCAAGTGATGAATTTGCTGTAAAACGGTGACCGCAAAAGTCAGGAGGTCAGGACAGCCAAAGGTTCTTTTACGGCTTCATTTACCACACAGACAATCCTGTCCTCCAAACAAGGGGAGAACGTTTTTAACACACACACGTACGCACGCACGCACACTTTTTTCACACTAAATGCTGCGGTTACTACAGCGGGAGGTAACTCACAGACGAGGCACTGATGCAAGACATTGAAATAGACTTTTACAAACCTTTTTTGCCAAAATACCCTCCATTTGATTTGTTCACTTTCTCCTCCTCCCCTTTCCGGGTGTACGAGACAGTTTCAACGCAACCGTTCCTTTAAGACTCTCATGCACTCGTCGTTAACATCGTCCACACAGATGTGCGTGAGCGAATGCGTGGATTCGTCCGTGCCTGCATCTGTTTGGATTGTGTGCACACGGATTTTCATTAGATGAGAAATGAGCTATCTGCCCCCTCTCTCCACATATTAATTACATCAGACCCGTGATATATGGACAGATTACAGGGTGTAAAATGCATTATTTCCTCATGGAAACAGGCCCCAGGAGCCATCCATCAGTCTGCATCACGGTCGTTTCGGGACTCGCTACATCACATGAGCGTGCTACACACCTGCCAGAGGAATCTATCCTCCTGCACCCTTTCTGTTCATTATACACTGTCCTCGGCGCTGCCCAGATGAGCCTACAACTACAGTCAGGTAACCTGACGAGTTGACTGTTGTATGGAAAAGCAGAAGGAGAACTTCTTAAAACTCTTAGTAAGGTGTTTGTTCAACTCGTTCTCACTCACAACGTCAAATACCGATGCTGCTCTGTTTTGTTTTGTTGTATATATTGTGTATTTTGCATTTCTGATATTCTTTCTGATATAAAAAAAAGTATACATCTATCTATCTTATGTGAACCCAAATGACGACACTTGACAGCACACTCTGTTTACTTCTAGTTGAAATGTTGTGACAAAACTATGGTTTATCTGACGATAGTAGACGAGTCATTAATTCATTAACTTATGTTAGTTAACCGACTTCATGTCAGTCAGACCTAAGGTTTGGTAACATTGCTACCATTAACCACCATAAGCTAATGGTCAAGCCAGACCAAGTCAGTGTATTGAATTAGGTAAGAGGCTTTTCATTATTTCTGTATTAAACCTTTCATTTGCAAAAAGAGTATTGCTAAAAAATGACCTCTGAATTTACAGCAACACGAGCCATCTGTGCAATGCAGAATCTGTTGATTTTAAGAAACAAAATGACATGTTTAGGTTAAAAAGAAAAGATTTTAGTTTGGTTTAAAATATAAATGTTTGCTGCCTAAAAAACCACAAAGGTGCTATGATTAAAAAAAGAAGAAGAAAAAAAGTCACCCCAAAGGTGTGTATGGTGGCCAATGAGGTTACTGAGGTTTGTAGTCCTTGGGGGCCCCCCTAGACTCCACTGCATGCTTATTCCCTAACTGTTTCATTAAAACACAACACTATTCTTTCCTCGAACCTCTAGCAGATACTTTTCACTGCCTCAACTTGACCCCGAGGCACAACGCCGTCCTGCCAAAAGGATTCGGTCGGCTCAGACGACGTAATGACGAACAACCCGTTTAGTTTGCAGGACTTGTTGATGAACTCACGCGCTGCTCGCTCTCGGCTCGTTCCTGTGACTCGGAGGGGGCCGGGCGCTCTTTACTAAGTGAGCCGAGCACAAACTCTTGAGTTTGACCTCATTACTCGGATGGTTCTTTGTAGCCTCAGCTATTGGAACAGGTTGGCAGGTTTTGCCGGCGTTTATCAAGAGCGTATCAGACCTGCGCTGGGCTTCTATTAAACTTAATGAACATTTAAATCCTTTAATGGATTGAAGGGAATTGAGAACGGACAAATTATCAGCGCTCCGCTCCGGCGTTGATAAAGACACCCGCCGATGGAACTCGCAGAGATGCGTTTCAGACGACCCCCCCTCCGTCTCACTTAGTTCCCTCCCCCGTGACCACCTCACACTCTCCTTGTTTCTCCCCTTCGATCCTTCTCTCTCTCTCCCTCCATCACGCAGCCTCTCTTTTGTTTCCCAACCCACGCTGTGTTCCCCTGTCCGTCTATACCAGAGGAGATGTGGCTGCTGCTGCAGAGCCAGATCTCCGTCATTCATCAGTCCCCGCGATGGGGAACATCACAGAGATCTCTCTCCAGGAGGGATGCGCTAACACAACCGCAACACCAGCCCGTTACAGAGCTGTCAGCCGTTGCCCACCTCTGCCTCTCACTCTTGCTTCTTCCTCACATCAGTGAAGTCTCCTCCACCCCACTATGGTAGCAGAGCAAGTGAAACATGAATTACCCAACGATGCAGACTCGATCACAGGGCATAGCGGAGGCGGGCCCAGAGGCTGCAGAACTCTGGCCAGCCCAGCGTCAGGTCCTGCTAATGGGTGGAAAAGGGGCTCAAGAGAGGCCCCCTGCTTTTCTGAGGCCTGGCGAGCTGCTGGAGAACTGGCAGTCGCGGCCGTATTGATCTGCTCACTCCTATATTCCTGTCGACAGCTGGCTAACAAGGCTGATGTCTCAATGAAGGCCGGTGCCTTGGGGAGGAAAGGGGAGGGGAGCTGGTGGCCGGCCGACAGAAACCTGTGTTGAGGCGAACCGGAAGACAGAGGCGAACACCCCTCTGGGTCTTCAAATGCGCTCCCACGGCGCCGCACATACAGGCCCTCTCCAGCGGGTCTGCCGAGTGCAGCCGCTGCGGAAGTGTCCTAAAACCTGCATTCTCTCTTCTGATCAGCAGGAGGCGACTCCTCCGGTTGGAAAAATAAGTCAAATTGTATAGAAGATGACTTCTCCCTTGATTTATTCCCTCAGTAAACGTTGTGAATATGATTAAGTTATGCTCCCATTTAGAGTCAAATAGACCATAAAGATGCTTTAGGGCAGGCTTCCTGTGATTGACAGGTTGCTGCCGCTACCAGAGCCGTATAAAGCGTCTCTACCTCACTCCTCGGCATGCCAAATATGGTAACTTCCGTTTATCGGTGGCAATTTTTGTTTGAACTAATCTAAGATGGCGACGACTCGATGCATCATAACGGCAGTCCACAAACCAATGGGTGATGCCACTTCTCATATAGAGTCTATGGTCTCTTAGCAAAGACTGCCGAGGCATGCATTTGCTTTTATTATTATTATTTAAACTGATACAAAGAAGTAAATTCGCGGCGCTTCTTATCCTGCCTGAACCACGGCTGCTTTCCTCTACAGCGCTGAGCAATAACATAATGCACAGCGGACTACAGGACAGGTTTTTTTCTTCTTTATTTTCATTAGATTAGGACTCTATTTCGTCACTTTTTTCCTCAAAATATTATGACTTTTCAGAGAACACAACACAGATGACTGATGAATCGATTGACGTGACTAGGTGCCATATGCACATTTAAAGAGGTTACCTCTCAAGAGATGAGGGAAGAGTGAATCACGCCTACATGTGTGCTGACTTAATGCTTTCATTAAATGAGAAAATATCTACGTAGAGAATAAATGTTTTAAAGTAATAGTCTTACTGCATTAAATTACATATTTGTTATATTTCTACCCTAAGGCAGGAAATAAAGTGTTTGACACTGAAAACTTTCCGTATTGGCAGACCCCCTTTTCTTAAAATGTGTTCCCGCAATGATACAAACGATACCTACGTCCTACCCTCTTACAGACTTTTCCGAGAACCCCACATCTCTGAATGCTCTTCTATCTATTATGGGCCGAGAACTGACAGCTGTAAGTGATTGAGCGAAACAAAAACAGAAGTGTGTGTGTGTGTATGTGTGTGATAGAAAGAAACACACTGACAGACTGACTAATGAGGCTGTTGGTATTTTTGATGCATGAGACAGGATATAGTTTAATTTATTTGATTTTATATAAACATCCCAGTAGAATTACCATAGTATCATTATGCAAAAGGTTCAGATGCACTGTGTCTAGTGTTTACAGTGAAACGCTAATTTAATTCAAACACCTGTTTACAGGAGGCTTAAAAAGAAAAAGAAAAAGCATCCAGATAAACATCCACATATACGTCCACAAATACATCCAAAAATACATCTACAAATACGTCCACATGTACATCCACAAATACATTTACAACTACATCTAGAAGTCCACATATACGCCCACAAATAAATATGTCCGCAAATACATCCACATGTACATCCACAAATAAATCTACAAATGCGTCCACATGTACATCCACAAATACATCTGCATATACGTCCACATATACATCCATAAATAAATACACACACACACACACACACCGTGTGTTGAAGGTGCAGAGAGGCAGCTCCACAAGTCACTAAAAGGTGTTAAGAGCTCCAATATGAACCCTGTGAAAGGAAATATCTTCCCTCGTCAGCCTGCTGAAGTGTCCTTGAGCAAGACACTGAGGACCACACTCTTCAGCAAATTCGTCACTTATCACAAGAGCTTAAATGCTTTTTTTCCTCAGTAATCTGTTGCAGAAAGGTTTCCTCTCCAAGCTATTAATCACCACAAGTTCTTGCGCATTTTTCCTCTTGTGTGATGTTTCTAAACATGCAGAAGGTATACTCGACTAAGAGGAGAGATCAATACAAACAGCAGCATCTGCTGTAGCGGTGATCAAAATCAAAACCCTTTATTTATTTATTTTTCACAGACAGAAATTCTGTCTTTGCCTTTTTTATTGCACAAAGAGTAAAAATATGCAGCTCCCAGCTTCTTTTCAACTTTCTCCCTCTAAATTCACTGTTTTTCCTGTGATTTTGTTGCTTCTAAATTACATGTTCAAATCTTTAAATATTGAAAAATAAATAATACGATTTGTCGTTCCGTGCCTCTGGTTCCCCCCCCCCCCCCCCGGTCCTCCTGCTGCAGAGGTATGTGGGAATAATCATCCACCTACGTTTTTTGCTCATTAGCAGCGAGTCCTGCTCTCTGCATGTGTCTTTTCATGTTCCTCGCTGCTAACAGCAACCTGAAGGAATGCTCTCTGTCCTCGCTGGGGAAAGCGACAGTGCGAAACAAGTCTTCAGGAGTTTAATCGGGTACAGTGGCCCGGCAGATTGGAGGAGATGCTCGAGGAAGGACATCGCCTCCATACGGGCAAATGATTCACACACTCACAACCAGCGTGTTGAACTGGGGCCGGAACGATATATTGTGCAAAAAAATAATCAGATTGCCAGTTTCACACATGACGATGTCAAGCAAGTTCATTTTTTCATCGATGCCTTTGAGATACTCACTGAACAAATTGGAAAGCAATGTGATTTCCCCCGTCCGGCAACGCAACACTGGATCTTACTTGGAGTCACTGGACGCGAGACGTAAACGAGACGTGATCGATCCACGGCGACTCCGTCTGCTGGAAACTAACTCAAGAAATGCAACAGTAACTTGTACCGATTCATTGTATTTGTATTCTCCCCGTCCAGCCTATGACGAGTGAGGGGGGGATGTTTGTAGGATTGAAACAATTGCAGATTACGCTTCACTAAACACGACAACAAATGTACTTGTGTGTATTTAAAACTAGGGGTTTGGTTTATTATGACGGAATGGTATGAAATGTAATTGCAGGTCTTTTATTTTATTTAACTCCAGCTTTTATCCCCCCAAAAAGTATCTTTCTGGATATTCAAACGCCGTTTTCCCCCCAATGACCAATTTATTTTGTTTCATCACAAAGTCTGACAACCTGACCTGACCCTGACCCCCCACCTGTGGCAATACATTTAATACAAACGGAAGCTTAGCTGCTCTGTGAAACGCGCGGGTAACAGATGTAATATAAACTGTGTGGATTGGCCGTTAGGGTTCCCCAACTGACAAACCCCACTGCAACCCCCGATTACAACACAGATGGGGGCCTCTGGATACATTACAGTTCGGCTTCATGTCACGCTCCCTATATGTGGTTGGCCTTCATGGATTTATCAGAATTTTCAATACTGATACAGAATACATAGCGATACAGAATTTGGTGTGGCCATTTTGGTCACTCGAAATACGACGGATTTCGAAGTTTCCCGTCTGAATTGTTTCCTTGAAAAATATTTTTTCTGGAATTTTACTTCAGTGCTGATGTTTAGCGTTCAAAGCCTCCTCGGACTTCGCAGTTCTAGTTTGAGGACGTACTGGATGTGTCGCGTTTGTTGTTTTGGTTGTCAGCAAAGAAAAGTGTCAGGAAACAAAGTTTGAAAAGTGGAATCCTAAAATGTGCCCTTGTATCGCAGGAAAATACTGCAACCTGTGTTCAGAAAAATAAATGACATTATGAAATGAATATTATGTTCAATACGTATGGTGAAAGACACCAAATGCATACAATTCTCAGACTTTGTGATGAAATGAAATAAAATGGTCATTGGGGAGGCTATGTAATATATAGAAAGTCACTTGAATGACCTGCAATTACATTTCATAACATTTCATCATAATAAATCAACACGACTTGGAATGTATCAAATTATTTCACAATTTCATAGTTATATTTATCACCGTATCTTCTGTATATATTTATGTTATTTATTCAATTAATTGTTAAAAAACTTAAAATAAATTAATACATGAAACAAAATGTATTTTGATGGACTCCATAATTCGCTCATACTTTGTCTCACCCATTTTTTACAATAGAGAGAAAAAGGGAAAACTAGGGAAAGACACAGACGGATGTTGTGGGTTGAACTCGGCAAGATTGCAGTTAAATTGACAGGAGATTTTCCCAATATTGTCCCCGTCCAATGAAAATCCATGTATCTCCAATTTTTTTTATTTTATTATAGAGACAAACTTAAGTGTTAAGGTCTGAGAAAAGAGAAAACACTTTATTACAAAGGTGAAAACCCGTTGTTACTAGCTCATAACAAGTTTTGAAGACAGAATGCATCGGAAAGCACTTTAAAAAAAATACAAAACTTTATAAAAGAATACGTTTTTGCAATGACCTCATCTTAACCTTTCACCTGTGATACTACAGTGTGTGCTCAGATAAGAAAGCAAAGCTGTACATCCGCTTAAAGAGTGCTAAACCACACGCTGGTACAGTGAGCTTTAACCTTCCTCCACTACATCCCCTGCTGCTCTCACTGATCCCAGCGCTTATGCTTTTCTTTCCGTTCCTGGATTAGAAAAAAAAAAAACTTAATATTTACTGTGTCTCTATTGAAGGAAAACACATTAATGAAATGACGAAACATTATAGGTCGGCCGTTGTGCTATCCTTCCACCTTACCATATATATACATATATATGTGCACACACACACACACACACACAGCACTCCGTTAACAAATGAGTGACGGACGCTTGAGTGACAATGTGGATGGGATCAAATACGTATACATAAATATATATGTACATATATATGTATGCGTGTGTGTATATATACATTCAAATTAGTGGTAGAGTAGTGGTGGCTGAGTGCAGCCTTCTAAGAAACCCGCCTGCTTTATGTGTGTTTGTGTCCCCACAAAATGAGCACGACTGCAAACATGAACAAAAACAAAATGGCCGGCCATGCCTTCTGCTCCTACGTCAAACGTACACAAACACAGCGTCTGTCTTTTTCGTGAGTGCCCCTGAAGAGTTGTGTGTGTGTGTGTGTGTGTGTGTGTGTGTGTGTTGTCGAGTGGAGCTCTTCATGGTTGTGCGAGCAGTTGCCTGTTCTTCCACCTATTTAATTTCAAGCTCGTTCCAAAGGTCGCCTCCTCCACGAACATGTAATATTCCTAATTGCCCTGCAGTCACGACGCAGCCGAACACAAAGCTGAGAGGCGAAATGACATTTTTGCCTTTATCGTCTTTTTAATAAAATGCATTAGATGTCATTTAGACATGAACTATTTGTTTGGGCTTATAACAATACCTCCCCCGGCCCACACACACACACACACACACACACGCACACACACAATCACTTCCAATATGAAATTAAAGAAGTTTTTAAAGGATCTTGAAAATATTGGATTAGTTTTTCTCGTTTTCATTTTGATAAATTAGCGCGGGCGATGGGAGCAAAATCTCATTTTGTTATATTCACAATTCTCTGGTGACTTTTCCCCGTAGAGTGAGTTTCCTAGGGTGAACTAGTGTGAATATAAACCAATTGAGTCATTCCCGTCAACTAAACTGTAAACGTAATGGGACCAACTATACATTATATTTTTTTAAAGCCGTCTCATGACATGACAAATAGCAGTTTTCGTCGTCTTTGTATTTATAGATCCAGGAGTATGCTTCATGCTGAAAGGACTCCAGGGGGACAATTCAAAAGCTGCACATAATAACTTGTTGTTCTGTAAAAGGTTCATGTTGTATCAGCAGGAAAACAAGACGCATTGAAATGGGATTTGGTTTTAGAGTCACATGACAGCCTCGTTGCTGTTTTAGGTGGTTCTCCAACCCCCAATCATTTTTGGGAAAGCGTTTTGGCTCAAAATGGAACTGCAGGAGCATCGTGGTATGACGTACCGCATCGTCCCCGGTTTGATTCCACCAGAGCAACCTTGCCGTCACATCCCTCTCCTGTCTGTCTCTCGCTATACCGTCTTGAAGGTAAAAATGCCACACAAAAATAAGAAAAATCTGTGTGAAATAAACCCTGCACTAAAGAAAATATAACCAGTTTCAGTGGATCCTTCCGCTTTCAAAATGTGCCTCACAATCTGGAGTAAACGCAGAGATAAGACTTGTATACCTGTACGGGACATACTGACCAAAATCCTTATTAATTCTAGCAAATAATGAGATGAAACTGATCGCAAAGATTTTGTTGTGGCGATTTTGTATTAAGAAACAGTTTGTGTTTCAGTGACGCGGCGGAAACACGCTCAGACCTGCGGACGCATGATGGGACGGTGAAACGCACAAGGAACTCTTTCTTTTTACACATTTGGAAACAGACGGTCAGGTGCGCTTTATATTCAATCCAGATCAAATAAAGCAAATATTTAAACCCGGTAAACGGAGAGCGGGCGCCGGGTCGCGTTGCCGTTATTTCTCCAATCACACGAAATCATTAATCTGCAAAATAGGCGACGATCACACACAGGGGAGGTCGGACGAATCGGAACGAGGGAGGTGGGACGATCAGGACGCTTGGCGTGGGACGTCAGTGAGCGTATTAGAAAACAGGAGCAGCGGCCGGGGAGAAAGGAAACGAAGCCCGACGTGTGAGTCACAACAGGGCGGTGATGCTGCACGCGGTCGTCGCCGAGGCGACGGGCTCCCCGTCTCGCCTCCTGCTCCGTCGGACCCGAGGCGGCCCGACTCTCCCGTCCCGACTTTGCTCAGCTTGAACAGAGGATAAGCGCTGACCCTCACCTCTCCACTGAGGTGATCCCACCTAATCTCTCTCGTTTTTCTTTTTCTCGTCTTCTTTTTTCTCTCACCCCCCTTCCTCACCCTCCTGCAGTGGCAAACTGAATGTTGTTGTCGGGGGACGAAGAAGGCCCTAACGGGTCGAATCGCTGCCGTCACTCAACCTCTTGAGACCAGACCTATGTCACACACACACACACAAAGAAAGAAAGGCGCCGGGGGACTTTGTGGTGTGTGTGTGTGGCATTAGTTGAACAAGTGACAACAACAGTTTCCCGTCTCGTGGTGGAAAGATAAAGGACAGGAGGAGGATGGAAGTAAACAAACCCAGGCCGGGGCTTAAGGGAGCACCGCCACACTTACACGCAAAAACACACACACGCACACACACACACATCATATAAGGAGCTCAAAAGAAGACGTTCACCTCGGATCGGGGACGTAAAAAGGCGTTCACTTTTGGCGTCACAGCTTAACCTCGCAGCAGACACATGCGCCGTTCGCTGCCCGACACGCAACCCACTGGCAAATATGAGCGATGTCAAAACGAGTTCACACACACACACACACACACACACACACAGACGTCACCCAGATTTCCTTGAGTTGCTGTGCTTAGCCAACTTTGATGTCGTGCCATCCCCCCTGGATTGTCACACGCGAACGCGCCGTCTAAGTGCGTCTGTTTGTGCCGTGCATTGGGGTTTTTCAGGAGCTCCACATGTGTGAAGTTAATCCCTTTGGCTGTCAAAGTCATAGATGATGTATTTTTTTAAACACACACACACACACTTACCTTCGTTGCTGTTAGTTCCTGCAGTGCCCAGAGCCTGTAGTGATATAGTCCAAAGCAGCATCGCAGCCAGCCCCGGATCTGAAGCCATGGTGTTCTCCCTCTCACCCCGCCAGTCTCCCTCTGCCTCTCTCCTCTCTTACTCCCTTCTGCCTCTCTGCCACTCGCTGCCTCTGTCTCGCTCTCTCTCTCTCTCTTCTCCTCTGTCTCCTACTGAGTCCCAGGGTTTGGAGCGAGAGCCGGCGGTGAGGCGAGCGTGTGTGTGTGAGTGTGAGGGCTGCGAGCTCATTGGGTTGGAGTTAGAGCCTGCCTCTGTGGCTCGCTTCAGTCTGCCGGGCTCCCTCACACAACACACAACACACATACACACGCGCATACATACATACACTTTCGGTAGGCAGCCGGTGGGAGGGGGCGGGAACAAGTGTGTCTGTCAAACTCTCACTAGCCAATTAGAGCGCTGGAGCGGCCGGCGCTGAACGCTAAGTGCTCTCTCCGTTGCCACACCCTCCCATCCTACCTGCCAGGCCAACTCTCACTCTGTTTGTCTCTCTGGGTCATGAGCCTCACCCACCCTCCCTCTCGCTCTCTCTTTACTCCCATTTGTCATCATCGCTTTGCTCCCCCCCCCCCCCCCCCCCTCCCCCACACACACACACACACACTCACCTACCCAGTGGCAAATATCTGACTGATGGGATGAACCGCAGCATGTCGGCGAGGCTCAAGGACAATGATCGCTTATCGATCTCCTGTATTGTATTCATAAAGCTATTATCTATAGTATGTCCAGGTGCAGAGGAGTGTGTCCTCACATGGTGTGGTGTGTGTGTGTTGTTCAAGGACTATGATCATTTATTGATTTGTGTGATAGTGGGGAACTCTGCAAATGTGCCAGATCACAGCACCTGTCCGGATCAATTGTTTTTTCTCTCTCTGGTTATGCTGCAACGCACACACAGTCGTGTTTCCATCACTTTAGAGGACATTGCATTGACTTACATTCATTTTCTGGAGACTTACCATAACTAAACCCTAAACCTAACATTACCTTAAAGCAAGCCTTCACCCTAAAATGTAATGATTTATGTTGTGGGGATGTGCATTTTGTCCCCAAAAGGAAGACGAGTCCCCACAATGTGACTATGTACACAGAGGTCCCCACAACATCAGTAATGCCCACGAACACACACACACACACACACACACATACACACACCTTCAGACTGCTGCAAAGTGACCAGAGCTGCGTTGATGTAAACCCATGACGTGAGGACAAAAAGCTGATCGAAGATTTTTACTTTTTTAAACTGATAGTGTAAACAGTTGACAAAACAGTCTCACCTCAAGGTTGACGTGGTGGCTGGGTCTGTTCTCTTCGTGGAAATCATGTGATAAGATCGAAAGCTCCAGGACAACTACTGAATGGAAGAAATGGAGGTGAGTCAGTTTCCGTTTCTAATGTCAACAATGGACTCTGAAACGAAATATACTGTTATACACTTACTCTTTATAGTAATACTAAAACTTCTGTGGGCAATTTGTATTACTGCTACCACTACTACTACTTCAACTAATAATATAAATATGATCAATGGTGTTTTTAGGCGGAAAAACCTGGTGGGTCAACAAATTATTTGGATAGATGCAAAACCCTAAAGTTGCACAATTATACAATTTACTAGTTCACACTCTCCACACAGGTGATAATCCACCTGAGTAGATGTTCTCCTCGACCTGCTATTATACATCTCAATTCACTGTTTGTATGCGCTGTTGCTTTGGATAACTGTATGTTTGCTCTGCAGAGCAAACCCAGTTTTACCCCGTTGTCCTGCTGCTTTCATGTTTGGTAATCCTTCCAAAAAGACACTTGAATGGCTGGAAGCCTGGTCTTGATCAGGTACCATCCCCAACCATAAACAAACGCCGGAAACAAGACGACGTCTTCTGACAAGCTAGCAGTTAGACTTTTTTTTCCCACTCCGCTCCACCACTCCACCTTGAATATGATTTTTTTTTTACCAGTGCTTTGGTTTTAAGTAATACCCGGCAGTTAAAAGAAATACCAACGTCTGGCAATTAACAGCAAAAGACAAACTGCAAAGGCGCGGGGCAACAGACAATCTGCCCGCTTGGCATCAAATTCGGCAAAGGCTTTGTGCATGTGTAATGTTGTTTTTACTACATTTGGTAAGAGAGTGGGGCTATGCCCACATAGCGCCAACTCGAGCCAAGCACAATTATAACTATTCTTTCTAAATTACTCAGTAATCACTAAAACCAAATTTTTTCTCCCTGCCGCAAGCTGATGGCAGGCTTTGCCCCAGTTGCCCCAAATAACCCACAATAATAATACTGATACTAATAGGATGTAATATGTGCGTATAATAGTGACTTATTTTTCGTCTTACTGCTACTACCATTATGCTATCAATAATGCTTGACAATAATAATTACTTAGTTTATACTACTAGTATTACTACGACGACATAAGTGTTATTGTATATATTTGGCACTGCTACTATAACGTATACTACCACCCCCAACTTGCTTGTGCTAATAATACTACACATAATAAGACATTACTATTTTCATTGATGCTAATGATACCATTATAATGTAATACTAATAAAATGTAAATATGAAATGTTTATGTTATTTGAAGTAACTTTGAGTAACTGCTCCCACAAATACTTCAATGATGAAAATATAGATGTTACTACTAGTACTCCTAACAATAATATTTATGGTAATACTACTACTACTACTCAGAATCTAGACTTCAGAGTTGATTGCAAATATGTGTGCTGTCCCTACCACAACTACTGCTATTAATGACAAAAACGAATAATACTGATGAAAATTATAAACATGTTTTATCAACTAAAATAAATTATTACTAATAATAATACTGTGCTTTGTGTACTATTAATACGAGTAAATAATAATTATAGTAATTATGAAGATTGATGTAGGGTTATAATTAATTCACATATAGTGCAGTTTACTCTTAATACTACCAGTAATAAATTCCAATTGCTAAAAAGTAATGATCTTGTTTTATCAATTCTGAAAAAATACTAATAATGATATTGTACTTAGTGTTAATACTACTAACACATAATAATTATAAAATTAATAATGAAAATATATATTTATATAATAATATTAATGCTACTTTTACTTTTGTTGGTTTTAAAATCCCATTTAGAATTGTTTAAGACATTTCATAATTTGAAAGGCTTCAGTGTGTTTGCCCAGATCGCCCATGTGTACCGTGGCCAGCCGCTCTCACAAGTTGTAGCTGTGGGTCCAATGTTAGTAAGAAGTGTGTGTGTGTGTGTGTGTGTGTGTGTGTGTGTGTGTGTGTCACGGCACAGCTCAGAGGTCTGCCAGCACTGCTGCCGTGCCGAGTTTCCAAACTGCACTGTACATGGACCAGTGGCAGCACAACACTGTCTCCGCTCGGCTGCCATCACGACAAACGGCCTCCGACACCACCGCTGAAGCGTAATTGAGGGGAGCTCTTGACGCGCACACACGCACAGACACACACACACATACACACACACACACACACACACACACACAATCCGCCCAAAAGATATCTCAGACTATAAGTGAGGAATGTCTCTGAATATCGAGTGTGACCATACATGCAGCTGGCCCCCCGCTTAGTGAGGGAGACGGAGGGTTAGTTGAGACGAGTGTCCAGGCCAAATTGAGGCAGCGCTGCTCCTGCCAAAACCCCCGTCCTCCTCTTCCCCCTCTCTCAGGCTCGGAGACACAGGGGTTTCTGTGTGAGTTCAGAATGCTTCCTCCACAGCGTGTATAGGGGAGCATTGTGCCTATGTGCAGTGTCCCCGTAAAGGCGGGAGACGAACACACACAAACACACTAAAGTGCGGACGGTTACGCGTCATATTCGGCCAGACGTCGCTGCTCCCTGCAGCTGTTTTGTCCCAGATCTGCAGCGCGTGAGGCTCCGCCGCTTTGCCACTAGGCTGCACTGTCAGTCTGCCTGTCTAATAGGCTGTGCGCCTGTCATCTTCACCCCCCCACCCCACGGTCTTCCACGAGAGAACGTTCCCTGAACCCTTAAACGCAACACAAATAATCACTGATTTATGTCAGTCTCTGATGTAAACACGACCAGAGGGGATTTTTTTGCAGAAGAAAAAAAGAGGATGCTTTGTAAGATAGCAGGCTGACAAAATAGGGTTTAAAAGCAGAGGAATGAAATCTATATTCTTCCCATTAATAGCATAGCGTGAATGATATTGAGAAAAAAAAAAGATTTTGCTGTTGGAATGACTTTCCATTAGGCTTGGAGCTGTTTGTTGTAAAATACAGATACAAAATGTTCTGTTTTTGCTCCCAAACATGACACTTTTACTGTATGAAACCAAAATCAAAAGTCCTTCAAATGTCCAGAATCTTCCGTCTTAGTCACCTTTTTGCACCTCTGGTAATTGATTTCCTACGCAGAGGCGCATCTGTGTCACATCTCAGCTTTAGGCAGCGCTGTAAAGTCTCCTGTTCTTGAATCAGGAGGTGGCAAAGAATGCCCACGGCCAGCGTAAAAACGTGGATGATATTACTCGGAGAACGGGAGCATGAATATAAATGTGAAAACAAAAAGGAGTGATGCTTGTCGGGTCATTTTGTCCTTTTACCGTAATCGAAGCAGCGTGAGGAACAGAAATGTGTGATAGATGTGTTATTATAGACACTGGCTGAAGCTCCACACACACACACACACACACACACACACACACACACACACACACACACTAAGGCAAGCTCATTAAAATGGCTCCCCATAGCTCCCTATTCTCACAGCGAGTCTTTGAGAAGCCTTGTTGTGTGTATACGCGTACAGTATATGCATCCACCATAATGAGGAAATTTACTAACGACTTGATTGCCGTGGCGACGATGTGGGGAGTCCCCTGCATTTGTGTGTGTGTGTGTGTGTTTACCTGGGCAATCCATGGGCAGTAGTTGGCATTAAAACCTAAAAGTGTGTGTGTGAGCAAGCAGATGGTGGGGGTCACTGTGTGCCTGGTGTTGTGGGCCTCGTCGGTGCGTGTTGGCTAAATATAGCGCGCTAGCGACAGAGCTGCTTGGAGCATGGTCGCCGACTTTAATTCTTTGATCAGTTCAGCCCCATTCATTTCACCCTCAGTGTGACTAACTATGCAGAAGGACACAGAGAGGTGTCATTTAACCTGATAACTGTGATCGTCGCCAATTCTAATCATATATATAAAAAAGCATTTCTCCCTTTATCGTATTTCGTAATGTTTGACAACATTTACCAGTATGGTCCATGCTCAAGTCAGGGCCCCTTTAATTACCTCAACATTAGGAGTACCAGGAGATATAGATCAGCAGAATAAATATATAACTTTTACAGTTTTTATTGCTGATTGCCGGCTTATTAGGGCCCTCGCACCGACAACGTGCATTCAGTCTCTTTTCAAAATAAACTTCCAATGTAGGTTTTCTTATGCCGTGTTCACACCAAAACAGTTGCGAAATATTCGCACGTCCAGATTACATGTTAAGTCAATGCACAGCTGCGTTAAAGCGAATTTTTCGCCGAGCGTCGCGATAGAAGCGAAACGGCGTCGCAACGCCGCTTTTTCGCTGTTTCGCTGGCGTTCAAATATTTCAACTCCAGCGAATAATTCGCATGACGCGGAGTTGCGAAAGCCAATCAGCGTTGAGAAGCTCCGCTCGTCACCGCCGTCCGGTCGTCTATGTTGCATCAGCAAAATGGAGGACCAACTTATAGTTGCCGTCTGCGGTCACCCGGTGCTTTACAACACAAACTCATACGAGTTTCGTAATAGAATTAAAAAGGACACCGCATGGAGAGCCGTCAGCAAAGCCGTGGGGCTACCTGGTAAGTTTTTATTGTATTTATATGCTTTTATTCTAGCTATTTGTTGTACTTTACGGAAATGAAGAAGGAGATTTTCGCGGCGAAAAGGGACTGAAGCCCCGCCCCCTTTCCCCAGCGATGGTTGCGAAAAACACCAGTGGCGCGATAGAAGCGAAAAAGCGTTGCGAATTTTCGCAACTGTTTTGGTGTGAACACGGCATTAGTCTTTAGATTTGTTTACGCAACGAAACCACTAGGTTTTAGGTAACCATTGATTCCAAATATGGTCTTCCAATGGTTGCGAATAAAAACGTTGCAACGGCGGTAATCCAAGTTGGCGACAGGCAAAATCGTTGACATCCAGTGACACCTTTAATTCACAGATATTTGTGTGAAGACGTTGGAAAATGCTTTAAGTTAATCGAGTACTTCTATATTGTTGTATGTCTACTAAGTGGTCAGAATTATGGTTTTAGGTGGATTTGCCAATCCCTTTGCCAATGTCAATTTAATTCTGTAAAATACATACGCCGGGGCTGCCGGAGCACAATGGGTACATATATGCAGTGGCGGGCCGTGGATTTTGTACTTGCGCCATTCAGTGGATCAGCTGGTCGACGCATCCGCCCCCCTAGCTAATAGGGAAAAAATAATTATAATACATGTAGTGCATTTAAAAATTTTAAAAATGTAATTATAGAATAGCTATAACTTTGTGATTCTGTTTAGGCTTACTAGGCCCTGATGGCCCGCCACTGCATATATTATTGTCTTAGGGAGGCTGTGGCGAAATGGCCCATAGTCAGCTGATGAGAGAGCCAGAGATGGAGGGTGAGTGGGTGAATGAGAGCATAACAAGTCCTAATGTAGGAAGTTAATACAAATACCAAATTTTATTTACAACTGTATGACTATGAATACTATATTTTTTAAATAAAGATGTATCTACATTCTCTACATTTTTGCTTTGTATTGTTGCTATACATTGATGCGTTACGTTAGTTACGTTGTAATGTTACACTTTAAGTTTATATTGGAAAACAAACCATGATATTTTTCTAACCTTAGCCAAGTAGGTTTGTTACCTAAACCTTATGAATTGTTTCACATTGTGCCAAAATTTCGCAAAACCTTTTCTGACAGCAGATTGGAATGAAGAAATTTGTTTCATGCACAGCTAAAGGAGTCATACCTTATTTCCCAGAAAGACCGGGCAACCAAGTTGAGATGGATCCTCTCTCTGCTACATCCCAACATGAAGGTAACTACCTGGTGTTTGCTATCACAAAGTCAGCCAGCCGCATCAGCCGAGACTCTCATCTCATCTAATCTTCTTATCATCTGTATGGCTTGTTCGGTCAGACTCTGCTACCCGACCGTCCACTCCAATGTCCTGACACGTTCAGATAATTATTTCCAACCTCCTCTTCCTTTCCACTCTCTGGCTACAGCAAGGGAGAAATACAGAGAATCTGAAACGATCTCCTGCAAATGCCTTTTTCTTTTCTTCTTTTTTTTTTTTACATCTCATCTGTTTTGCTTGTCATCCCCCAATTCTCTGCTCCCCCTCCTCAACCCTTCCAACACGGAGGTCAGTGAACTCTCATCAGGGCGCTGCAGCTTACACAGCCTGGGGTCAGAGGTGCTGCACTCAACAGGTAGCCCCGCATAGACATGTTGAGCCATAACAGGCTGCAAAAATGAGGTTAAAATAAACAGCCAGAGGGCTTTATGCAAAAATAGTTATATTGGTAGCACATGGCAGAATATAATAAAGAGTTACAAAATGTTTTCAGATCCAATCAGTAATATTGGGGACAAAAACAAAAGTTTCAGTTCCTTAGACCAGCGGTTCCCAAACTTTTTAGGCCACGCACCCCCTTCTACATCCCGACACACCTTAAAAAAAAACGCAACAGAGCCTATTTATAGCCGCATAACATCAGACCAATGCGAGAACTGTTTGGTCGCGCGTGCGTTTGTTACAAGATTTAGTCCGCTGTATACATTTCAGTTACACAAGGCGTCACTTTTAAAGAGCAATAAGGATGGCGAGGACACACGCACAGGCTCAGAGGCAGATTGCATTTTACATTTATTTACTTAAACACAGTAAGCCACGTAAAGAACAAAGAGTGGCACATGCATAGGCTCAGAAACAGATATAAATAAAAAAAGGAGGAGTCCATATGAGGATGTTCACATGCAGCGCAGGTGGCTCAGCCTGCAGCAAGAGAGATAGAGAGGCAGAGGGAGAAAGTGAGACTTTGAGAGACTCACGTGAATGAGACTGCAATTGTTTTTGGCTGTTTTGTAACTCTTCCAATTTTGATCGAAAAACATGTAAGGGGCTTCTGACTTGCACTGGCATGCTTGTTCAGGTGGCGGCGCAAATAAGAGGCTTCAGACAGCTGTTAGCCAGAACCTCACTGCACAACACGCACTGTGGCTTCCGGCAATCTGCATTGCCAATCCAAGTGAAGCCCAGACCCAGATAATTGTCATCATATTTCCTCTTTTTTTTCTCAGTCTGATGCTCACTCTCGTCTCCTCTTTCTCCGACTCCCGGTCGATTTCTTCTCCCGGTCTCTCCCCAACGCACCTCTCCGTTTCTCTCGCCTCCGGTTCCTCTCTCTCTCTCTGTCCCTCTCCTCTATAATTACTGATAGCTTCAGATGTCCCACCAGACAGCTTCCCCGATTTCAGCCAGTTTAACATGTTTTCATGGATGTTGCTGAATGAATGAAATGACGTTAGGTGCACAAGCTAGGCTAGCTAGTGTGTAGTAAAAGACAGTCTGGCGGCCGGACCGGAAGTGCATCTATTTATTAAATTGTATGTTTTTAATTTTAAATCTTACAAAGGGAAATTTTATAATTAAAAAATCCTACTTAATTATTTTTTTTAATTATGTTTAATATTAATTATTACACCATTAGACCACCATTACATTTTTCCTCTCGCGCACCCCCTAGAGGCAGCTCCACACTTTGGGAATCCCTGCCTTAGACGATCAGCGCCTTTCACCTGTCTGCTGTTTGAAAGCCGTATTGCAAGAAGAAGAAGAAATGATCTTTTATTGATGCCCTTGGGGAAATTATTCTCTGCATTTGATCCAGCCTTAGAATTAGGGAGCAGTGTGCTGCCATGTGAGGTGCCCGGGGAACAACTGGGGGTTCAGTGTCTTGCTCAATGACACTTTGACATGCAAACTATGTGGAGGCTGGGAATCGAGCCGGGTGCCTTGTGGTTACGGGACGACCACTCTCCCCATGAGCTACAGCCGCAAACGCTCCACATAATCAACAGACTCCCCATCGACACGGACAGCTGAAAAGACCCGCTAGTAACACGTGCCTATCCAGAGGAGTCTGTCAAAGTATACGACTGTGAAACTACGTGAGAGTAGTAAGACTAAACACCCAAACGTTGCTTAAGTGACGATTCTCACTGTGTTTCCTGGCTGTACTCACACTAACAACAGGGTCTTGCTCATTCTTTCACGTCTCAGCTGAATAAAAGAATAAACACATTTGGTAAGACAATGTTACATTGGTGCGTGGAACATAGCTAAGTTAGCTAGCTAGCTAGCAACCCAAGGTAACGGGCAGGTTGGTGTGATTGATGTACATTGTGCGAGCTGAGAGATATAGTTCAATGATCTGTTTCTGTAACCCCCAGACCTTCTGGGTAGTTTATGTTGTCACTGTCTGTTTCTGTTGTGTTCTCTGTCACAAACCTTGGCCGTTTCTCAATATGCGTTCTTTTCTGTACTTGTGTTCTCGTGGACTTGTGAAACGTCCCAGCCCAAATACTGTTCCAATTCAAAAGTCTGCTACTCGCCAAGCACGGTCCAAACACCCGGATGTGACTTGATTCGCCCAGTTTACCGGGGATGCATCGGAGGTGACTTGGGACAGACAAATATCTCAGAAAAACCGACCTGCGCCCTCTTGGGAGTCAAACTCCAAAAGAACAAGTCTGTACTACCCAGGCCCGTAGAG
This sequence comes from Taurulus bubalis, assembly GCF_910589615.1. Classification (NCBI taxonomy): domain Eukaryota; kingdom Metazoa; phylum Chordata; class Actinopteri; order Perciformes; family Cottidae; genus Taurulus; species Taurulus bubalis. The sequence continues at coordinate 22,434,849 of NC_136593.1, read as the reverse complement.
ATTACCCCCGCACTGGGTCCAGCATTTCCCCTGTCAAATGGACGATCTTTGATCCACCTCAGACGGCACATGCACAGTCTACTGAAGAGAATGCACCCGGGCTGGCTTCTGGGAAATGTAGTTTTCTTATAGAACTTTGACGTTTTTCATTTTTGAACCGATTTACACAGTTTTTCACCTGAAAAGCCTTCAAATGACCCCAACACTTTGTTTTTGTGTGGTTTTCATTGCATATTCAGGTTCTTTAGGCTCTGTTCTTTCTAACAAGGGGTGTTATAGTATGTGAGACCTTGGTAAGGGTCTGAAGCACACATTTTGAACATGTCGGAAACCTCTCGAAAAGCATTCTTCTGTCATTCTTAATTAGATCATGCTGGATGTTTATAGTTATGATCAAAATATTTTATAAAAGTTTTTTTTTTCAATATACATTTTCTTCACAAGAAAATTCTGAAAAAAAACGATATGAAATAATACAAGTATTAGAACTCATTTGTGGTTCATACAACTATTTGAAAACTTAATCTTGAGACGCTCCCCCAGTACCGGGGGAATGGGTCTTCACAGTTTGCTATGTGACAGTTGATTGTTGCTGTGAATGATGCCTGGTTTGTGTACGTTCCAAACTTCCTTTCCTTCCAATCTCTGTGGCCATCAAAATGAAAGTCCCATTCACCGTTGACACTTAAATCATATTCTGTGACAGAGGATAAGGGATAGCCAGGTGTGCGCCAAGGTTCTGCAAGTCCAGCGAAGTCAGGCTGCAGTGAGGAGCCAGGCTGCAGTGAGGAGGCCTCGGGTAGCCGTGCGACAGCGTCAGATGAAACTTCTAATACTACACTTTACCCTGGTGACCGGGCACATTTCCCGGTGGATATTACTGATGCTGACATGAAAAAGTTCATTTTAAGGGACCATGTAAATGTGAAGGTCCGTATCTTAAAGATAAAAAGGGGAGATGTTTTTCTAAAGATTTGTATCATAGTGTCAAAAAAAGAAACCAAGATACAACGCAAATGGCTGTTTTACTCCCCCAAAATTGACAGAGAGCCCTATTGTGAGCCCTGTTGGCTTTTTGGTGAGAGAAGATCTGCATGCCATAACAGTGCCTGGACTACGGGAATAAATGATTGGCAAGGACTGTCTAGAAAAATCAAAGAGCACAAACACACTCGCTCACATACCTGTTCGTTTATCTTTGGATAATGACCGCCGGACAATACATTATCCCTTACATATGGGGTGGGGGGCTCTCAGGGTTATTCTGCAGGGGGGCCTCATGTGTTTCCGTTACGGCACTGGTACTACCCTGCTTGAAGTAAAGGCCTTGTTTTGAACCTGACTACTTTGCTTAAGGTCTGTTTCTGAGTCCTGCTCCCTGTGGTTCCCAGTTCCCTAACAGTTTCTCAAGAAAATGTATGGTACTATGTCCAACCTACAACAATTGCGACTTTCTGGACGTGCAAGATTATCTTTTAAATTGACAAGCATCGCGTGTGTAATTCATGGCGGTGTTTTGTTTTCTGTTGTGCATATTCTTTCCAAAGTAAGGGTCCCTCGGCATTAACCGGGAGAGGGCTGGGCTTTGGCTCTCTATAGGGGAAGAGAAGGTGAAAATATATGAAAGAGTAAGTTGTTGAAATAAACCATTACTCAATGTAAGTTTTACTTACATTCTGATGGAAAAGTGACACCTGCGGCAGGCAAGAAAGTTGTGGTTGGTCGGTCTTTAATAATTACACACAGTATTGACATTGCGTTGGTCCAATGATGATTTCAAAATGTCATCTTCAATTTACCACTGTATGTACTACGTTTGAGCAACTGACATGATAGTAAAGAATTATACTTTAACATTATCAAAAATATATATATATATATATATATTCTGTGAAAATTGCAAACTAAACATTACTAAACTTTTTTCCGCCCATATTTACGTTTCTGTTTTGAATTGAGCAGTAGCTTGATACTTGCGTTTGCCAACGTAAGTTAGCTTGTTGTAGCAGCCCTGAAGGACTGTTAAGCTAGCGGCGAGAACAGCGTTGGACTGGGGGCACGGAAGCGGCAGGACGCCACTGGGAAGCAGATGGAGCACTCTGCTGGCGAAGCCCCGGGCCTCGCTGCCTCAGCTGTTCTAAGAAAATGTACTGCATAATGTTGTGTTGAACATAAGACCGTAGGGATCAGTAGCCAACTAGTGTAAAATAACATTAAGCCGTGGGTTGGTTTTCCTCCTGTTCGACCCAATTTGTTGAGTCACCAGCCACCAATGCTGTTATTTCAATAGATCAGGCTTCCCCAGCATGGGAGCAGTCTGCCTCATCTTCCCTTCATATGGGGAGCGCTAAATGGTTGTTTTGTTTTTAGTAGCTTGGTCTCATTGCAAGGTTCTGCTCAGTCCAACCAACCTGGCCTTTAGATTTAATACAAAATACATTTTAAAATTTGATATTCAGTCAATATGTAACCCAGTGGGAAAGGTGTTGTCACCACTAAAGCCATTAGAGGGCAATGTCTCAGGGAAGCCAGCGAGACGTTTAAAGCAAAACAGGAAGTGGAATCCTTTGCTATAAGGGACGAACCGGTGGAGAGTTTGTTGTTTTCCGGGTCAGTAAATATGTTCAAAATGTTATTTCTATACTAAATCTCCGCCTCTGTGACGGCCAAGGTCTGGCTCTCGATAGCGATAGCACGCTCTGCGTTGTCGACATTCTCGGCCGCTTGTGTGTTTCTCCAGCCACCTTGCTTAACTAATAAAGCCTTTTTGTTTGGAACGCTGCGTCTCCCGTGTACTTTGTTGCGGCGCCTGAGCCGGGCCGTGACAGCATTTTAAAGACCATCCTACAGAGACACTTTCTGTTATCATTTATGTTCAAGTGTGTCGATTTTACTAACAGTAATGTTTATTTTCGTTATGTAGTGCTGTATGGGGTGAGTGTCCGTAGCCGCCACATGTGCATTTGAGCTAACGCAAAGAGAGAATGTAGTGAGTATGTTGTAATGTAATCATTTCTCTCTATTTATGGACTCAACTGTTTCATGTGTTTAATTTCAGAGTTAACTGTGTGGTATTGTTTGTTGTCTTTTATATGGTTTTAACATAAGTGCTACCACTACAGTTATTTGTGTACTTTATTTATGCACTTGATTTGAGAGAATGTGTTAAAGTGAGATCTTTGTGTTTACAGTGGAATTTGCCAAAAACCTAACATAAATTGAACATTCCAAATTAATTTAATACTGCTCTATTTCCTTAAGAGTATTCGAGAAATAAAGATCCCTGACTATAGCTCTGTCATTTCAAATTTCACCTGCCTACAAATATATATACTATTTTATAGTCAGGGTCGTAAGTATTTGGACTGTGACACAACTTTTCTTATTTTCTTATTTACAGGACTCTACACAGATTAAAAATGATGCAGACTTTCAGCTTTCATTCAATGGATATAACTAAACTATTGCATTAACAGTTTTGGAATTACAACCATTTTTAAACAGTACCCCACATTTTCAGAGGCTCAAAAGTAGTTGGACAAATGTTTTGATGGCCAGGTGTGACCTGTTGCCTCGTTATTTCATGACAAATTAAGCAGATAAAAAGGTCTGAAGATAATTAAAAATGTTCAGTTTGCATTTGGTAGCTGGTCAAGGGAACTCTCAGCATGAGGACAATAGAGGTGTCAATGCAAGTGTAGGAGCTAGGGCATTAAAAGGTTGACAAACTACACAAACCTATCAGGCAGATAGCAGAAACATTAGGATTGAACTTATCAACAGTTTGGTAAACCCCTAAAAATTAGAAATGTACTGGCAAGCTCACCAACAAAAAAGGCCTGGAAAACCACAGAAGACATGTCAAAGCAGTGTTGCCAACTTGGAGACTTTCCAAACCCTCTTGGAGACTTCTTTTGTGAAAAGCGACTAGCGACAAATCTAGAGACTTTTTTGTGTGTTATTGGAGACTTCCTGGTGTCTTGGGGACTTCCGAGAAAGCGCCGCACGTATCTACTGTCCTAGACCCACACGTCTCCTCGTCCAGACTAAAAATGAATCGCGCATGCGCACAGTCGCCGCTGATCCCGCCCTGGCTGGATGTAAATGTTTCTTCACTGTTACACTAAAATAAATGACCTCAGTCACCTTGTCCACTTTGTGTGCCTCTCTGTGACATCAGCTAAACATATAGTCATCATGTCTCAGTCTAACTGTACGCTCAAAAATATTTGTGTGGGAATCAAACCCTTAATGCAAACGCTGGCTGTAGCCATTTATTGGAGATGATACACGGCCATACTGCCTGTACTGTGAAGCAGATTTATGTCAAAATTTGTGTGATAAATAAACATATGCCAACTAAAAAACACTCAAAAGGCAAAGCAACATTATAACAGTTCCACCCAAAGCAAGCTGCCATTAATGAGTAAAACAATTGCTAAAGCACTATATTCCTGTCTCCTACAGCTTCCATTACAATTATGCAAATTAGGCGATGACGTCATTTAGCGACTTTTAGGACAGCCAATAGCGATTTTTCTTGCTGAGGAGTTGGCAACACTATCAAAGTCTACAACACTGGTGTCAAACTCGAGGCACGGCACGTCAATGCATGTCGATGTCGTGACCCGCAAAATTATAGCAGTGTTTCCTTTCCAGCGTTTAACTAAAGTGGTTTTCTTTAAGATCGATAAATAATCCCAAAATGTCCAGGATAAGAAAAATTGATGCAGAGGGAAGGAAAGATTTTAATGAAAGATGGGAAAGCAAATACATGTTTGTGCCTTTTAACCCATTGGGGGCGGGGCCCGCGTCGACGCGACCGGGCAGGTGTTTAAGTTTTTAATAAAAATTATATCATCACAATAATACGTCACATAGATATGGTTTACAATCTGGTGGATATGGTTTCCGCATCTGAGCATCTGTACATGGACGTGTCTTACGACGTGTGCAAAGCTTCAATGTGAGTCAGAAGATGCCAAGCAAAGAGTCCTGAGCAAATATATTGGATGGGACAGACGGCGCAGCTTCAGTGCCTGACGGATTCGCTAACAAGGAGCTACCCGGAGCTAACGGGCCATATAGCTGGCTACAGCGTTTGTGTGAGACTGAACAGTGAGTAATCAATTGTTGCCCTATCACCGTTAACTTTCTTACAGTGAACTTAGTACGACCAGTAGTGTTGGACCTCCATTATGTGTTTGTAAAACCGTATCTAACGTGTGTTTGTTGACGATAGCTTGGCGTTAGCACGTGACTAGATAGCGCCGTTTTGGATGTCTCTTCCGTGTCTACGACTGAACGGTGCATACTCAACTGTTGTCTCTATCACCGTTAACTTTCTTACAGTGAACTTAGTACGCCTAGTAGCGTTGGATCTCCGTTAATCGTTACAACAGTAGTGTTTATGTCACGTTAGGTGCTGCTAACACGGCGCGAGCTAACGAGAGCTAACGGAGATAATTGACTACAGCTATGAACGGTGGGTAATCAACTGTTGTCTCTATGACCGTTAACTTTATTTCAGTGAACTCATACTGACTTGTATTAATGTATTTTACAGAGTGGATTCAGAGCTGCAAAGGTCCAGAGGACAACATGCAACATGCAGCTGCAGCAGTCTCCCTGTCCGTCCGTCTGCCTGCCAACACATCACCATAGCAGGCCTCAAAGCCAGCCACAGCTCATCATCCCCACCATATAATAATACATTTGGTTTTTGACATTTATCTACATGTGTCTACCATTTTATTCATATATTCCACTGCTTTTGTGAACCTAAGACCTTTGGTAAACCAATTTCCATCACCAAAACCGCTATACCACATGAGTAAAGTTATGTTTTCACAACAAATATGAACAATTTCCAAAATCAAGATTCAATTTTTCAGCTTTAGTCATATTTTCTCTTTACACTTGTGCCTTGGGACAGTGGTGCCTCATTATATAGATAGCTGAGATTCATCTGTAATTGTTGTATGTATGTATCATATGCAAGTGACTTTAAAAAGAGAATTTTAAAAATGATGTAAAATCCAGAAAATGACCCCAGACCCCAGAGTGTTTAGGTGAAAAACCAGTATGTCTTCATGTGGCGGTGATGAAAGAGTACAATTTACGTCAGCATTTCAACACAAAACACTGAGCCAAGTATGCTAAATTTAGCCTCCAAGAATTAAAAGGCAGACTGTGATCGCAGCAGAATTTATATCCAGCTAGCCGAAGAGTTGTGGCGGTTACATGGCTTTTTCATTAGCTGTTGATGAAAGCACAGACACCACGGATACAGCGCAAGCTATCCATTTTCATAAGCGCCGTGAAGGCAGACTTGACTGTCAGTGAGCTGTTGGATGTAGCTGCATGCATGAGACGATGACCGGGAGGAACATTTGAGGCAGTGGAGAGGTGCGTAAGTAACTAAATTGCCCTGGGAAAAGTGGTGAAAAAAAACAAGCTTGGATGGACTAGTGAAGGAGAAAATCCAAAAAGCTAACTTCCACACACTTTCTGATAAATTATCATTGCATTACCCACCAAGAAGCTCTGTGTGAAAAGGTTCTGGAACTGGATGCTATAATGACCATAGTCATGAAAACCGTGAATTTCATTCGGGCGTGTGGCCTGAATCACCGCCAGTCCCAGTCATTCTTGAAGGAGTTGGGCTCGGAGCGTAGAGATGTGCCGTACACTGTAAAATGTAACAGAGATCCAGACTTACATTGAAATGAGTTAACTTTCAGACATGAAAATCCCTCACCTTTCGGCGGAATTCGCCGTTTTTAAACCAAAATATGTCATCCACGTGAATCACGTAGATCCGAAAAGTTTTTGTTTTTGGGAGAGGGAGTCAACTGTCCGCCGTTTCTGAGATTGGAGTGGGACACGGAAAAAAAAATGAGGTCGTGATCATCTTAGCAATAGGAGATCTTTGACGTTGCGAGTCTTGGCCAATCAGCGTTAAGATGTCTACAGTGGCTTAATTTTCCTCCCACCAGTTTAATAATAGCAAGCTAGTCAGCCTGCTAACACGTTAGCTAACGTTGTTGGAGAGATAGCGAGTGAGATTACTGGCAGCGGAGAGTCCGTGGCAGCGTGTGACGTCAGACAGGAGAGCGGCGAGTCAGCGGCGCTGCAGTTCTACTTACCGACACCTGACTACATATAAGGAGAGAACAATAGAGATTTTATCCAACTTTTATTTTAATAAAAAAAACGAAATGAGTTTCCTCCGTAGGGTGGCCGGGCTACTGTTTATATTTAAGGGTTTAAGATCTACGTGTAGGAAAAAGTGTATCCTCTAGTTAATTATAATCTATATAGTTATGCCGTGTTCACACCGGACGCGGCGCGAATTTGCGGCGCGACCAGATTACATGTTAAGTCAATGCACAGACGCGTTAGGTTGCAAAAAAGCGGATTTTTCGCTGGGCGTCGCGATAGAGGCGAAACGGCGTTGCGAATATTCGGAACTCCGCTTTTTTGCCGGTGTTCAAATATTTCAACTCCAGCGAATAATTCGCATGACGCGGAGTTGCGAAAGCCAATCAGCGTTGAGAAGCTCCGCCAGGCCGGGGTGGGGGGCACGGTCGGGATTACATTTCACCCAGATACAACAGATACGTTTTTCTGATTGGCTATTCGTGTAGCCCATTTCTTTTTATTGATTGGCAGGGGATTCGGGGGAGACGTGCTTGATTCCTCCATGGTGAGGGCAGCGCGACCAGGTCATATTTGCGCGCTGCGGCACATTAAATAGCCTAGAGTTTTTTTTCAGCGTGAGAAATACGATGTGTGGCAGGAGGGCGTGACTTAAGACCGAAATGCGTGACACTTGAGAGCCCTGTGAATGAAACTGCTGGTCCGCTGAAGGAGCGCTGGAAGCGGCTTCATTCAGACACTCGTCCTGGAGGAGTCGGAGCTGTGTGCGACTACGGATAATATTATGAACCCAGACACGGGGGTGGTTGATGTTCCGACGTGTGTGGGACTTCCTCAACAAGTATAAAGCAGAACTAGTGGTTATTTATCTGGTGGATGAAGGAAATAGTAAATGTTTTCAAGACAGAGATAAGAAAAAACGGATTAACCACAGAGCGAATTTTTTACCTGCGGCGCGATATAGGCGAAGTGGCGTTGCGAAAATTCGCAACTGTTTTGGTGTGAACACGGCATTATGCGGTTATAATCACTGTCACACAGAGAGAGGTGTGCATGTTCAGGTTTACTGGTGGAAACATTATTCAGTGTTCTATCTAGACCAGCAGTTCCCAAACTTTTTAGGCCACGCACCCCCTTCTACATCCCGACCGGGTTCACGCACCCCCAATCCCCCACACCTTAAAAAAAAACGCAACAGAGCCTATTTATAGCCGCGTAAAATCGGACCAATGCGAGAACTGTTTGCTCGCGCGTGGCGTTTGTTACAAGATTTAGTCCGCTGTATACATTTCAGTTACACAAGGCGATAAGAGCAATAAGGGGCCGTTCACACCAGACGCGACTCTCAAAAACGCGTCGCTAGCAAAACCATTGTTTTCCTATGGTACGGCGCGCCTTTCATGCGTGCTTTTTAAATGCCGCACGACGCGTTTTTCTAGGGGTTTTTTGGCGCGCTTAAAAGTTGAAATATTCTCAACTTTAAGCGCCTTCCGCGAAGTCGCACAGCTCAGTCGCACAGCTCCCTGGATGGCGAGGGCACAGGCTCAGAGGCAGATTGCATTTCACATGTATTTACTTAAACACAGTAAGCCACGTAAAGAACAAAGAGTGGCACATGCATAGGCTCAGAAACGGATATAAATAAAAAAGGAGGAGTCCATATGAGGATGTTCACATGCAGCGCAGCCTGCAGCAAGAGAGCTAGAGAGGCAGAGGGAGAAAGTGAGAGACGTGAGTCTCTCTCACGTGAATGAGACTGCAATTGTTTTTGGCTGTTTTGTAACTCTTCCAATTTTGATCTAAAAAATGTAAGGGGCTTCTGACTTGCACTGACATGCTTGTTCAGGTGGCGGCGCAAATAAGAGGCTTCAGACAGCTGTTAGCCAGAACCTCACTGCACAACACGCACTGTGGCTTCGGGCAATCTGCATTGCCAATCCAAGCTCACTCTCGTCTCCTCTTTCTCCGACTCCCGGTCGATTTCTTATCCCGGTCTCTCCCCAACGCACCTCTCCGTTTCTCTCGCCTCCGGTTCCTCCCTCTCTCTCTGTCCCTCTCCTCTATAATTACTGATAGCTTCAGATGTCCCACCAGACAGCTTCCCCGATTTCAGCCAGTTTAACATGTTTTCATGGATGTTGCTGAATGAATGAAATGACGTTAGGTGCACAAGCTAGCTAGTGTGTAGTAAAAGACAGTCTGGCGGCCGGACCGGAAGTGCATCTATTTATTAAATTGTACGTTTTTAATTTTAAATTTAAATCTTACAAAGGGACATTTTATAATTAAAAAATCCTACTTAATTTTTTTATTTTTATTATGTTTAATATTAATTATTACACCATTAGACCACCATTACATTTTTCCTCTCGTGCACCCCCTAGAGGCAGCTCCACACTTTGGGAATCCCTGATCTAGACTAACAGTGACGTCTCCTCAAAGTAAAGTGGTATAACAGTATGACATAATATGGTCAAATAAAAAGGCTGGTACATTATACATATTATGGCATATAAGTGTAATATTATGAAGTGAAATGTAGTAGTCGCAAAACAATATTCAGTATAGTATTGCATATTGCAAGTATTAAGTCTACAAAATATATATACACACACACACACACACACTACCGTTCAAAAGTTTGGGGTCACTTAGAAATTTCCTTATTTTTCAGAGAAAAGCACTGTTTTTTTCAATGAAGATAACATTAAATTAATCAGAAATACACTATACATTGTTAATGTGGTAAATGACTATTCTAGGTGGAAACGTCTGGTTTTTAATGAAATATCTACATAGGTGTAGGCCATTTCCAGCAAGTATCACTCAGTGTTCTAGTGGTACATTGTGTTTGCTCATCGCATAGAAGACTAATGGATGATTAGTAAACCCTTGTGCAATTATGTTAGCACAACTTAAAACAGTTATGCTAGTGAGAGAAGCTTTACAACTGGCCTTCCCAATGCATAGCATCACATGTGTGGGTTCCATTATACTCTCAAAATGGCCAGAAAGAGAACTTTCATGTGAAACTCGCCAGTCTGTTCTTGTTCTTAGAGATGAAACCCCAAACTTTTGAACGGTAGTGTATGTGTGTGTATGTATATGTGTGTATATATATATGGGTATTGACAAAAGAATAATTAAAACCCATAATGATCATAGTTTGTCAGCTTCTCGACGAGTGACGCTGTTTGACACTGACTCGCCCGTCACCCCCCCAGTACAGTAGAAGTAGAAAAAACAATTGCATTCATTATTAGTCGTCTCAATATTTGTCACAGGATCCCAGTTTATTTCAGATGTATTATTCTGAAAGTGAGAGACTGGATAGAAAATGTCCTCCAACACGAATCAGTCAATGTCAACTATTGATCTCGACAATCAATGGCTCCTCAGAGTCAGGATGTTGGACGCATGCAGCCAGGCCCCCTTTACAGCCAGGCAGCTTATAGCCAGCTCTATAGCCAGGGATAGGTAAGACAGTAAGAAGAGGTCAAGGAGAGATATCATTCAGAGCTGAAAGGATTAGTCCATACATGATATGTCAATCTAAAACAATTGCTAAAATAAGTCTGGTTTCATAGAAGTCTACGGGAAAGCGACTTTATGGCCCAATCTCCACCTGTAAGCACTCACAGACTTTGAGGCGAAGTCCTTGAGGGTTTAGTTCTGTCCCATTGTCACATCGTAGAGTGCTTGAGTCTCTGGCAGGCATTTTGAGCCCTTTATGAACCCTTTCCGTAAGTCAGCATTAGATGCCGACTGTGCCTATGGGAATTACCCACAGTTCATAGCAATGTGACGTTAAACACGCCATGAAAGAATGTGAGACGTAAAAAAAAAAAAGGTAAACAAAGAGGCACGTGGGCTTTTAACCCGATAAAATACATTTAGACTACAACATTAGGGATTAAAGATGGAACATAAAAACACATGAAATCAGAGGAATGCAAGCAGAGATTATATTTATATTTATTTACATTTATCAAACATTTCATTTTGACAAAACGAGTAAATAGATCATTTAAAATTACTTCTCATCTCGTGAGGAAGACGTTGTTTAGAGTCAAACAGACCATAATGCAGAGTATGCTTTAGGGCCGGGGATTACTATGATTGATAGGTCTCTATAATATTAATACTAATGACTTTATTTATGTAGCACGGAGTTTACAAAGTGCTTTGACAGACAAAGTCGGCAATAAAACAACATAAAGTCCAAAAGTCTCTGCTGGTCCAGCTTCATGTATCCAGTGGTTCACATTCACAAAGAAAACATGTTCAATTAGTTTACAACTCTGTTAATGATTCAATTGTAAAACCGGTAAATAATGTGAATATAAAAATGATTCATAAACGCGCCAGTAATGAAGGTCCTATGAATATCATCGTTTATTACAGAACGAGCTCCTGTCGTTAACCTAAAATACTTATTTTATAACATTGATAATTTTCATGAAAATAACAACTTAAACAGATTCCAGTACTTCTTCTTTGAAGTCACCATCATGTCATACAATTGTATTAATACTCTATATATTTAATAAGAGAGAAGGAAAGATTTACTTTTAATTTTTTTTTTATTCATTCAAGGGGAGAGCCTGTAGTAGATCCATCATGAATAGGACTAATTGGAATATTAGTGTCCAATTAGTGTTTTTTGATTATGTGGGAGGAAACCTGAGTACCAGGAGTGAACCCACGCAAACACAGGGAGAATATTCAAACTTCACACAGAGACAAAGGTAGAGATGTGTCTCTGTGAGGCTGTAGTGATCAATTAAATCACTGCTGACTGTCTTTGGGGAAAGAGGGGACGGGAGGGAGATGGAGGGAGGGAGGGAGGGGGAGAAAGAGGTCACTGCTGATCTACATCAGCTGTAACCTCTTCCGCCTGTCCACCACCATCACACGTTGACTTTCTGCCAAGTTGGCCGAAAAACCCCGTCTTCACCTTTTCCTTCTTTTTCTCTTCCTTCTTATTTTTTTTCACCATCTTATGCAGCTCTGTCGTTCTATCCACGATCTTCTTTCCAAAGAGACCTTTGCTTTTCTTCTTCTGCGCAAGGCAGACGTCTGCAAGGTCCTTGTTTTCTTTGGTTAGATTTTGGACTTTGACTTTAAGCTGCTCTCCTTCAGACTGATTACTCCACAGTGGCTATCACTGCTGACTCTGTCTTTGGGGATAGAGGGGACGGGAGGGAGGGGGAGAAAGAGGTCACTGCTGATCTACATCAGCTGTAACCTCTTCCGCCTGTCCACCACCATCACGCGTTGACTTTCTGCCAAGTCGGCCGAAAAACCCCGTCTTCACCTTTTCTCTTCCTTCTCCTTATTTTTTTTCACCATCTTATGCAGCTCTGTCATTCTATCCACGATCTTCGAAAGATCTACGAAAGAGACCTCTGCTTTTCTTCTTCTGCGCAAGGCAGACGTCTGCGAGGTCCTTGTTCTCTTTGGTTAGATTTTGGACGTCGACTTCAAGCTGCTCTCCTTCAGACTGATTACCCCAGAGCGTCTCAGCGAGCGTTTGGCCTTGAGTTGTCCATTCTGATTCACTCGCTTTGGCTTTGACTTTCAGCTGCTCTATTTCGGACTGATAACCCCACAGTGTCTCTTCCAGCGTTTTGACCTGAGTCCTCAGGCTGTGTGCTTGAGTTGCCCATTCTGATTCACTCACTTTGGCTTTCACTTTAAGCCGCTCTATTTCGGACTGGTTATTCCCCAGCGTCTCAGTGAGTGTTTGGATTTGAGTCGAGCAAGTTGCCCATTCTGTTTCACTCGCTATGGCGAGAAGTAGCTTTACTTCCTCCTGATGACTTTCCTGCGTCTCTTCAAAAAGGACGCGACAATGCCAGCTTAGGTCTGCAGAGGCCCATTCTTCATCCCGCTCTATTGCTTTAAGGCGAAGAAGCTCTAATTTAGCTTGGTGACTCTGCTTCAGTTTTGCAGGCTTTTGGCGCTCAGCTTCCACCAGTTGTTTCTTGGGCTTGGCAATTTCCAGGTCTTTGTCCACATTGCGCGCTTGAGTTCTCTCCAGGCGGCTATATTTCATTTCCCCTTCGTGAACCCGTCGGGCGAAATTCCACTTTTCGATATCAGCTTTGACAATTCTCTTAGACATCTCGCTTTGTTTGGCATTTAGCCAGGAGATGTGATAGTTCGCATAACCCAGTGGATTTTGTGGGAAATCCTGAGGGGAAAGTCGTGCAGACTTGAAACCATCCTTCTCACGTACGTCCACTGCACCAACTATAGCCTGTGGTGGATTGGCATGTTGGTTCTGTGGAGCACACTTGAAACCCTCCTTCTTACGTATATCCACCGCACCAAATATGGCTTGTTGCGGATTGGCATGTTGGTTCTGTCTATAACAAGACTTGGAAGTCATCTTCGCATGGGATATGTTTAGCAGTTTGTACACTTGTATGACGAGTTCGATACTAGAGATAAACTCTATGGGGTGGTGTATGACAAGTTCAATACTAGAGATAAACTCTATGGGGTGCTGTATGACAAGTTCAATACGAGAGATAAACTCTATTAAGGGTCCAGAGGACAACATGCAGCATCGCTTTAGCCTCCAGTCCGTCTCTGCCTCCAGTCCGTCTCTGCCAGTCCGTCTCTGCCAAATCACTGCAGGCCACAACGCCAGCCACAGCTCATCACCTCACCATATAATAATACATTTGATTTTAGACATTTATTTACATGCTTCTACCATTTTTTTATTCATATAATTCACTGTTTTTGTGAACCTAAGACCTTTGGTAAACTAATTTCAAGCACCAAAACAGTTCGACCTCTTGAGTAAAGCTATGTTTTCACAAGAGATATGAAAATTTTCCAAAATCTAGATTACATGTTTCAGCTTTAGAGTAATATTTCTCTTTACACTTTTGCCTTATGACAATGGTGCCTCATTATATAGAGAGCTGAGATTGTTCTGCAATTGTAGATGTAAAACACATGGGTATCTATCATACAGACATGAAAATCCCTCACCTACGCGAAGCGTGTAGATCCGAAGAGTTTTTGTTTTTGGGAGAGAGGGGGGGGGGTCAACTGTCCGCCGTTTCTGATATTGGAGTGGGACACGGAAAAAACTGAGGTCGTGATCATCCTAGCAATAGAAGATCTTTGACATGGCGAGACTTGGCCAATCAGCGTTAAGATGTCTACAGCGGCTTCATTTCCCTCCCACCAGTTTTTTAATGGCAAACTAGTCAGCTAGCTAACACGTTAGCTAACGTTGTTGGAGAGACAGCGAGTGAGATTACTGGCAGCGGCGAGTCCTTGGCAGCGTGTGACGTCAGACAGGAGAGCGGCGAGTCAGTTCTACCTACCGACAACTCACTACATATAAGGAGAGGACAAGTGGAGATTTTATCCAACTTTTATTTTAATAAAAAAAACGAAATGAGTTTCCTCCGTAGGGTGGCCGGGCTACTGTTTATATTTAAGGGTTTAAGATCTACGTGTAGAAAGAAAGTGTATCCTCCAGTTAATTATAATCTATAGAGTTATGCTTATATATATATATATATATATATATATATATATACATATATATATATATATATATATATATATATATATATATATATATATATATATATATATATATATATAGTTATGTGGTTATAATCACTGTCACACAGAGAGAGGTGTGCATATTCAGGTTTACTGGTGGAAACACTATTCAGTGTTCTAGACTAACAGTGACGTCTCCTCAAAGTAAAGTGGTGTAACAGTATGGCATAATATGGTCACATAAAAAGGCTGGTACATTATACATATTATGGCATATAAGTGTAATATTATGAAGTGAAATGTAGTAGCAAAACAATATTCAGTATAGTATAGCAGTATTGCATATTTTAAGTATTACGTCTACAAAATATATATACACACACACACACACACTACTGTTCAAAAGTTTGGGGTCAAGAAAAGCCCTGTTTTTTTTCAATGAAGATAACATTAAATTCATCAGTAATACTCTATACATTGTTAATGTGGTAAATGACTATTCTAGGTGGAAACGTCTGGTGTTTAATGAAATATCTACATAGGTGTATAGAGGCCCATTTCCAGCAACTATCACTCCAGGCCAGGATGAGGCAGACAGTGAAAGGGCAGGTCAGTCGACAAGTGAAGACGCAACATCACAGTCTGGTTAATTATAAGGAAAAGATTCATATGTCTGAAAAGTAACCATAGCAAAGTGTCTCCTAATGTTCATCTGTGATGTGATCACCTTTCTGTTGCTTGTAAAAGCTATGTTTTAGTCCAGTGTTATAGTTCTAGTTTAATTTTTCAGAGCCCAGGGTACAAAACTAACTTTTACCATTACAACTTTGTTTTGCTACAAGAAGTTTCTTTTATTTGAGTTTTAACAAAGATGTAAAATAAACAAGATACTATCATATATAGTATATAGTTTAAACTATATGTAACTATAGTTTAAACTATATGTAACTTTAAAGGACAATAAATGTAATCGTATTTGCAGAAAAATCACAATGTAATTACAGTGTCACTTTTGTGTTATAATATTGTTTTATTGTTATTGTTAATAAGACAGTCCAGATGGATTTGAGCCAGAGTGTCCTGCTCCTCCTCCTTCTCCTCCTGCTGCTCATCCTGCTTCTTCTCCTGCTGCTCCTCCGGCTTCTCCTTCTCCTCCTCCTGCCGCTGCTGCTGGTCCTTCCAGACCACCCTCCGGTATGTGCATGACCAAAGTTGGATTTCATTTCTTTAATATGATTATAATTTATGCATTCATGGTATGTATTTCACAATGACAAATATGAACTATCTTTCAAATATCTTTGCAAGCTATTGTAGTGATGGAATGCAATAGTTTCATAAAATATGGTGTTTCCATTTCATACAGGAAGAAGAAGGGCCCAAAAAAGGCCGGCAACAACATCGGCCAGCGAGCGGGAGAAGGAGATCGAGGAGCGGCTCCTCGAATCTCTTAAACAATCTACTGTGCCTCTTTCTGAGGACGAGCTTTTCATGAGAAGCATGGTTCCTTCCCTGGAAAGATTGCCACCCCAGCAAAAAAATTACGTAAAATTTCAGATGCATGAATTGCTCTATGAAGCCAGCACTGTGATGCTGAATTTGGAAACATTGGAATGAAGGTCTGGGGGACAATCTTTCCAGGGAACGAACCAGCTTCAAACCTGTTCGGTTTCATTTCTTTGTTTGTTTTGTCCGTTTGACATGATTGCACTTTTTTTTCATATACTATATTATTATTATATATCTATATTATTATTTATATATCTATATTATTATTATTATAGATCTATATTATATATATATATCTATATAATTGTATATATCTATATATATATTATTGTATATATCTATATTATTGTATATATGTTTATATATTATATTATATATATTATTATTAATGTTAATATTGTTAATTGGGTTTGAAATAAATGTATTCAATGTTACTTATTCCATGTTCTTTATTTCATTTACAAGAAAACTCTTTAACAAAGGAACCTTTCTTTAGTAATGTGTGGTTGGCTCTTAAAAGAGCCGTTTTGTGTGTGCTTGGGTACGGTGTTACACGGTGTCTTGCCATGGGATGGTTCCTTCAGCAGAGAAGAAGGATGTGAAGGCCTCCCTCACCATGATGGCCTCTCTTGCTGAGTTATTGGCAGCAATTCTTCCCAGATCTGGCAGTGGCTCCACCTCTCCAACCGGTATGGTCGCTGCAGTTCGGGCTGTCCTCCGCAGGAAGTTATGCAGGACACATGTAGCCTTCACACACTTCTCCGCAACTTCTGGTTGGAGCTCAATGGCACGCCTGTACATCCTCCACTGAGAGGAAAGGATCCCAAAGGCATTCTCCACAACCAGCCGAGCACGGGAGAGATGGTAGTTGAAGATCCGGCGCTCCCTTGCAAGGTTGCGGCCGGGGTAGGGCCTCATGAGGTTCTTCCTCAGTGGAAAGGCTTCGTCAGCAACAAAGACATGTGGCTGAAGTCCTCGGTGACTAGCTCCTGGTAGTGGCATGTCAGCAGGCAGTTGGAGGGTGCCAGATTGCAGTGCTTGGCCAAAAGCTGAGTTGGCCAGACTCCCACCATCACTGGTTCTGCCGTAGCCCCCAACATCAATCAGCCGGAAACAATACTGCGCATCAACGACTGCCAGGAGGACCATGGAGAAGGCTCCCTTATAATTAAAGAACTGGGATCCTGAATTGGCAGGGGCTCTGAGGACCACGTGCTTTCCATCCAATGCTCCACAGCAGAGAGGAAAATACCATAACTCCTCAAACCCCACAGCGATTGACCTCCAGTCCTCTGTGGTGGGCACAGCCATGAACTCCTCCACAAGGCAGTCCCAAATAGCTGTGGCAACATCTGGGACAATGCTAGAGACCGTGGAGACCCCAACACGGAAGCTGTCGGCGATGGTCCTAAATGAGTCCCCAGTAGCAAGATATCTGCAGCACAGAAAACATTGCATTTAATGTTATTAATGATCATGTTATAATGTTATTAATGATTATGTTATAATGTTATTAATGATATTAATGATACTACAGGTGCTAATAGTAGTTTTTGATTGATATGGCTTCAGATGCTATCATGAATGATAAACATAAATGCTGGTGAGTTCACATAAGTTATATAGTATGTAGATACATATGTACATAAACAAACATATGGCTGCCATATCTGTGTATAATATGGATTACGTTAATTTGAGTATTGTTGGAGACCAGATTGATGGATCCAAACTTCATTAAGAACACACAAAATTAAAAAGGGGCTTTCTTGACAAAGCATGAATATATTTTATGAAACTGCCACTCACCGGATACAGATGGACAGGCAGCCGAGATTGAGCGCCTGTAGTTGGTGTCCAACCGAGAGATCCTGGCACCGATCCGAGCCAACAGGTCATCAAACTGGCTAACATTTAGCCTGAAGTAGCCCTGGAAGCGGCGGTTATCCAGACGCAGTTCCTGGAGGAGTCGATGAAATTCACCGAGCTGTGTGCGTTTACGGATGGTGTTGTGAACCCAAACACGACGGGGTTTGGGGTTCCGACGTTTGTGGTCTTTCCACAACAAGTACAACGCAGCAACAGTTTTTACTCCTTCCATGGTCGATAACGGAAATGAAGAAAGAGATTTTCGCAGCGAAAAGGGACTGAAGCCCCGCCCCCTTTCCCCAGCGATGGTTGCGAAAAACGAAAAAACACCAGCGGCGCGATAGAGGCGAAAAAGCGTTGCGAATTTTTGCAACTGTTTTGGTGTGAACACGGCATTAGTCACAGGAAGAATGGAATACTAGTAATGGTCTCACCCACAAAACAATGAAGAAACAGACGTAGTGATTTACAGGGTCATTCTTCATATTTCATATTTCATATTTGAATGTGTCTTGTAACGTTATAGTGAACTACGGTTGCTCCCATTCAGATACATACATGATACATGTTTATCTCTCGGCAACCACAACATACTATAACAATGAAACAGAGCGTCAAAATATAACAGTGTAACATCACAAAGGCCTCACAAGTAGTAGGTGGCCATCGTACCACGGACCCTTCAGCTGACAGTCAATCAGGACAGTGATTCTCAACTGGTGGGTCGTGACCCAAAAGTGTGCCGCAAACCCGTTTTCAGGGGGTTGCAGAAGAAGAAAGTAATCCTGTGCTTTTATTTTGAAGGGGTATTTTTTATGAAGCAGAGTGCCATTTTTTCACACTCCTTATGCTGCATTCACACCAAAAGCGTTGTGAATTTTCGCGTCGCTTTACTCACTTGGGATAATTCGCTTCATTCATGCTAGACGTGGCTTATTGCCATGAAAACCATGGAAGAAATAACCACTGTTTATGCTTTGTACATGTTGTAGAAGTTCCACAAACATCGGAACATCAAACGCCTTTCGTGACTGGGTTCATAAAAATGTTCAGCTAAAGTTACATAATTTGAGTCTTTTTTAAACTTCTCAGTAGTATTACCTCAGATCCTTAAGATGGACTTTTTGGTTTTTAATTTACTGTAAACTAGTTTGTTTTGTGCATACTGTGATATGCAGTACTATCTCGGGTTCAAACTGCACCATTGTTTCTATAAATCAATTTTATATATATCTTCTATAAAGAAGTTGAACATTTTCGCGGCTTGTCATTCAGGGGTGATGGTGGGTCTCGCAGCCAGACCAGTTGAGAACCACTGACCTAGACCAAAACGTTCCCTGGACACAGACCAGATGTGAAATAATGGATGAATCACTAAATGGCCTGTGAGTTAACAAGTAACAGGTGGAGTAACGCATTGTGTCAATGTCTTTGAATACATTCTCATTTTGCTATACAGAGATCGAATCCAGGTTGTTTATTTTTGGAGGACTCTTTAAATGATGAAACTTTCTCTACAGCACCACGCGGGACAAACTCTCCAGAGCCTCTAGACAAGGCTCTAAGAATAAGTGTCAGTATGATACGATTTTAAGTAAATTGTTGACCTTAGAAACAGCAGTTGAAAAACAATCTTAATCATAAGTGATTTTCATCAGCAGATGCGGTTTTCCCGTTTGTCATGGAAATGCGTGAGACGTCCTACAACTTGACCTCAAACCATTAAAATGATCTAAACTCTGCTGAGATTTTAACACGCGCCATAACACCTCAAATGAATGTTACATAAACAATATACAAATAGAACTAGGACAGCAACAACATGTATTTTTTAAATTTGTATTTATTCATATGGGTAATTTAGTGTGTAATGAACCTGTACATGTGTAGTGCTCATGTGAATCACTCATACATGGGGTGGCAGATACAGGAGATTAAAAAGCAAAAGACTTGTTTCAATGGAGAACGTTTTTTGGTCCGGGCAACCTGAATCACACGGCTACCGGTGCTGGGAATCGAACTGCCGATCCGCGGATTGGCTCACCGCTGAACCAGTCGCCCATGTGTGAATCACTCATACATGGGGTGGCAGATACAGCAGAATAAGAGGCAACAGACCGGTTTCAATGGAGAACGTTTTTTGGTTGGGGCAACCTGTTCTTGCAAATTTGCTTGGTTGGCTGGAATGGGCTAGTGAGAGAGGGAGTTGAGGGACAAAATTCAGGGCTTCCTCACCAGTCCTGATATCCTCACTGGAGGCAATTGAGGTCGTGGGAAACACCTCTTCAGGGAAGCCACATCTGGATGAATCCATGTTTTTTAAAGGATCCGCTGATGGGGTGTCCATTTTTAAGGACTCCTCTAAAGGAAATCCTGATGTTGGTGTCATATCCTCCTGTTCCAGAGGGACAGAGCTTATTTCGGCTTTCTCACCAGTCGTGATGTCCTCACTGGAGGCGATTGAGGTCGTGGGAGATGGTTCTTGAGGAGATGGAGAGACAGATTTAAAATCACTCCCTTCCACCTCGAAATCAACCAAATCCGGATAAGGAGCCAGCTTAACCTTTTTATTTGGTTTTGATTTGCAAAACCAAATAAACCACTTCCTCACAGACTTAAACCTCTTACATATGGTTTTATGTCTTCTTGCATATTTGCCCAGTTGGCTGGAATGGGCTGATGAGAGAGGGAGTTGAGGGACAGAGTTCAGGGCTTCCTCAATAGTCCTGATGTCCTCACTGGAGCCAATTGAGGTTGTGGGAAACGCCTCTTCAGGGGACACACATCTGGATGAATCAATTTTTTTTAAGGGCCCTCTGAAGGAAATGGAGATCCTGATTTTGGTGCCAAATCCTCATCCCAGGCATGAAAATCCCTCACCTTTCGGCGAAATTCGCCGTTTTGAAACCAAAATAGGTGACCTTCGTGTAGATCCGAAGAGTTTTTGTTTTTGGGGAGGGGGTCAACTGTCCGCCGTTTCTGAGATTGGAGTGGGACACGGAAAAAAAACTGAGGTCGTGATCATCTTCGCAATAGAAGAAGTCTTTGACTGTCGAGTCTTGGCCAATCAGCGTTAAGATGTCTACAGCGGCTTCATTTCCCTCCCACCAGTTTTTAAATGGCGTTGTTGGTGAGACAGCGAGTGAGATTACTGGCAGCGGACAATCCGTGGCAGCGTGTGACGTCAGACAGGAGAGCGGCGAGTCAGCGGTGGCTCAGTTCTACCTACCGACACCTGACTACATATAAGTTCTACCTACCGACACCTGACTACATATAAGTTCTACCTACCGACACCTGACTACATATAAGGAGAGGACAATGAAGATTTTCTCCAACTTTTATTTTAATAAAAAAAACGAAATGAGTTTCCTCCGTAGGGTGGCCGGGCTACTGTTTTTATTTAAGGGTCTAAGATCTACGTGTAGGAAAAAGTGTATCCTCTAGTTAATTATAATCTATAGAGTTATGCGGTTATAATCACTGTCACACAGAGAGAGGTGTGCATGAAATTCGCCGTTTTGAAACCAAAATAGGTGACCTACGTGAATCGTGTAGATTTTATGAGAATTTTTTTGTCGGGGGGTATTTATATTCAGTGAACTGCGAACAGGTGCGCGTGCCAGAAGGGAGCGTGAGTGCATGGAAATATTAACACGAAGGACCTTGCATCACCAGTGCAGACCACCATCAGAAGCATCTGGCAGTGCTCAGCAGGCCAAGAAACAGACTGCTGAAGAAGAGAAAATGGCAAGGCTGAGACATGTGGCAAAACAGCGAAAGCGGGCGATGGAGACACTGGTGGTTCAGGCAAAGAAGAAAAAATAATCTGGTTCTGAAAGTATTACGAACTGTAAATTGTTATCTTTGCCAATAAAATGTATTACAATCTGAATTACATTGTATTGGCTGTCAATCATGATGGAAGAGTAGACAAGTTAAGTTAAGTCCACCATCTCTTGTGGGGGTTATGCATTAAGCCATTTGTGGTGCCCTTACCATATTGTGCCTCATATACTGTACATGTTAGACCCAGTGACAGGCTGGCATGAAATGGCTTGCATAATACTTAGTAAGGAGACCATAATAATTTTTGACTCATGCCTGAAGTTAAGTTTCTCCAGCCCCCCCCCCCCGGACCCCTCTCACCTTTTTCACCCCTGACCCGTTTTCATGCCTGTCATCCTCTAAATCCTCCTGTTATTTCGGCTTATTTCAAGCTTATTTCGGCTTTCTCGCCAGTCCTGATGTCTTCGATTGAGTTGGGGGGACATGATGATTCTCGAGGAGAGACAGATTTAAAATCATTGCCTTCCGCCTCGAGATCATCAACCAAATCCGGATAAGGAGCCAGCTTGACATTTTTGTTTGGTTTTGATTTGCAAAACCACTTCCTCACAGACTTAAACCTCTTGCATATGGTGTTACGTCTTCTTGCACATTTGCCCAGTTGGCTGGAATGGGCTGATGAGAGAGGGAGTTGAGGGACAGAGTTCAGGGCTTTCTCAATAGTCCTGATGTCCTCACTGGAGCCAATTGAGGTCGTGGGAAACACCGCTTCATGGGACCCACATCTGGATGAATCCATGTTTTTTAAAGGGTCCTCTGAAGGAAATGGAGATCCTGATTTTGGTGCCAAATCCTCATCCTCTAAATCCTCCTGTTCCAGAGGAACAGAGCTTATTTCGTCTTTCTCGCCAGTCCTGATGTCTTCGATTGAGTTGGGGGGACATGATGATTCTCGAGGAGAGACAGATTTAAAATCATTGCCTTCCGCCTCGAGATCATCAACCAAATCCGGATAAGGAGCCAGCTTGACATTTTTATTTGGTTTTGATTTGCAAAACCACTTCCGCACCGATTTAAACCTCTTGCATATGGATTTACGTCTTCTTGCACATTTGCCCAGTTGCTTGGAATTGGCTGGTGAGAGAGGTACAGAGTTCAGGGCTTCCTCACTAGTCCCGACGTTGAGAAGCTCCGCCCGGCATCACCGCCGTTACTGAATGAAACTGCTGGTCCACTGAAGGAGCGCTGGAAACGGCTTCATTCAGACACTCGTCCTGGAGGAGTCGGAGCTGTGTGCGACTACGGATAATGTTATGAACCCAGACACGGGACGGTTGATGTCCCGACGTGTGTGGGACTTCCTCTACAAGTATAAAGCAGAACTAGTGGTTATTTCAATGCTGAATGGCGGAAATAGTAAATGCTTTCACAAACACGGAGATAGAAGCTCACCTGGTGGATGAAGGAAATAGTAAATGCTTTCAAGACACAAAGATAAGCCCTGCTCCCTTTCCCCCGCGATGGTTGCGGAAAAACGGATTAACCACATAGAGCGAATTTTTCACCTGCGGCGCGATATAGGCGAAGTGGCGTTGTGAAAATTCGCAACTGTTTTGGTGTGAACACGGCATAAGACTCGCTGAGGTCTATTTCATAAATTCAAAGAAGCAATGTTTCATCTTAGTTAAAATGAGTGGTTCTATAAGTTTGTCCATTTTAAATTGTTTGGTTGGAGCTAGTGGAGCAAAAGCTATCCTAAAACGGGGGCGGGACCTCTCCTCTGCCTAGATTATTATTTCTATAAAAAACGAGGAGAGACAGAGAGAGAGAGAGAGATGTCACTCCTACCTGTCTTAAAAACTTGAGAGCCCTGAGACATTAACCCAATTTAGTTAAAATCTCATCAGTTGTTAAAAGTGACATCTGATGTGCTGTTCTTCTTCCAAGCGCATGTTCCAGAACATTAAACATTTTAAACCTAAAAACTATTTGGTCTCCAAAAATTTACTTAAAAGAATGATTCAAAAAAACGTGCTTGGAACAAGCTGTAAGGTGCTTTTCTGTAATCTAACCAATTTATATTTCTATAATTGATCCGTATGCAGAACATATGTAAAACCTGACATGATCCTGCCAATAGGAATATTGCAATTTGCCTTTAACATTGAAAAAGGAAGAACTTCACTACTCGTTACTTTACTTTATTTTACTTTAAGCAAATGTCCAAATTAACCGCAAAGATACATGGACAAACATCATGGCCCTTTTATCACTTTATTTTCAATAATAATGTATTATTATTAATTAATATAATTTCCAATAATAATAATCGCGCGAGTCACACGACACTTCCTGCATGAACAATCTACCGTAAACGTCGGGTTACGAGCCGCTACTACCTTCAGTCAGAGTCCCTGTTAGCTCCCCGCTGTAGCCAGCTGGGGCTCCTGCCCCGTCATCCTACTTCCGCTAGCTCTCCGTTAACTTCCGCTAGCTCCCCGTTAACTTCCGATTTTTCGCGTTTGGTGTGAACACGCGAGTAAACTGCCGCGGTGCGAATTTTCGCGCCGCGTCCGGTGTAAACACGGCATTAGACCTCCGACAATCATTTACTGCAAAGAATTTTCCTCAAAGTATAAAAAGGATAATTATATTCACTATTATTTTAGTTTGTCCAATTACTTCTGAATCTATGAAAATTTGAGGTGTGAAAATGGCTGTAATTACAAAACAGTTAATATCTTTGACAGCTTTATTTAAAATATCATGGGATATATCATGGGACTCTGCCAGGTGTCCAGAGCACCGTGACACTGCGTGTGTGTATGTTGTGTGCATATACAAATTGTATTTCTCAATGACGGGCACACAGTAACCCAAACTGCTCTCCCAGCAGACTATAGAGACGCTGTGCTGTCTGGTCCAACAAAGTGCCCTTTTTTGTCTGTTCAGAAGGCCTTTTGCAACACTAATAATGATCATGATGTCCACGGAATTTTTTTTAACGTTTCTTCAAAAGTCTGCTTCCTTCGAGTGAATCTTCTTTACGGGCAACCACTTCAACCTGACCATGTAACCTCCAGCGACATCTCGAATAGCATTCGAGTCCACTGGATTTAATGAGCCTCCGTTTCAGCTGAAACCTTTGCAGCTAATCTGTGACGCTTCCTTTGAACTCAGGACCGCACGCAGAACTGCAAGCTGTCAGAGCCACCCGGAGAGCCAACCTTGATGCACAGCTAAAATACGTTTACTCAAAGCGATGAAATCAGAACTCTCAGACGAGACTACAGATGACTCACAGTCTGATTGGTATGTTATCCTTTGAGTAATGAGCGTTGATTATTTTGTCTAAATTACCTGCATATGCTACTGATTGCGGCCTCACTATAGTTTTGTTTTTTCCACTGTGCATTCTTGTCTGCATTAGAGTCCAAGAGTTAAGAGTCTCGGCTGCTTCTGAAGAAAGACAAAAGTGGGCTGCTCCTTCGTGGCGGTTTTGGTCTTGAAAGGTGACTAGTAGCACAATGGGCCAATGCTTCTACAAGTGTGTACCCAGTTTGCTTGTATTGTTCATGCCCACATATGCCTCATTCTCGGACTGAAATTCAACTCGGGGCTTTGAGATGGAGAGGCCCGAGGCAGTTACTGATACAGTTTTACAGACCGGCCAGACAAGCCGAGGTGAGCTGGAACACTAGTCAAAGATTGGCACGTTCACGATGAAAATGACTGAGCCAATTGAAAACAACAGAAACAAGGTGCAGTCTAAATTTGGAGATGCCGCTTGTATCTCCCCCCCTCCTGAATATTAAAAGTATTAATTGAGTCCTGTCTGACAGCTCTGCCAGCCACATTCGAGGACCATACAGTAACTACTGACACCAGAAACAAAATAAAAAATGAAACCTCTATGACCACTGTCTTGTTGACCCTGGAGTGGCTCTATTCCTGAACTTCCTGATGTCCAGTCCACCCCTGACTTAATTTCTAAGCCAGGGTTTCGACTTGATTCAACTCACTTTTGGTACCTTTTCTGTTATTTTTTCACTTCAGACAGTAAATAGGTAATGGACTTGCATTTGTATAGCGCCTATCTAGTCTCACGATAACTCAAAGTGGGCTACTATGCCAGGTGACACCTGCCCATCAGGACTAGACTAACTCACATTCACACCGCCGGTCTACCTCTGAGCCACAGTGTAGGTGGGAATCTTACCTGATCGCCGTAGCAACACCATACAAAAGGTGCCCTGACATCATCGCATGCTTTAGTAATAACCACGTGGTGTACGCCGTAGTTTTGTGGGCTATTGCTTTTTGAAAGCTTTAATTAAATCCACCTATTAAGATTATTGGCTTATTTCCCCTTTTACCACAGCTGAGGTGGCACCAACAAAAAGTACCAGGTACTGTCCAGAACCTTTGCTAATGAAAAGCCAAAGTCGAGTAGAGCTGTGTCGCACCATGCAGTGAAATTGCAGCAATAGACTCGCAGGCGTCGGCAATTTGATATATATTCCTGGTCGCAATAACGAGCAAAGAAACTAAGCAATGTGCCAACACAGGGAATGAAGAAGAAGGCCGCTACCAAGCAAACATGGATGCAAAACCATACAGAATTCAAAATATATTTACCACCAGTTTTATCGTCCCGTTATTGGCGATTCTGATATCCATATTTAAATCATTATTAACCCAATATATCATACCATCAATACAGTTTCAACAAATCTGCTGATGATGGTGTAGAATTACTCAGGTTCTCGAACTAAAAATAGAACGTTTTTTTTTGTTGTTTTATAGACGAGCCTCGAGCAGTAGGGACCGTGAGAGGGTCTTAATCAAGAACAACATCAATAACGAGGTCATGGATGGATGCGTGCGTGCGTTGTCACGTTTGTACTTGAGAAACTGTGCGTTTGTTTATGTCGGCGTGTGCGTCTGAGAAAAGCCAGAAAGCGTGTGTGCGAGAGAGAGAGAGAGAGAGAGAGGGCTTTGAGGGGTCAGTGTTGTTGTTGTGCTAATACGCTTTAGTTCTAATTAGCAGGCTGCCTCTAAGCCTCAAGTGTCCTCTTACAATACACACCATTTCCACACAATCAATTTCCATGAAAACAAGAATCAAAGAATCAGCCCTGAAACTACAACACGATGACCCAAAGTCCTTTGTTGTGTGTGTGTTGTTTGTATTTTGGGGAAGGGGGGGGGCTTTATTTATATCCCTGTTTTATGTTGAGGAACATGACATTTCAGCACAACGCTAACATCCCAAAAGGCGAGTAGCCAAAAGTGATGAGTTGTCTTGTATCTTGTCTCCGGGAGAGCTGGTCTTGACTTGTTTGGAAACCCCGAGAGTTGACGGACTGACAGGGACTGCTCCGCCGAGACCCTGTCAGACACCGCGTGTGTCT
Organism: Taurulus bubalis; assembly: GCF_910589615.1. Classification (NCBI taxonomy): domain Eukaryota; kingdom Metazoa; phylum Chordata; class Actinopteri; order Perciformes; family Cottidae; genus Taurulus; species Taurulus bubalis. The sequence goes on along the minus strand of NC_136593.1, from coordinate 22,407,571 downwards.
TTCTGTCCTATATGTGTGCTAGCGAGGGCCTGTGTGACACATGGCTTGTTGTATCTTAAAAGTCAAATGACGGGAGACAGAAATAGATTGAAGACTGTTGAGCCAACGAAAAAAACATGTTGAGATTTGTCTTGGTGAAACGCTCTGGCCGCACTGCGATGACAAGGCATGTTGGGTGGAAGTTGTCGTTTCAATCCGAATTTGTATTTACTCGGCAGATATATAAACATAAAAGCACTTTTTGCATCATAGTTTGGAAATTTGAAAGTGGGGTTGGATGAGGCTTCATGCAATAAAAGAAAACGTGCAATAGTGAAATCATTATTGTAGTATTTACACAAATCAATATTTAATTATGTGGAAATGTTTGCCCAAATTCATATTCTGTAAATCAGAACATTAAACATTTCATTAATTATGTTTTCTCAAATTGAAAAACTTTACAAAAATAGATATCAAGCATTTTTTTTTATTACCTCGGCATTAAGGCATTATTAAACTGTTAAAAAGCTATATATACCCGAATGTTCAAATCTACATAATTGCAAAAAATTAAACATATATTGAACAGTTTCATAGATATTCCACATGAGTGAATCGTCAGTTTCTACTGAGGCAGTGTGACAGCAGCAGGAAGGAAGGAGCTCCGGTTTCTCTCCTTCACCATGAGTGAAACAGAATATAACCTGCATGCTGTACGACAATAGATTTGATGGGGTCATGTTTTGGTTGTGCTTTTTGTAGTCCATTGTTGTAATTTTGCCATGGCAGACCTGCGTGAGTGACATAAGTACGTAGTTTAGAGAACAAGCAGTCGGTTTCTCTGAGCTCCACGGTTGTCTTTTCCTAACTCCTTCACATCTTTCCTAGACCTCATGACGTTTTCATTCAAGGTCGAAGAAAAGACATTAGGAGGTAACTTTTCGACCTTAGCCCAAGTCGGCTTCAATTGCATTGTTCTCTGTGCTTTAATCGATACAGCATCTTTCCCGCTGACACCCCGCCCCCCAGGAAATATTACCACCTGTGTTTGGCTCAAAAAGTAAATGTGACATGGTGGCACAGGACTAACAGTGAGCCCTTGCTCTCTGTAAATACCATTGTGACAAACATGTTAGTTTAGAAGACCTCTATAAATAATTGACCCACACAGTACAAAGATATAAGGTCACATAGTGTGAAGAAGTTGTGAAGAACACATTTTGACAGGAGATTATGCTTAAACTGCAGGAAAATATTAATGTTGAAAAAGAAGCTGGCATAATGCCCTTGTACTGCAGTTAGAGAAAGTCTGTAAGTCACAGATGCTGTATGTGTCCCGTTAACCCCTACACTGACTCATTAACGGAGGGTAAACATAAAAACGGGTCGAGGGTGTCTGCAGAATGAGCGACGGCCCGCCGACAGCCAGCTTCCTCGCCAGAGACTGAGGGCGGCCAAAGGAGGGTAATGTCCGCCTGACATAGTATAATGATAACGTTTGGGAAGAACAAAAGGAGGCAAAAGAAAAATGCAAATAAAGTCAAATCATCCAGCGATCTTCTGCATCCTTGAGGCCCTTTGGCCCGCCTCCCAGTCTCATGAACACAAAAGAAAACAACTCTGGATTCGGCTAATAGTGCATTTTACAACTTTAACGACCTAATGATTTAAATAAGGGATATTTAAGTGTTCGTACATACATTTTTCCACTGATTGACAAACGTCTCTTTCCCAATTCTACAGAGGAATGTATTTTTAATCACATGATGGAAGAATACCTTAGACCAGAGTGGGCACCAAACTTTCACCAAAAGTTTCAAAACATTTTTTTTTTTACAAACTTCTGTGTTTCACATTTTATAAAAAGATTGCATCAATAATTTGTTCAAGTCTACTATTTTATGCGATTAATCTAGGAATGCATGTAGCTTTAGAATGCAACTTTTTTTTCATATTCTATTGCAAAAAGAAACCACTTTCTTCTTATGCGAAGGAGCTAAAAAACATCCGGTTGTGAGAGGCAAAATGTTGAAATATTTGAACTTGCATTGCCGTCTGCCGCCACCTAATTTTACGATTCTGCTCTCGTCCACTAATGTGATATCCCGCGTGCTGACCGCCTGAGTCATGTGAACGCAGCATTATTATTAAAATACGACACACTATTCCACGTTCAAGTCAATTCTCCTAAGCATATACCGTAAAATCCGGGTTATAAGGCGCTACTTTTTTCCTCAACTTTGACCCGTGCGGCCTAAATATCGGAGCGACTAATTTGTGGATTTTTCCAATTCTAAATTTAGCAGCAGTTGCAGAGACATAGGCACACAATTCACGTGAAATATTCCCAAATCCCCTTCACAAGTGATCTCACTGTAAAACAGGGTCCTCTCAGCAGCAGCAGCCAAACTCCCTGCTGTCCTCCCCGCCCCGCGGCGCCTCTCACCCCGCCACCCCGCTTGGCTCTCCGCCGGCACCCACCGCCGATGCCACCACGCTCACCTGAGGAGGCGCGATGGAAAAGGAACCGGCAAGGGAACCCCTGCCTCTCCCACCACCTCCACTAGCTAGCGCTATATGCACTAGCTAGATGCAATAAAAAGTGTTGTCAGCACTAGCTGCAGCAGCTAGTGTGGTATTTGTTATAAATGTATGTTGGTACATTGATGTTCACGTATGTTTAATGGATGTTCATAACAAATAGTACATGTCGGGACTTAGGATCCAGGTGGGAAGCACAACCTGTGACAGGGGGCTGCAGCATCGGGAGTTGGCGGCCCGAGGAATAAAGGAGTTACAATTAAAAGCAGTTTGTCCTCATGTCTCATGTGTATTTTAAAACACGACCGCTGGCTCTCCGACAACCACCAAAGGTATCGGGACCAGCTCCAGCTCGACGCCCTACTCGGGCAGCGATGACGGGGGCAGTAGCCAGCAACAGCGGCTCATAAACCACTGCTTGTTTATGATTAAATAGGACTTTTTACATTTTATTTAGTAGGTGGGGCTCATAAAAAGGGTGCGCCTATAACCCGCGTTTAACGGTAATGAACGATCTGCTCAGAACACTGGATATCTGAGGTTTAAATAGCAACGGTCTTATCATCATTCATATCAGCACACAGTATCAGCATTGATTAGTAGTTTTCTTCTTCAAGAATTCAAGGTAATACTCGGCAAGTACCTGATACACAAATGATCATTTTGTGGGTTAGGTACACTTTAACTTTATTCATCCTGCTGCTGTACTCTCCTGCCCACCCAATCACTTCTGCTAACTCTTCTATCAAAGTGAGGCTCTTCTGTTGATCTCAAAACACACAACTCTTCCTGCCATTGGAGATGTGAATCACATCACTTCCTGTGTGCCACCTGACTGTTTCCTGGGAAGACCTGTCTCATAAAGAGGAGCAGAACAAACATTGTTTGTAGTTACAGAGCCACGTGTTCAATGTGACCGAGGGAACACAGGAGAGCTTTTTTACAGACGGTAACACCACTGACTGCAGGCCTTTTCTCCTGTCACCTCCAAAACCCATCTCCCCCACTCATTTACACCTCTAAAGAAAGCCTGTCTGCCTCTAGGAGGTCCTTTTCTTTGTGTGTGTGTACATGTGCGAGTATGGGCATCCCGATGTGAGGACGATTAGTGGGCCCTTTGTCTCTGCACCCTTGAGGCTCATTTTTACAAGCTGAGAACGGTTATGTCAATTCATTGCACGGCGTTTTATGATTCTCCCCGCACCCATTTTCATTTAAGGCATAGAATCGATATGGGACAACATTTTGCAGCTGATAAACTGTGACGGCCCGTGCTGTGTGTGTGAAATACAGACGCACACCCTCCTATGCTTGAATGAAGGAGGACGAAAATAGATCTTCAGGTATTGTGAGACTGCACGTACAACCGGGTCGTCCTCTCGCAGTCCTGGTCCATGTCTGAGGATTTATTTTTAATCCGGGACAGACACTCTCAGAGCGAGGGGTGGTTTATAAAAACAATAAGCAAAAAATAGGGAGAGAAGGAGGAGTGAAGGGAGGTAAACAAGGACTGTCACCAAACAGCTCGAGAGCTCTTTGTCACTTTGAGGAAAGAGAGCAAACGGATCTGGCTGAGAGACGACGGATGTTTGTGTCAGCAGCTCTGCAATAAATATGTGTGTGAAAAGCATGTTTGGAATTGTGGGAAGCTGTAGGAGGTTACTAGGAGTGTTGCATTATGGGAGGTAGGTTCAAATAAAGTTCAACACCGAGAGTTGACCCAGAAGTATTGTCACGATAAAACACACACACCGGATAATGTCTGATCCAAATTGTAGCATCTTGGGGGCATAATGCCCGTGGTGCCTTGAAGCACCGGCTAAAGCCTTTAAACACACACAAACAAACGTACACAAACACCCGCTACACACATACAGTTGATGAGCTTATCTCGTCTGAATGTGGGCTATTCACTTGTTTGCCAAGAGTGGAGATAAAGCAGTGGGAACAAAAAACACCCGCCACTGTAAATCCATTTATGTGTGAGAGGAAGTGTATGTGTGTGTGTGCCTGAGCTTATGTGTGTTGCCGGTTACGGTGCAGTATCAACTGACTCGGCTCTAGTTGATTCACACAAGTGCTCCTCACTCTTCAATGTCAGCCCTTTAGCTAAATGACACACATGAAGCTGGTAGACATTTGTATTCAGCGGGCCTCTCGGCGTGCTAATTTGGAATCATCGAGCAGCTTCTCTTCATCAGCCGCTTAATGCAGATGTGTGAGGCAAACTGAATCGGGACTCTTGTTCTTATAAGTGTAATGAAAGCCAAGTCCAGATTGTAAAAACAATTCTTATTTTACAAGTGACTTCTCATTTCATCGTTTGCTAAAGCGGCAATAGGATCGTTTTTATTTTTTTTGCTTCCATTATGGAGTAAGATGTTGATTGGACAATGTAACGGCTATCGATTAATGACACCGTCGGTGTTAAGATTGGTTCCCTATAAGCCTCACTCTCACAATGCACTCTCACTACTCTGATAACATGTCCCCCCCTGTTACCGTCCACAACAATAATGTATAATAACAATTGAGCATTGTAAGAGCAATAAGAGCTTGAATCCATATATTAAATGCTTCTCTGGTGTGTCTTTTGTTGGTTCAGTAGAGTAAAAAGTCCTGGTGCTGTATGAGTGTGTATGAGTGCGTTGCTGTTGATTGGAAGCCAAGCCAAGCAAATTTGACATTTGTGGCCACACCGTGTAATTACAGCTTTTCAGGTGTGTCATGTGACACCATGGGCCGAAAAGGACTTTTTTCCATAGACTTAGATTGGGATGGAGGGGTCTGTATATCGACAGTAAATCAACTTACCAATACGAACACAGCCATCATTTAAATCATTAGGTCGTAGTTGTTTTCCTCTGCATTATGATGTCACACGTGAGCGAGCCCCGAGACCGAGCAATTGAGAGGCGGTTAAAGGAAGCGGGTTCAAGTTTTTCAGGACCCTGTTGAGCAATTCTGTCTCTCTGCCACTGAGCATCTTTCATGGGAATAAACGGGCCCCGCCTCCAACGCTGTATCCAGTTCTGTTCATACATCCAAAGCATGGATTGATCACATGTCGACAAACTACCATCCTTAACATCACACGCTACTCTGCTTACTGTACGCATGTTATTAATACTGTATTGTACCAGAATGTACCGTACAGTAAAAACAGGCACGCATGTCAACGGAATTTAAATATAAAAAGAAAAAATGTAATGATAAGTAAGGGTGTCTGTTATTTTAGCTAATGGACTGTACCATAGCTCTATGTTGCACTTTACAATGTCAATTTAACTATCTTTCTCCATGTTGTTTCTAGCTGCCTGTGAGAAATGCATATGTTGTTTCTATTGGGCTGCAGCCGCAGAGATTGAAGGACAGCAGTTAATTCGACTTCATTTCAATGTGGCAGCCAGCAGCCATACTTGAATTAAACTCGCTGCATGGAGAATTGTCTTGTTAAAATAGGCTTTACTTTCATTAAGCTTTAACAGACAAAGCCACAACAACCACTGGTACGGAGCGTGTGGCTGCATCCGCAATCACTCCTCAAAGTGTGCGTGGCTTTGGAAGATAGTTTGGCGTATCAGGTGAGAAATTCTAAATTGCATATTGTCTGACTCTTCAAAAGGTCAAGTTATGCGTAACCATGATAATGCACACTCATGAGTAATGGCCATTTTACATGGTCATTATCCACAGTTTTACACCAATTGTTTTGGTAAAAGACTGTTTCAAAATGGCCCAGGAACATCCATCTGTAATTCAAATTATTGTTACAGACTTCTGTTTACTTCAGAATCTCATAATGATCCAGATGGAGCAGTGTTTTATTCAGCGTGACCAAAAAAAAGGGACGTTGTAAAAACGCAATCATTTCTTGGAGTTTATTATCATCTTTGTCTCTCGAACTCACAACTTTAACACTGAATACACGTAGTTTTTTTGAGTTAGCAAATCACATACTATCAATTGATAATGGGATTGTAATTTGCATAGAGACATGGAGAGATTGAAAGTGTGCAAATAAATAGTTGCATTACTGTGTGTTCAGACGCAGTGTGACAGTCCGGGGAGGCGGATTGTGTGCAAAGTCAATGGAAAAAGCAACGTAGACGCAGATTCGTTCAGGTTGGAGCAAACAGATCCAAAGAAGTGTCTGCGTGGGTTGAACATTTTTCAAGATGAACGAAAAAATCTGCATGTGTATCAGAGTTGTATGATTCATGAGTGAGGACTTCCTTCTTGGAAAGGTATGCGTTGCGATATTTCCGCGCATACAACAATCTGTTAATATCCTTCAAAATATTGAAAAGAAAGTTTCTCCTCCCGACCAGAAATGTGGTCTTTTTGGAATGGAATATGTGTTTACATGATGTGTACAAATTCTGAATATTGTCACACTCGTATAGTAGTGCAATTTTAGTGTGCATGTGAGACGTAACACTTTATCAAGACACTTGAATCTCAAAACCCTTGTTTTGTTTTTCCTTATTAGAAATGCAGTTGTAATAAAGAGCCAGTCAAGCAGACACAGAACTAATGCAACAATCTTTATGGGTTCGCTCAAGACCAGCATGGTCTCACATGGACATGCAATGGTGGTGTGTTGCATATTTGTGTGTGTGTGTGTGTGTGTGTGTGTAATCAAACAGTAGAGCTATGGTACCCAGTGCACCGCTGCTTAGAGACAACCAAAGGCCTGTCACTGTGATTAATGACAAGGGAAGTGTCCCAGTGTGCTTTCTGTGTGCCGCTCTGAACAGAGCCTCGTGCACTAGCAGGCGGGCGTGCACGTGCGCGTGGTGTTGGTCTCTGTCTCATTCCACAAGTTAATACCTCCACTTATCTGCGACCTTGCACACATTTACCGGCTTTTCTTCTCTCCTGCAGGGCTTGCCCGCCGAGCCTGATGTTTTTTTGGGGCTCAGGAAGGGGGAAGAAGCGGAGGAGCAAAAGGAAGGAAGACGTGGCGCCGTGACAGGAGGAAAAGACAAAGGTGACATATTCACCAAGAGGCTTCAAAGACTTCCTCAAAGGGCTCTGACTTCCTGCTGTAAAGTTGTTCTCGCGCCTACCTCCTCGTCAGTGAGGGCCGACCGCTCTTTTGTTTACTTGTATTTTCGACGGTGGAGAAACGGGAGGAGTTTGAGAGAGAGAGGGAGCGAGAGAGCCTATTGATTAGCGTTTCTGATTCTCCCGTCGGGAAGCGAGCTCCATACCCAGCTGGAGTAGAATCACATCAGCCATGGGTGCTAAATTGGCAGCTCAACACTATGGACAAATCCATACTTTAAGGTTTATTCCAGCTATTGGGATGCACCATGCAGCAGTGCACCACATGAAGCTACGAAGAACCCCAGAGTAAAGAATAAAAGAGCAATGATGCAGCTGTCTGAGCTCCTCATACCTCTGCATTTGATGTCTTTGTTCAACTGTCAAATTCAGATCTCATCTGTGCACACGTCAGTTTTTAATGGACCAGGTGTTTTATTTGTTACAACTTGGGCTATACACGCGGTTGGTGTGAACAAAAGGATCATGATTCGTTATCACAATCACACCGAGGGATGTACACTTGAAACCATAGGGACTGAGAGGTCAGTCGTTCGTTGGACAGTTTTGGTGATGACCTCACGCTGCGTTTTACCGTGCCTCGTGTGTTTAGTTATTTTCTCTGGTGTCACAAACGGCTTACATACTTACATTTGACTGAGTATTGTTAGTTTAGACTGCAACCGGACCTCATGTCTCATAATAATAAGGGACGGCTAGAAACAGGACACAACTAGGTCCATTGTACCGTAGAGTAGTTATTGTGAGATCATTGCATTTACATGTGTGTATATATATATATATATATATATATATATATATATATATATATATATATATACACATTTAAATATACATTTAAGTAGAAGCAGTGTTTTAATGTTTTAATGCTGTGTTTAATGGAGCTCAAGCTAATTTATTTTTCTGTTTGGTGGTTTAATTAATAATAGTGCATCGTATCATATGTATGTCTACATAGTTCACATCTCCAAGGGCCAATCTCCACTGTTTTCCTGGTTTCCACTGGTATTGCTGCTGTATTATGGAGCACTGAGAATAAATGCATATTTGATATTCATGATCAGGATTGATGTTGGTTAACACATTAACTCATTAAAAGTGGAAAATAATAATAATATATAGTATATTATAGCAGTTTAAGGAAGGGGACACATTTGCCTTCTGAGGAAAAAAGTTACATTAACTCATTGAAAGTGGAAAACTAAACATATTCATAATTTTTGCCAGCTGTAAAATACTTTCGAAAACATTTGACTGAAGTAAAAGAATGGAAATTAATGTCAAAACGTCAAACGTATTAGTATCAAGAGTCAAAATGTTCACAATGCACTATGGCCCCTATCAGTGTAATATTAGGCTCGTTCGTTAGAGCTGCGCCTCGCCTGGAATCCAGACGAGAGCAGGCGGCCGCAGCAGGAGGCGTTGACAAAAAACTGCAATCAAGTCGGACAGTTGTCAGCTGTATACGCAGGAAATCACAGAAAAAAGTACTTCCTGTTAGTTCCGAACTTTTGTTTACTTGTAGTTTACAGATCACGTTTGGATTTATTATATGTGTTTATGAATATATATTTATGTAAAAATGAGTGTGTAGCTGCATCCTTTAGTCTTTTGATGTCTGCCGTCTGCCTGTGAAATACATTACTAGTAGTTTTGATGTGTGTTGTATAAATACGATTTTGTATTATCAACCACCAGTGTTGGGGTAACGAGTTACAAAGTAACGGATTACAGTAACGTAATTACGATTATAGGTAACGAAGTAAAGTAACGCATTACACTCAAAATATTGGTAACTACACTACTTTACTAGACCTCAGGAACGCGCGTTCCTACGTTACTCAAGACATTTTTACCTGATTGTGACATTATAAAATAACCCACAATATAAATATAGTTTCTCTTCACTACGTGTTGTAAAAAGTGTTTCCTTTCTCCAGCTCTCTGATTTTAATGACATACATAATACAGGTTATTGAGGGAAACAACAGATACAATCTTAGAAGACAGTAGTGTGTGGTCCTTTTGTGGTTCAGACCTACAATGAACATATTTTAACCAGATGGTGAATATTTTAACAGATGTAATATATAACTTGAGTTTAATCTGTGATCGTCTTCACTCTAGTATGAAACTCCAGCGATCAGTCCGCTCAGCTGCAGCGTCCAATCACCAAAAGTACCATTTATTTTTCTATCTTTCTTAAACCACTACAATGATTCCTATAACACGCTGGTTTTGTTCTTAGGAGTCGGCCCCCATTTGCTTTAGTGGGGTCTCATATTTCCAAAAGCCTGTTTTTAATGTGTTATGCTGTTTGACCTGAATGTCCCCACCATACACAGCCTCTTGTATCCTGTTGTTTGTGGATTTTAAAGTGAGGCATATTTCTTTGGTCAGACAGTGTGAACAGGGTTAATGTTCGTTAAAGTTAATGGCTGAGTTTTATATGCCATTTTGTTTTACATGTTTACAATACACTATGTGGAAAGGCTAAGAGATGCCCTTTATTGAACATTGAAAATAAAGTGATGAAAGGGCCATGATGTTTGTCCATGTATCTTTATGGTTAATGTGTACATTTGCTTAAAAAAATGGAAAGTAAAGTAACTAGTAGTGTAGTTACTTTTCAAATGCAGTAACTAGTAAAGTAATCTAGTTACAATTTTCAGAAGTAACTAGTAACTTTTAACTAGCTACTTTTTCAGAGTAACTACCGCAACACTGTCAACCACACAATAAATGTTTTTAGATCAAACATGAGACTAATAGTCAACAATCCAGCGTTAAGTATTCCAACTACACATAAAATACGAATTTTCTACAACACGTGGTGTTTGCTGTCAGATCTAAGAGCCAATCAGCTCTCTGATGTGGCGAGAGCCAGGCGTTTCCCATCATGCACTGGGCCAAGCAGTCGGGGGAGAGCCACTGCAGCGCCTGCCTCTGAAATCGACGGTCGGCTTAGTCTCGTGAGAGTATCGTTAACCACGTGTGCATGACGTCAGAGCAAGTCGGGAGCAAGTCGGACACAAATCTAACCGGCATGCATTGCGCGCCGATCGCCGCCGATCGATTCTGCGCAGAACTGGCTCATCTCGAACGAGCCTAATCATACGTTATTGAAATGTAACTTTTCAATACTTTTAAGTATGAGCAGCATTGTAATTCTGTAGGCGGTCGTGATAGAGATCACAAATGACTTAATTTACTGTTTGGGAATTCAATTAATAATAATATTATTTTACAAAAGGATTTGTATCATGTCTGCACACCCTGTGTCCACCCACACAGGTGTTTTCACTAATGTTGGCTAATTAGTGCTGTGCTTGATTGACATCTCCCTCCCCGTTCTGTTGGGCTTGTTGTACTTGCTGGAAGCGGCAACCAACACTGTTGTCACCGTTTTCTACACCCAACTCTCAGCTGGCTACGGGTCTAATCAGCCGGAATAATTGAACACACCTGTGTGGGTGTGGAGGGCATTTAACTCACCAAAGTGACTATTAACTACGGCCGTCATATGAATGCTGTGGAGTAGAGGTGTGAAGTAGCAGAGGTACAGTAGGCTACAGTATGTACTGAATGTACTCTTTTACTAGTAGTTTGAATTGATGCTGAAATCCCATCTGTAGATGATCTCAGGTTAAAACTTGCATTCTCTCTACTAAAATGACCGGACTTCTCTCTTGATTTTTAATCAGTAGACATTGTAAACACGGGTTTATGGTCTCAATCTCTAGTTTCAAGTCTTCTTCGATACAGCATGATGTTCATTTCATGGTGATGTTGACCGAGGCTCGAATGAGAAAAATGCAATTTCCCAGAGGCATGTTGGTGGAGATGAAAAGCAATCGATCTCAGGCTGATGACTTTGCCGATTGGCACCATTATGTTTTAAATTTGACAAAGAATACAGTAAACATGTAAGATAAGTGACTTTTTTTCAGATTTTAACCACTTTCAAACGTGATGTATTTTAACAATTTCATGGTTTTAGTTAATACTAATGAATTGTTGCTCATGAACTTATGACTCTTATGACCCCATTCTTTACGTTCTTTTAACTTGTCATAAAAGCACTGTCATTGTTCATAGTTAGGGAATGCAATCAGTTATAATTAGATTGCACGTTAATTGCTGAGGTCTGGGAATTTACTCGCATGGCTAAAGTCCAACTGGGCCAGAGGTTAGTGTTTTGCAGATTGGGCAGTTTTCCAGGCAAAAAAAGTATCCTTTTACCTGCGTTCTTCTGTTTGATCAGTGATTCAAAACAATCTCAATATCAAAATTATAATACAATGTCATAAGAAAATACAAGTTTTCCTTCACATGAACAGACGTTAGCCTTGACAGTTCTTATCACAGAGCTGGCGAATAATTGGAATGGGGGGAAAAAAGGATCCAAGTCAGCTGTAATAAACTAAAATGACATTTGGTTTTGACAGTTATCAATTATCACAGTCATATGTCTTGCTGTTATATCAGCATATGTCATTGCATGTCAAGCTGAGCCTATTGAACTACTCACTCTGCGCCCTGTCAATCTCAATGACACTCCTCGGAAGCGTTTCTGCAATATTGAATGTCGACGTTTATGAATAACTCTTTTTCATAAATACGTTTGAATTAGTATCACAGCTGCAAAAACATATAATGCAACACGGTTAACGTTGTGAAACGATTGGCAGCATAACTACTCAGTTAGGTGCCAAGTAGTTTTGTTGTTAATCGTAAATTTACTCTTATCACTTGTCATTACCTAACTAAATGAACAGCAGTCTCCTGGGTGAAAGTCCTGTGTTTGTTTGACCTATGCACCACCCTAAGCAGACTGCCTTGTCTTGATATACTTGTACAACTTCCAATGATGTATGCCTGATATACTGCAAGTCACAAAAACGGCCACATTTGACATGCGTGATTTGCGGAAATGTACAATATCCACAAAAGAAATTTGGCGATCGGGCTTTGCCGCCCAAATGGTGACAACCTGTCCATAAGAATATTTGTATCTGCACTGTTGAATAGAAAGTAGCCCAATTGGGTGATTAAAACCGACTGATTGGTAGAACCCACTAAAATACTTCCTTACTGAATCAAAATAACTGGGTAATGTGTGTTTGCATGCTCCACAATATGCTCCACAATAAACATCCAGAAGAAACTTTTAGTTAAGCTGCCTTTTTTTTTTAAGGATACTAAAGAGCTCTGATCACTGAAAAAAGCAGGATTTGTCACTTCCTGTTTTTGCTCCGGTCAAACTCACAATAAACCCCTCTGAATGTACTGAGCGCGCCTTAACCAGAGGACAAACGCTACACAGCCCGCAGATAAAGAGAAGAAAACTCCTGAAGGGACACACTCGACGCTGCTCTTGAATGGAACTCCGCATGGCGGCGTCCGGCGGCGGGCATGCTAACGAGGCCGCTGCCGCTGCTCGTCGTCCTCTGGTTCCGGGGCTGGAAGAGTGTCCTCTCCCTGAATGCTGGAGACGACCACGGGGGAAGTGAACCGCCTCGTATTGTCCCAGATGGACTCATTATCCGAATAATGAATCTCTCCCTCGCACAGCCGCTCGCTTTCTCTCTTTAACACTCGCTCTCGCCGTTGTTTCTCTCGTGAGCACATCAAACAAAGGACAAGAGAGGGAAAAGTAGACGAGAGGAGAGTTTTTTTTTTTTCATTGACTCGCTCTTCCCCTCCTGATTAAAGATGGCTGAGGATTTTTTTTCCTCCACCAGGTTGATTGCAGCTTGCTCCCTTTTGAGCAGCACAACCTTGGTCAACTCCACAGACGCAAAAAAACGGGGCTACCGAGTAAAGACGTCCTCAGATTAAAAAACGTCTGCGAGGGGCCGCTTTTCTCCTTCGTTATGCAAATCAGCCAAATCAAAGTGGAGGTTTTTTTTGAAGACTTTTTTTTTTTGACTGAATGCTTTGCTGCCACTCGGCGAGTCAAGTGTTTGGCCGGCGAATCACCGTCGGCCGCCGGCTTTCTCTTGGCAGAGGCGCCTTTGGACAGCGTGTTCTGAAGATTCAAAGAACTCGTACTCTCACACAAACGCTCCTAAACATCCTGTACTTTCACTCTCTCACACATACGCACACACACACACAAACGTACACACTCTCTATGGGAATGAGCCTTTGCAGGAGGGGCGGCAGTACGACCGCGCATAATGCTCGCTGTTGTCGTGATTGTTGACGGCTTGGCAGCTGTGAAAACCGCAGAGTGCGCGTGAATCGCAGAGGCTCAACGTCATGCTTTTTGTGTGTGTGTGTGTGTGTGGAGCAGAAAAGCAGCGTGCTGATCAACCCAACGGTGCCTCAGTCCTTCCATTGGCCCCTGCAAACACCGGGGGGACTCCTGGCACAATTAGAAAAAAAGCCAGCTGCAATTATTAGCCGCCTCTCCTCCTCTTCCCTTTTCTCCCCCCTCGCTTTCCTTTCTCTTTTAAAGCAAAGAGATAAAGCCGAGCCTCCGATGACTGTAATCTCGGGCTTCGCTACTTTCCCCAAATGGAAACATTGCAGACAGACAAAAAGGGGAGGGCGGGACTGAGAACGTTAGACATCAAACTCAGGGCAAACCGAAATAGCGTGTGTGTGTATTTTTGTGTTGTAAGTGTGGGTATGTCATGAAACGAAGCTTGTGGGCATGCGTGTGTCTGCAGAAGTGAAAGAAAGTCTTCGGTGAGTAAAAGTCTAAATACCAGAACAATTATTTATCATAGGACTTGGGGGCAGCAGCAGCGCCGCCAACACTCTGACGTCTCACCAAAATGCATGTCATTAGGTGCTGTGTGCATGTGTGTGTATTATTGAAACAATTTAATTTCCCAAAGAGGATGAATAAATAGTCTGATAGAAATACTGTGCAACAAAAAAAGGTAAATAAGGTAAACCGAATGCGTTGCATTACAGAAGCAAAACTTTTTATTTAGACTTGCCCGAGTTAGCTACACACACCAAATGCTATTGTTTTAATGAGAAAAAATGAAAATAGATTGGAGAGATGAGGGCTTCCTCGGCACAAGTGTGATGGCAGTGTGGCAATACTTAAAGCTGCAGTTGTTAAATACTTTTTTATCATAATTGCTCAAACTGTCACAATATAGAACATCAGGTTCCTCCTCCTTTTAGTGTTCTAATGGCATTCATACGATTTCATCTAAAGAAAAACAACCAATCAGAGCTGAGAAGTCTCTAAATCAGCTGTCAATCACTGCTTGTGAATTCCAATTAAACCGTTAAACTGGACAGCACTGATCCAATATACATCAAGATTCTGACACTGCATTGCCGATGTCTCGACTCAAACGTGTTCAGAAGCATATTTTAGTTATTTAAGCTGTAAACATGAGAACGTTTGTGACCTAGCTTCCATGTTGTAAACGGTCCAGCAAAAACCAAACACCGCCCACCGACGTGGAAAAACATCTTTAAAGTTACCAACTGTAGCTTCAGAGCCGCTTGGTCACGGCTGGGCTACTTGAAGTCCAACCCACAACAGAGGCGTTCATAAGGGGCTCCATCACTCACCGTGAGTCCGGCATTAAGAATGTTACTTAGGGAAACTGGGTTTCATGCGTATCAAATCTTAGTAACTAGTAGCCAAAGCTGTCAAATATATGTAATCCTGGAAATGCAGGGGAGCAGCAGTATAAGGGACGGAAAGTGTTAGTAATCAAGTAAAGTCCCTCAAAACTGCACTTTAGTCATAGTCTGCATGTAAGACGTGGACGTAGTCACCGTGACGTCCACCATTTGTGATTGTGGACTGCGGTTTTGAAGTCTCCAGTTTAGCGTTTTGGCCGGCGACATCTTGGTTTGGGCAACAACAACCAAAAAGTTACAATTAACTGTGAACGCACTGAAAACACACAAAGGGTTCAAGTTAAGAAATGAAAACACCGGCAACCCCCAGATCGATCAACGGGGTGGTAGCGGCCTGTCAATCACAGTAAGCCCCGCCCTAAAGCACACCCTGCTTTATGGTCTATTTGACTCTAAATGAACATCATGCTGTATTGAAGAAGAATCTAAACTAGATATTGAGACCATACACTCATGTTTACAATGTTCACTAAGGGAATACATCAAGAAGTAGAGTCATTTTCTCATAGACTTCTATACAACCAAACCTCTATTTTGAAACCAGAGGAGTCGCCCCCCTGCTGGCCAATTGAGAGAATTCAAGTTGGCTTCACTTTTCAGACCCCGAGGTTGCTGCCTGACTTTAGTGTCGTACTTGTGTAACTGTACGTGTGTGTTTGTGTTGGGTCCCCTCAGAGGGCGGGTGTTCCTAATCTTAGCCGGCTGCCTTCAGCTCTGTCGATCTCACACTGTTTAGGAGAGGCTTATCTGGAACTCCAGCTTTGATACAACACACACGCGTGCACCCACACCAACACACACACACACACAGACACACACACACACACACACACACACACATACACTCACACACACCTAGAGTTCAAACCGTGACTCTGCAAAGACAGCCGAAGAAGCAGACAGTGGAAGGAGGGCAGGGCACTGATGCATGGCCAGGCGAAGATGTCATGAAAGAAATGAAGTGAGATTCCAGACATGGGGCTTTTGAAGAAAAGCAGCTAAAGGAACAGGGGGGGTGAAGTCAAACCCCCATGGAGGAGCCCCGACTCCCTGCTCTCCCCTATTGACTCCCCCTCCCCTCCGCTGGCTCCGTGCTCCTCTCCTCTCTTTGACACGCTGTGCGTCTGTCTTGCCTCAACTCAGCTTAACCCCATCTTCTCCGGCCTCCTCCTCTTTGCTCTCAGTCCTCCTCCTTCATCCACTCTTCGACCTATCCCTCACCCTCAAGGTTTTTTTATTTATATATATATATATATATATATATATATATATATTTGATCTCCCCCTCCCTTCTCATACTGTCACCCTGGAAAAGCAGTCTGTGGATGGCTTATGCTATGCTTGCCTCGCCGTCTTCGCTCTAATGCAAGTGTTCAGCGGATTAAAGGGAGAATGTGTCGACCGCGCCATAAACCATTTCCATGGCTCTTGATCACAGAGCGGGGCTGACTCCTGACTACAGAGGCTAAAAAAAACAACAACTAAAAAAAACATGACCTCATAACAAATTCAGCCGGTATTGATGAAATACTCGTACGTACATAAATACCCACACCCTAAATAAACCCCGGGTTCCTGTGTCGCGGATGAGCCCAGTTCATTAGTTCAGCTTACATAAGTATGCTAACGAGGCTCTGATTTTATTGGCCTCGCTACACCGCGGGGGGAAGCGGATAAAACAGCCGTTACGTAAGAGAGGGAGCGGATCGCCGTTTAACATCTGCCCCTTCCGTGGCGTCGTGCCCGTCAGGCGCCAATCACCAGCCCCGTGCCGTCCTCACACTCGGAGTGAGACGTAGAGACACACACAGCTCTCTGGCAAAATCCAGATTTAGCAGGTCCCCCCCCTCCCATACGTGGGAGGGTGCATGAGTGTCTGCGTCTGTTTGTGTGATTTCGTTTTTTTTGTCTCCCTCTTTTTATAGAGTTCTTTGCCAAAGCTGAAATTTCATGGCTTGGGGGGGGACTATCAGAGGTGATTCGGAGTGCAAAGCTGAATTATTTCTTTTTTCATGACATAAGCGCCTCGGGATGTGCGTGTGTGTGCGAGTACGCGCTTTGCGTTTGTGTGTATTTCATGTGTTTTTCCCGCAGATGTCTCTCCTGAAACGTTTTGTCAGCCGTTTGTTCTCATTCCAGCGCATCAATGAGCACAAAAGGAGTGAACGGCCGCGAAGCAGAGCGGCCTAAAAAGCTGTCCGCTCCGATCCCACGCCTTCCACCAGGCCGGCTGAATTAGCGACCGGCTAAGAGCCGCTACCTCTTTGTACTGTGACGGTGATCATCAGCAGATATTATCCCGGGAAGCTTTTGAAACGACCGGATAATGGAGAGATTCGTATAAATGACTTTGACTGAAGCGTAGCAGCAGCGAGTTTCATCAGAAACTTAGCCCGCGGGCCGAGAAAGTAATTACCCGCTAAGATGAAGCCGCGGCACGTTTTGTTTGCAATAAAGATGAGCGCACATTCCGGGTTCGGGGACAGCGCCGAGCTGTGAGGTCACATGGACCCGTCCAGGCTTTTTTTCAGCAACACAGCCTTCTCGCTGGAGACCCGAACGTTGCACATCCAACCCACAAAAGAGTTCGATGCACTTTGTTGGTTTCTAATTGATTTCACAAAACAACATCATGCTGGCAGAGGAACTACTTACCAAGCTGAAAGACACACCTCTGACATAATGGGCCCTATTTAAATGATCTGTAGCACATGGTCTAAAGCAGCCGTTCCCAAAGTATGGGTCGGGACCCACAGGTGGGTCGCAGGAGGTCTTGTTTGGGTCAAAAGTGCAGAATATATTCCTTTGTCTTTTATTTAACATTTACCTCAAAGACATTGTTGAGCCTTGTTCTGATAATTGTTGCCTATTTATAACATTTAATCTAATATAAAATAAGATATAACTTTGAGTCCCGAAGGAAATTCTTGTGCCAGTTTCATGAAAGAAATACAACAAAATAATAGAAAAAAACTATAGAATAAAAATTTAGATGAACATACAATACATACAATAGAATAACAACTATGAAGCCTAAAATAAATAATACTGACACATTACAAAATAGAACACAATAGCAATAAAAGTAAGGGAAATAATTAAAGTTACAAAAATGCAATACACAAAAGTAAAATACAACAACAAAGATTAAACAAATTAAATTGTATAATAATCATACTTTAATTTGATATAGTGCTTTTATGAATACTCAAGACGCTTTACATAGGACAGAGACAAACAACACAACTAAAAATATAAAGAAAAAAGGAGCAAACAAAACAAATGAACAGAACAACGGAATGAGTCGTGTAGTGGAGGGTAGGAGCAGGAAGTGATACTAACACCAGTCTATTGAAACTAAAATAGAAAGTAATATTGAGCATGATATTGAGATAGATATGGTCAATGATATTGAAAAAGTAGTAGAAAATTATATCTTGTGTAATATTTTTTGCAGAAAAAAAAAGGTTTGGGAAATACTGGTCTGAAGTACATTTAGTGCACCGGTTAAACGGCGCATCATCAGGGTCAAAGCAAGGTGAAAGGGAGTTGTATTTATTATTAACTAATCATTTGTGTGTTTTGGCAGTAAAATTAATCAAAACCAATTTATTTTCTCATTCCCTTACAAAGAAAATATGTAATATTAATTATTTTTGAAAGGCTGAACATCAACAAATATGGAGTGAAGCAGAATATATCATTGGTTTAAAACATATTGTGAATTTTGTAAATTATTACATCCATCTCTTTTTTTTTAAAGTGACTTTTGGACTTTACAATGCTCTGAAATGATTGGAAATGTCAGAAACAATCTCAGCCACCACTATAATTGAATTCTACAAATAGTATAAAACTAATAATATTTATTTATGTAGCTTGATTTTGATCTGCAACTGTGCAGAAATACCAAGTTTAAACAGAATAATTAGCCATGCAGAAAATGGTGTTTAGAATTTGAATGTCAACGAGTTACATATTGTGTTTACTGATTACACCGTTTATTATTATTATTATTATTATAATTATTTGTCGCTGTTCATTGCTGAATTCCTGTTTCGGTGACATATTGTGAAGGAAGGACAGGTGTGTGGTCTTTCGGCCGGCGGAGCGCCTGACTCCGCCGTGTCCCGATGCTCTGTCACCTCAACAACTCCATTAGATTGCATCTGAGCGCTGGACAGGAACGCCGAGTAGCGACCGACTTTTAATTAACTTTGTTGGCTCAACATCAGTCAAGTCGGTGGCTACTCACGCAGTTCTAAGAACCATTTCAAATAGCATTACATTGACATGTGTAATTTGTAGCAACTCGATCTTAACAAAGCTAGCTTCTAGCGAGCTTTGTTCAGCGTCCATTGATGCTAATCATTTATTGATGCCGATTTAGTGGAACTGTGTCAAATGAATTCTCTTTTCTCAGCACAGTTTTAATAAAAAGAGCTCCTTCGACACTGGACACAAGCTCGGGAAAGGCGGACACTTCTGCCGTAGGCGAGGTGGCCGTGCAGAAATTCCCACGCACACATCAAACAGGTGCGCTTGACCTGCCTCTGTGATCGTCCACGTGTCCTCACATTGCCAACTAAAGATATCAACCATGTCAAAACGCATGAATACAGCTCATCTTGCTTGACTGTCTGCTGTCATTTCTTTTTGTGCGTCTTCCCGACGGAGTACGTACGGTAACGGCAGCCGGAGCCAGCTGCTTTTTATGTTCTGTGTTATGCGAATATTTTTTATGTGAGCAGAACGGTTTCTGCTTCCCTCTCAAAGCTTTTTGTAGAATTTTAAACTCTCAGCTGTTCCACATTTCTGTAGCTGCTCTCCACTCACAAACCCCCTTGTTCGCTGCACAGCAAAATGTGGTGAGAGCTGCCTGTCAGATGCATTCAAAGATGTAAAGTGAAATTTCGAGGGCAGGATGAATGCGTACATAATGCACAGACCCTGGCCTACATGATTCACTCTGGTGATTTAGCAATTGGTTTCGAAAAATTCTCATTGAACGTCTCTACTTTCTCAATGTTTTGAGACAGGAGCGGGACAAAAACTACGGAGGGTATTAGTAGCTTCTTTTTTTATGAATTTGTCTGAGCTACACACAGATAACATTACCGTGTTGTTAAAAAGAAGAAGATCAGCACTGTCAGTCGAACAACATGTCCGTGAGCCGTTTGGAGACAAAACACACATGAATAGAAAAAAACATGCAGCATCTAGAAAGGGAGATAAACATTTATTTGATCACAACAGGTCCTCTGATTTTCAAAAATAGTCTCCCCATGCTCCATAAGAAAAGCCTGCGACTCTTCTCCCGCTCTGCTTAAAATAAAAGAACAGAGATATTGCATCTGTTTTTTTATATTGTGTAGTTACCCAGCAGAGTTAGCTGTTAACCTTTAGGTGGCTGCTAAAGTCTGTCTCATTAAAAGGGACACATCCCAGGTGAATAGGGTAAATACGTCTGAGCTAATAAATTATAATGACACTTGCCTAGTTGATTATAATTTGTTTTTCTGCAAATGTATGTTTACATATACAAATGAGGCATTGTCTAATTAAATATGTGCAGAACAGAAATGTGAACATTGGATAAAGACACACTCAGATTTCTTGTTGACACATTACAGTCAAATATTTTTACAGAGGGACTTTGGGATATCTCTTTGTATCACAGTTTTACATCAGAAAACACTGTCAGCAGACATCAAAAAACATTTGCTCCATGTTTTTTTTCAGAAATGAATTGTTGTATAGATCTGACTATAAATGATAAATGAACAAATCCCCTCAGAGTCTGAGAAAAAAATAATATATTAATTTTAGAATAATTAGAGCAAAAAAAAAGTAACTAATAGATATCACCATAAAACGTCACCAGTTGATTACTGACATTAAGACAAAAATATTTTTGTACTACAAGTTTTCTGAAAATCCGATGTAATTTATATTCTAAATACGCAAAAGAGGAACTATCTAATGGTAACACTTGGTGAATTCAGTAGAAATCGACAGATCACACAAAGTAGTAAAATAAACATATATTTTAAATGTTTCTTTCCACAAATCTAACAAAGGACAATAAAATAAGCTAAACCGCCCAAAATCTCCAAATAGAGCACAGCATGAAACATTTTTTTTGCCGAAATTCAGTGATTGGAGGTTAACATTTAGCATGATGAATGATTGTAAATTGATCTAATATTAGTATTATGAAAAGTACCTATAGTAGAATAGGATTATAACTATCACAGCTGCAATAGAGTCCTGAGTGCCTCAAGTCATCACATATTTAAATGTCCACGGCCGTTTTAGGCTGCTGAAGTGTAATAATAGTACCTTGCTTCTGTTCAGTGGAAAGTAGTTGCAGCTAAACACCCCGGGTCTGGTATCTGCTGACAGGTACAGTGTGGCGGGGCTCTGGAGAACTGCCTCTTATTACAGAAGAACAGTGACCTTTAAAGCATCCCATCAGGCACCCTGGGTGTTCTCGCTAAAACATCTGTTACTGTAGCTCAAAGCCACACTCCCCCCAGCAGCACCACAACTCAGAGTCCCGCTCTGCTCGCCTTCAGTTCTGCTCTGAAACCCTCACACAACTTGATGTTTTTTTTCCCAGGAAACTGCAGGATTTTGCATAATACATAGCATGACTGGGGCCATACTCTCCTTTACTGTCCACTCCACTCGGATGGTCTATCTGCCGGGGAAGGGATTCGACAACCCGACTGCCGATTCCGAACGTGTGCGTTTGTCCTCCACTGATAAGCTTAATGTGTCATTATCGGCCGTACATCTCCACAGAATTGCAGCCAGTTTGTTTACAGTGTAAAATCGGGATTATGGACCGTGAGACTTTCGGCCCACTGGCCTCGCTGTGACTCTGTCCGCATACAGGGCTGAACAAAAAACAGCTTTGTCCCAGAGAGGCAATTTGGAACGGTGCTGTCAGGCTTGTCCCCCTCTCCCCTTTAGCCGATGTGAGAAACATCAAAACAACTGCAGCACACAACGAATACACAAAAGTGCTCTTTATAGAAAGTTCGGAAACTTTCGTCTCACACATTGGCACGTTTGACTATTTCTATTTAAAGCTACCACGAGGAACTTACATTTTGTGTTGTTTTGGCGGTCCCTGTGGACAAAAGCGGTAGTGTTTCCGAGAACCAGATTCCCTTTTGAAAAACCTCATTTTACTGCAGCGGGGTCCTGACTGACAGTTGATGCTACATTGTGAACAACACATCCGTGTGGACATCTGCAGGAGGAGAGCTAGCGACGTTAGCAGTTTGCAACTCAATAGCAGCAAAGTCCATGTTGATTTACAATTTACAATAATAGTTCATGCTTTGGAGTACTGGGCCAAGAAATTATAACGTTATCATGATGCTGATGTTGTTGTTGTTGTTCTTATTAAATGTAGTTTTTGGTGAAGAACTTGAAAAAATATGGGTAACACTTTATAACAACTGTACGCTATGAAGCATTAGTTAAGTCTCTCTCTGGTCCCATGGCTCGGTAACACCAAGCCACAGGTAAACCTCAGCCAGACTCCATTCTCTGTCCTCTTTATTTTGATCATTTGCACCATAGAAACTGAATTAGCAAGTAGAAGTTCCTGTTTGTACTGTAATCCATTTATTTGATTACTTGACTGACAAAAACATCTAAACATCATGATTATAAGACAGATCGGTTATTAGGAGCTTATTTATAATTCCAAAGCATGAACAGCCGTTTAGATCAAAAAGGCAAAGTTATGAATCTGAGACGGGCAAGTCAATTTGGTTCATAAGCTTTTTCCTGTGTTTGTTTGTTTGACCGACCCGGCCTCTGTGGGTTCTTTCTGTCGTTTTACTACGTCATCAAACCCTCGGAACATTTTTGCAGAGAGTAATAAATAATGACGGATGGGTTCACATGATAGTTATCTCATACAGACGAAAAAAACAAAACGGTATTAGACGCCGAGGGGCTTGACAAAGTGTTGGTGCTTGACGCCCTGGAAGTGAGAACGAGTCTGTAATATCTTTTTCAAGCATCCAGCAGAATTCCTAAAACACATCTATAATAAAACAATTTAAAAAGCTTTTAGGAGCCAAGTTAAAGTGCACTGAAGGTCGTGAGTGTGCAGCAGTTTGGCAAGTGTTTAATAGCCAACTAAATTTGGAGACCTCTGTCTCCAAATTGGCAATTTCAGTCAGTGAGATGTGGCAAAAAAAAAAAAAGCAACCAATCATCAAAGTCGTCTTTGCACAGACAGCTGTTGGGCTGTTCAAGGGAAAGCTATTGAAAGAAAGTTGGAGATGATAATGTTTCTCTTCATATTCAAACACCTCGGTTTTTCCACCTTCTACCTTATTAAATGAATCGAATGTTTTCCTCATTAAAAAAAACATTTCAACGTATTTACTTTGCATGTGACTTCTTTTGAAGGAACAACAGCACTGGCTGTCGTTGTAGTCATTTTCTTTGGCCCTTGAACAATACTTCCCTCTTCTGTAGCTTGTAAAATTACACCTCTAACACTGACCGAGCTGTTTTTTTTCTTTCTTCCCCACCTCTCTAGGACTCACGCAATTATCGATCAAATCAAAAAAGCCGAAATGCCAGCGGGGAATACACACTTCAGCGGGCCGATTTATCAAAGGTCGGCCGTTAATGAAGTCGCACCAGGCCGATGGAGGAAGAGGGAAAAGAAGTCAAAGTGACATGCAGCGATTTCAACTGAAAGACTAGAGATCTGATAAATGGATCGTCGCCCTTGCAATTTGCTTTAATGATCGTTGTAATGTCGGCAAAATAGGGAAACGCTTCAGGAACACCGATTTTAATTAATTTCTTTTCAAATCTTACTGTGAATTTTATTTTTGCCGTGCAGACTGAAAGCAAATGTTCGTGACTCAGTGGGTTTCATGAAAAGACCAGAGGACCTTGTCAGATCAAGACAGCCTCTGGCAGAGTTTCCTGTCTGCCGCTGGTAGACTGGTAAGAGTGTGTTCAGCCTCCCAGTCACGGTATTCGGGTGACTTCTACTTTCCCCTGCCATACCGTGACGCCGGCGTCTGCCCTGCATAAAACAACGGTCAGCATGTGCGCCATACTGCATTGTGCTTTAATTCTGTGCTATATGCTCGCACGTATGCATGCATATACTGCTGTGTGTGTGTTTCTATGTGTGCATGGGGGTAGCGTGAGCAGCAGTGTATGTTTTCAGTGCTTCCGTGACTTGCTGGGAAGCCCCCCTGCTGTGCTGCTGAGTGCCTCCCCTTCAGACGCATTAAAATAAGATGAGTGTGTGTCTATGCGTGAGCGTGCAGCAGTGTGTGTATGCGTGTGTGTGTGTGTGTTAGAAGTAGAGATGGAAGAAGATAGTAGAAGAACAGAGAAATAAAGGAGAGATTAAAGCATTGCAAACAGACACACACACACACACACGTGCCTGTACGTACGTGTGTGTGTGTGTCGGAGTCCCCGTGGGCCATTAAACTAAGATGAGTGCCATGTTGGATGGCAGAGAGGCAGGGATAGCGGTAGGAAGAGGGAGGGAGGAGATGTGTACATGGCGGGTAATTGGCTCTTAAGTGCAGCACGCGTCTTCACCCGAGAGCCTCTCTCCCCTCTCCACTCCTCTCATGGCCGATGTTTTCGTCGGGCGGCAAACTCCGTCCACTTATTTCCTCAGCCAGCAATCGCTACAACCTTAAACACACACACACACACACACACACACACACAGTCTTTATCACCGACTTGCATGTTTTTGTTACGCCCTCCCGTTGCGTACGGCTCTCCGTTCTCACTTGGTCTGCGACTCGCATGTGTACATCAGGGCTTTCAAGTGTCACGCATTGAGCGTGACTGTCACGCATTTCGGTCTTAAGTCCCGCCCTCCCGCAACACATCGTATTTCTCACGCTGAAAAAAAACTCTAGGCTATTTAATGTGCCGCAGCGCGCAAACATGACCTGGTCGCGCTGCCCTCACCATGGAGGAATCAAGCACGTCTCCCCCGAATCCCCTGGACTCATCAGCCAATCAAAAAAAAGAAATGGGCTACACGAATAGCCAATCAGAAAAACGTATCTGTTGCATCTGGGTGAAATGCAATCCAGCAACCAATGAAAATGAAGCTAATAATAATAATATGGGGGGAGGGAGGCTGGTCTGTGGGCATACGGAGCCGTGGCCGGGGGGGGATGAGGGGGGGGGATATGTCACTCTTACCTGTCTTAAAAACTTGAGAGCCCTGGTACATTCAGCAGAGCGGTCGCAACCGAGCGCGGGACAAACAAAACGGTGTGGATTGTTGCATAGCGGCGGTGGCGTTATTTAGGCGAAGGGATGTCCAAGAACGGATATGGACTGAGGCAAAACTAGAATAATTTTACCTAAACAACCACACAAAAGTAATTGGTACACCTGATCTGTTCACTTCCTCTACTTCATCTCTCATTTGGTTCTCACAGTAACCAGTGGGGGCTCTGTCAAAATATCAGAGCTCTCGAAGAGACGGCTCTCCCATCCCTGGTTCCCTCTAGCTGACACCTGTCCAACATCGCTCTCCATCTATCTGTTCACGTCCCTGATTCGTCCCCTTGTGCCTACATCCCTCACTCTCTTCCCCTTATCCCTCTATCCAAAACCCTTTACCCCCCTATTCTGCCATCCCTCACTCTCTTTCCCTCACCCTCGTCTTCTGTTCCCTACATGCCTCTAGCCACAACCCTTCATACCTTCCCCTTCCAATAACACCTACAGGAAGCAAAAAGAAGTGTCACCTCTGATAAGCTTGCAGTTTGGATAACCGCTCCACATTAAATCAGAGATTATTATTATTATCTGGTGATATCATCAGGATAATTTCAGCCTGGGATTGGAGAATACAAACTCATAATGGAAAGCCTGCAAATTGGAGGATGTAGGGTTTGAAAAATGTTGCTGTAAGTGTCTAAAGAATAGACACTACTAGGAGGAATTGTTTGGCACTTACTACACAAAACAACTAAGACACACACAATACAAACAAAAAGGAGCAAAACAACCTAAATGAGAC
Organism: Taurulus bubalis; assembly: GCF_910589615.1. NCBI lineage: Eukaryota > Metazoa > Chordata > Actinopteri > Perciformes > Cottidae > Taurulus > Taurulus bubalis. The sequence goes on along the minus strand of NC_136593.1, from coordinate 22,381,299 downwards.
AAAGAAATGATCAAAATACAGACACTAAATGACCAAAAAGAGATTTAAAACCACAGCAAAAAGACGCATAACGACTACAAAGAGTCACAAAACAAAACTAGAAATCTCGCTTCTGTAATGGACCAGGTGGTTAGTCTGTGCCCAGAGTCCCACTATCTCATAATCGGCCAACAATACCCGGGACTAAACTTCACTATAGAAAATACTTTAACAAATAAAAAACAACACAACTGTTTTTAGAATGACAGAGCTGTGCATAAATATGAATGTTTATAATAACATCTGGAATGTAGAAAAACTATTCAAAAACCTAAAGGAAAAAAAAGTAATATAAACGTTACCTGATTTACAATGAATCCACAGAAAAACCCCGTGGATAAGAACGACATGGAAAGATTTGCAGCTGTAGTGATGTGATCGGAAATATGCAAAGGGTCTTTTTTGTGTGAAAATGTAACCTGAAGCTAGAGGTTCCACTTCCTGTCGGACTCGCTCTGCTCTGTGCAAAGCCTGTCCGTTAGAAAAGTGACTTTAGGCACCTATTTTTAGTGGGACGCACTACGTGACCAGGCTGGTCTCATCCAGCATTCGTAGCGAAACCTACGAACAAGTAAGCCTCCGTAATTCGTAGGTATCCCACAAAATGTTTTATGTCCTTCATGTAGTCATGAACGAGGGAGTATTGTTGAGGGCTTTCGTAGGAAAATGCACGAAAAAACGAGGAGTGACTTTCCATAAGATATCAATATAAACCGGCGTAGGACACGTTGCTTACGTCTGGCGAAATCATAAGCATCCGCAGCACAGTGGGAACGCAGAAGCAGTCCGATTGCATCCATATTTTTAGTTTTTCTTCGTATAAATGGTAGTTGCATAGAGCCTCGCTATCCCATTGGGACAGCTGTGCTGTCTTTTTTTAAAGTGATACTTTGTAAAAAAAAAAAAACACTACATGTTAATGATTTTTTTACTGAATATGTGTCCCAAATATTGATAGATTGATAATTATTTACTAGATCTTGTAAGACCTCTCCTATCCTCACTAAATACATAAGAGTACAGCCACACCAAACGGACTTAGCTAGAATCTTTCTGCTAGATCCTTCAATAAAACTTCCATTGCGACTCCACCAAAGTCACCTGACAACTGAAACCGAGCAGATGACTTATCTGCCCACTGGCGGCTGATTACAGGAGGCGTAGGTGGCCTGGCCACATTCCGTCTGGCTCCATCCTAAACCTGGCTGTCCTGAGGCGTTAAGGACTTGAATCTGGTCCATGACCTTTTTCCCATGTCACCCCCCCCCGTCTCTCTCCCTCTTTTGTCTAATGAAGCCGACATGGAATAAAACTGCTTGTCCGAGAAAGAGTTTAAAGATGATTTAGCACACCTATGCTCGATGCAAAAAAAAACTTGGAAAATAAACTTTTAGCACACTCCCATGATTTACACCAGGCCGTGTTCGGTGCAGAAACGCACACAAAAAACGCCACAAAGTAATTTATTCAGACTGCAGCGAATATCTGCCTCAAAATGTGTGGCTCACCCGAGTACAGTCTGTTACAGAGTTTACATGAAAGCTTGAACTTTAGTTCAGTTGTTTCTCTTCCGCAGACGCAACGTGACGACGAGCGCTCCGTCCCCTCGGCGCCCTTAAATAACATCTGCTTAGCGCTGTTAGCATTTGTTCCAAACAACCGGGGGGACCCAACGGGCTGCGACAACGAGCTTCGCGGCGTTCCTCCCCTGGTGTGAAAAGCATCTGGTAAAGACGACTAACCAATTAAAATCCCAAAGTATCATATTTTAGGAGTATTTTGTCTGTTGGTGGAGCAACACGGATGCGTGTTTCTGTGTGGCCTCGGGGTCGTCGCACCTTCACATTGCGACATGGCGACCCATCAGAGCGATCGGAGACAGAAGCAATCGGCACATGCGAGGCTAACTTAACCCATCTAAAAAATAAATAAAAAAGTCCTATCATCCTTCTGTCCCTCCCCCGTTTCCCTGTCGGTAATAAGAGCTTCCAGACTCACGACTTAAGCATTCTCGCAGAAGGGAGAGATAAGCCCCTCCGCTCTGAGAATTTCATTTTTTTTTTTTTTTTTACTCCCGCAACGATAAACAGCTGCCAGAGAAAAGAATAATAATAATATTCCTCAACAGAGTGAGAGAAACGGCTAATGTTTATGATTTCTCAAAAACAACTCCATTTCTGACCTCTCCGTAATCCCCAGAAAGTCTTTCAATTAGAGAACGGCTGAGATTCCCCCTATTACTGAGCGGCCCTGCTCCGAGACAGACCGGGGAGAGAGGCAGATAATTGGCCAATAAAAATGTAAATAGGGTGGTGGAGCAAACCAGCATGTGGAGGGGAGGGGGGTGGAGGGTGGGGGAGTGGGAGTTTTTTGCGGGATAATCCACTGTGACAGGTTGTGTTGGTTTTTGTTGGTTGCTAATTGGATGCTCACAGTTCTTTTCTGCACCAAAAACCACAAGGACTTGATTATTGACAGGAGCCGAATGAGACAGGGTGGAGGGGTCGGTGGTCCACTCCTCCCTCACCTGACCTCCAGGACGATGGCGTTGGGTAACAGGTGAAAGCGGGTGGAAAGACATGGGTGGATTTGTTTGGGTAAAAGTTCAGAGCAGGGGTCGGACCTGTAATTGGATTTGACAGCAGGCAATATGAGGCTTTAATTAAAACCGCCTGATAAGATCTGGTGTCGTCCGGCTCCAATGAGATGGGTGAGGATTCATGCCGCGTGTACAATTACATATTTATTGCGAGGTTCATCACGGCACACAATAGAGGACAGCGTTGATCGGATTTAATTAAGCTATATTAATATGTTTTAATGTATTTACTTTTCCAGCTTTCTAGTTATAGCTTATGTTTCACTTCTGTTCTGTTTCAGCGAGTAGTTCAATACAGGACTGGGCCATAATCCATTTATCGCCTTACAAGGGAATCGCTGTGATGAAATCACGCGTTGAGATATGATGATCCACAATGGTGTCGTCTAAACTATCTCTGAAAATCTCAATTGATAATAATTTTGGTCATGGATAAGTGGAGTGAAATCAACCTATTGCCTTCTTTTAATTTCTCTGCATTTGATTTGTGTATGTATGGAAACATCACAGTCAGTGATGCTTACATATATCTTAAATCTGATTAAAGTTGTCTTATATAGAGCTTTAAATGGTAAAATTCTTATTACATTTTGGATTGATATGTGACACGCAAATAATCCAAATTAAGATAGGAAATGTCATCACATTGTCATGTGGAAATCAGTCCAAAAATCCATGTTGTGTCAGTAATAAACCAATCGCTAAATTATTAATGGAACCAATCTAAACTGACAAACCAAACTGAGAAAAATAGTAAAAAAGAGGGAAAACAAATCAATTCCAAATCCATTGTCTATTTTCAAATGCATTATTTCCTCATTTCACGAAAAGTAGAGAAAAAAAATATATATAAATAAATAAAAGCTTTTTAGAGAGAATGGACCAAATTTGTCCCTTTTTTTTAGTTTTCACCCTTTGGAATGACATCCCTCTGTCGCCATGTCGTCGGGGGGAAATAACAAGCTGAGGATTTAGTTCTGCGTGCGTGTGCATATGTGTGTGTGTGTGTGTGTGTGTGTGTGTCTGCTCATGCACAAATATGCAAATGCATGTGTCGAGGCCTTTCGTCGGATGGAAAGAGCTCTTCATTAAGGCGGCGTGCCGAGGGAGAACCTCTCCTTCCCCGTTTACAGCCCTCTCCGTTTGTCCTCACAAGTGGCGGGAAACACGCCAAACTGACTTTAATCACCAATTGTTTCATCATATTTCTCTCAAACCTTCGCGTCTCGCTGATCTCCCAGCATGCCACTTTGATAAGTTTCATCACTCTGGGCAAATGGAAAAAAAGCCGGCACACTTAGATATCACAAAGAGAAGAGAGAGAGCAGTAGACGGCTCTTTTTATTATTATTATTATTTTTTTGATAAACAAATAATCGTGTTCAGGGACCGAGAGGGAGACAAATAACTGGTACAGCAAGTCCCACTCCCTCACATTGTCTCTTACAAAGGGATCGTAATCCTTTACAAAATCCTGAAGACATCCTTTCAGAATCAAAAGGATCTTTTCTTTAAACCAGAATCTCTCTCTCTCTCTCTCTCTCTCTCTCTCTCTCTCTCTTTCTCTCTCTCTCTCTCTCTCTCTCTCTCTCTCCCTCTCGGGATGCCGAGCAGCATCTGGTCTGTTCCACAAAGTAACACAAACCATTGCTTGTCCACTGGTGCGATGGCATTCTTGTTGTTTCCCGGCGGATAGCGATTAAAATAATATTGCAACAATGAATTGTTCTTCGGTTGCTCTGTTGTCCCGAGCTAAATATTCTCTGTACTAATTGAAACGCATTGGCACCATATTTCTACGGCATGTTTGCGCATGCATGCAGAGAATACCCGTAAAAATATATAAGCCACGGCGTATTTTGAACTGACAATGGTGGAATTAAAAGATGCTCCGAGTCTATATGACATTTTGAACAATAATTAAGCAGCAAACCACTAATATCTTTGTAAATATGTAGTAGAGTAATGTCAACCTGAGCAGAGAATAAAGTAACTCTACCTCTGTGTGTGTGTGTGTGTGTGTGTATGTATGTGTGTGTGTGTGTTGGAAACCAAAACTTCCCGCTCACCTTGTACCGCGGAAGCAGAAAACCTTTGTAAACATGAGTTTATGGTCTAGTTTAAAGTCTTCTTCATTACAGCATGATGTTAATTAATTTAGTAATTTAGGGTCCCTTTAAAGTCAAATATACCATACAGCAGGGTATGCTTTAGGGCGGGACTACCTTGTAATTGACAGGTTGCTGCCACAGTGTTGTCCGGACCAGGATTTTTTATTTTATTTTTTGTCTGTATTTTTGTCTTCAAACTTGAACCCTTTCACTGTGTGTTTTCAGTTCATGAATGTGAATCGTACATTTTAGTTTCCAAAAAATGTTTCGTTCAGCATTTATACTTTGGCTCCACCCTCTCGTGTCTCTTAGTTACAAAAAAACATGCCATGGCGATAGACAAGATAACAACGGCCAAATTGCTAAACTCAAGGGTTTAAAAAAATAATATACATATTAGCTCTTTTTAACGTGTGCGTGTTTTAGCTCTGCAGTCCTGATTAGGCTTCATCGAGACAAACAAAAAGTAGAGTAATGGAGGTATATGTTGGGACTGTATACCAAACAGGTAATGTTTCAGTGACCTTCAGTGTTATAAAAAACAACAAATGAAAAATTGCTGCTGTCATTTCCATTGCTGATGTAATAATGTATCGCAACGTACACACACACACACACACACACACACACACACACACACACACCCCTCCCTCTGTCATTTGGGTTGTATATGTGTGCGCGTGCGTGTGTGTGTGTGCAGGGGAGGAGGCGGGGCCTGGCCTCCCTCTGTTCGTCTCTTTAAGTGTTAGCTTCACTGTCACAGTCTTCGTTTTCATGAACGTTGGTTGGAATAATTTATCTCACTACTGTATTCAAGTGAAAAAAAATGGATGGGTTCTCTCTTGGTGGTGTCCTTTTTTTCCCAGAGGAAAATCTGGTGAATCAATCACTTCTTCAGCAATCAATAAGGGGATTCAGTGAGACAGACCTGAGACGAGTCTGCGTAATTCAGAGGCAATAATGTAAGCCTACAATATTGTTATTTGTAGAAGTAGAATTGAGGAATGTCCAGTTACGGAAATAATGTTTTTTTCTTCTTCTTGTTATTCCACAGAAAAACGTAACTTAAAGTAAAAAAGCAACAACTTGAGACTGACTGGACATGTACTTCAGCATGTAACACATACTTTTGTCCCCCCTGATGAAAACATGACACTAGCAAGAGGCCTTTAGTCTCGAAATAACCACTAGAATGTGACTTCACTGCAGAGGTAAAGTAGGTGGTAGTGCACACTCTCCGCAGCAAATGGTTGAAGAAGAAGTGAGAGCTGGTTGGTGGTGAAGATGGACTGGAGGGTAACACAGCAAACGCTGCTCTAATGCAGCCAGAATTATAATCTATCAACTACGTTGTATTAGGACTACTGTTAGGAAGAAAACAAGATTCTGAGATTTTGAGAATGAATCAATATAAAAATGTAAAAAGTAGTGATATTTTGAGAATAAAGTAGGTTACTTTAGCCATGTACTATGATTTCATGGGGCGGTTGTGGTTCAAGGATGGAGCGGGTTGTCCTCCAGAAGATCGGCGGTTAGATTCCCAGCTCCTCCAGTCCATGGACACATATATAAGTCATGATGAAGAGCGTGTCCACATAATAAATAATACCTTGATGACGACGTCTTGATCCAGTCTCGCGTGTGAATGGTTAGTTGTGGTTAGCTTAAATGGTTAGTCGTGGTTAGCTTAAATGGTTAGTCGTGGTTAGCTTGAATGGGTAGTTGCGGTTAGCTTAAATGGTTACTTGCGGTTAGCTTGAATGATTAGTCGTGGTTAGCTTGAATGATTAGTTGCGGTTAGCTTGAATTGTTAGTTGTGGTTAGCTTGAATGATTAGTTGCGGTTAGCTTGAATTGTTTGTTGTGGTTAGCTTGAATTGTTAGTTGTGGTTAGCTTGAATGGTTAGTTGTGGTTAGCTTGAATGATTAGTTGCGGTTAGCTTGAATTGTTTGTTGTGGTTAGCTTGAATTGTTAGTTGTGGTTAGCTTGAATGGTTAGTTGTGGTTAGCTTGAATGGTTAGTTGTGGTTAGCTTGAATTGTTAGTTGTGGTTAGCTTGAATGGTTAGTTGTGGTTAGCTTGAATTGTTAGTTGTGGTTAGCTTGAATGGTTAGTTGTGGTTAGCTTGAATTGTTAGTTAGTCCGGATGGGCACGTGGCACCTTGTATGCTAGCCCCTGCCATCAGCGTGTGAATGGGTGAATGACACGTACCGTTTAAAGCGCTTTAAGTTGTCCAAAGTACAAGTCCATTTCCCAAAGGCTACTGTAGCCTACAGTCATTTTTAATCACAGACATCGTTGCTCTGTTTGGGACTGTCTCTCGCTGAAAAGCTTGGGGAAGTGGCTCTGGGCTGCACTTTTTCTGAGGTGAGGAAGTAAATATCTTTGTTGGACAATGAGTCACAATGTGGTGAGATTCACGGCAATCAGCTAGTTTGGGGTTTTCCGGCACACTACTTCAAACTGGATCTCGTCCAGAGAGAGTCCCAAACGTGGACTCTGTGTCTGTCGGGTCTGAAAGGTGTACTACCACATCAGCAGAGAAATAAGTAGTGCACAGCTGACTGTGGAATGGGCAGATTTCATCTCCAGAAAGATTCTGACTTCTCATTAATACGTGGAAAAACTGAAACCATTAGTTTTCAAAGCTTATTTACTTTATTGATTCAGTATTTCTGAATGAATTACACACACACACACACACACACACACACACACACACACACACACACACACACACACACACACACACACAGCCATACACAGAGTCTCTACAGGGAAGGTTAGTTGGTAGGACAGTGTTTCTCTATATTCTATTCTCTCTATCATCTCCTCTCTTTACCTTTTTTTTTACATCTCTCTTTCAGCAGGTTCACCAGAACCCCTGAGAAAAGTCTAACCTCAGCATGAACCCACATCTCACCTCAAATATGACAGCTTACACTCCCCTCTCATCTCCCTGTTCTGCTCTTGCTCTGACACACAGAGGAAGGCAGTCACACACACACACACACACTCGCACATCTCAGTTTTCCTCTCATCTCGACACTCGCATGCACAGGAAAGTTTTCAACTTCTCTCTTCTTCTCTCACTCTTTCTGACACACACACACACACACACACACACACACACACACACACACACACACACACACACACACACACACACACACACACAGGGGAAGCTCTACTTTGAGAGGAGACGGTGAGAGAGAAGAGAAGAGGAGACAGAAGAGAAGATAGAACTGAAATGTACGATCTGTCAGTGTGACCTTTGATGGTGACAAAGCGTGAGAGCGCAATCGCCGTCTTTACCCTCATCCCTTCCCCTTCTCTCTCTCTGAAATATTTGGATGAAGAGTAACTGGTTTGTTTCAGGATGTGAGGAGTATCACAGCTGGTCGTGTAGTGTCGGCAGATACACAAAGTAGATGATTTGGTTTGTATTCAAAGTGTTCTGGAGAGGAAATTCTGGCTTCGTAACACGATGGTAGTTAGCTAATGACTTATAACAGGAAACGGTATAATAGGATCAAGTGATGTGTTGTTGGAGCAAAGTTTTTAGCGAAGACTGAGTAATTTGATATGTATTAATAACAAGAACACGACCAAAGGCCTTTCCACACTGGGGCGTGACAAAAAAACACACAGAATTTATATTGTTTTATGTCTAGGGCTTTTATTCTGAAAGGTATAAGAACAGAAGGAGCCTTGGTTAAAGTGAGAAGGAGTAATAAAGTTTGCCGTCTTTGTTTGGAAAAATGCTTTTAACTAAGCAATAAAAAAGGAGTTTTGTTTCGACATTACATTTCCCACTTTTTAAATATTATACTTAAATGAATTATACATAATACCATAATGTCAGATTTGATAAGGAGTTAATCCCGTCAATAAAAAAGGTTCAGTTTCATGGTTTTGAGAGGGCTTTTCTCTTGGTGTGTGTGGGTGTGTGTGTGTGTGTGTGTGTGTGTGTGTGTGTGTGCGCCTGCAGATGGAGAGCTCAAAATAGTTCTAACACAAAGCAGTTAATGAGCGGCTTTCCCTGCCTGATCTGTTGTGATGTCTCATGCTATTTTCAGAATTTACCAATATAGCCTTTTCTCATGCACACAGATGTTGATGTTCAGTAATTGATGCCGCACCTTGTCACCAATTAGTGTTTCTCCCAGTGCCAATCTCATTCCTAAGCCTATGCTTTAGTCTTTGTATAGATCCTCCTTCTCTTTGAATTATCAGTGATGTGTTGTCTTCCGACACAACAGGTAAGAACATTGCTGTTTTACAATGACAGTGAAGTTTGATGTCTTTATATCAGATTGTTTTTTTATTCAAACCACAAGCAAACCGTCAGCGTGAAGATTACTCTGGGAAAGGCTCAAGAGGCCAAATATGACAAATATGCCGTGGCAACGGAGTTTTCCTTCAATTAGAGCATTTAGGCTCATGCTTTATTTTGGAAACTATGGGACATTATGGAGAGAAAAAAATAGATGGATGAAAAGCAAAAGCAAAATACTTTGGCTTTCTCACAAGAAACCTTTGCGTTCTCTTGCAGAACTTAAAATGTATTTTGCTTTTTGATTTATTGTCCCTGTGATAGCTAGAGTAGCTTGTAAAATAGCGATATGGGACACTGAATTTGATGAGCTTACTGTTTAGCAGACCACAAATCAGACAAGAATGAGCTAGCTAGCAGTCAGTAGCTCCGGAGACGGACCTTCAGTTAGAGGCTGACGCAGACTTTCGGTTGCTGCTGTACCACAGGTCAGACCCAACAACCCACCAAGACCCCCAGCTCGCACTCCTGAAATTGAGTCAAGTCGTCTGCCTAAAAGTAATTAGAGCTTACACATTGTTGGTTTTGGTCTTTTCATTGGATTTGCTTACAACGATAATAATGCAGAACAATGGCGGTCTTATCCTTGAACCATATTTAACTCGCCTCAGATGTTTCGTTTTGTATTGCTGGTTTTTAAAAGGAACAATGTAGCATGTCAGGTTGGCTTTACTTGTACGTGAAAGCTCTCACACTGGGAAATCTTTAGTTACTTGATTATCACAGTACAGCTTTCCTTCAATCATGTGTAGTGTTGTTTCCTATCGTATATGTTTCTGAGCAGTGAAGCAGAATGCCGTATCCTGTTTTAAAATTCTGTGCTTGCTTCCTTGATCTTTCTCTCAGCCCCTCCGCACTCCCCCGACGTACACGTCCACATCTCCTCCTGCACGTCCCAAAGCACCTGCACTTTCTTGACCAGCTCCAAACTTGGACCCTCTGGGGTGCACAAAAGTGAGCTGGGGCCCGGCTATAATGCCCCTGTTGTTGCCAACTCCAGAGCCTGGGAGTAGATTCCATGCCTCCATTCCCACTCTGTGACACTCCATCCGGGCATACCTGCACGAAAGACAATCTCCTAAGAATGTCCAAGCTTGTCTAAAGGGGCTGTTGTTGCTTGCTGCTTTGTCTCATGCCATTCCCAGACTGCCTCGAGGCCCAAGGCCAGACCTCAGGGAGTATCGGCTTGTCGCACAGAAAAGCAGAAATACATTTTTCTTTGTTTACGAGAGCATTCTCCGGCTCGGCTTACCTCTTTCCCTTCCCTTTCTTCTTTCACGCCGGTAAAGCAAAGTGTGAGAGCGATACGGCAGGAAAACGTAGAGCGGGGAGGAGTGGTAGCGAATATGATGGATGTCGGAAATGTACTGAGAGGGTGCAAAAGTGGAAAAGAAAAAGCAGGGGGGCGGAGACGGAAGATGCAAGTAAAAAGGTGACCAGAGGTGGTGGAGTGCAGTCGGGGGGATGGAAAGAGAAAGGGGAGGCGGAAGAGCAGCGAAAAGATGGAGAGGGTAGATTTTGTCTCCACTTCAGGGTGCCGTCAGCTTTATAAATAACAGTAATCAATGACTCAGCTGGCTCCGTCCTCTGCACTAATTGCTTTAAGTGCTTAAAAACCAGCCCATGCTGGTTTTTTCCAGGACAGCGTAGTTATAGAGCTGCCACTGTCCCTTTGTCTCATGCTGTTTCACATTTGGACTTTATGTGATTAGTTGATTTAGCATGTTGCTTTTTTGTGCATTGGTCGGTGGTTAGCGCATGGCTTTTGTTTTTTCTACTGACACACCAACTGGACATACACGGGTGGCTCACCTGTTAGAGCGTGTCTTTAGCTGTACACCTAATTAAGGCAATGATAATAAAACAAACTGGACATATAGGATGATTGTGGCACCGTTTGCTGCATTCCCCGACTCTCTTTCCCCACTTGTGTCCACTCCTGTCTCTCCACACTGTCAGATAAAGGGCATAACATGCCCCATGAATAATCTTTAAAAAGTTGGCATGTCATCTCCCTGTGGCTTTGATGGATTTCAGCCGGCTTATAGATTACATAGTTTGATATGTTTCTAAAACGTCATGTTTCCATGTAAAAAAAATAAATAAAGAAAACCTGTGGAGCTAACATTAGCAGAGCATTAGCACGTCATTAACTAGCGTTAGCACTTCTATGCTACTGAAGACTTCTAAGCTACTGAAGACTTAACACATGCTCCTTTCGCTTTTTAATGATGGTAATACAGACCTACCCGGCTTTACCGGAACGGTGTTGGTCCTTCATGTCACTGTCGTCTCTCTTGATCGCCACGTGATGTCGAGGTTCACTTTTACACCTTCAGCTGGATTTAAAATCACAATATGGCAAGTTTGTCTCTTGATTTGAATATGTTGGTGGATTTTTCACCGTAATTATGTATCAGCAGTGTCTCGATACATTTAAAACGATGGGCCCCTTTTTTTCTCACACTGATGACATTCTGGATTGGCGTATGGGCGACTCTGTGACATTACGTTTCTGTCCAACAATTTTCCCACAAACCTCCTTCCAAGTAAGCCTGGTGTGAACTCAACAGATTTAATTCATCTTCACACATACCTCCCAACAGCGTTTGGGCCAGGGACTTGTCCTATATTCCAGCTCTACTTGGCAGGGCTCCACTGTCTTTGGGCTAACAAGCTCCAAGACGTCCAAGTCTTCTGCAGCCCTGAACGTTCTACTGGATTTAGTTTTTTCAACACTTTATATCTCTCATTCTAAAACTCTTCAGTAAGTGTCTTTTAAAACAAAAAATATATATGTATTATTATAGCATTTAACAGTTAAAAGAGCAGTTGCACCAAGTGTTTATTGTGTATAAATTATACACAAACTCTAGTGGCTCTGTTAGCTATTTTCAGAGCCAGTTTTAGTCTTAGCTCTGACATCAAAAGCCCATGTATTTATGGTCATCTTTAGTCTTTATTTAATCAAAACAAATGTTGGTTCTGTCTTGTTCAAAGAAATCCATGGGTATAGTGTAGTCGATGGAAACATGTTACGTTATAGTTATCCAAAGATTAGTTGACAAAAATGTTAGTATTTCAGTCTAGTCAAACTTCACAATTTAGAAAACGGCTTTCAAATACGATTTTATCCCATTGGTTTCAGCCTTACAGAACTGGTGCTGAAAATTTGCCATGGCATGGTTGAATGATTAAGAATGCAGCTTTGGAAAGTAAGGGGGAGTGGTGAGGGTCTGATGTTTTTGATGTATTTAAACAATACATCCACTGTCATGCTGAAGGCTTAAAGGGTTATAACCAGCAACACTTCAGTTGTGTAGTGATCCAAAAATACTACAAATCTCAACCCCTAACTTCCTCGAGCCATTAGCAGTGCAGTAAACAGAATTTCCAGCTCAGTCTCTGGATGTCTCTTAAGACTTTGTAGTTGACCTCTCTCTTGTCATGTATTTTAGAGCATCCATCAATTTTTTACAACACAGTTGCTCATTGTTTGTTTCAGGCAGTAGAGTTTATCCAAGCCTGAATTCCTCCAGCTACTAATACGCCTCACAGCGTCCCTGTTAGAGGATTGGGAACCCTGGCTCTATTTTATCCTCTATCAGGACCCTAAAAGTGTTGGTAGTATGGCTGGGCAATATGGCCAAACAGGATATATTTTTCCCAAGCTTGGAGACTACACACAATTTGTATAGATTTTCTACTGGAAGACTTAGACACAACTGACAGAATAATAACCAAAGACCCCGTCTTTTAAACACGGATGTCATTACAAAATACTGAAGCAGGTGCAAACTCAGTTTTTATAATAATAACCTTATGTTGCAAATCACTGCTTGTATGTTGCCATTTGGTGAAATGGGCCACCGTAAATTTGAGAAATGCAACTATGAGTTTTAAGTCTTATCAGATCATTCATCAGTCGTCCATCGAGACTAACAATAGACATACATTAAGGTAAATGGATGGTAAATTACCTTGTACTTGCATAGCACTTTTCCAGTCCTGCGTCCACTTTAAATCACTTTTACACTACGTCATTTACCCTAGTGTACACTGAAGGCAGGGGCCACCATGCAACATACCCATCAGGATTATAACCATTCATATCCAGTCATACACGGCAGGCACAGCCTCTGGGAGATATTTGGGTCTTGCCCAAGGACACATTGACATGGACTAGCGGAGCCGGGAATCGAAACGCCGATCCTCTGATTGAAGGAGGAACCGCTCTACAACTGAGACGCCATTCGCCACATCAATGTGTTGTAATGTAATGTAGCAGGAATGAAAACGTGCATGTATTTGATTGGCCAACGCAGCACATATCTGAATGATGTCGCAAGATCGGTTCAACTTTTCACCCTTTTGGCAGGGACCAAAGCAGTTTCATCAGAATGAATGAGGAGGTTGTGTGTGTCACACAGTGGTAGCAGAGTAACTAGTGACAGTAGTAATAGTTTAGTAGTTGTACTAGTATTCATGTGGCTAACATCCCAGACGTCTGTGCGGCCACAGTCCAAGCCTTCCTCTGAAATAAAAGCACCTCTCGTTTAAAAATCTTCTCTTCCATTGTGTTTAGAGATTTGTTGTTCCTGAGCTCAAAGACTTTCAAACAGTGAGCTCTATGTAATGTTTGTGTGGCGATTGATTTTTATTTTTTAGGCTTGTGAAGGTGAGTGCTTACTTCCACAGCAGGCACCCAACAGTGCGATGGATGCTTTTGCACCGATCTGTCCTGCTGTCACGGATCAAATCCAAATAAAAAAAGAACTAAACCCATGGGACATCCCAGAGCCTTAGTGGGCTAAGCAACATCTCACGTCTCCTTTGTCTGTTTTCCTCTTCTTTATTTTATTTTCCTCACAGTTATTTGCTCTTATTGTTGTTCCTCTTTATTTCCCCACCCTCTTAACCTTTCCTAACCCACTACTTCCCTCTACTTTCTCGACCCATTTTTTTTTTCTCCCATCTCTGTTCTCTCGAAGGGAAAACTCCACGGAAACCATACTTTCTCTTTCAGAGCCCCTGCAAACGTCTGTCACTTTTAAAACCGAACTATGAAAGTCATCTGTACATAATTGAGAATAAATAAGCATGCTTGCTATTAAGTAGTTTTGTGCATGCTATTTCCCCTGGCATTCTATACAGTGTCAAATTAGGGACAGATGGAATAAAAACACATTTCTTAAAGAGACTTAAAAATAGTACTCTGCCTGGATCCACATTTTGGATTACGGCCCAAATACATGGAGCACTGATGCATCTTGGCAATTTGCTGCAGCATGTTGGCGACCCTATAACAAGTAAAAATGTCATAGAGCAATATAATAATAAAATAAAGTGCAATCTGTTTAGAAATTATTAAATAAACACCTGATTGAACCAGAAGCAATTTGACTCGGCAGAGCTACCTCTGCGGGTGTTTATACATTTAACATGAATATAGTTTAATCTAGTGAAAGTGTTAAAACGATCCAATTTTTCAGAAATAAAACAGAAGACACAAAATAAGGAATTTAGTATAATTTACTCCATTATCATATCGCCGTGTGTATTTTGTTTTGCTGTCCATTCCCTCTGGCTTTTTATTTTTCCTGTACCGCACCAGGTGTTGTCCGGCTGCTGGATTCAATGTGAATGCAGCATAGTTCAAACCCTTCATAACCAGCTGCATTATAGTTGGCACAACTCAATATGCGCACAGTTAATATGGAATACGACCACAAGCAATTCAATCAGGGTCTGTGTAGCAGGTAAAAAGATTTTTTTTAAACACTCATGTAACACCCCATGTATTTCAGCCATTAGCTAACAGATTCCCTCTAATCAGCTCCAGCCTCCTGACCAAATCACAAACTGTAATGTTGGTAAGAAATTATGCTTTACATTTCCTGCAATGAGAACTCTGTCACGCGTGAGTGTTTTCAGTGCCTGTTTAACATCCGAATTGCTGTCTATCTCCAATGAGGCTTGCCAGTTTGGCTCTTTCAAGGATGCGTTTCATGTGCATGTGTACGGGTTCATGCCGGCGTAGCACTAAAATGAAGTGAAACCAACTGTGAAGAGATGACTAGGCATGCCAGGTAAGTGTGTCAGAGTCTGTGTGTGGCTGGATGCTGGTTGGACAAGATTCATGCTCACCTGATGTGCTGCTGAACAATTCTAGTACGTGTATGGAAAGCCTTGTTTCTTGTTGCAGATTTGATACAAGCAGGTTTTGAAGTCAAACGTGCTTTTCTCATGACAAACAGACCTACACGTTTGTTTTTCATGATTACATAACACCAGTCATGCTGCTTAGGCTTGTTGAAATATATTTGACCATACAATTATTTATTGTTGTTGTTGTTTTTTTATATACAATTTCAGATAGGATCCACTGCTGGTGCTATTTTACATTTGTTTCGTTGTTCAGTGCCTTTATGAACTCTTCATGTTGGCAGCAGTGGAGCCCAGAGATTTACTTCTAGTTGCCAAAACACAGCATTTATGAGGAAAATCAAAGCAAAAAAAAAATAACACTGATATCATTACATGACTGTGATATATTGAAATGATCTCAAGCAAGATTCAGAGGGGAACTATTATGCAAATTGCAACTTTTCTCCGCTTTTTTCATATATAATTGCCTGTCTAGAGACTCCTAAAGTGTCAGAAAAGACCTCCCTCTCTCTCTTCCTCCTGCTCCATCCATCAGAAAATGTGTGCGACCACAAGCTTTATTCTACTGACATACTACTCCTGATCTAGATGCATAAGCTTTATTCTACTGACATACTACTCCTGATCCAGATGCATAAGCTTTATTCTGACATATTACTCCTGATCCAAATGCATAAGCTTTATTCTACTGACATACTACTCCTGATCCAGATGCATAAGCTTTATTCTGACATATTACTCCTGATCCAGATGCATAAGCTTTATTCTGACATATTACTCCTGATCCAGATGCATAAGCTTTATTCTACTGACATATTACTCCTGATCCAGATGCATAAGCTTTATTCTACTGACATACTACTCCTGATCCAGATGCATAAGCTTTATTCTACTGACATATTACTCCTAATCCAGATGCATGAGCTTTATTCTACTGACACACTACTCCTGATCCAGATGCATAAGCTTTATTCTGACATATTACTCCTGATCCAGATGCATAAGCTTTATTCTGACATATTACTCCTGATCCAGATGCATAAGCTTTATTCTACTGACACGCCAGTCCTGATCCAGCGGCATTACGCTCTGCTTCATCCTTGCCAGGAGCCTCTCTGTTTGTCTTTGTGTGTGTGTGCTTGATTACAGGAGTGGGATCAGGTGTGCAGGTGTTGTGGAAAACCGTGAATGATCTTCACTCAACTCTGCTTTAAAGACTGAGCTTCAACTCCACCATGCTGTCGGATCTACCGAGTCCGTCTCGCTGCAGCCCGTACATGGGTTTGATATAGTCTACATTTCCTGTCTCTTGTGCCTGCAGCCATCTTTAAAGAGCCCTGGTAATTCGGACTCACTCTGCCTGGCCTCGCTGCTGACTTCCCTGCCTAGATCTGCTCAATCCTCCGGCTCACGGTTCTGTACCTGCCCTCCCCTGACTAGGACACTATCTGCCCTCCTTTTAAATTCAAGTATTGTTATTAATATTATTTAATAAGCTTGTAACCCACGGCTGGGTCAAACACAGGACTTTCAACGAGGGAACCGCTGTTTGTGTCCTGTGTGAAACCAAAAGTTAAGTTTATTTTTTACTGATGACGTTGGGTCATGTGACGCTATATCTGAGTCACATGACCTTACATCCGGAGCTTAAGTTACATAACAGACTGCTGATTTAAACCCAAACCATAATGTTTATATAATTAAATAGTTTGGTTGACCACGCCAAACCAACCTCAACCAAGTGTTACAACATCCACGTACAAACGTCAGCGTCAAGATACTTCACAAAAGGCTTCTGCCCAATATGATTAGTTGGGATAAGCTCATGTTGATACATGGCTGGTAAGTTTGACACATTTTTACTTTTGGGACAATGGTTGCTTGGTTTTATGTAGTACGTTGGAATTTTTCACATGCATTCATTTGGAATTTTTCATATGCATTAAAGTGGAACATTATGCTGAATACAACTTCACTGGATATTTTTTCTAATTTATCTGAAATGGTCTTTTACATGTGTCAATAAAAACTACTTAAACAATGGTTTTACACATTATTAAGCAGCAGCCCACCATGGCCAGTCAGTAAAAAGACCCATACTGTAGTTTGTGCATGTGTTGCCGTTGTTAAAGCTTACTAGTTCTTTGCTAAAAGGTGTGCCTGTTGCGGGTTATCAACAGGCTTTCACAGATCTGAACATATTTTTGTCTTGAGTACCAAACAACTAACCCCAAAAAGCGTCCACCAATGATAAAAGCACATCAAAGAGGCTATCCATATGTATCAAACCCCCAGTATCATGACACATTGACTATATTTTGGTTAATAAGTAAACATGAAACGAAGGCACAGGGACGGATTTGTTCATTTATTCCACAGAAAAGTTTGTGGTGGCACGCTTCTGCAAGGATAAACCAGCAGATTTTAAAATAAACCATTATCACTGCGCTTGACAAGGGCCGTATACGCAAGGGAATACAATTGTAAGTACCACTTGCAAAAAATATACGATACGACAGATATTCAGTCTGCCAATTATTATAGTATTTGTTTATCTACTCTCTGGGATGTCCTACATTGCTTCTGTATTTACATAGATTGCAGCATAAAAAAAGAAAAATATGCTGTTGCATTGATATGAATGTATTTATAATTTGCATATTAACCTATTATTCACAGTATTACTTTTTCAAATGTCATGTTGATTTTGGGATGGGATTTAAAATGTAACAATCCCTATGGGAGTACAGGAATAAGTGGCTTCAATTTGAAGAGTGTTATAGGGCTCAAATAGTTGGTAGTGTAGTTGGTACACCTCACAAATTGGTCTTCCCACATTGGATTTTTGACTGTGTAGAGAACAATTATCACTTGCGTATGTGACCTTTTTATTTTTTCCCAGACCAAAAACACACCGGTCATTTAAAGGGCAAAAATACAAGGGAAGGAAAGGAAGGAGTTCACACTGAGAAGACTTCTGCAGACACTTTTCTATGTGCACACTGTGTGGTTCAACTTTGAATGCACCCATTAACTTAAGAAGGCCCCTTTGAGTAGTGACCAATGTGAACAGCATCCCTATGATGTGTATCGACTGCCAAAATGGAATACACTGTCACCCCTAGAGACAAAAATGAGTATCTCTTCCTCAGCCATGTTACAAAACCAATAGCTACACTTGACATTGACTGCAAAGGAGACAACTGCCAGCAACTTACATACATGTTGAGAGGACACAACAGTTGAAAATGGAGTAGACACTGATTACCTCATCTATTATGGAGATGGGCTACTACAACAAAAACATCTGTTGCCAATTTGGTCAGACAAGAGCCAGATTTGATTCAATGTCTGGAAGGTGGAACCACCATTGTAGTGGGACTGGGCGACGCCATCGACGTTCCACCATGTGCTGTCAATGCGGTGGATTTTCCAAGAGTCACCACATCTTCTATTGCCAAACTGATGTTCTGACAAATGACATGTATGACTTATGCACAACACTTGGTAACAGAAACCCTTATGTCTGAGGCTGAACTGTCTTCATGGGCTGCCAATGATGGAAAAGTCTGTTGAAATGAGACAGTTCCACGACCACATGACCTTTAGCAGGGAGAAGGACGCGCCAACCTGCTTCATGCCATTAGGGTTTTTTTTTGCCTTCGTCGGAAAAGAGTTGATGTAGAAATGGAAACATCTTTGCCAAACAAATTCTAGTTAACATTCATGACTTATTTGCATTTCATTTTTATTTTATTTTAAAAGTTCGCTATGAATTGGCTTGACAATTGAATGGCAACACATCTACAGTGATCTACATTCAGTCTTCAGTGTTCTATTTATATCTACCTTGTCTTCATTTGACCCTAAATGATCGACAGGTACCTCTTTTGCCATCAAGCCTGGGCCTGTCTGCCACCATGAATGTCCAACATGTATGTCCAACATGTATATTTCCAGGAATACAAGTCCAGATTCCGTAATTTCTATGACTTCTTATCAAAACCTGTACTCAACTTTTTCATCTTGCAACTATTGCTGAACTACACCAGTGGTGTATGTCTTCATTTCCAGCTACTCAAATGACATACTGTATACATGTAAAGGTGTTATGAAATCATTAAATGTAATCATTATGAATCAATATTTGGATTAGTTCTTATGGTAATTGGGAACAGAAAAGTAGTTTCAGGAGTATTATGTGTAACAAGAGCAAGTGGTTATTATATATAGTAACTCTGCTTTTAATGACTTTCCAGAACAGCTGCAGGGTGGATGTTGTCAACCTCAACTTTCTTCAATGACAACAGCTTTCATCATCTGACAGCTGGAGGGCTTTCCATCACTTTCTTTCTCTGACAGATTTTCAATTCAAGTTTAGCTGCTGTCAGTGTGCTGACCAATGATTATTGTTGATGCAAACTGGAAAGTAGCCTTTGACATACCAGGTAGGCCTGAAACATATACATTATTATACATTAATAATATTATCAAGTTACTGATGTTTACAATCTACTTATCAAAAATAACTATTGTTGATATCATGCTATACTGTTTTCATCCAAGTGAAACCAAGTGAAAAGGTGAGTTATTTTACCTTTATTTCCAAGTAAGTTCCATAACTTCTGGTCTTTACTTCTGGTCTCAATACTTTCCGAAACCTAATCAAGTAATTTTTCAATTTTCAGTCAAGTGCATGCAAATCTGTGACTTTGGTAGAGAATGTTATTAAGATTAATACAAATTATGATTAGCATTTTAAAATATCCCCAGGCACATAAAAAGAAAAATCCATATAAATCCAATACCTCATGTTCTACACTTGCCTCATGGATGTGAGGGATATTTGAGACAGTCTTCCAAAAACTGAGGTTAAGAAAGGCATGAAAAGAATGTTCACTAAAACGTCAAAAACCTTCTGTCTACTGATTGAGTCCAAGAGGATACGTGCTTGTATTAATAGTTGTAATATTGTCTTCAGAATATAACACTAAAAACATACTGTCCAAAACACCCACAGCTATAAAAGAAACCTGCAGGAGGCCTGCGTTGCATTCGTGCTATATAGAGATTCATCACTGGCCTCATGAACATGTTGGAAGAGCTCATCAACTTCAAAGAGATATATCCAGAGTGGTTTTTGAAGGTGCAAACATCTGGAGGTGAGTGCAAGCTGAGATGTGTTTAGAACCATAAGGTATTTGTTTGTCTGTTTTTGTTGACAGGTGGTGTAATGCACTTAGAAAATGGGGCACAAAGTTAAAAAGTCTACCCAACATGCTTCATCTCGGCCAGACACATGAACTATGGCAGTCAGCAATTGTTATAAAGCTTGACCGTAAATTCAGTCAGGAAGACTATACTCTTGCCCGTAGTTTATGTCTCATACATCTGCCATTCACTTCTCTCGCATACTCGCTCATAATTTCCATGCTGTCATTGCTCGGGGCTGTCAATCATGCTATCAGCTGTTTAGATCAGCTGAGATTAGCACAATGAAACAAGGCCGTGGTTAGCCTATCATCTTACTGCTGTCTCTTTTAAATGTGACTGTCTCTCTACCTTCAGCTAATTCATGCTGCTGTTACGCACCCCTCCACCCGCCCATCTCCACCCAGTCTTTGCAGATCCATCAGCTTCATCAACTCATCATTCTATCAGCCAGAGCAGACGCCCCTCCATTACAAATCTCCCAGTAGACTCCAAGCGCCAACGACTGTCAATACTTTATCATCGCATATCTTCTGTTAATAATAAACAATTATCTTTTCTTGTCTCTCCTGATTGAACTTTCAGTTGAACGAAGGGTTTACTGACTGAATTAAGTTCAGAATTGGTTTGGCTCTGCACAACGGTCCAAATTTCTCATGTGGCCCCTTGGGAAAATTAATTGCCCACCCCTGGTCTAAGGTATGTTCCAACGCCAAATTAATTCCAATTTCCTGATATTTGAGCCACCAACGTGTGTGGCTGCGTGCGCGGCAAAATTTTGGTCACTCCTGACAAAATCTCACTCCAAGGTTTTTTGAAAAGTTGGCAGCTCTGCAGTATCCATGGACTTCCTCCTGCTCGATGGAAAACCGGTCTCTCCCACCACCTCCACAGCGCTAGCTCGCAAGCTAGCAGTACAAGCTAGCAGTTCTAGCTAGCAGTGCTAGATAGCAGTGCGAGCTAGCGCTGTTGAGGTGATGGGATAGCGCTCGCTGCTAGATTATAAACTAGCAGCTTGTTTATGATTAAATCCAACTTTTTCTTTAAATTTAATAGATGCGGCTTATAACCCGCATTTTACGGTCGTCAGATATTACCAAAGATCTTTTTATGCAAACTCAGCAAAAACAAGTTAATAGTGTCCAAACGTATCAAGTGATGTGCAATTTCAACCTAGAGGCACATTTTTATGTTGTCATTATCAATATTTCAGACAGGACACCTCATGGGTCAGTGATCCTCCAGCTTCCCATTGCCCCCTTTAGAGGAAGAAAGCTCACAGACTTGCGGCAACACTTGACCTTGTGTGAAACAATACAACTTCATGTTAAACTTAAGTAGTCTTTGTTGCAATCTTTAGCCTCCTTCATTAGTGGCAAAACCTTTGTCTCTCAGTTTTTTCGGTGTGTTGTTCTTTGAGGCCTTTTGAAATGTGGCACATGCGTCTTAACTGTCGTTGGAGAGGGGAGGCAACAGCTTTTTGAGGTGCTTGTACTATTCTGTATGTGACTTCGCATGATGCCAGTAGCTACTTTGTTGTTCACTGATGCGGCTTTTGCACTACATTGTTCCTGCTGATGGAATTCACCAGGTTTTCTCTGTAAGAAGTGTAATGTAAAGAAGTGTCTCCTTAATGTTGTTGGTGAGCTTTCAGACAAGCAACACACACTCCTCATCTCCCAGCGCATTCACCGTGAACCCAAGATCACGATGGGCTTTGTCTCATTTTCCTCTTGACTTGTTTTTTGGTTGACTACCGTCATTGAGTATGGTGTTTTGTTCGTCAGCCGTTTTTCTCTTTGTCCCCGTCAAATATCTTCCCATTCTGCAAACCGACTGACTGTCCGTTCCTTACAACAAGATTGGTTGATTCCTTTATTCCCCGTGCGAAAGCGAAAACAAAACCTTGACCTCGTTAAATGACTTTGCTTTGTCTGACGAGTAATAACCCTGATCTGTGAGAAAGTATGACAAAATGACAAAAACAACAGTTTAAAAAAAGATGGCCTTGGTGTCTGTGAATATAGAGCAATTAAAATGTTGCTGCACCAATTGTGTGATCAAGTGATCAACAGTGTGCATACTTTTCTTAAAGAAATTCCCAGAACATGTAAAAGTTGAATGATTGCTGTATATCTCCAAGCTATTGCATGGTAAGTCACATTTTTACATGCATACTTGCCAGAGACAATAGAGTCTCTGGCATATAGAGATAGAGACATCTACTTGCCTTGTATACTACGTAAATAAATCCAGAGCAATATACAAGTCATATTTTGGTTAAACCATGTTTAAGCTCAGCAAATATTTCTTCAAGCAGCAACACTAAGAGAGTTCTCGTGGAAGACGACAAGGTAATAGACGTAGTGTCCATTGAACAATTTGGGCAGAAGGCACATTATCGATAGCTGGAAAGTAACACAAGTGTGTGTGTGTGTGTGTGTGTGTGTGTGTGGAAATTAATTTTATGAGGTGTTGTAGATCTTAACAAATATTCATATTTACAGCGATCCACCTCACCCGGGTTTCTGCAGCCAAGCTAACAGAATAAACTAATTATTGTTAGCTAAAAATCAAGGAATAAAAATGCACAAATGGGGACACAATTACTTTTGTTTATGTACTTTACAAAATCGGTGTGATATCATCTCTGCTTCCATTCCTCTGATTTCATGTGTTGTCATGTTCCGTCTTTAATCCTTAATGTTTCAGTGTATAATCTGCCAGGCTGAACACCCATGTAGACGTCCTCTTTGTTAAACTTTATATTTGCTTCTCCGGCTTCTGCTGGTAACCCCCATGTTTAACGTCACATTATTTGTGGGCAATTCCCTGAAGCAAAGTATGCAGAAATGCAAATTTACAGAGTGTTCATTAAGGGCTCAAAATGTCTGCCAGAGAGCCTTCAAACAGTGGACAATTTGAAAGTGGGACAGCCCTAAACCCTCACGGAGTTAGAGGCGCACTCCCAAGAAAAGTTTGTGAGTGTGGCGATTGGGATTGGGCCGAGGGATCCAGCCAAAGCTGTCACGCTTTCTGGCAGATATCAGAAGCTGCATCTGTAGATTCCAGCCAATGTTGGCGGCGTGAGTCTCACACATCAGATAATCAGCTTTAATTTGAATCAACGCAGATAACCCAGGCACGTGTTTGTTAAGAGTAAGCGGTCAGACTGGGACAGTACAAAATAAGCAATAAAAGGGTTTTGGTCAGGTGTGAGTCACCACCACCACGAGAGGTCCTTGAGCATGCAGGCACAACTGCCGACCCAAAATATTATGCAGTTTGCTGCAGGATAATTGCGAGTTTAGCCGAGGACAGACGCAGAGGTGCACACTCTCTCCCACATGCCCATGACGCGTGCACACACACACACAAGGGCAATCGCATGGTTCTCCTGGCGGACATCATTATTGAGAGGGGTTTATTGCCTGCTGTTTAACACCCAAAAGATCACTGAGCCCTTGTTTTAATTAGAGCTCAGTAGGATACTGTACCACAAAATGAACCCTCAATGAGGACTCGCATTGAGAGAATATGATCCCAAGCCAACTCGTTTCATGCCGGCCTCCTTAGAGAAGCGAACGGGGATTCAGAGGAATTCAAATCAAAAGTGAACTGCGGGCCAAACAGCAGATGAACCGCGAGCCAACACAGATCTTGTTATGATAAAAACAATTATCCATGCGGAGATTGTGGTAAGGACAATTAGCGATGATATGGCGCTCTTGTTCAATGACATTAACAATAACAAAGATGTCTTGTGGCTGTTTATTTAGCATAATAAAAGCTGCGTCGAGTGAGCCAGATAATGTGGTCTGGCCAGAACAAAATCAGGCTATTGAAACTCATTAGTGTTAGGAATGAGACACATTAGGGATTTTAATGTTCGGTTATGATGTTGAATGAGCGGAGCTCTGGAAGTAAAATCCAGATGTTTATTTTCAACAATATGGGAAAAGGTAAAAGGCTCACTATTCATAGGAGAGAGGCATAGCAGCGCTATCGTTTATGGCTTTCACCTCGGCTATAAATGGCACCATTTTCATGGCGTTTGATGAAGATGGTCCCCACAAAAAAGGAGTCATGCCACCACCTGTAGACAGACACAAGAGGTCAAGAGGCTAGTTCAGCCAGAGCTTGTACAGTTTGACACAGTAAATCTTGCCACAGGGGATAAACACTATCTCCCCGCGCACTGACAAGCCCTCTTTGTCTCGGAGAATGTGAAAGTCTCATGAAAACTTTATTATTTATCTTCCCCCGCCGCCGCTTGTGCCTAAAAAGGGAAAAGGAAGGCAAGATTGAGCGGGAAAGGATGAGGGTTCGGGCCAAACCGCTGCAATAAAAGTGATGTATGAGATGTCACGCGGTGATTGGCTCAATACATCACCCTCAAAACGCACAAGCACGCACACACTCACTCTGGAGTGCGGAGAAGCGCGTGGGAGTCTGTCGGCTAATAGATGCGAGATAAAAATAAGAACTTCGCAAATATAGGATGGAGCGATCCTTTATTGGACTGTATTAGCTCCACCAGAATATCCACACACACACACAGACAGGCTCACCTGCTCTCACACACACACAGGCACACAGACTTTTTTTTCTGTTGAATGGAACTGTTCCAAAGCTGGAAGCAGAGGAGCGTTAGGGTTGAGAATAAGCAGGTGGTAACTAAGTGGGATAACGGAGATGGCAACCGCTCTGATTGATGTGCCTATTGGTGCTCGCTGATGCTTGATGCCTCCAATGAAGCTTATGAGCTTCTCGTAGTGAGAAGGTCTGAAATGGGGATGATGTACCGCCTCACTGCTGTGGAATAATACAGGAATTCTTCTTTTTGTGTCGCTCTTCATCCGCAGTGTGCTGGTGGATTTGGTTTAATAGAAGTGCAAAGAAATGATAAGTGTTTATGTTTTTATCACCGCCAGGGGGCCGATCCGCTCGGTTGCGTGAGTGCGTCCGTGAGTGAGTGTGCACCGCTGCGTATGTCCGCGGCTAAACTCGTATTCTGCTGCGGCAAACTCCATAATATTTTGGGTGCTGCGTTATGACCGCATCCTGAAGAACCTCTCGCGGTGGCGATGCCGTTAAGTGATAATAACATAGCTGAGTTCATCGCCGAAACCCCAGCAGCTGCTCTTCCACCATTATTGTTCTGGGCCATGTGTTTAGCTAACCGCTAACGGTACTTGCCAACGCGCACACTGCTGTGTAGATCAACGCCACTCTGCCGCTGCTACACAGGCAAGCAACTTGGTGTGTTACATTTTGTTTTCACAAGATTGTATAATGTGCCCTGTATGACGAATTTGAGCAAATTGCCTGCATACATCACCGCTTGTTTTTGAGTTTGAATTAAAAGTGTGTTTTACGACCCCATACAGGCTTGTGATGTCCAGACGGGAGCCAATTATGGGTTGTATTCATTCAATCACACAATACAGCAGTGGTCGTTGCAATCACACCTGATGGAAATCTGCACCCTACCAAGTGCACCTTCCTAGTTTGGTTGTTTTTTTATATTTCCATTCATTACTTTTGACCCCAGTGCTGCCTGAAAGGATGTGAGTTGTCCTACTTTTATAGAGACACTTTTATTTGAGCTACAGGGGGTGCAACATAGTTTTAGTCCATTGATCAGGCACAGTTGGCCGTTTTATTAGGAAAATGTTGCACAATTGTACGTTGCGGTGTACATTGAATTCGACCAGATGATCCCAACTATGTATGTAGTTTTGTTATTAGTTCTCAGTTCTTCTAACTACGAACTTTTACTCCGCTACTTTCTGGTGTTATCCCCTGTTGGGATAAACACTGCATTCCCTGTGCAACTTTCAACTGCAGTGAAAGAAAGTGTCCCTTGTTGACGTAATTTCCCCAAAAAGAAACTTTATTCAACTGAAAATGAATAAGGAATCCGGTTCGCAATAGAAAACCTCCTAAGGGCTGAGAGACACTGCCTGCTGGTGCGAGGGAGAGAATTTGCTGAGTGTGGGTGGGATTTGCGCATGGTGGCTGGGGGGTGGAGCGGTGACTCAGGGAAGACACTTGAAGTCGCCCATCCTGTTGGCCTCGCCCTTGACGTTGACAGTGCCGGCGCCCTTGCACTTGAAGATGTCAGATCCTTGTGTGGCGATGTGTGTGTGCGAGAGCAGCATCGCTCGGATGGAGACACTTGGATGGCAGTCACCGTGACAGGGTCAACAAGGAGGGAGAGCACTGACACTGACATCACTCGACCTCTGATGACCGCTCCACACACACACACACACACACACACACACACACACACACACACACACACACACACACACAGACACGCACACACACATACACACACAGACACGCACACACACATACACACACACACACACACACACACACACACACACACACACACACATGCGCGCTTCTCGTTCTTCTTGTATAAAAACATAGGAACATAGGAAATTATTTTGATTTCAAATGACTTATTCTTTTGATTCCTCTCTGTGTTAATGTCATTGAGTTGCAGGAATAAAGGCGAAACGTTTAAAGCCTAGGAACTCATTCACACCTAGAATGAACATAAGGATATTGCTGTAACTATATAAAGGTTTAAATAGTGTTTAGGTAAATAGCACGACTGTTCTCAGTGTTCGTGCCTTGATGATAATTATGAAATCGTAAGAAAAGGTACAGTTGGTCCCAGAGCAATTTGGTGTGATACCGTGACAATAAACTATTCTCAGAGGCAAATTAAAGTTTTGAGTGCTGAAGAGCTTTGATATTACTGTGGTGATGTGATTGCCGCAGCAACAATATACTGTACCAGGATAGTCAGGGGTTTATTTGCAAGCGGATGGGTTTAGGTTAGAGGGTCCTGCTCACTTTACATAATTTAATTCCAGATATTTAAATTCTATTAAAGGCTATTTGTTTCGAGCCTTCTGCTTGGTTGCACCAAAGGCTCCTGGAGGCTAAAGAGGTTGTCACGGGTCAGTGAGTGGCACCCAGTCGGCATACCTGAGAGGATGACGGCATTTGGGGACTTATCTGCCACACTGGGCTGCTTTGACAAACTCTATATTATGGATAGAAATAAGTGAGGTTAGACATTGATTTCAATGCTTTTCCAAGTGATTTCACTTCTTTTTATCAATCCTTTGGATTCAGGTTCCTCCCATTGACTGAATGGATAGTGGGGTCATGGCAGGTCACTTGCACAGGATCATCTTTCCAAAGTAGCATCGCCTAAAATCGCGTAAAAAAAATGCAGGCTTGAAAAATATTACATATCAATAACTACATTACTAAAATGTTTTTGCATGAATGAAAGAGAGAGTGATATAGGTCCTTCAAATAAATAACTGAATAGTGGGATAATGCAAAACTCTGGGACATAGGATATGGAAGGCCAGAAAAGAAAAAAGCTGAAAAAAAAACCTGTTTTCCTTTAGGACAGTGGTAAAAGATAAACTAAATCAGGGCCAATGTACTGGGCCAAAAGAATCAGGTCCAAGTCAAGTCTCTTGTGCTTGGAATGAGCGTTTTGTTGTCTGCTGCATGCCATCCGGTCTGCTTTTTTAGAACACTGCATCGCTATCTAAGGTGTTCAAAGCATGTACTGTATTACCACTCCATTGTCTCATAGCATACAGTAAGCGTAATTGTTGACACTAAAATGTCCAGCTTTGATACAGTCACTTGAAAAATATTGATATGGAATATAATATTTCCGATACCACAAGAAAAAAAAGGAAGAAAAAAAAACGTAATTTTGAATAAAAAAATAAATATTCAACCGGAGCAAACGAGACAAGTGGGTGGAAAGATGGCACTGTGAGTGAGTGAGAGGGGGCGGGGCTAAGCAGGCTTTGCAGCGCTGTGTGCGGGTGTGTGTCAGTAGGCTTTGGATAGAAGATTGAGTAAGCACAGCCAGTACCGGTGTATCCAGTGCAACAAAACTACGTATTAATATAATGATGAATCATTGTTCACAAATCTCTAGCCCGAGTCAAGTATCACGACCCTGTGTGACCTCATCTCCACTGCAGGGTGCCAGCTAACTCTATATAAACTCATCAAACCCTGTGCCCCACGTCGCTATTTTATAAGCTACCGTAACCGTCATAGGGGCCATAAAACACAAAAGTTGTGCACATCTTTGACTGAAGAAACATTTGAGGGTTAAAACTCCAGCAACACTTTTGAGTACAGTAAAGAACTTAACCTGCACTTGTAGCATCTTCATATTCCAAAAATATTGCCACATTAGCGATATATTGAGTTATTTGGTGAAATACACTCATTATATTTGACTTTGCCGATATTGCCCAGCCTTAATGCTTCCCATTTATTACGCTGTGTGTCCTTGTGGTCGCACTCTGACTGACTGCGCTCATGAGGAGCTTTTGAGTACACCTGGTGTAACATTAAGTTGAGGGATAAGAACGGGCCGAATGTAAAAGGTGATGGATTGCGCCCGGCGAGAAGTTTCCCCCAGCAGCCTTTACTCCGCAGCAGGAACAGACCCCATTATGGGTTATAGACTGAAGTTATCGTCGTGGTTATCATTCTAGATGTTAATGGATTTTATACAGGGTGAGCGAGAGAGAGAGAGAGAGAGACGGCGACGACGCGCTAATGTCCTCCTCTTCCTTTTTAACCTTGACCTACCTGTCGAGCTCCTGAGGTAACCACCGCCACAGTAATGCGCACACGCACGCAGACACGCACGCACAGAAATGATGAGTTCTGCAGAGGAGGTCATTTATAATTAGTTGCACAGCACGACAGAAGTCCCGCTCCACCACGCACAATCAAAATACAACTCGCAGCATACAGCATCCACTGCATGCACAATAGCAATCAGTATTCAAAGCAATCACGTAATCGTGTTTTTTAATGATGCATCTCCCAGCAGGGGACAGTGTACAACCGTGTAGGCTGAATATTAGATAATAAGCCAAAATATTTTTAAAAAAAGGAAAGCCGTTATGCTCACGTCGCACTATTGCATTGCACATTTCACACTTTATGTCTTCACCCAGCAGCGTGTTTGCGTTTCAGCAGTGTGTGGCTGTCAGGCGGTGTGACAGCTTTATACCTTGGTGCCAACGGTGAGACAGGTTGCCACAGGAAGCCTGCAGAGAGCTGCAGGCTAATGCTCAACAGCAGCAGTCCACGCTGAACTATGGACCTTTTTGTTCCTCCAACTAAGTCTTGGAAAACTTTCCCACTCGGTGGTCGAGTTCCTGAGCTCACGCCGGCTCCACCTCTGGATTCAAGTTCCCATTCTGCCAGTTTTGCTCAGTTGCACAGATTTGTGTTATCGGATTTGCTTCATTGAAGAAGCATCATATTTAAAGTGCTTTAAGATAAATTAGTCCTTAACTATGTGTATTAGCTGTGTGGTGGCTGGGTGCACGCTGCCTCACGCCCATCAGTGTCTTAAACTTGCATTCTCTATTCTGACCAGCAGGGGTCGACTTAGTTGCAAAAAGAAGTCTGATTGTATAGAAGTCTATGAGAAAATGACTCTACTTCTGTCTTGATTTATTATCTCTTTATTATCTCTTGTTCTGAAAAGTAAAGCCAATGTTGAAGTGTCTTAAAACCTGCATTCTCTCTACTGTCCACAAGGGGACGTCTCCTCTGGTTGTATAGAAGTCTATGAGAAAATGACTCTTCTTCTCACTTGATCAATTACCCAAGTAAACAGTGTGAGCAAGAGTTTATGGTCTCAATCTCTAGTTTCAAGTCTTCTTCAATACAGCATGATGTTCATTTAGTAAATGATGGTCCATTTAGA
Source organism: Taurulus bubalis (assembly GCF_910589615.1). Taxonomy (NCBI): domain Eukaryota; kingdom Metazoa; phylum Chordata; class Actinopteri; order Perciformes; family Cottidae; genus Taurulus; species Taurulus bubalis. The sequence goes on along the minus strand of NC_136593.1, from coordinate 22,351,036 downwards.
GTCAAATTGACAGGTCACTGCCACTACCAGATCAGTATATGGCGTCACTACGCCACTTCTCAGCATTCCAAATATGGTAACTTACGTTCATCAAAAAACTACTTGTCGATGGCCGTAGTCCAGGCCTCAAAATGACAGTCCTCAAACCAATGGATTGAAATGGATGACTATTATTTATGAAGCAATGGATGCTATGTGTATTATGTATCTGATGGAAATAATGTACTAATAATATTAATCTAAAAACGTTTATTATAAGAGATACAATACAGGGACATTGAAGTGAAAAAAATACAATCGAAAGGGTCAAATAATAATACTACTTGACATTGAGTAATTTCTGATAATTTACCTCATATATTCTGGAGTTCACTCTACCTTTACAGTAAAATATTGTACACTGGCATCTCTATAGAGTCTGTACAGCTTTTAATGGGATAAAAAGGACCGGAGGCTCTACAGGCCATCTTCGACCCATGCATTAAAAAACAACATAGACCTGAACCTGCAAGGATCAAGACCCCAATAAAATGGTGGTCAATAAATAAATTGCTTCAAACCAAGTGCTTGTTGTATTGACTAACCCCCTCCTCTCATATCTTTCTGATGTCCTGAGTGTGGGGAGGTTATGTCTGACAATGTTCTTACAATAATAAAAATTCCACTTCATGCAACGCCAAACAAAATGCAACCAAATGGAGGAGAGGCTGTCCTAATGCGAGCCAGCCCGTTCTCACTCCCAAGTCAGATACGGCTGAACCAGCTTGGTCGGTGGCCCCATGCATCAAACTATGCCGCTCTATGCGGCCCTTTGCTGTGAGTAAAGGAGGAAAACATGGGACTTTCACCCAGGAGATCACTGTTCGTGTATTGCTTAAACCTTATTATATACTTATGAAATTGATTACATACCAGTTTATTTCAAACGCAAAGTGCATTTTCATCCAGCTCTGAACCTCAAAGTAAAACCATGTGGCTCTTAACTGGTATATTAGAATAAGGTAATTGCATGTTGGGGAAAAATATTCTCTCTGTCACAATCTTTACCTTTTTTTGGGGGTTTTCTGAAAAACTGACGTCTGACGTTGGATCGCTTTTGAGGAGAGACTCCGCAGCTCACCTGTCAAACCGTCCAGTTCAGTCATTTTAAATTGGGGAGTGGGACTGACGGATTCATGGGCGGTCTGATATGCATCAAAGACCTCCGGAGTTAAAGAGCGGAGGCCTCCACTGTGAAGATATCCTCCTACATTGGTCTGTTTCCAGGTCATGTACATCTGGAGTGCCACATTTGGCAACGGAAACCTCAGAAATGATTTATAAAATATAACTCATCTAGGGCATGACCAGAACAAGTGTGTCAGCCCTAATGGGGACTGAACACATCCATTGAAGAGCAAACTGGTCTCTGGGTAAATTTGGGTTTATAAAACTTGCTAAAGTGGACTCACCCAAATTCTCGTCCTCGGCTCCAGTTCCCTAACGTGTGCTCTCATGCAGTGGGTATATTATCTGCGAAATAAGATGTAGAGTCATTTGATTTGTTAGAATATAAAATGAAGAATGAAAACACAGGACTTTCACCTAAGCGACAGCTGCCCGTGTCCTGTGTGAAACCAAAAGTCAAGGTTTACTTATTTTAAGTTTAATTCTATACATTGCTGATGTAATGTAGCCTCCCTAGCTACGTTATCACCATACCTATTTTATAGCCCAGAGCACAATTATTTCTTCAACCTGACCAAGTAGTTTTGTTTCCTAAACCTAAACAAGTTGTTTCCTGTAAAAAAAAAAACACATTTTATTTTGAAAAGATGATTGAAACAAGCAAAAATTAACACAAGCAAGGGTTGCAAGAGTTGGGGGTGAGAATGTTTTGGTATTTCAGATAATTCTTGTTTATATATGGACTATGTTTTTTTATTTTACATCTCTGTACATTGTTTTCTCTTCTTTAAAATAAAAAGAAGAAAAGAATGAGTGGCATAAAGAGTTCAACCTGATTGAACTTGTAAAAATAATTGTCTCGACTGTGCAACGAAAGAGAATACTGCAATATAAGAAATTAAAACATGATTTTGAGAAATACTTGAACAAAGATGATTTGTATTGAAGGTAATTTGGGATATTTCCGCCGCGGGAGTCAGCCCGGAGACGAGCACATCAGTGTGGACGTGGCCCTGAAGTAGATGACTTTCTCAAGTGCCGCTATACTTGAAGATGAATGTCACCAAAGCAAATGACATGGTCATTGATTTCCAGAGAACATCGCATCCTTCCACGGACACCGTCATCAGAGGTCAAATAGCAGACGCTGTGAAAAGTTGCAATTATTATGGGAACAATCATGGACAAGGACTTCAATACAAATTAGAAACAACCTGAAAAACCCTAACCAGCACAGGTAAAATGTTTTTGATATTTAATAGAAAACTAATGACCATATTTTACAAATCTTTCAAAGCAAGGTGAAGTAATTTAAAAGTCAAAGCCAAGTTGAAAACGATAGGCAGTGAGATCATCATTGAGCAGCCGTCCTCACTCTCCGACATTTTGAATAGAGGCGTCGAGCTAAAGGCAAACATAATTGCCACTGACACCGGCAACAAAGAGTAAGAGCTGCTTCCCTCGGGGCAGAGATATGGACTCCTCAGGGCAAGCTGGACGAGATTCAAGCATTTATTTTTAGAACGTGCAATGAATTTGTTTGATTTGCACTCCAGGAACTAATTTTCACCCTTTGCAGTTACCAAAAAAAGCCTTTTACAGTTGTTTTTTCACTGCCAGTTTTACCCAATGTGTATCGTTTTTACTTACTGTTTCTTACTCTTTTCATCATTATTGGATTTGACTTTCTGAATGATATCCTCTCTCCAGGTCAGATTTTTACTTTTCTAAATCAGTTTTATTGAAGAATGAGTCTGGTATGGCGTGTCTGTTTTTGCCACGCTGCAAAGCCACATTTCCCATGTGATACAAAAAAACATTTGGTTGAAGGACTTGTCTTTTGAAGAAAACCTTTACCGTGTAGGTCGAGTCCTTACTGCAGGGGCCTGGGTCAGAAATGTTGTACTTTACCTCCGACTTCTCGTGTCACTTCTGGTTGCCAAAAACCAAGATGGCGACAGCCAAACACCAAGATGGCGACATTCAAAAACCAAGATGGCGACATCAAAAAACCAAGATGGTAACGGCCAGAAATCAAATTGTGACTATTTCTTATATTCAATTGTTGCATTCCGTTATGACGACGCTATCTAACAATGCAGACTTTAAATTTAGAAATATAAGGTACCATGAAATGGAAACATTTAAGAAACTGAACTTTTTACTTAAGGACAGTTCTTGGTTGAATGTACTTTAAATTCCCCCACTGTCAACAGCCTGTCTTCCCATATATCCCTATACACTGTATATATATAAACAGGTGATTAAAATGTGGATCTGCTTGCGACTGTAAGATATATGTGGATTCTATTTTGCAACAGAGCCATGCCAAAATGCCTCTGCCTGTTACTTTATCCGATCATGACATAAACGTTAAATAGCCTGAAATGGTGTTGCATATAATTTGCCATTCCCGGTGTCGCATGAGGTGATTTACTGGGTCAAATATGTGAGGGCCTGTGATTTGATTTAGCAGCGCTTGGTCAGATCATCCGACGCTGTCACCTTGTGGCAGAAAGAAAAAACTGCACTGAGGAAACATTAAAAAAGTAATCATTTCAGGCCTCCCTTTCGTGTGTGTGTGTGTGTGTGTGTGTGTGTGTGTGTGTGTTATCTGTTATGATAATGTGTGCCAGCCGTGTTGAATCGACCTTTCTCACAGGATCAAACTGGGTGACAAAAACAGTTTTTGTTTTGTTTTTTGAAGTCCTCCGTACTGGTTAAATAGTCTGTGATATAGATGTTCAGCCTTGTATGTGCTCGTGATCAAAAAGGCGCTTGTTTTTGTCATTCATGTCTGCATACGTTCAGCCTGGTTGCAGCAGCAGCAGCTCAAACCGCATCGCTCCTTATAGCAGCATATTTCCGTTGGGGTGGGGGGGTGTATGTGTGTCACAGAGCCACCCTGTCCTCTCTTTCACCCCTAAAAAAACTGAAATGCTCCCGCTTCATCCTACTCTTCCCTCTATACCCCTCCTCACACATCTCCCTCCGCCTCCACGCGGCTTTGATCCGCCCCTGCAGCCACGCTGGAAAGATGACAGAGCGAGGGGAAAGGGAGGGAGGGAGTGGAGAAGGAGGGAGAGAGAAAGAGATGACAGCTCCTCAACAAGTGTGGAGAGAGTGGGGGGGAGAGGAGAGGAGCGAAAGCTATTCTGATGATGAGCTTCTCACCATGGGAGGGGGAGGAGACATATGCAGCATCAAGAGGCGCTGGAGTACGCACACGCTTGCTGCTCTCTTTTTGGAAACACACGCACACACACATGCACACACACACACACTGGGCTAACCGCCTCTGTTTACCCTCGATCCGGATTGCCGACAGTCTCCGTTGCCATCTGCGCTGGTTGACACAGATGCTGACTTGTAACACATCCAGTAATAATCAAAGAAAAGAAGATGCTCAGAGGACGTCGGCAGATGTAATCTTGACAGACACTCACACATACACAAAAGACACACACACATGCCACAGATTGATATGCACTCAATGTTGGCAAAGTAATTATTGTCAAAAATCTAAATGAAAAAATCCAAATCAACAATGAGTGAGTCGGCTAACAAGCATTATGTGTGTATGCAAGCCTCTGTGCCATAGAGCTCCATTGTAGTGCACAAACTATTACAAATACATCATCATCATGAACACACACACACACACACACACACACACACACACACACACACACACACACACACACACACTGCAGTACTTTATTTTGACTGCATGCCCCAAACGCTCGCTAGAGCACCAATGTGTATTTATCCGTGGCTGAAAGTAGTCCATAACAAATGCAATTGTCCCTCCAGTTGGAGTAATATTTGCTGAAAACTACAGTGACCAGGTGTTTCGGGAAATGACTTAGCAACTGAACTGTATTCCAAAAGATGTGCGTCCCTAACCCTAACCCAATGTTGGTAATTTAACAAAAAGCACAGATTAAAGTTGAGCCTGACTCAAAAGTTCTTTGCCACCACAAAATGTTTTTTTTGTTTATTATTATTTAATGTTTATTTTAAATGCTGGTTTGATCAAATCTAATCATATTGTACTTTTGGGTCTTTTTTTGATTTGTTTGCTTTAAGAAATGTATCGAATTGCCGGGAGGCAACCTCAACTTCTGAAACATGAAGTCAATACGGTAGTGTCATAAAAGTTGCATTCTGGAGTAGAGAGAGTGTTTACTGCTTGCAAAAAGAAGTCTGGTTATATAGAAGTCAATGAGAACATGTCTCTACTTCTCACTTGATTTATTCCCTCAGTAAACATTGTAAAATGAGTTTATGTCTCAATCTCTAGTTTCAAGTCTTCTTCGATACAGCATGATGCTCATTTAGAAAACTATGGTCCATTTAGAGTCAAACAGACCATAAAGCAGGGTATGCTATTCAGCGCTCGGTTGTACTTAGCTCCACCGTCTCGTGTCCTTTCTGGTGCAAAAAAACAAGATGGCGATAAAATGACAAATTCAAGGCTTCAATCTTCAAACCAATGGGTGGCGTCCCGGTGGCTCCGCCCACTTCTTTATAGAGCCTATGAGAACAACACCAGCTTTACCCTTTCACTGCTACACACTGCTACACACCCCATGGAGGAAAATCCCTTTATGTAAAATGTCTTCTGCTCCAAATTCAAATGATGAACTGCCCCAGACTGTATATTATCCCCAAAAGAGCATTACGGACAAATGTCTATTCCCAATTTTCTTTAAGATATATGGGTCTTTCCCTCATTTGGTTCAATATACATTTTCTATGTAGTCCATAATGCGTTAGAAAGTGACACATGAAATGTAATGGAGGATGAAATTAATGGAGCCCTTATAAAAGTTTACAACGAAATGAAACAGAGAGTACCCCGTGTCTGATGGACGATTGAAATTCTGATTATGAATTCCACCCATGCATTTACTTTATGGGAATTATCTGAAAGCAGCACTGACATTGCCCCAAACCAAAACGCTGCCCATGTGACTTGAATACAGCATTGCTGCATAATTGCAAATCACATGTATCCACACTAATACCCAGCTGTAATCCTGATATTAATCAGAAACGACTTCTGAACACAGAGGTTCCCATAAGAGAACTCAAATCCTCCTGCTTCTCTTTACGTCTCATTAACATGCATCTCGCACCGGGACTGTCTCTGTGTAATTTAACTAGATTACGTTTAGCTAATTCAACTCATCCCTGTTACACACATTTAAATTGGATGTCTCTTCATCTCAGAAAACACTTGATGTTACTTGTAACTTCTCATGATATTGAATCAACAACGTATGTTACTTGTTCCTTGTTCCTCATCCACCAATGGTCTATAATTCAAAGTTTCAAAGCTTCTTTTTCACAAGTTTTGCAGAAATTTGCTTTGGGACCTTGAAGAGACAAAAGAAAAAGTGTTAAAAGTCAATGCAGCAGTGGCTGGAAATGTCCTGACTTTTAGTTTCTTAATATGGGTCAAGCTTCAAAAACGCTGAATCCTAAGCTTCCCGCTTTCTGGCAGGGGAGACGCTTTGCTGCTCGCTCTATCGCGGATGTCCTTGTTTTCTTTTCCTGCTTAAAGTTATAGACAGTGGATAGTGGATCCCGGATACTTATAAATCACAGGGACTCAAAAGACCTTTTTTTTTATCTCCACCAGGCATGAGTCAGGAGGGGATCATGTGTTCGTGTGTGTGTGTGTGTATGTGTGTGTGTGTGTGTGTGTGTGTGTGTGTGTGTGTGTGTGTGTGTGTTGTCTGTGTCCTGGGCTAACCTTGCATACTGCTCCACCCATCAGCCGGATATTTGTGGTGTATATTAATGACCGTATGCTCGAGGAATGCTGTGGTTGCGGTCATTCATAATAAATACAAAATAAATACACTATTGTATTGACTGCTCTGTTTCACTCCAGATCGATTAAAGCGTCATCTGTTACCACTTCCATGCCGTGTCAAATCTAGTCCCCACTAATCTACAAAGGCAGCTTTGCTCCATATTGTTTTTTCAATGAATTATCCTATCATAGCGTATGATTTTGATTTTATCCTTTTAACTGAATAATGGCCCTATAACTTTTATTTCCTTTCTTGCATGTGTGACAACAAACAGCTCTTTGCTGCACTCTTCACTGTATTTCTGTCTGTCTGTATGTGTAAATGCAACATTTCATACTTCATATGGGCAGATATGTGAACTCAACCATTCAGTCCGATTATATCTTAGTTTTCGTTAGTTTTACGGTTTACTTATTACTACACCTTCACTGTTTCATTACTCGTGTATTACACCTGTTTTTTGTTGTTGTGTTTTTTACTGATGCTTCTTATTGCACTATCCCCTTAGCATTTCATTTCATAAAATTTGCTAGTTGATTTTATTCTAGTTTGTATTGCTCATTGTTTTGAAATGAATGTAATTTTAGTACTTTTCTTTGCCCGTTTTTAATTGCATTTGTGTTTTAATTGTGCCATGTACAGTAAATGTAGCTGCCTTGCCATCCAATAATGCAACTGAAGAGCATCACCAGACTTTCACCACCTGATGACATCGTCATGGTCATTTTCTCTGACTTGACAAAGCTCCTCCAGGGGCGTCCTGATGGCCTAGTTTGATTTCAGTGCCTCTGTTGCATCTCTCCTTGTCCACGTTGCCTGTCTGTGTCACCAATGAAAGAATAAGGTCCGCCAGAGTAACGGAGAGTTGTGCTCTTCACGATTACTAAACAGATGCCCGAGTTGTATTTCCATCTATGCCTGACACCACTCCGCTCCATGATTACAGTCTGATCACTCAGGACACATTAAGGCAAGTGGAGGGTGGAGTTACGGTGGCCCTATGGGTCAAAACTCGTCATTTCACATTGTGTTTTCTCCCGTTTGTCTGAATTGGTGTCGTGTTTTGACCCTCATGGCCACCATAGGGCGTCTATGTTAGTGATCACCACTGACCTTCGTTGTAACAAATCTACCATCAAAACTAACGGAAACATTTGACTTTGGTGCCCTTCATTTCCTAACTGTGCAAATCATTCTTATATCACAATGTCCGAGTCACTGCTCAGCTCATATGCCTCATTTCCACTGCGTGGTCTGGATCCGGCTCAACTCGCTGCAGGTCCTTTTCTCTGTTTCGTCTTCCACCGCGGATAATACCCACTCAGCGTAGGCAGGATTCTCAGCTGATCGCCGTAGCGAAACGGCGTGGAGCTGCAGTGACATCATCTTCAACGTGATGCACGTCTGCACTTTTCAATTGTACGCCGCTGTTAATGGCCTAGTTTTGCGGGCTGTCATTTTGAAAAGTCAGATGCGAGTCAATAAAAGGGCTTATCTGCGGTCACTGCCGTTCAGTGGTTGCAAAAAACAAGATGGCGACGGCCAGAACGCCGAACTCCAGGCTTTAAAACCGCAGTCGACAAACCAACGGGTTTTGTCACGAGAACTATATCCTCTTCTTGTAAAAAACACAAAAAAAGGGGACATCAAGTTGAGTCGAGATCCGTGCCGTACAGCGGAAATGTGACCCTATGAATAATGAGTACCATTCTGTGAAAATAGTGTGGTGTCTTTTTGTGGCTCTAGTCGGGCTTTGTCAAGTCTGAGAAAATAATCCTAATCATGTCATCAGGGTTATCTTGGCTCTAAACAACAACAACAAACAGTTATTAGGAA